>NC_073634.1:76505000-77130000 GCF_029407905.1 Bubalus kerabau
GTCAGTTCTTCGCATTAGGTGGCCAAGTATTGGAGCTTCAGCTTCAGCATCAGTCCTTCCAGTGAATATTCAGGACTGATTTCCTTTAGGATGGACTGGTTTGATCTCCTTGCTATCCAAGCTGATTACAGTCCAAACCCACAATCCTAGGGGACATGGGTCTTGGGCTTCTTTCACTTCTCTGTGGGAAGTCTGTGGTGCGTGCCTCTAGACAATGTAGCTCCTTTGTAAGCAGAAGTAATAATAATAATAATTAACATTACATTGAGGTTTTATTATGTCCTCGGTACACTGTTCTAAGTACTTTGCATGCATTAGTTACTCATCCTAGCAACACTGTGAAGTGATTAGCCTCAATGTACTATTAAAGAAATGAGGTGGTTGGATAGTATGACCAATTCAATGAACAAGAATTTGAGCAAACTCTGGGAGATAGTGAAGGACAGGAAAGCCTGACATGCTGCAGTCCATGGGGTCGCGAAGAGACAAACATGACTTAGCGACTGAACAGCAACACTGCTAAAGAAACTGAGACAAAGAGGCTACTCACTTACTTAATATCACATGGATAGTAGGTATCAGAGCCAGGATTTGAATCTACGTGCTCTAGCTCCAGACCTTTCACTAATATTAATAATAGTGATGATAATATATAGATTACTAAGTATCACAGGTTCTTCCAGATATTGCCATATACATTATCTCATAATATATTCAATAACATAGGCGATTTCTCAACTACAGTATTTTTTTCTTCCACCCTTTAGTTCTGGCCTGAGTCTTGAAGATTCAAAGAAATTGACAGCTTCACCCAATGATCCCAAAGTAAAGAAAACCCCAGCTGAGCAACCAAAATCGACGCTTCCTTCAGAGGCCTCGCCTGTCAGTGTAGTCCCAGTAATTCCCCAGTTAGAATCTAAAGAGGAAGTACTGCAGATGCCATCACCAGTCAGAAAAGAAGAGCGTGAAAGCCAAGATAAGACGCAGCCACACTCCACAGAGCCCCTTCTTTCCCCAGCTACCAATACAAATGAGCTTAGCAGCATTCCTCCCATCAAGTGCCCGAAGGATGAGGCTCTTGTGGAGCAAAAGCCAGTTGCCTCTGCTGAACAGGAATCTGAGAAAGAGAATCATCTCACTACAGCTTCAAATTATAATAAAAATGAAAGCCAGGAAGCTTTAGTTACTTCCCTGAGCAAACCCAAGAGTCCTGGGGTAGAAACAATAGTAATGAAGCCCACAGTAGAAGCAGGTCCCCAGGAGACAACTATGAAAGAGCCTCCATCAACTCTGGCTGATCACAGCCCAGAAAGCCTCAAGAGGAAATCTCTCACCCAAGAAGAGGCCCCGACAAGCTGGGAGAAAAGGCCGCGTGTCACTGAGCATCGCCAGCACCAGCAGCCATTTCAAGTCTCCCCACAGCCCTTTCTCAGTAGAGGGGACAGGTTCCAGGTGCGGAGAGTACCACCTCTCAAGGTAAGAAAGCAGGAAGAATTGAAGAAGAAAGATGGTCTGAACAAGTTTTTGGTTTTGCCTACTAAATTTCAAGTGTTTGTGATGTTTCTTAATGTGGAAGCAGTGGTATGTATTTGATATGTGTGTAACCATGGTCATATATGAGTAAAATTATTAAGAAACAGGCATTTAGAAGTGCATCCTTACAAATCTTTATTGGGATTTGAATACTTATTCAAATATCTGAGAATCTAATGTAATCCACTTCCACCCACCCTCCCTGCTGGCTACTCTTGTATTTTAAGACAATTATGGAATGTATTCTGTAAGTATAATAGTAAACAGGAGGAGGTCATTGATGTAAGAGATCATGTATCTTTTTATCAAGAGCCATGATGTTTAAGTGTACCTTGACCCTTTTCTTGCTGCCATAACTGATTTGATGTTTTGAGGGTCTGAACTCCCTTTTAGTTCTGTCTGTGTGTGGCTGCCATGAATCTCCACTGGTCCTTGAGGGACTGTAAGATGGTATAGCCTTGCTAAGCTCTGCTGCTTTGGATATGTGATTACCTTGTGCTTTAGCCACACATTGCTGTGTATCAAGATCTTTTAAATTTCTGTAGCAGTGTCACTACCTTTGTGTGTACTTGGTCTTGTGCCTAGCATCAGTTTTCAGTTCATTCTTCATTAATCATATTTATTGATTTAATTTTTTTATTAATAGTATTTATAAGTATTATTGTGTCTGCATGAACTCTGGCACTGGATATTATTCATTCACATTGGAATATAAGTTAAAAAATAAGCCAAATAGAAATACTTTTTTCCCGTTTTAAATTTAACTTAGGTGAACTGAAGTCCTACTGGAAATAACCCTTGAAATACTCCATTAGAAGTACTTGACCTGTTTCATGCACTATAAGATTCCTCTCCATTTTGCTTCTTTTTACTAATACTATGCTGTTCTTAATTTTAAATTTTGTGGTTTCAGCACTCCGGAATCTCCTTTTTCCTTTTCCTTTTTTTGATATTTTTCTACCATTAGCATACATTCTCATGCTTTGCTGGAGATTTTCATTTTATAATAATCACTTACTATTCTTCTTTAAAAATACGAGAAGCCTTTCTTTTAAGCTTCTTATCTCTAGACCTGAGAGCTGAGTTACAGTTTAGGTTTTACTTTATATAAATGACGCTGGATAGGAACCATCATTTCTGTTTCCACATCTTTCTGCTAATCCAAAGAGGCTCTGCAATGAAAACTTAAATCTTTTGCGACCAAATTTATGTTACTTTTTTCCTTTTTTTTTTAACTCCTTCCTCATTTCAGAGCTTTCTAGCAGAAGTGACTTTAGTATTATAACTCTCTTACCTTAGACCTTATCCAAATCCCTTTTTCTGAGACAAAGCTTAATGTAATTTAGAACAAATCTTTTAAACAAAACTTAAGTAGAAAAACAAAATTTGAATTTTATTATGAATGTCTTATTGTATGAAATTATATATGCACATGTATCTATCCTACATATATATAATATAAAATATATACATATATATATATCTCTCTACAGAGAGAGATAGAAAACTCAGGCATACATTGTATATTTTCCATTCAGTATACAGTTATAACAGAAAGAATCTAATTCCTTTATTCCTTTTCTATACAAGGAGAGGGCTTCTCAGTAAGTTAAGTTGTTGGAATTGTTATCAATGCCTAGAAACCTTGTGTGGTTTTCATAATTAAAAAAAAAAAAAAAGTATTACATGTCATTTATTCTACATAAACAGGTAATAGGACTAATTACATAAATGACTGAAATTATTTTTAAGCATTAAGAATTTTTATTTTAACCACTTTGAAGGATTATCCTTATTTCATCAACATGTTATTGATGATTTTTAGTCATTATGATAGATATTTATTGTGCTGGATATGTTGTTATTCTCAAGGTTATTCTGATGTAAGATGGTTTGTTTCTAATCCTATATATGATTCCTCTAAACACCTGTGCTTTTTACTTTCTTGTTTTTAATTTTCTAGTTTCATCTGTTTTTTCTCCCTATTAATTGTCTGTTCCAGATGGTATTACTAAGGGGTAATAACGACTTTACTCTGGGCAGCTTATAAAATACTGTGTGCAGTTGGATGTAAAATAGATTAAACTTTGAGATAGAGGGTCAGTATATCTCAAGATGAGAAATATGTGGGCTTTATGACAAGTGTTATACAATCCCATAGGTCTAACTTCTGAATAAGAGAGAATTTTTCAGGACTGCTGACCTTTTCAGAAATGAGTATTGCCAGTAATGCAAAATCCTTAGTGACTTTATTATTCTCAATTAAGGAGTTCCAGAAAGATGCATTATCTTTGGGCTCAGTGACTTAATTTTTTTAGTTAAATGCCCTAGAACATCTGTAACCATTATTTTCTGTTTTTAACTTTACCAACTATTAGAAGGTTTAAGATTGGTGCATTCTGATGCATTCCAATAGATTTCAAAGTGTTGTTTTGAACAGAAGTCAGAGTCTTTTTAAATATATTTTATGATATGAAAATCAGTGGTTTCAGACCTAACATTCAGAATCTCCTCACAAGGTTTTTAGAAATGCATTTTTTCTTTGGGAGTTCTCATGTTTAATTTTAGGGATAGGACTTAGAGCACATATATTTTTTTAAAGCTCCACAAATAAATATAATGCCAGCAGGCGGTGAGAATGACTTCGGTTCACAGTATAGACAATATGTATGTACTCCCTCTTGGGTGGGTGGGGTGGGTTACACATTGTCTTTCTTCTGGTGCTATCCAGAGGCCTCTGTAATTTGAGATAATTCAGCCTGTATGCTTAGCTGTACATGTGTGAGTGTGTAAAAGAGAACAAGAAATTTTCCCTGGACCTCATGTAAAGCCAAGAAATGAAAGACAGGCTTCCCAGGTGGCTCAGTGGTAAAGAATCCTCCTGCCAATGCAGGGGACACAGGTTTTTGATCCCGGGATTGGGAAGACCCCCCTGGAGAAGAAAATGGCAACCTACTCCAGTATTCTTGCCTGGGAAATCCCATGGACAGAGGAGCCTGGTGGGCTGCAGTCCATGGGGTTGCAAAGAGATGGACATGACTTCATGACTAAACAGCAACAATAGTGTGCTACTTTATTTTTTCTGTTTCTTTTTTCTTGCTTTTACGCATATTTTAAAATACAGATATCATAGAAAGGTCTGTATCTTAAATGATCAGCTGTTGTGAGTAGTAGTGACATTAAGACAGAATTGTGTTGAGAAAAGAGCTTTGTGACTGGGTGGGAGTGAATGTCAACAGAGGAGAGTCTTTGGCACCAGAAGAGGGGGTGAAAAGACCCTAGAGACGGACCCGTGTGGCTGTCTCCATGGATTGGTCTCTTAGTCACAGGCCTTCCGTCCTTGTGATAGTGTTCACCCTATTCTCAGAATTTGTGTTAATTAAGTTTTGTTACTCTTATAAAAGAAAGCTAAGCTCTGTTGTTTTTTTTTTCCCTTAATTCTTTCAGATCCCGGTCTCCAGAATCTCTCCCATGCCGTTTCCTACATCGCAGGTCTCTCCCAGGGCTCGTTTTCCAATCTCCATCACTAGTCCTAACAGAACAGGAGCCAGAACCCTTGCAGACATCAAAGCAAAAGCCCAGCTTGTCAAAGCACAGAGGGCCGCTGCCGCCGCCGCCGCCGCAGCCGCTGCTGCCGCCTCAGTTGGAGGGACCATTCCAGGACCTGGCCCAGGCGGTGGACAGGGTCCAGGGGAGGGGGGTGAAAGGAGAACTGCTAGAGGAGGGGATCCTGACTCAGACAGAGTCAGTGAGCCCGGCAAGGGCCCCACACTGGAACTGGCAGGAACTGGAAGCAGGGGAGGTACGAGAGAGCTTTTACCCGCTGGGCCAGACACTCAGCCCCAGTCTGAGACCCGGACCGCAGGCCAGCCACAGCCTCATAGTGGCCCTGGAGCACAACTACAGCAAACCCCCTCAGTGCCTCCCACATCTGCCTTCGGTGGAGCATGCGCAGGTGTCCCCTCCCCAGCCCACATTCATGCACTCCCGCCAGCTTTAGGAAAATTAAGTAATGAAAAACTAAATCCCCCCAGGGCAACAGGCATGGTGGCCTCTCTCAGCCAGCCCCAAGGGCCCAGTAATGGTAGGCAGGAGAAAGCACCTCCAGCTCCAGCAGATCCTGCTCTGATCATGGGTGCCTCGCCTGTTCATTTTGCAGCCACTGGCGCAATGGAGCCTAAAGCAGGTTCTAGTAAGACTGCCCCAAATCCTCCGGCCTCAGCAGAGATAAGTGCTAGCGCCTCAGTGGATACAACCACCTCCCCTTTAACATCTCTGTTAACAACAGCCACTTTAGAGAAGCTCCCTGTGCCCCAGGTCAGTGTAACCACAGCGCCTACCGGATCAGCTCCATCCTTGAGCACTTTGCCGGCAGCCTCTAGCCTTAAAACTCCGGGAACTTCTTCACATATGAATGGACCCATTTCAAGGCCAAGCTCTAGTATCCCTGCTAATAATCCTTTGGTAACTCAGCTGCTGCAGGGCAAAGATGTTCCAATGGAGCAAATTCTGCCTAAACCTCTTACCAAAGTTGAAATGAAAACTGTTCCACTCACTACAAAAGAGGAGAAGGGAGTAGGAGCACTCGTAGGTACCAGCGTGACAGAGAACAGCACCAGAGAGGAAGTTCATGAGAGACAGTCCCATCCAGCTGCACAGCACCTGGGTAAAACTTTGCAAAGTAAGCAGCTCCCCCAGGTTCCAAGACCCCTGCAGCTCTTTTCAGGTAAGGATCTAAGGGACTCTGGCATTGACACACACCAGTACCAAGAAGGACTCAGTAAGGCCACCCAAGATCAGATTCTTCAGACTCTCAGCCAGAGGGTTCGGAGGCAGAACATTCTCTCATTTGTGCAGCCCTCACAGTTCAACTTGACTCACTCAGGTTTCCCGTTAGAGGACATTTCCACAAGCCAGAGGTTCATGCTGGGTTTTGCTGGCAGAAGGACATCCAAGCCTGCGATGGCAGGTCACTACTTACTTAATATTTCCACCTATGGCCGGGGTTCAGAGAGCTTTAGGAGGACCCATTCTGTGAACCCCGAAGACCGATTTTGTCTGAGTAGCCCCACTGAGGCCTTGAAAATGGGATACACAGACTGTAAAAATGCAGCAGGAGATAGTAGCAGCGGGAAGGAAGATGATACTGACGAGGAAAGTACTGGTGATGAGCAAGAATCTGTCCTGGTAAAGGAGGAGCCACAGGCTTCTCAGAGTTCTGGCAAGTGTGATGCAAGTTCAGGACCCCACAGTAGTGAAACCCTGTCCACCAGTGACTGTTCAGCTAAAAAGAATGTGAAGGCAGAGACACCAGTGCCTGAGCAAACCCCTTTAAGTAAGGAGAATTACCTGTTCACTCGAGGCCAAACCTTTGACGAGAAGACCCTAGCCAGAGATTTTATTCAGGCAGCACAGAAGCAGATGGCTCATGCAGTGAGAGGTAAGACCATGCGGAGCAGCCCAGAGCTTTTCAATTCTACATCTCTTCCTCTGCCTGCAGACAGTCCTACCCATCAATCTCTCCTCCTCCCACCACTGCAAACCCCAAAGCTGTACGGGAGCCCCACACAGATCGGGCCAAGCTACAGAGGCATGATCAACGTCTCCACCTCATCAGACATGGACCGTAACTCCTCTGTCCCGGGGATGCCCGACTGTAGTCAGGTGTCTAGCAGTGTTGGTGATGTCATGTCCTTTTCAGTGACTGTCACAGCCATCCCTGCCAGCCAGGCCGTGAATGCCGGCAGCCGCGGCCAGACCATTCCTGTTCAGGCCTTCCCTGAGGAGAGCAGCGTAGAGGACACACCTTCCAAGTGTTACTGCCGGTTGAAAGCCATGATCATGTGCAAGGGCTGCGGAGCCTTCTGCCACGACGATTGCATTGGCCCCTCCAAACTCTGTGTCTCCTGCCTTGTTGTTCGGTAATGAGATCAGAAGGAGAGCTCTCTGTAAAGGAGACAGGAATGGGGAAGGGTTGACAGATGTGGTTTTTGCCATTCTTTTGGAATCATAGAAATAAACTAGGTTTCAGTTTCAGTTGTCTTAAGAGACAAGTGTTGCTTAATCAGGAACACAGAGTACAGATCTTACATTTTAGAGAAAGAGCACCTTGTATAGTACAAGTCAAGCAAGACTTTGTGAATTTGTGACAAGTTTGCACTTACAAAATCATGTAAATATGTCACATCTTGTTTTAACATTTTTCCAGGTGTTTAGGTAATGATGTATTACTTTGACTTCAGATTGCTGTTCCACTTCATGTGACTGAAAAGTTTAATGCCACACATGGTAAAAGGCAGTGATTTCCCTTCTGCCCTTTCCTAAGAGGCTAGGGAAAGGAAGGAGTGGAGGAATGGTCTGAGGAAATGACTGTTCATGTTGATTATGTCTTGACAGTCTGACCGCAGGCTTTGCATATAGATTCTTCAGGCTTTGCAGAATTTAGATTGAGGGTTTACTCACTCCCTTTACCTAGGTGGAACCTGCTCCAGTTGTTATTTTTGATAAGGCATTAATTTCATAGTTAGTGTTTCTGACTCTGAAAGTTCTGCGTTGGTTCTTGGTTTCCACAGCCCAGTCCTGTTGCCAGGCGTTCTGCTTGCGGTCTATGAATCCCTGCCATTCCCTACTCCCACTTCTTGCCCTGAAGAGAGAGTTGCCTCACTAGACCCCTCAGGTCACCATCCCCTGTGCAGGGCAGTGATTCCAGCAATAATCTCTGAGGATTCAGTCATTCATGGGAGCTTACAAACAAGTTTGAAATACTAGTAGAAAATTAACAGAGAAGTGTCAGTGATAGGGTGTTTTGTTGGGTAAGTGGAGTTAAGGTGCAGAAATTTCTGAACTGAATTTAAGGAACTTTGGAAGACAATTTTAACACTAGAAACAAAGTAGCCCCTCTCTCTCCCCCATTCTCTCCAACCTGTTACCTAATGTTCTACAGTCAGCTGTATCTACAGGTAGAAAAACCTCATTAAACCACATTTGCCCCATGCTGTTTTATCTGTTTTGACCTCCCAGGCATTTGAGGAGCATGGAAATCATCTTAATTATATTACTTTGAACAGATATGTGTGGCATACACATTGTAAAAGTCAGACACTTTTTCCTATTTTCCTATTTTAGAAAACATGTCCCCTGTTTTGGATTACTGCTGTCTACACATTAGAAGTTTCTAATGTAAAGGGTCTTTAGTGAATGACTAAGGAAACATCTAGAAAGGAAGAGAAATCAGCTCCAAATTTTTGTTTGTTCTTTTTTTTGGTTTCCTTTTTGTTGAATCCTGTCTCTCGTAAATGAAGAATTTTTGAATACATGTGTTTAAGTCATGGTTAAAGAACATGAAAATAAATCTACAATTTACCAGAATTTGGTATTAAAAAGTTGGGGATTGTCAGTGTGCATCGTTTGCATATTGATTTCAAATCTCCTAATTTCATGTGTGTAAAGGACATGTATTTGTGCCACCTAGCACAGTCGTCGTCGTGCTTAATATTCAGGATGTGATATATACAAAATGCAGAACAGTTTAAACTCCTTAATTAAGTCACATTCCAAATAGGGGAAAGTAGTAATAATCTTAGCTTTGCCCCCATTGTACTACCCACCCCTCCCTATCTCACCTCTCAAGTTATACATACACTCTTAATACTTTAAAACCCCACAAGAAACTATTTACTTCTGTTTTTTGTTTCTGAGTTTTTTATGGTTCAAAGCAAATAGAGGATTAACATCTGTGTTCTATTTCAGCCAAGACAATTTAATGTTCTTCTAGCTTCCCTTTTTCTTCCAGCACACACATAGCTAACAGATAAGAAATCTGCAAGGATCCAGGGATAAGGAGCAAGTTCTCCAGCCAGTAACCAGTAGAAATCAAAAACCATGGTTCTGTTCTCAAATTGTCAGTGCCCTGGGTAATCCCAAGGGGTGTTTAAAAGACCTGTTGATAGTTAAAATTCTCTATTCCCAGCTTTCTCACTCCCCACTTTAGTGGCAGGACTGAGGGATAGCCTGCCTGCCTGCAGTGGTTGACTGTTTGAGAACTGACCCTACGGTGAACTTGTAACAATCAATTTGGATTTTCAAAATGATTTTTTTTCTTCACGCCTTTCCTACCATAGAGTCTCTCCTCCATGGTTCTCTTCATCAAAGGATGGACAGACTAACCAGGAAAGGAGGAAAGGCATCAGGGATTTTCAGGTCCATTTAGAGAGCAAACCATATCGTGCCTATTCATCTTGACCCAGGCCCTTGAAGAGAGGCCCTAAGCAGTACAGTTCACCAGATTCTCCTTACAAATAATCCCCAGCTAATAGTAATCATCAGCTAAGTGCACTGCCTCAATCTTGGCTAAATGAGAAAATAGATTCTGTTAGATTGGTACAAAATTGAATGCAGTCTGTTTATCAGTTTGTTTCAAAACAGTGGTGTCAGGTAGAAGGTCATCTTACAATGCTGACTGAGCTGAAAGAACAAAAATTAGAATCTGGCTCTTTCAAAAACGAAGCAGTAGGAACAAGAAAACCTTTACATTACTAGAATATCATATCCCAGTACCTTTCAAGCAGTTTTTAATCTTAGGTTTTCAGTTACTTTACCTTTCCGTTCAGTCTGGAATGTGTCTAATAAGTGCTCAGCTTATTTTTATGGTATTAAGTTGCACTATTTCCAGTGACTAGTCAGGCGTGCTGCCTGATGCTGATGCCTCCAGGGTATCTTCTCTGCCTTCAGATAACCTTCCACTTTGGCGGGTCACCTTGGGGAGATGGCATTAATGATGTATCTATCACCTCAGTCTCACTGACGAATATTCTAAGTTTTCTAGTAGAGAAGGCTCCCTGAATCTTAAAGATTTTTTTAATTAAAATTCTTCCTCCTATTAAACAGAAAAAAAGCCAAATAACCTGAAGTTGTTTGCCCTACATAATAACCCATGTTGAAGATACTGAAGCTGTCTGTAGCACCCCGTGTAACATTTTTAAAATATTGGACCTGGCAGACGGGAAATTTTTCTTGCGGCGGGGAAGCATACTTACGGGCTGGGAAGGCACACAGTGTAGATATCACAAATTTAAATAGCCAGAAGAAGACCTTATTGCCTTCCAGCTGAAGGCATGAACTCATTCATAATCAGATAGTTTACCATCCTGATTTCTTACTGCCTTTCTTCACCTAAGAGTCCTGAAGGACTCTTTGGTGAAATTATTTGTTAAAATGAGGGGGTCTTCTCTGGTCATGACATCACTGTTTAGAGCTCTGTCAGTAAGCAGTACTAGGGTTTTCTCTGCAACCTAGGGATTTCAATTCACAGCAAGGAGAGAAGTCTCCCCATTTCATTACAACAATATGCTAAGTAAAAAAAAAAACTTGGCCAAGGGTAGCTTTCAGCTCAATTCGTAGAATAGTCCAAAGAGACTCTGAGAAATATGGTAATAAGCAGGGATCTTTCCTACCGTGTTTCAATACCTACGTAACCTATTGAAATTTCGAGAACAATAGGTACAACAGTTCCTAAAGTTGAAGAGCTTCATAGATTCTTGGTTACTTTATTTTTTTTAATGCTTTACATTTGATACAACTATTAAAGATCAATTTTAAAAAATAGCTTTCCAGTAATATATTTTAAGTAATATATATTTTAATATCTATGTAAAAAGTGACAGTGGAAGACTTTGAATTTCTCATATAAGGTATGTTTAATGTAGGACCTCACTGTTAAGGCACAAATTATTTCAAAGAAAGTTACTCAAAGATACTCAGATTATTTCCCCAAAAAAAAAAAAAAAAAAGCAATAAGGGGAAGTTTTGGAGTTTATTTTTTATTTTAAAAGAAAATTGACTTATTTACCACAAGCTATTTTTTTTCCTTCTGGCTTAAAGGTTTGTAGAGACTGGTTTGGTAAATGCTAAACTTTTGTGTCTTTTGCCTTTTTAAAGGAATTGTTAACATTGGAATTGAGGGTATGTACAGAGAAGTTGGTGTCAACACCATTTAAAAACATATTTTTTCACAAGTATAGAAAAATCATTTTACATAAGAATTTTAAGTATTTGCAATAAATATATGTATATAGATTGTATGTATTCATATATTCTTATTTTTCATTTTATTATTAAGTAAAAGATAATTAAAGTGAAAATGAACAACCGTGGAGTTTTTGATGCATCTTGAGGTCTGACATCCATGTGAACGTGGTGTGGGTGAGGGCCCTCAGTTGTTGCCTTATACTAAGATTACCAACAGATTGCACAGGAGAGAGTAAAGTGAGAAATTTGTGATAAATCAGGGTAGTGTGTTTCTTTCAGAACTCTAGTGAATTATTAAATGTTACATCCTCCCAAGCTGTCTGTCTTTGTGCTCTCACCCTTGAATTTGTTTTCTCTCCTAACCACCTACTGCTGGGAAAGTCAAAACACAGTGCATTCTTTTTTAATGTATGCTTCTAAGACAAAGAATGATAAGAAAATACCTGTAAGGGGGGAAGTAGGTTTTTGTTTTTCCACAGTGATAATAATTCATTAACATTCTCTGCTACCACCTTCAGGCCATAGGGTTTACATGAAGAAATAATCTTGTGAAGATAATAGAAATCATTGTTTTCCTTCTTTGAGAAGTGAATTTCATAGCCAGTTTTATGTCTTTTCCAATTGATCTGGAGATAGAAGGGCTAAGAAAACTTGAATGTTGCTCTTCCTAATGCCAAGAAATATGTTTATGGAAATGAAGACTAAGCCAAATATTAGAGGAGAGGTTAACCACATACCTAGAGATAACCTGGAGTCCTGCTCTCCAGAAGTTATTTTGAGATTGTAAATACAAAGTTCTAGGATATGACTGAGGAGCAGGAGGATACCTAGTCAGTCGTTGGAAATAAAGATATATAGCCCATTCTTTAAAAATGAATAATACACAGAGAGTCGGAAAAAAAAAAAAAAAATGAATAATATATAGCTTTATTGGTGACCTGAAAGGAAGTAAGGTCAGAGTTTGAAGAATATATCTTAATGACCTATGAAATACTTAATTGTAGTTTACTAGTTCTCCCCATAATTGCTGTGGTGAAAAATTGTAATTTTTGGAAATTAAGATACATAAAATACTTAAAGGAGTATGCTGCTTTGGGCATACTTATCTTCCTGACCAGGGATAAAACGCATGCTCCCTGTATTCAGGGTGCAGAGTCTTAACCACTGGACCACCAGGGAAGTCCCGAGAATGTTTTCCTAATAGACAGCCTTATTATTTAAAAAAAAAAAAAAAATTGAAAACTCATACATAGGGTTGCCCAAACATGTTGAAAATAGACGCCTAAGAGAACAGCACTAAATCTTGTGCTGAAAAAACACTATTTCTAAAGGAAAAAATCCTCAGGGAACATGTGCCGCCTCATAATTCCCATATTTGGTAGAGAAGAATGAAGGGGAAATATTTCAAAGTGTGTGAACCAATTCATGATAACCGTTTATAAAAATGTGCCATGCCCCTCCCCCCCCCCATTTCTAATGCATACTTAGTGTTATTCCTACCTACCTCATGGGAAGTAAAATTCATATTCAGGTAGTGACATAGGACCTCAAGGACTGCAGTTGACTGAGAAAGCAATACACCAGAACACAGCTTCAAATTGGATCCCCAGCTTTCCTTTATATCACAGGGCTGCAGTTGACTGAGAAAGCAATACACCAGAACACAGCTTCAAATTGGATCCCCAGTTTTCCTTTATTTACATCACAGAGTCTTAGAAACCTGTGTTCATTGCTTTTTACCACTAGTTAACCAAGAGTGGTCTCCACAAGTCAAATTTCACAGTGTTTTCTAGTTGTTTCTGTACATAATCATGATGTTCGAATATCTTTTGAACACCTATGTGCGAAGCACTGTGCTAAAGTTCTAGTTAAGCAAAGGTAAAAGCAGTCATGTAAAAGGCTTTCCTAAAGGAGTAACCGTATAGCATGTGTCTAGTTCAGAGCTCAAGGAGTAATATATGAAATTTAATAAGAGTAAATGAACTATGAAATAGAGGTCTTTGAGGCACTGAGCAAAGCACAGTGGCAAAACAGGAAGAAAGAAAAGGGGCATTGCCCCTGCATGAGAATTCAGTGTGGAAGTGAGCCAGGTTGATAAAATTGACCTCCTTTTGACAACTATCATTTGAAGATCTAGAGATTAATAGAAATTTAAAGAAATCTCTTGGTAATACCAATATTGAGAAAGTCATTCTGTTCAGTATATCAGTAAAGATACTTCATCTTATTTTCAACTTATTCAACTAACAGTTTGGTAAATCAGCTTTCCTGTCAAAACTCAAAATAAGCTAAAGGAAATAAAAGAGTTTGATTTCCATCTTGTAGACTGGTGAGAAGGAAGTGTATTCATTTAAAACTTAAGGTATTTTCATCCCCTTTTCCCCTCCATTATGGATAAAATTAATGTTCTTTTCATTCTAGTATTGTAGAATTGACTTTTTCCACCCCCTTTCTACACAGAACTTGAATTAAAAGAGGCTTCAGCAGGACACTTGCCCTTATAAAGTGGCCTAAATCCTAATTCTTTATGACTTTCCAGTAGAAAGATTTTAAAAGGATAAATTTATTTTCTCAGTGCTTATCTTTAAACTTTCTTTACCTGGATTATGGGTTTGCAGCTTGAATTTCTGTATTCCAAAATATCCATGTTCACCTTTCAGTCAAAAAGGTATTAGGTGTATCCACCATGTAATACAGTCTCAGTATAAAAGTAAGAGATTAGATACCCTGTATTTTCCTTATACTTAATGACCTTAAACAGAAGATTGGGTTCCTTTTATAAGGACTGTATAAGCTAAGGAATCTCTGTACCACTGTGTATCTCTTCAGTCTTAACCTAAAAAGGTCATGCCTACCAAGATTTCCTTGTCACAGACTAAACTTGGAAGAGAGAGCTGATGAGCTGTTGAGGTGGGCTGTGACTAGATAACCGGCGCTCATGAAGAATAACTGCAAATTCAGTTTTCCTGGTTCTTCAAGCTCAAAAGAAACTGAAGGGAAAATCCTGATTTTCATCTTGGCTGCAAAGCTTAGTGAGTGCCTAGGGAAGAAGAAAGATAAACCCAAGATTGGATTTAAGATAGATTAAAACTTAAAATTATTTTTATCCTTTTACTGAAACTTTTTTAAGGTTTTGGATTCCTATAATGTAATGAATTGCCATGAGTGGAACATGGACTTTGATGTGAGGCATTTTGTGGGCTATGTGATGGTTTTCTATTGAACCATATTATCTAGTGACAGCTTGGGCCACTGCTCAGCATTTAAGGTTGTGCACCTGTGGCTAAGTGATGCAGACATTGGTTCAGACAAATTATATATTAAACCAGTTAGAGCACTTGGATCCTCTTTGTAAATAATATTCAGATTAGCCCAATAAGAAAGCAATGCACTAAATGCTATTAAAATACCTGAAGATACTTTAGAACTATTATTATACGCACAGTCTATGTCCTTCCTATGGAAAGTGTGGTACGTAAAATCTTATATTTCTTGGGTCAGTTCTTTTAAAAAACCAGTATCTAATGTTTTCAGAACTTAGAAACACTGGAGTTGGACTTGAACTCCATGTCAGCCATTGTTTTCATTTTAGGTTTTCAGACATAGTAGTTTGAAAGGAACCCAGCTGAATCCATATGTAACCATTCTGAACAAGCTTTAAATTAATGAAACTTACAGAGCCTCAAAATTGGTTTCCTGTTGTTGTATACAGAGACAGAATCTGTGCTGAAAAGGACCTGACAGTTTTACTCTGATAATAAACTTATTGAAGAGCAAGTTTGTTATTAGAAAGTTTGTTATGAAATTTTTAGAACCCATGAAAGATCTAGAGTACATGATAAATGAAACTCTAGAAATTAAAAACTTAACCATAAGTGCTATGACCTATTTTTTTTAAACCTATATTAATTCTGTGACTCATTGCATCATACCCTAAGACTTTCACCAGCACCAAGAGAAATCAGAATGGAAGAAATGACCTTAGCTGGTCTTACTTTAAAATTTTTGTACGCATAGGCCTTAGCACTTTGACAGATAAAGCCCTGCCTTTTAGCTCCTCCTCAGTCTTATCTTTATTCTGCCTACTTTTAGACTGTTCCTCTTATTGGTCGTATAAAACTACCTTCAGGATTGAATGTATAGTATTGTTTCTGCACATGGACAAACTGTATTTTATCTTAATGACTCATTTTATGTTGAATAAAGGCATACAGTTTTACTCTAGTGACTGCCTTTTCTTTTCCAAAGAAACCAGACACCATACTGAATGACTCAGCTGTTTGTTTCCCCTTCCTCTGTACCTGACTGCACAGTTGTTCCTGGGTCCTAGCTAAATTTGGGTACTACAGAGAGTGCCAGGCAGAGAACTCAACATGAGCCATAAAGAGTGAATGTATTTCAAAAATTAAAAGGAAACCCGTATTACAAAAATACAGTGGTATTGGCATAATGACAGAAATGGAAACAAATGGAATAGACAGTCCAGAAATAACCCTTCAAATACATGGTCAAGTAATTTTTGATAATGGTGCCAAGACAAATCAATGAGAAAGGGCAATCTTTCGGTAAATGTTGGGAAATTTGATAGCCATATGCAAGAAAATAAAATGGGACCTTTCCTCTACATTATACATAAAAACTTGAATGAAAGACCTAAACATAGCTAAAACTCTTCAAAAAAAAAAAACAAGAAAAATCATAATTGGATTTGACAATGATTTCTTGGATAGGATGCCAAAATCACAGGTGAAAAAAGATAAATTGGGTTTCATTAAAAATTAAAAATGTGAATCAAAGGGCATTATCAACAGTAAGAAGACAGCCCACAGAATGGGAGAAAATATTAACAAATCACATTAAGTCAATATTCAGAGTATATAAGAAATTCCAAAACATAATCAATTTAAAAAGTACTTGAATAAAGGACTCGAGGAAAGGACTTGTATCAGTTCAGTTCAGTTGCTCAGTCGTGTCCGAAAAATAAAGTCTGACACTGTTTCCACTGTTTCCCCATCTATTTCCCATGAAGTGATGGGACCAGATGCCATGATCTTCGTTTTCTGAATGTTGAGCTTTAAGCCAACTTTTTCACTCTCCTCTTTCACTTTCATCAAGAGGCTTTTGAGTTCCTCTTCACTTTCTGCCATAAGGGTGGTGTCATCTGCATATCTGAGGTTATTGATATTTCTCCCGGCAAACTTGATTCCAGCTTGTGCTTCATCCAGCCCAGCGTTTCTCTTGATGTACTCTGCATATAAGGTAAATAAGCAGGGTGACAATATACAGCCTTGGTGTACTCCTTTTCCTATTTGGAACCAGTCTTGTTCCATGTCCAGTCCTAACTGTTGCTTCCTGACCAGCATACAGGTTTCTCAAGAGGCAGGTCAGGTGGTCTGGTATTCCCATCTCTTGAAGAATTTTCCACAGTTTATTGTGGTCCACATAATCAAAGGCTTTGGCATAGTCAATAAAGCAGAAATAGATGTTTTTTTGGAACTCTCTTGCTTTTTCCATGATCCAGCAGATGTTGGCAATTTGATCTCTGGTTCCTCTGCCTTTTCTAAAACCAGCTTGAACACCTGAAAGTTCACGGTTCACATATTGCTTAAGCCTGGCTTGGAGAGTTTTGAGCATTACTTGACTAGCGTGTGAGATGAGTGCAATTGTGCAGTAGTTTGAACATTCTTTGGCACTGCCTTTCTTTGGGATTGGAATGAAAACTGACCTTTACAGTCCTGTGGCCATTGCTGAGTTTTCCAAATTTGCTGGCGTATTGAGTGCAGCACTTTCACAGCATCATCTTTCAGGATTTTAAATAGCTCCACTGGAATTCCAACATCGCCACTAGCTTTGTTCATAGTGATGCTTTCTAAGGCCCACTTGACTTCACATTCCAGGATGTCTGGCCCTAGGTGAGTGATCACACCATCGTGATTATCTTGGTCATGAAGATCTTTTTTGTACAGTTCTGTGTATTCTTGCCACCTCTTCTTAATATCTTCTGCTTCAGTTAGGCCCATACCATTTCTGTTCTTTATCGAGCCCATCTTTGCATGAAATATTCCCTTGGTATCTCTAATTTTCTTGAAGAGATCTCTAGTCTTTCCCATTCTGTTGTTTTCCTCTATTTCTTTACATTGATCGCTGAGGAAAGCTTTCTTATCTCTCCTTGCTATTCCTTGGAACTCTGCATTCAGATGTTTATATCTTTCCTTTTCTCCTTTGCTTTTTGCTTCTCTTCTTTTCACAGCTATTTGTAAGACCTCCTCAGACAGCCATTTTGCTTTTTTGCATTTCTTTTCCATGGGGATGGTCTTGATCCCTGTCTTCTGTACAATAGGTCTCCAAAAAATGTACACGTAGCCAAGAAGCAAATGAAAATGTGCTCAACCTCGCTAATCACTAAGGAAATACAAATAAAAATACAATGAGATACACCTTCACACGTACTAGGATAGCTATACTGTCAAAAAATAAAACTGTTGGCAAGAATATAGAAAAATTGAATCCTTGTGCATTGGTGGTGGAAATATAAATAGGTAAACCAACTGTGGAAAAAAAAATTCTCAAAAAAATAAATGGAAGTACCCAATGGTCCAGCAATTTCTGAATGTACACCAAAAAGAAATGAAGGCAGAAACAGGTATTTGTAAACTAATGTTCAAAGCAACATTATTCACAGTAGCTAAAAGGTGGAATGACTCGAATGAATGAATATCTAATGTAGCATATACATATGATGGGATATTATTCAGTCTTAAAAAAGGAATGAACTCCTGACACATACTACAACATGGATGAGCCTTGAGGACATTATGCTAAGTTAAATAAGCCAGACATAAAAGGACAAATACTGTGGGATTCCATTTATATGAGGTGGAATAGAATAGTCAAAATTCCTACAAAGTAGAATTGTGGTTGCCAGGGAGTAAGGTTAGAGGGGGATGGGGAGTTAGTGTTTAAAGTTCTAGAGATGGATGGTAACAATAGTTGCATAATGGTGTGAATGTACTCAATGCCAACTGTACACTTGAAACTGTACTCTTGAAAATGGTTAAAATGGTATATTTTATGTTTATTTTACCACAATGGAAACAAAAGCAAAAGAAAACTGAAAGAGAAACGTGTGACATTTTCTTATCTGAGCAAAGAGAAGATTAATTTGAAAGATTTTAAGGAAATAGCATAAGTTCCACCCATGGAGTTAAGAAAAACTCTATAGCACTAGAGAAACTAGTGATGATCTTAGAAGAAGCCATGTATCTTTGAGGAAGCAAAACTTTTGGAGACCACCCTGTGCAACAACTCAGAAAAGTATCCTCGGACCTAAGCTGAGAATAGAACCAAGTACAACCGGGAACCCTGCTATTTAACTCTTATGCAAGAGTACATCATGTGAAATGCCAGGCTGGATGAGTTACAAGCTGGAATCAAGATTGCTGGGAGAAATACCAATAATCTCAGACAGATGACACCACCCTAATGGGAGAAAGTGAAGAGAAAATAAAGAGCCTCTTGATGAAGGTGAAAGAGGAGAGTGAAATATTGGCTTAAAACTCAACATTCAAAAAACTAAGATCATGTGGCATCCAGTGCCATCACCTCCCGGAAAATAGATGGGGAAACAATGGAAATAGTGGCAGACTTTATTTTCTTGGGCTCCAAAATCACTCCAGATGGTGACTGCAGCCATGAAAGTAAAAGACACTTTCTCCTTGGAAGAAAAGCTATGACAAACCTAGACAGCATATTAAAAAGCAAAGACATCACTTTGCCAACAAAGGTCCATCTAGTCAAAGCTATGGTTTTTCCAGTAGTCATGTACAGATGTGAGAGTTGGACCATAAAGAAGGCTGAGCACCAAATAATTGATGCTTTCAAACTGTGGTGATAGAGAAGACTCTTGAGAGTCCCTTGGACAGCCAGGAGATCAAACCAATCAATCCTAAAGAAAATCAGCCCTGAATACTCACTGGAAGGACTGAAGCTGAAGCCGAAGCTCCAGTACTTTGGCTATGTGATGCGAAGAGACTCATTAGACTCATTAGAAAAGCCCCTGATGCTGGGAGATGGAGGGCAGGAAGAGAAGGGGACAACAGAGGATGAGATGCTTGGATGGCATCACCAACTCAATGGACATGAGTTTGAGCAAACTCTAGGAGGTAGTGAAGGACAGGGAAGTCTGGTGTGCTGTAGTCCATGGGATCACAAAGAGTCAGACACAACTGAGCACACGCACACACAGTGTATTAAGTTTGATGGTAGCTGAAAGTTTTTCCTAGATGCCCTTCATCAGGCTGAGGATGTTCCCTTCTGTACCTGCTGAGAATTGGGTTTTGTTTTTTCTTTTTAATCAGGAGTGGAAATTGGATTTTGTCAAGTGCTTTTTCTGCATCCATTGATTTGATATGGGTTTTCTTTTTCATTTTGTTAATATTATGAGTTATGTTGATTGGCTTCAGAATATTAAACCAACTTTGGATTCATTGATTTTCTCTATCGGTTTTTCTGAGTTTTTTTCATTGATTCCTGCTCTAATACTTATTATTATGTTTCATTTCTTTTGCTTATTTTAGGCTTAATTTGTTCTTTTTTGTCTAATGTCTTAATATAGAAGCTGATGTCATTAATTTAACAAGAGATGTCATTAATTTAATAATTTAATTTTTTATAATGTTTAGTACTTATAAATTTCCCCCTAATTACTCCTTCAGTAGCATGCCAACAATTTTGATATGCTGTTGCTTCATTTCTCTGCAGTTCAAGATACATTCTAACTTTGATTTTGATTTCTTCTTTGACCCATGTGTAATTTAGAGATGTGTTACCTAGTTTCAAAGTATTTGAAGAATTTTCAGATATCAATCTCTTACAGATTTCTATTTTAATTTCATTATAGCCAGAGAACTTAGTTTTTAAAAGCTTTTTATTTTATATTAGAGTCTATAGCTAGATTAACAATGTTGTGATAGTTTCAGGTGGACAGCAAAGGGATTCAGCCATGCGTGTACATGTATCCATTCTCCTCCAAATTCCCCTCCCACCCAGGCTGCCATATGACATTGAGCAGAGCAGAGAACACATTTTGTGTGACTTGAATTCTTCTAAATCTATTGACTTGTTTTATGGCTCATAACATTGAGTATGTTTGAAAAGAAAAGTGTGTAGTCTGCTGCATTATGTACCATAAATGTCAGTTAAGTCAATGTGGTTGATAAATTTGTCCATATTTTTATTGATTTTTCTGTCTACTTGCTCTATATCAGTTATTGAGAAAGGAATATGGAAATTTTCAACTACAGTGGTAGATTCCTCTCTCTTTGCAATTCTTCCAGTTTTTGATTTGTGAATTTTTAATAAACTTTTTTTTAGAGCACTTTCAGAGGTTACAGCAAAATTGAAGGGAAGGTATGGAGCATTAACATACTCCGACAAACTTCCTGACTACCAACCTCCCACACCAGAGCTGTGTATTTGTTAAAATCCACTGGCACATCATTTTCACTCAAAGTTCATAGTTTACATTAGTGTTGTAACTTCTATGGGTTTTGACAAATGGATAATGACATTTATCCACCATTAAAATGAGGTACAAAGTGATTACACTGCCCTAAAAATCCTGTGCACTCCACCTATTCATCCCTTTCCCTACCCTCAACACCTGGCAAACCCTAATCTTTTCATTGTCTCCATTATTTTGCCTTTTCTAGAATGTCATGTATTGAAATCATACTGTACATAAACTTTTCAGATTGCCTTCTTTCAGTAATATGTTTTTAAGATTCCTGCATGTCTTTTATAAACTTCTTTAACCATTCATCCATTGATGGACACTGAGGTGCTTCCACATGTTGGCCATTATAAATGATGCTGAAGTGATCTTTGGGGTGCATGTGTTCAAGCTAGTGTTTTTGTTTTCTTTGGATGAATAACAAGAATTGGAATCGCTAAATCATATGTTGGTCTATTTTTTTAATTTTTGAGGAACTTCCATACTGTTTTCTGCAGCGGCTGCACCAGTTTACATTCCTGCCAACAGTGCATGCCACACCATCATTTGTTATCTCTTGCCTTTCTGATAACAGCTCTTGTAACAGGTGTGAGGTGATATCTCGCGGTTTTGACTTGCATCTCCCTGAGGCTTAGTGATGCTGAGCATCTTTTCCTGCACCTCTTGCCCATCTGTATGTCTTTTTTGGAAAAATGTCTATTCAGAGCTTCTGCCCAGTTTTTAATTACCCTGATTGTTTTCTTGCTATTAAGTTGTATGAATTTTTTACATATTTTAGATATTAACCCCTTATCAGATATAAGATTTACAAATATTTTCAACTACTTAGTAAGTTGCCTTTTAATTTTGTTGATGATTTCCTTTGCTGTGCAGAAGCTTTTTAGTTTGATGTGCTGCTGCTGCTGCTAAGTCGCTTCAGTCGTGTCCGACTCTGTGCGACCCCACAGACATCAGCCCACCAGGCTCCCCCGTCCCTGGGATTCTCCAGGCAAGAATTCTGGAGTGGGTTGCCATTTCCTTCTCCAATGCATGAAAGTGAAAAGTGAAAGTGAAGTCGCTCAGTTGTATCCGACTCTTAGCCACCCCATGGACTGCAGCCCACCAGGCTCCTCCGTCCATGGGATTTTCCAGGCAAGAGTACTGGAGTGGGGTGCCATTGCCTTCTCTGTTTAGTTTGATGTAATGAACTTAAAAAAAAAAAGGCTAGCTTGAAGCAGAAAGCTGAGCTATAACTTCTTTGTTTTAGCCAGTTTTCATTCTCTCCTAGGGCAATAGCATCAATCTCATTGTTTGACTGAAAGGCTTAGCCAGGGTTAGGGGGAAGGTAGAGGATGAGTTACTGAGAAGGGAAAGTACATTATTATCCAATAACTATGAATCACATGTGCCAATTAGTTGAAGAAAACTTTAAAAGCATCGAGATTGAGGATAGTGAATGGAAGTCCATCCAAGTGTATGTTGAATTTATGATGGGATGAGTTACAGAAAAAAAAGCCTATAGATCTCAATCTTCTTTTTCAGTTCTGTATGGTAGGAGTTCAGTATATCTATGTTGAATTAGGTAGAAATCTTAATTTGCAATTTTTAAAATTTCTTTTACACTTGTGAGAGAAATAAAATAAGGGCAAAGAAGTTTTTTAAAAGTCTTATCAGAAAAAAAGGAAGAGTTAAATACTTTAATTTCAAATTATATTAAAAAATTGATGTCAGACTATCCTAAATTTTTAAAGTTGAAGGGATAAGTAAAGGCAGATCAATATGATATACTCTTTTAAGTATACTTGTTGGGAATTTTAAAAATGCTCTTTAAACATCACTTCTCCCCAATTATTTGCAAAAACATATTTAGGACAATTAGATATTCAGTGTATCTTTTTCTTTATTGAATCAATTTTTCTTTATTTTAACATTATATTGAAAATAGTAATATTTGCGATCAAATATCTATTGAGCATTAACCATGTGCTTGAGGACTGAGAGAAACTGTGGTCAGAGAGATGGAGGAGAAAGAACATGATGACATACTCCATAAGAGTGACAGAACCTCACAGGTCAGAGTTAAGCGGCTCTGGCCCTCTGTAATGGGGGAAATTTGGGTGCTTCTCTTATTTATGGCAGTTCCTCCATCTGTTTATCACATCTATAATTCATAAAGTGCTAACAAAATTTATCCCATTTCATCTTCATCACTGTCCTGTGAGGAAGAGGTTACCATGTTTATTTAACATACAAAAATCTGAGAATCAAAGGGAATAAAGGTCCTCAGTCAGCAGAGTCTGTGTGGCAGAGCTGGGGGAGGAACCCTGTTTCCTGGACACCAGCTGCACCAGCGCCCTGCTTCTGTAAAGAGGAGAGAACGCCCTGCCTTGGCGGTGGCGGCCTGCTCAATATCATTCCCCTTCTGATACTGCCGTCTCCTAGGGAGGAGTCCCAGTCTCCTTTAGGGGAAATAAAGCTCTGCAATTAGACTAAATATAGTCTGGGTGAGGCAGCCTCTCATTTGGACTAATTATCCTGTCACCCATCAGAAGAACAAAGAGTGAAGAATTTTCAGGCCTCATCATTCCAGTTCCTCTCACCAGCTGGGGCTTCCATGTAAGAGGCCTGACCTCCAGGCCGGGAGACACACATTGTTAACAGAGCAAACTGAAGTGACTGAGGAGCTGACTGGCAGGGTGACTGGGGATCCTCTGGGCTGGCCCAATGGAGACCATGGCAGGGACGAGACTGCTTCAGTCTCAGGCACAATGACTCTATTGAGAACTGGAGGCAGATTGGCCTGGTGAGGACTCCCTCTGTCCAGATGGGAGACAGAGAACAAGGGGAGGCCCTCAGCGAACCATGCAGCCTGACAGTCAGCTGTGTGCTCCATTGATAACTGATTTTGCAAAGCTCTTCTTGTTCTTCCATCT
Source organism: Bubalus kerabau (assembly GCF_029407905.1). Taxonomy (NCBI): domain Eukaryota; kingdom Metazoa; phylum Chordata; class Mammalia; order Artiodactyla; family Bovidae; genus Bubalus; species Bubalus kerabau. The sequence goes on from NC_073634.1 coordinate 76,528,983, forward strand.
AACCAACCCTTACATGCTGGGTTCAAGGCATGTGGAAAGTGAAAGTCACTCAGTTGTGTCTGATTCTTTGCGACCTCATGGGCTATACAGTCCATGCAATTCTCCAGGCCAGAATACTGGAGTGGGTAGCCTTTCCTTTCTCCAGGGGATCTTCCCAACCCAGGGGTCTAACTCAGGTCTCCAGCATTGCAGGTGGGATTCTTTACCAGTTGAGCCACAAGAGAAGCTCAAGTATGCTGGAGTGGGTAGCCTATCTCTTCTTCAGCAGATCTTCCAGACCCAGGAATCGAACTGGGGTCTCCTGCATTGCAGGCAAATTCTTTACCAACTAAGCTATCAGGGAAGTCGTGCAAGGTATGTGGGGTGTTTATTAAATATCATGCCATAAGGAAGCCAGGAGATATGTTAACTGAATCCCTAAGAGTTGAATTGAAAACCAAAGTTAGTGAAATTCAGGAGAATGAAAGTACTTTGGTCAAGATGTGTGCTTACACCATTAAGTTCAGTTCAGTTCAGTTCAGTTCAGTCGCTCAGTCGTGTCCGACTCTTTGCGACCCCATGAATCAGCATGCCAGGCCTCCCTGTCTATTACCATCTCCCGGAGATCACTCAAACTCACGTCCATCGAGTCGGTGATGCCATCCAGCCATCTCATCCTCTGTCGTCCCCTTCTCCTCCTGCCCCCAGCATCAGAGTCTTTTCCAACGAGTCAACTCTTTGCATGAAACTCCAAAGTACTGGAGTTTCAGCTTTAGCATCATTCCTTCCAAAGAACACCCAGGACTGATCTTCTTTAGAATGGACTGGTTGGATCTCCTTGCAGTCCAAGGGACTCTCAAGAGTCTTCTCCAACACCACAGTTCAAAAGCATCAATTCTTCGGCGCTCAGCTTTCTTCATAGTCCAACTCTCACATCCATACATGACCGCTGGAAAAAACATAGCCTTGACTAGATGGACCTTTGTTGACAAAGTAATATTTCTGCTTTTCAATATGCTATCTAGGTTGGTCATAACTTTTCTTCCAAGGAGTAAGCATCTTTTAATTTCATGGCTGTAGTCACCATCTGCAGTGATTTGGGAGCCCCCAAAAAAGTCAGACACTGTTTCCACTGTTTTCCCATCTATTTCCCATGAAGTGATGGGACCAGATGCCATGATCTTCGTTTTCTGAATGTTGAGCTTTAAGCCAACTTTTTCACTCTCCTCTTTCACTTTCATCAAGAGGCTTTTTAGTTCCTCAAGGTTTGAGGTCAAAAAGAGTTTTATTATTGAAGGACAATATATCAGGGCAAGCAATGAAATATTGTCTCAGGGGAGCTTTTTTAAAGTCTTATTTGGTATTAGGCCAGTGCTATAGAACACATGGCAGCAGCCAGTAACAAAGATTTTAAAAATGAAGAATAAGGCTTAATAGAACACAAAGTTCTGTTAAGCACCAGTACGACAAATGATTCCGGTTAAGTTACTTTCTGTTGTGGATGATTTTACGATATAGGCATAACATCTGCGGGTGGGCTCAGACCAACTGTTACATGTGAGAATCTGGACCGGCACACCTAACATTTGAAACAAGTTCCAAGTGAAACAGTGCACTGGAAAAAAATATTTTGCAGATTTCAGATCAGATGTTTGCACATTTTAAAATCAAACCTCATTTCTAAGAAAAGACATGTAGCTCATTCAGCCAATGGCAAGTGAAATACAGAATTCAAAGTGCTCACGTCACAGTTAGAATCATCATTCGACCCATCCCCGAGTGGGGACGTGAGTCATACATCCTGTGTCTGGTACTGACTAGTGGATAGTCAAACTTCATCATCAACAACAACAGTATGTATTTACTGACAATCTGCTCTGATAAGGGGGAATGAGCCTGATAAATTAGTTTTGAATTTCATGAACACATCCTCTTCAGATCTGCTTCAACACAGAATTCTGCTTCAGAACCCAGGAATGAAACAGGAGCTCCCACCTCTACCCAGAAGCTGGAGGAGAGAGAAGTAGGCTAGGATCCAATGCTGGGCTTCTGGAAAGCAGTATAGAAGGCAAAGAAGTAAACAGAGTTGGGGAGCCAGGGCTCTTAAAGCCAGGAAATTAAAGACTGGTTGTTTTCCTTCTTTGTGTGCTTGTTCCCTCCTGTGAACCCCTCCTCCTTTGGTTCTTCTCTCTCCCTCCCTGACTCCATCTCCTTCTGGGTTCATTTTATTTTGCCTCATTCTTGCTCATTCTCGGCTTTGTCCAAAATTTTACTGCTGAATGTATGTGAGAGAGCCATCAGATCAAAAACCAGTCACTCTGAAAGCCTAGACCATCCTAAAGACCAAATTGGATTAATTATGCCCAGACATAATTAATGTCTTAAGGGCTTTCCTGGTGGCTCAGAGGTTAAAGTATCTGCCTGCAATGCGGGAGACCTGGGTTCGATCCCTGGGCCGGGAGGATCCCCTGGAGAAGGAAATGGCAACCCACTCCAGTATTCTTGCCTGGACAATCCCATGGACGGAGGAGCCCAGTGGGCTACAGTCCACGGGGTTGCAAAGAGTTGGACACGACTGAGCCACTTCACTTCATGCCCAGATAAGCTTTTAAAATGCTTTTAAAATGAAGAAAGAAAACCAAATGAACTGAAAAGATGGGTTCAGTGGCCTTGAAATAATGTCGCTTCTTTGCATATCTTGGTAGGGTTTTCAAACGGTAGAAAAGACAGTCTTTTCCAGGAGACTTTTGTTTGAAAATTTACTTCTCTAAGAGACTCAGTCAAATATATGCTCACCAAATGCAGGTATAGTGCTGGATACTCCACAGCAGACTCCCAGGTCAGTTCTCTCTGCCCTGAGAGGGCACTTCTGGAGAGAAACGTGTTTCTGGATGGAGAATTTGGAAGGGTCTCCTCCCCTGTCAGGCCTCTGACACAGGCAAGTGGCCTAGAGCATAGAGCCAAGGGACAGTGCTTCTAAGACTTGTAAGGGTGATGTGTTTCTCTCCCTTTGTAGCCAAAAATAACAAATTGCAGACAAAGTAGTCCCTTTTAGACCATGGTTTCTGAGGCTTGGCATTTTGATATTTGGGCCTGGATGAGATTGTGCTGGGGGCTGTTTTATGCTCTTTGGGATATTTAAGAGCATCCCTGGCCTGTACCCATGAGATACCAGGAGCACGCTCCCCCACACCCCCAGGTTGTGACAAAAAAAAAAAAAAAAAAATGTCTCCAGACATTGCCAAGTATCTGCTGGGCAGCCAAGTCAACCCTGGTTAAAAATCCCTTCTTTAGAGAAGGGAATGGAATAGTCTGTTCCAAAATATAGAAAGAAGATCCTAAATGTTTTAAAATGCTTAGGGAAAGAGGATTGTTTAGGAAAAATAGGATGATAGCTTAATTTTCATACCTTCTGAGCTGCTCCAAGCTGTTATCTCTGCTAAACTATATGCTTCATAAGGGCAGGGACAACAGGTATCTTATTTACTGCCATATCCTAGGACCCAGTATAGTGTCTAGGACATAATAGGTGCTTAATAAACATTTGTGGAATACACCATTTAATAAGCAAATACTACACGTAAAGCACCAAGACACAGTCCTATATTAACCCTAATCCTTACAACAACATTAGTAGAATAGGCATTGAAAGTAAAACTCTTTAATAAAGCAAACTCAGATATCACATAATTGTTGACTCCTAATTCCTGTCCTTCTCCCAGCCTATATTCTCAAATAGGATGAGCTAAAGTTCTTACCAACCAGAGTAGAGAGGGCTGCAACCTTCTCTGGGGAGGTGGGGAGGCAGAACGTGAGTCCCCACATCCTCAGTATGTTTCCAGCCAGATTTCCCTGGATCCAAAAGACACAATGGATGCCAGGGAGCATGGAGATTCCTGGAAATATTGCTGCGGTCCTGGAAACTTGACCGGTCACAGGATCCACACTTGTCCTATAAATATTTAAACTAGAGTAAACAATGTCCAGGTGGCACCAAACCACAGCTGAGACTCGTACCCAGAACCCAAACCTGAGTCATTTCATTAACTTCTCAAAATGGGCCCTCGCATTTTATAAGACTAATTTCTTTCACCTACCCATCTTTTACTGTATCATCTCTAAGGTACAAATGAGGAAACTGAGGCTTTACGAGATAGCATGCCTTGTCCAGAAACACAAAGCTCCTAGGTGGTAACCCAAGATTTGAATCATGCAAGGCTGGGCTGACTCCATGTTCTTTCGACACATACTTTTCCAGATCAGAGTTGGTGATGGCCATTCCTGCATTCTGTGTGTTATGATTCCCTGAATGGTCTGGGATGGGAGGCTGTCAAATTCTTTATTGTGTGGATTTGGGAGGGGAAGATGAACAGGACCTGGTTTGGAGCCAACAGCCTTGAAGCTATGCCAAGCTGGAGTGCAGCAGGCATCCCAGGATGAAGAGCAGGCAGGACTGGACTGGCCTGGTAGGAACAGGCAGAGGCGAAAATGCAGCGTCAATTGTGGATCTGAACAAGGTGAGGCAGAACCCAGACCAGTTGCCTGCTCATGGCTCCCAAGGCAGACAGGACCACTGAGTGGACCACTGCCTTTTAAAGAGGCTTGAGTTGAATGCCTAGATAAGCCAGGGGTCTGGGCAACTTGTTAAGACTCCCCTACCCCTGGGGGAAGGTGTGGTATTGGGGAGCATGCATGTTAAATTATGTTCATATACACATGTTCTCAGGAAAGAAAGCTGGCCGGGTCCTGGACTGAACTGGTGTTCCTTACTCATATTATTTGTTATTTTTTAGAACTCCCTCATCCTTTAAAAAGATATTATACTTTGGGCAGCTGTGTGGTCACCAGTCTTGGTGATTGTGTCTACGAGTGGTATCAGAGATTACATACAGACCAGGAGTCCAGCTGGTTACAGAAGCCAAGGACACAACTGTTTCTAGCAGAGATGGTTGAAGTTAAGACGCTTTAATTCAAGGAGGAACCACGAGGCCCAACGACTCCATCTTCCTTAACAGGGAATCCCATCACAGGGACTGGAAGGTGTAAACTGAGCCAAAGGAAATAGAACAGAAACACAGTCCAAATGAGCTGGTGGTGATGAAATGAGATCCACAGGGATAGTTTCTTCCCAGACAAGAGAGCAGGTGGCAGACAGAGTAATGACACGGGACTTTCCCCTCCTCACAGGCAGAGCTGCTGTTTAAGATGGAGGAGGTACATAGGCTGGTGGAAGAGTGCTCTGTACTCATAACCTCACATCAAACTATGTCCCCTTAATTCTGCAGGGAAAATGGTCTATGAATAATTATACCATAGACCAATACTTATTGCACCCTTTTCCTTCATGATGTTAACTCATGTCATATATTAGATATTATTTCCTATTATTTCATTAATCAAATTCTGTTGATGCAGAGGAACTCAAATTCTGGGTCCTCAACTCTTATTTTTTTAAGGAATGGAAATTTAGTAGTATATATTTAAAAAAACGTATGATGATACATATTGATGTTTGCTATGTTCTAAGGTTTGTTCAAGACCCTAGGGGCATACGACATGTGAGGTTCTTGCTCCTGTGGCATTGAAATTCTGATGGGAGAGCACAGTGGGAAGAAACATACATGTAAGCAAATAAAGTGATTCCACATAGGGAAAATCACATCTCTGAAACTGACATGATGCTTTACAATTTCCTGAATTATTACATTTATTGTTCTGTGTAGTATTATGAAGCTCATTGTAAATTATATTCTTTCTCTTCTTCCGGGTCCTTGATAAAGTGTGACCCCTAAATGCATGTATTTCTCTTTTCAGCAATGGCCCTTAGCTCTTAAGCTATTATGTTTTCAATAGGCTGGTCTTTGTCATCACTTTTTTCCCAGAAATGCTGAATTCCCAGCAAGGTTAAATTAAACACAAGATCAATGAGTCAGTTGTGTCATTGATTTGCTGCAATTGTTAAAGAGGCTAGAAATCCCAAGTAAGAGCTTTTTAGATAAGTGGGCTTTGGGGTTATGGTGAAGACTTTCACATTTAGCCTAAGGAGACACAGGAGACTCAGGTTCGATCCCTGGCTCGGGAAGATCCCCTGGAGAAGGGCATGGCAACCCACACCAGTATTCTTGCCTGGAGAATCCTGTGGACAGAGGAGCCTGGTGGGCTACAGTCCATAGGGTCGCAAAGAGTCAGACACTGCTGAAGTTACTTAACACACACACACAATAGACTGAATAGTGACCACCCCCCCCCCACCCCCGGGATGCCCATATCCTAATCCCTGGCACCTGTGAATGTCACCTGATATGAAAAAAGGGAAAAGGGACTTTGAGAGTTGATTGGAGAAATGATCTTGGATTACCCAGATAGCCCCAACATAATCTTTATAAGAGATCCCTGCGAGGACCCTATATGTAAAGGTCCTTGGAAGAGGGATTGAAGTGGGCTGAAGGTACCCCTGGGCAGGGAATGATGACAGCCTGTAGAAACTGGAAAGGCAATGAATTCTCCCCAGGAGCCTCCAGAAGTAAACAGCCCTGCAAACCTGGATCTTTAACCCTGTAAAACTCACATCGGACATCTGACTTCAACTATAAAAGAATCATCTTGTGTTACGTTAAACCATCCAGCTTGGGAAATTTGTGACAGCGCCAACAGGAAGCCAATAAATGTGTGTTTTCATGCAGACACTCCCCACCCCCAGTAGACAAATGTACAAATCCTCCTCATTCTTATTCCAGCTCTTCTATCTGATTGCCCAGCAGCCGTTTACTCTGGAAGCCAGAAAGGATGACATCATTGTCTAGAGAAGGAAGGTCATATAAGAGAAGGGGTTTGATCTTTTTCTCCAACCAATAGCCTAATATCCTCTGCCTCCTGCCTTGTTTTAAAGTCTCCTCTCTTTCCCTCTCTCTACTTCCAGTTGAGACGTGCTGCGTTGACCTGGACAGGCTAGACTGGTCTGGAAAGACCAGCCTGAACGAGTCTGGATGTCTCTTTCCCAGCAGCCAATTAAGGGCCCTGTAAGGTATTCTGGCCTGGAGAACTCCATGGACTGTATCGTCCATGGGGTCGCAAAGAGTCAGACACGACTGAGTGACTTTCACTTTCACTTTTCAAGGGATAAATGAGTGAAGCAATGCACAGGGAATTCAGTCAGTCATCAAGTATTTACTGAGCACCAACTACCAGAGAGCCCAAGATAATTAAATAGATTCCCTGACCTTGAGGAAAAGACAGATGTGTACACCATAAATTACAAAAACAATATATAAAATGCCATAAAAGAAGGATCAAATATGCCATAGGAACCCTGGGCAGGGATTAATTCTGCCTAGCCTATCAGACGGAGAAGGCGATGGCACCCCACTCCAGTACTCTTGCCTGGAGTTTCCTATGGATGGAGGAGCCTGGTGGGCTGCATTCCATGAGGTCTCGAAGAGTTGGACATGACTGAGCGGCTTCACTTTCACTTTTCACTTTCATGCATTGGAGAAGGAAATGGCAACCCACTCCAGTGTTCTTGCCTGGAGAATCCCAGGGATGGGGAAGCCTGGTGGGCTGCCGTCTATGGAGTCACACAGAGTTGGACACGACTGAAGTGACTTAGCAGTAGCAGCAGCAGCCTATCAGAGGTGGCTCCTATAGGAAGTATCATGTGATCAGGGCCTTGAACGATGCATAGGAATTTCACCAAGAAGAAGGAATATATGTTCCAGGCAGAGGGAAACAGTCATGAAAATACATTGTTTAGCAGCCTGCAGTCTGCCTCACATTCCAGGCGCCTCCATTCTTCATGTGGCTCCTCTAACAAAATAGCACTAAGCTTCACAGCCAAAGGGTGTGGGTAGGAGTCACATGTGGAAACCAGAAATTGGCAACACATGATAAGGGACAAATTCCTTCTAAATATAGAATTCCTGACCTCAAATTAGGGCCCACCCAGCCTTCTTTAATTTCTTCAGTCTATTTTAATCCACTTTTTAAGTCTTATTGCCTATTAATATACAACCCAATGATAGATGAATGTTTCTACCTCTATACATTGATGGAAACCACTATATAACTGTGCAGAAATGTATTTTTTAAATTATGAGCACAAGAATTTTGACAGGAAAAAAAGAGGGGATTTGATAAATGTCTGTATTTTATGTACCATTTAACCTTTTCTTTGGAGAAGGCAATGGCAACCCACTCCCGTGTTCTTGCCTGGAGAATCCTAGGGATGGGGCAGCCTGTTGGGCTGCCGTCTTTGGGGTCGCACAGAGTTGGACACGACTGAAGCGACTTAGCAGCAGTAGCAGCAGCAACCTTTTCTGGCTTTTGTCAGAAAACTTGTCAAAGTTAAAACTTAGTAAGTTAAATACTAACTTATCAAAGTGAGGTTCCCTCCTTCCCTCCCACAGATACTTCAGAGTCTTCAGGTGTTGCTGGAACAAACTATAAATTCCTTTGGCAGCCTGGAGTTTTCTCAGGCAGGCACTTCTAGTGGGGCCTAGGGTCATTCGAAGGATGTGACCTTGAGCTGTTAGAAACCACGTTTGTGCTTGTTCAAGTCTTTACAGACCAAGCTTGAGGACCCAAAGAGAAAAGGCTCAGAGGAGCCTGGCTGAGTTTGGTGAAGGAGAGAATTGGTGTCACTGTTCAGGGGCATTGTCTTGCCCTGATGACTTTCCAGGTCCGGGTCCCATTCCTTAGATAAATCTGCATCTATTTTATTGCTCTTGGGAGCTCCAAGATACCTCCATATTCTCAAAATAAAATTTCCTTCACTTAAGCAAATTGTCTGGAATTCTCTCCTCAAAAGGAAGCAATCCCTCACCAAAATCAATCACATTACCTGTATCAACACAGTCCACATACTTGTCATTTTTAATGGGTCAACGGGCATGCCTTCATATCGATGTCTGATAGCCTGTTTTGCAATGACTCGAGTCATTTCCAGATTTTCATGCTTATCAGTAGACCTACAAGAAACAGATTGTAAGAGTTACATTTTTCCTCTTTGAAAGTGAAAGTCGCATCTGACTCTTTGTGACCCCATGGACTATACAGTCCATGGAATTATCCAGGCCTTTGCCTCCTTAAATGAGGTCAAAAGGTGGGCTGACTTGAGAGCTTTTGTTACCCCGCAGCCAGACTCCTCTCAGGGCATTTCAGGGCTTTGGTTTTCCCACTGCCCCATCTAAACAGACTTTCATTTTTATTTATTTTTGTTTGTGTAATGATGCCTAGGAATTGTTTCACTGATATCTTTGAATAGCTAATGTAGTCAAGTGGGCCTTAGGAAGCATCATTATGAACAAAGTTAGTGGAGGTGTTGGAATTCCAGTTGAGCTATTTCAAATCCTACAAGATGATGCTGTGAAAGTGCTGCACTCAATATGCCAGCAAATTTGGAAAATTCAGCAGTCGCCGCAGGACTGGAAAAGGTCAGTTTCCATTCCAATCCCAAAGAAAGGCAATGCCAAAGAATGTTCAAACTACCACACAATTGCACTCATCTCATACGCTAGCAAAGTAATGCTCAAAACTCCCCAAGCCAGGCTTCAACAATACATGAACCGTGAACTTCCAGGTGTTCAAGCTGGATTTAGAAAAGGCAGAAGAACCAGAGATCAAATTGCCAACATCCAATGGATCATGGAAAAAGCAATAGAATTCAAGAAAAACATCTATTTCTGCTTGATTGACTATGCCAAAGCCTTTGACTGTGTGGATCACAATAAACTGTGGGAAATTCTGAAAGAGATGGGAATACCAGACCACCTGACCTGCCTCTTGAGAAATCTGTATGCAGGTCAGGAAGCAACAGTTAGAACTGGACATGGAACAACAGATTGGTTCCAAATAGGAAAAGGAGTACGTCAAGGCTGTATATTGTCACCCTGCTTATTTAACTTATATGCAGAGTACATCATGAGAAACGCTGGGCTGGAAGAAGCACAAGCTGGAGTCAAGATTGTTGGGAGAAATATCAATAACCTCAGATATACAGATGATACCACCCTTATGGCAGAAAGTGAAGAAGAACTAAAGAGCCTCTTGATGAAAGTGAAAGAGGAGAGTGAAAAAGTTGGCTTAATACTCAACATTCAGAAAACTAAGATCATGGCATCCAGTCCCATCACTTCATGGCAATAGATGGGGAAACAGAGGAAACAGTGTCAGACTTTACTTTTTTGGGTTCCAAAATCACTGCAGATGGTGACTGCAGCCATGAAATTAAAAGACACTTACTCCTTGGAAGAAAAGTTACGACCAACCTAGACAGCATATTAAAAGCAGAGACATTACTTTGCCAACAAATGTCCGTCTAGCCAAGGCTCTGGTTTTTCCAGTGGTCATGTATGGATGTGAGAGTTGGAGTGCCAGAGAATTGATGCTTTTGAACTGTGGTGTTGGAGAAGACTCTTGAGAGTCCCTTGGACTGCAAGGAGATCCAGCCAGTCCATCCTAAGGGAAATCAGTCCTGAATATTCATTGGAAGGACTGATGTTGAGGCTGAAACTCCAATACTTTGGCCACCTGATGTGAAGAGCTGACTCATTTGAGAAGACCCTGATGCTGGGAAAGATTAAGACAGGAGGAGGATGAGATGGTTGGATGGCATCACCGACTCAATGGACATGAGTTTGAGTAAACTCCGGGAGTTGGTAATGGATGGGGAAGCCTCGCGTGCTGCAGTCCATGAGGTCACAAAGAACTGGATACAACTGAGTGACTGAACTGAACTGAATTGAGGATTAAGTTGCACAATATATATACATACAGACCGTAGCACAGAGCCTGGCCTAGAGTAAGCTGTTGTTATTATTGACCTGTTACATTTGTGCTTTTTCTCCTGTATTTGTGTCAAGGATTTTATCCATGTGTCAGCTCCTTCTCAGTCTGTGTACTGCCTTGGGGCTCCGCCCTTGGGCCTCTTCTCTTTTCTCACTCTGATAGTGATTCCATTTAGTGTCATGTCTTTAATACTCTCTGAATGCTGGCAGCTCACATTCGTCCCTCCAGCCTGGACCTCCCTCCCATACTCCCCGCATGTCTCAGTACCCATGCCACATCTCCACTGGGATGTGGCATCTCAAACTCACCCTCTGAAGCTGACCTCCTGCTCCCCTTGAAAGCTGTTCCTCCTGTCTCAGCAAATGGCAACCCCATCCTCCCAGGTGCTCAGATTAAACATCTTTGAGTCCTCCTTGACTCATCTTTTTCTCTCACACTCCCCATTCAAACCTCTAAATCCTCTGGGCACTGCCTTCAAAATATATCCAAAATCTAGCAGTTTCTCCCCACCTCCATTCACCACCCTGGCCAAGACACCCTTGTCTCTCACCCGCACTCTCACCTCTCACCTAAGTGACCTTCCTACTTGTACACTTGGCCATTGTCAGGATTTTAGCTTTGACCTTGCCCTTCCTCCTGATCATGGAAGTCTGCTATTGTCCCGACTTCATGGTGAGTTATAACGATGTGCAGTGGAAGAACAGGATGTTCTAGTAAAGGTGTGAAAACCATTCACAGAAGCCCTCCAGCAGGGCTCCCCTTACTTTGCCCGCCCCTAAACCAATCATTGGCAAGAGAAGTCGGCTCACCAGACCAACCGAGACTAATCAGAATTACCTCTAAGACCCCTGAGCAGTACTGAAGCTCTGTTTGTTGGGTAAGAAATGGGGGACAGAGTCTGTCACAATGTGGGAGGTCAGAGAGTCAGTAAAAAAAGTCCAATTACTTTTTTGATCTACTCAATATATGAAATACGCATGCCTAGGTTACAGCTTACTATGGTGCTTAACAGGGCCAAAGCTCCATTCCACTGCACACTTCTCATCAGATACTCAAATTACAGATGCTGTGCTTAAAAAGAGGAGCCTCTATAGACCTTATAATCCTAAGACTATATGTGAAATACACAGTCTTTTCATTTCAGTGCGTCACTGTTTCAAGTTTTATCTGCAAGCCGGCAACTTTTTGTTTAGTTAATTACCTCCATTTTACAGAACCATTTTTAAGATCTGTGGCAGGATTAACTCAATGATAGAGCATTTATAGCCTTAGGCTTCTTAGGGCCAAAGGTAGAAAAGGCAAGCATCACAATGAGACTGAACCTCTTACTGTTTCCCTCTGAAAAAATGCTCTCATCACCTTCTGTCAACTCTCTTCCCTGCCACGTCCAACAGGACAGTGGTACTAACGCTTCTCCAGTTCACCAGCATTGCCCTGTGTACCCACAGCGGGTGGCTTCCTCTCTCCAACAGAACCTCCAAATCTCTCCGTAAGCCTCAGGAGCTAGCATTTCCTCCAACTGCCCTCTCTCCCCAGGAGAGGATGGTTTTGTTGTCTCACTGAGTTCACTGTATGAAAACTTGACCTTCAGGCTAGTATTTCTCTGACTGCATTTCTTTGCACACCTTGTTTCTGCAATTGCACCCTAGGGTGACCAGCCCCTAGTCTTTCCATCCTGTGGTATTTATAGGGTGTTGTTATGGCTCCCCCTCACCTCACAGGCTGTGAAAAGAAGTTGGCACTTTCAAGCTTATTTCTCCCTCGTCCACATACAGGCAGAGGCTGAAAGCTGCCACTCTGTGTGGACTCCCAGTCTCGCTCAAACGGAAGTTGTCCACATAAAAGGTCAGAGTTTGAGCTCTTCACACCTCTTAGCCCAGCGGTCCATCCCGCTTAACTGTCAGTAGAGCATCTCCCAGCCTTCTGCTGAAGCAGCTGCTAAAGGACCGATCATCTCTGCTTGCACCTGCATCAGGCCACTGGACGAGCTGCTTGAACAAGCAGCTCAGGCTCTGGCTACTGAGCCCAGGCTTGGCTTGGAGCTGCCAGCCAACCCAGTCTCTTGTGGACTTGATTGGGGATGGTTTTGACCTTTCACACTTAGCAACTACTCAGCAGTTACATATAGTTCTGTTATTGTACGTTTCAGTCCTGAGTAAGGTCAGAGAAGAAAAGAGATAGAAAAAAAGATGGCTTTTAGTTAACTGTAACACTATGCATGCCTGCATGCTAAGTCACTTCAGTCATGTCTGACTCTTTGTGACCCTATGGACTGTAGCCCTCCAGGTTCCTCTGTCCATGGGGCTCTCCAAGCATGAAACCTGGAGTGGGTTGCCGTGCCCTCCTCCAGGAGATCTTCCCAACCTAAGGACGAACCTGCATCTCTATGTCTCCTGCACTGGCAGGCAAGTTCTGTAACATTAGTGCCACCTGGGAAGCCAAAAGTGGGTAGAATACAGGCTTATTTCATAGTCATAGCCTCTTGGTCCTGCCCAATGAGGTCCTGGCCTCATTCTGCCTTTCAAGGGAGTTAACTAGTCTTAGGTCTGTGATTCTCAAATTTCACCATAATAGGAATCACCTTGAGGAGGAGCATGGAAGTATAGATTCTTAGTCCCCATTCCCAGAATGGTGGGGTCTGGTGTGGGGCCTAGGAATCAGCGTTTTGACAAGTCCAATGATTATCCCGATACTGTGGGCAACAGGACGTGAGACACACCACTCTAAGACATAGCTCAGGACTTGTCATGGCAAATGTTTTCTATGTGGAACCTACTCCTGACGCTATAGCTGGGTCCCCCCAGTGTCGTCTCCATTCTTAGGAGAGGGAGTTCTTAGGAGAGGTTGGCTCCTCCACTCTCCCCAGTCCTGGCTGGGCCACTCCAGTCAGGACTCAGAACAGACATGCCGGGAGCTGTTCCGAATGCTGCCTGCGGCAGTGGCTGGGTCTACTTCCAGCTCACATTTTTCAGCCTTTCTGAAAGACAGCAGGGCCACTCCACTCAGTCAACTGACTCCTTCGTGGATCACCTCCAGAGTTAAATGCTTTTCCAGGTCTCCTCAGTGCCCTTGTCTGTGCTCCTGTCTAGGACGTTATGATATCTCTGGGTTTAAGAAGTCCACTCTGCGCTCTCCATGAGCCTCTTCTCAGTCATCAGCTCTTTCACATTTATACTCAGATGAACATGAGGCTTCCGGGTGGTGCTAGTGGTAAAGAACTTGCCTGCCGATGCAGGAGATGTAAGAGACGTGAGTTCAATCCCTGGGTCTGGAAGATCCCCTGGAGGAGGGCACGGCAACCCACTCCAGTATTCTTGCCTGGAGAAGCCCATGGACAGAGGAGCCTGGTGGGCTACAGCCTATAGGGTTGCACAGAGTTGGACATGACTGAAGCAACTTAGCACTCATGAATATGAGGGAAAATATACAGTTAGTGTTCTCATCAATCTGCAGACCAAATGAATGTGATATAGTTAATGAGGACTTCTAATTATTCTGCTAGCTAGTAATTAAACATGAATCGTAAGCAGTAAACTCTAGTTACAGTAGTATTTTGCTGATGACTCAGATATGTATTTGTAAGTGAGACACAACCTCTGATAAAGTTTGAACAGGTCCTTTACTGTTTGCTCATGTAACAGTCTTGTTTCACCACTAGGAGGCAAAGGCGCTGAGCTTTTGTCTTTTTCTGGGCTGCTTATAGCTAGCTTCCTGAAGGGCTTCTCTGATAGCTCAGTTGGTAAGGAATCGACCTGCAATGCAGGAGACCCCAGTTCGGTCCTTGGGTTGGGAAGATCCTGGAGAAGGGACAGGCTACCCACTCCAGTATTCTGTCCTGGAGTGTTCCATGGACTTGACTGAGCAACTTTCACTTCTTACAACTACCTGAGGAGGTGCCAGAGAGCAGGGATGGGTTCTAGATTCCCTAAGTCTAAATGGTGAGGGGCAGTGAAGGAAGCCACTGAGATGGGAAGAAGGAAACCGATGTTTACTGACAATCGCCTGTGAGGTAAATTCCACATGAAGCGGCTACACATACACATCTCATTAATTATTTTAGCTATGCAATTCACAGATGAGAAAACAGAATCAGGGAGGTAATATGACCTGCTCAAAAAGCAGAGACATCACTTTGCTGACAAAGGTCTGTCTAGTCAAAGCTGTGGTTTTTTCAATAGTCATGTATGGATGTGACAGACCATAAAGAAGGCTGAGTGCTGAAGAACCGATGCCTCTGAACTGTGGCACTGGAGAAGACTCTTGACAGCCCACTGCAGTCCACGGGATTGCAAAGAGTTGGGCATGACTTGACGACTGAAGAACAACACAGAGCTAAGACTAGTGGAGCACAGATCTGAACAAAAGGCCGTCTTGACTCCAAAGTACAAATAGTGCCAGAAAGGAAAGTCTAGTGTGCCTCACTAAAACTAGACTTTTTTTTTTCTTTTTAAACCAATGACCAGCTTGATTTTTATCATCTGTGGCCAAACCACAGGGGTTTGTGTACTTCATACTTCACACATCTATGCGTGTGCATTCACCTAACCAGGAACAGTATTTCAGAAGCTCGGCATGGCCCCTTTCTTCCCCCAAATTGAAATAGCCAAGTGTTCTGGAGTCAGGCCTTGAATCCTAAAAGACTGATCGACATCCCAGCCTAGGATTCCATAAACGGAGTGAGTGGCTGCCGTGTCATCATGCCATGTCCTGCCCTGTCCAGGCAGGAATGTTGGCGCCTGGGTCTCTGTGACCCAAGCTCCCACAGATCTAGTGCCATGCATCTTGATCCGAGTTGCATTGATCAATTTTTATTCAATTATGTATATTATTGAATAACTAAATTATGGACAACTCCACTTGTTGGTATATACCCCAAAACACAGAACAGAATCTGAGCATATATTTGTACACCAATATTTAATAGCAGCATTATTCATAATAATCAAAAGGTAGAAACAATGCAGTGTCCATTCACTGATGAATAAACAGCATGTGTATACATTTGATGGAATATTACTCAGTTTAAAGAGGAAGGAAATCTTGACACATGCTACCACATGGATGAACCTTAAGGACATCATGCTAAATGAAGTAAGCCAGATACAGAAACAAATATTGTATGGTTTCACTTATCTGAGATACTTAGCATCATCAATTACGTGGAGACCGAAAGTAGTACAGTGGTTACGGGGGCTGGAGGGAGGGGAAACAGAGTGTTAGTGTTTAATGGGTATAGTTTCAGCTGGGGATGATGGGCAGGTTTCAGAGAGGGCCGGTGGTGACGATTCTGCAATAATGTGAATGTACTTAACACCATGGAACTAAACACGTTAAAATGGCTGAAATGGTACATCTTAAGTTGAGTTTACTATGATTTTTTAAAAACTAAAATATTTTCTCACTGAAAATCTCAGTTAAAAGTTAGTGATCAAGCCTTCAAAGCAGGCTTGTCTCCCACTGATAGCAGCCAAGGGAAAACATCCGTGGACATGAGAAAGAGCCCTGTTGTCTGGCTTGGCAACCAGGGGACCTCAGAAAAGACTGTCTCTTTCGAGCACGTCCTTGCAAGCTCCTGAGAGCCCCTCCCGTCCTACCCTTCCATTACACTTGGTCAGCCCCCAGCCTGGATAATCACCATCATATGCTGCTTCGGTGCGAGGCCGCCAAACTTGCCGGGGGAAAGCTGTGTGCCAGCTGGCTGCGCTTCTGATTCACGCTCTCCGACTCAACAGGGGCTTCTGTGCTGCTTGGAAATCCCATGTTTCCCAGCTCAAATGCAATCAGTAGCTCATTTTTCACTGTGACTTCCAAATTCTTTCTGCTTTCTTTAAGTTCACCATTTTTCAACATCTCCATTGGGCCCTCAGCAAAACACCTCCCTTTCTCCTTGTTAACTTAATTTTGTTCTTCTCCATCTGCCCTCCATATATGTATGGCTTCCCTGGTAGCTTAGTTGGTAAAAAATCCATCTGCAATGCAGGAGACCCAGGTTTGATCCCCGAGTGGGGAAGATCCCCTGGAGAAGGAAATGGCAACCCCCTCCACTATTCTTGCCTGGAAAATCCCATGGATGGAGAAGCCTGGCAGGCTACAGTCCATGGGGTCACAAAAAGTTGGACACAACTTAGCAACTAAACCACCTATCTGCTCTCCATCCATCCTTTTTGTTTTGTTTGGAGCTGATGCCCCAGGGCAATGAGCACCTTCTAGGGACCCCCTCCATTTCCTACTGTGAACTGGCATCAGTGACTTATATGTTGCAGTTTTGAGTAAAGTTTACCTGGAGACTTCCCTGTGATCCAGTGGTTAAGACCTTACCTTCCAATGCAGGGGTGTGGGTTCAATCCCTGGTCAGGAGACTAAGATCCCACATGCCTTGCAGCCAAACAACTAAAACATAAAACAGAAGCAATATTGTAACAAATTAAATAAAGACTTAAAAATGGTCCATATAAAAAAGTCTTTTAAATAAAGTTTGCCTGAAGGAAAGTTTAAGAAAAAATTTTTAACTGCATTGCCTTGTAGGATCAAGCATGAGCTCTTGGGATGGAGCTGACTTTAGTGGTGCCCCAGAACCCTCCTCGCCAGGGGATAGATGCTTATTGTCCTTTTATCCACCATCTTCTCAAATACAAACATACTCAACATGTACACCCCACAGCACACTTTCCCTTGACCCGATAACCATTCAGGCTGCCTTCCAGTTCTCTTCTCCCTACCACCGAACTTAACTAAAAAGTTGTCAGAGTTTGTCCCCACCTTGTAGCTGTGCTCTCTGCTGCTTATAGTCTGGCTTCTGCTCCATCCTATGCTTTATTTTGATACCCCCAGGCCCACCCCAGCTACCTTGTCCCCTGCAGCTGCACATCATCACCCAAGCCCTGGGGACCCCGTGTCTCCTCTGTTCCCTCTGGCTGGCCAGTTTCTCTTTTGTTTGGTTCTTCTCCTCTGACGCCTACACATTCTCCAAATTTCTGCCTTCCAGACTCTTCTACCTCTCCAGCTGCAGCCTTTTCCACAGATAGCTCTCAAATCTAATCCTGACTGCTCTATCAAGCTCACCCCTAACATCCACCCGCTTAGGGACATGGCCACTTGCATTTAACTCAATGCATCCTGGGCTAGACCCTTCGCTTTCCCTTCCTGCTCCAGCCCATTCCTTTTGATCCCTATAGTCAGCATCGCCAGGACTCAGTATCCCAGGGTAAAGCCCTAGAGTTATCCGCAACCTGTTCCTGCCACTCAGCACAGGTCAGTCACCCAGTGCCTCCAGTCCTGTAGGGTCCCTCACCCTTGTCTTTTCCTTTCCTTTGAGCTGCTGAAACCCCAGCCAGGCTGCTTGCTTCCCACCTTCCCAAATCCGATTCTGTCTCTATGCTCCTGTCACTGTGCATTATCCGAAAGCACAGCCAGGCAGACCATTCAAGGTGCAATCTCCCTTCATATCAGACCCCTCACAGTCTGCGCTACATATCCTTGGTCCAGCTTAAGTGGACTACTCACTGCTACCAAGGGCCCCAGGGCTTCCCCATCTTTGCCTTTTGGCTTCCGCTGATTGCTCAGCCTGAAATGTCTTCTCAAATCATCACCTCTGACAAAATCCATCCTTCAAGACCCAACACAAGTGATCCTTTTAGCTGGACATGACGTCTTCCTCTTCCTGACTTTGGTAGCACAGGTTTCCTGACTTTTCAATGTTCTGCCTTATAGCATAATCCTTTCTGTCTGTCTCTCTTCCTTAGGCTCCCATGCTGGGGTACAAGCTCTTTGCAGCAACAACCCTGTCTTAGTCACCTTTATATCCTCTCCAGTGTCTTCTCTAAAGTAAATGCTCAAAAATGCTGATTGATTTGAATGGAGAAGATGACCTTACCTTCAGATGGGGGATGAGGTGATGTCTCTTCTCTCCGTACCTCTCTCTGATGACCAGCAACAAAAACACCTTGGCCAAGTCATTGGCAATGCACATTCCTCATTTTCAGGTCTCCTGCCAGAACTATCCCGGATATGAGGTGGGGCATGTCAGGGTTTCTCAGAATTGCCTTGGCACTCTCTTCCTGAGTCACCGTCTTTGGGGGAGGGCAGTTACAGGCAGCCTAAATTATCCTCTCCTAGTTTAGGAACTCCTGGTCAGTCCCTGGTCCCTGCTGGGTTTGCTGGATGCTGCCAGGAGATGCTTGTGTCCATGTCAGGCCTGGACGGCTCAGGGCCACTCTCAGACTGAGTGCAGTGGGCTTTCCACACCTGCTCCCACAGGAACAAGAGTGAAGACCACAGAGAGATAATGGGGTTAAGAAAAACCTTTATTAGAAGGGCAACTTTTAAGAAATAAGAAAAACCTCCATTATCTCAGCTCTTATACAACTATTTTTGTATTTGCAAGTTTCTTTCTAGCCTTATCCATATGCATAGTCTACTTTTACATATAGTAATATTATATGTGTATATATATATATATTGCCTTTTTCACTAATTATGAAATCATGAACACTTTTCTATAATTCTACAGCTTTTCTAATAATTCTTATAATGGCTCCACAATACTGCCCAGGCAATCATTTATTTATCCTTTTCACTAGACATTTAGGTTATTTCTGATTTTTTTTTTTTATGTTAGAGGTGATACATATAGCTTTTATCTTATGTTTAGTTATTTCCTCAGGATAAATACCTAAGAAAGGGATTACAGTCAAAGGTAAAATATTTTTATGACTCTTAACTCTTACTTCCATATTGCTTTCCAAGAGGGATGCAGCAATTTATGGATAATAGTATTTCAGTGTTATCATAGTCCACTGGATTTCTAATGCCCACTCAGATCAACACAGAGTTGACTGCTTATTATGTGAGAGGCACTTAACGTATTTATTTATGCATTAAAATTTCATCCTAAACACAGCACTGTAAAGCAGTTATACTCCAATAAAAATTAAAAACAAACAAACAACAACCCTCATCTTAGAACCTTAGACTTTTGGAGTTGGGGGACATCTGCTCATTTTACAAATGAAGATATGACTCCCTGAGACATGATCGGCAGTGTTCACGAGTGCATAGCTTGGCAATAATAGCATGTTATATATAGTAAACCTGAATCTGGGGACCTAGAGTCTGCCGAAATTTCTACCCTGCCCAGATGGTGCAGTTCGAGTGCTTGTTTATTTCCTGTTAATGCTTGGCTGAGAAGTGACAGTGCGCATTTGTGCTCTGCCCACGACCACCCTGACAGTCTCTCACACAGTATGTGTTTGGGCAATAGCGGCGTGAAAACTCGGAACCTTTAAGAACCCACGGCTAAGCCAAGACCTCCACTGAGTAATGAATCACTTAAAGGTGCTGTTTTCTAAAATGGGCGTCTTTGCTTCCTCTTGGTGTAGTTCCTGCAGACTGTGGCAGGTTAAGCATGATGTGGTCTGTACTGCCCTGTCCCTTGCCTCCCTCCACAACTTTACTGACTCTCCTGTCATCTACACAGTGCTGGCAGGAGCCTCACCCAGGCTCTCCACGTGCTCGCCCTCTGACCTTCAATACCAGCTCCTCCCAGAAGGGCTTTTTCACCTTCTTGTGTATCTATTGCTGCCTAACAACATCATCCCAAAACTTTCTACTGTAACAATTATTTACAATTTCCTGTGACTCTGTGGCATGGCCTAGTGAGTGGCTCCTCTGCTGATTTGACCTGAAATCCTTCATTAAGCACAGGGTACACAAGCCTGATGGGCCAAGACCCCCAGCAGGTGTTGGCGATCATCTGGGCGTCTAGTTTCTCCTTCACATGCCTCACCTCCTCCAGGGGTCTGGACCAGTTTTCTTTTTATGGCGGTGTTCATGAGCAAGCACTTGGCCAGCCTCTAGTTGTGGCCTATATACCTTTGTCCCAGAGCAAATCACCAGGCCAAGTTCAGAATCCCTTGGAGGTGAAGATGCACATGGTATGTATACAGGACAGTGTCAGGCTCTGGTCATCACTCTAACAACCTACTCCGGTTCTCCTATTACAAATGGGTCAATATGTGCAAAATACCCTCGCCCCTCCCAGTGCCCTTGAGTCTCATCTATCACGACCTCAGGCCCAAAGTGTCATGATCTGAATCTGGTCCAGGTGTGTGTGAGGCTCCTTAGGTGGGGTTCTTCAGATGGTGCCTCTTAATTCAAGGACTGGTGAAATGAAAAGATAAACCATCCTCTTTTCTCTATACACCTAAGACACGATAGTGTCTTAGGGATGGAGCTGGAACAACTTCAGTAAACACCATGTACAAATCACTCATCCAGAGTGACTCTGCGATTCCCATGGCCCACAGGCCCACAGCCCAAGCAGGGCCCACAGCCTCAGTTCCCAGGGCCCCACTAGCTCGACGATGGCAGGGATTGCTGTATTGACTGTTCTCTCCAGCTCTTAGCTTTGCTCTCTGGGCTCTTGGCTCCACCTTCTGAGATGCATTTCCGTGTTGGTAAGAACCGGTGTGTCTGTGACCAAGGAGCTTTCTCAAGCTTTGTGCACTTTAGAAAGTTTGGAACCCAAGGTCTTTTTCATTCTGAACTCTCTACCCTGCAACTTCCTTAAAACTTTGTTGGCTTTTTAGATACAGGAAAAGTCTACTTGACTAGCCAAAAGCCATTCCCACAATTGTTTTAGAGGTGGTCTTCCCTCTGCTTTGGGCAGTGTGTTGCCGAGTTCTATGGGACAATGACCTTGAGATTCATAAAAGCCCCCTTTTTTCTGAGTGAGACGGTCTACTAGACATCACCTTAAGTTTTCTGAGATTTTAAGAGTCACCACCTCAAACTTAATTTATCTTTACTCTGAAACCATGTCTTATTTGAGATTCTTTCATGCGATAAAGAGACTGGAAGTATGAAACATTTAGGTTTGGAACTCATACATTCTCAAACTTCCTTCTTCTAAATTCTGCTGCAAACTAAACAATTCCTCCTTCCCTTGCTAAAAAAAGGCAATTTACACCTTTAACATCCTGCCTGGAAATTCCCTGAGCCAAATTCGCAAGTTCATTGAGCATGTTTTCTGTGTTTCAAGTTTCTGCAGGTGACGGCTGTACATGACTGCTTTCATTACTGTCCTCGTTTCACTGCATTAGGACACAGGTGGCTATCTTTCCAGCCTCTGCTAAGGTTTCCCTGAAGCCTCCAGCCTGCACCAACAGCCTCCTTGCCACCTTGCCATCCTCCATTTGCCAGGCCATCCAAAGCCAATGCTACAGGTTTTGTATTTCTGTTAAGCACCACCACCTCATTGCAGCTTCTGCTTACTGTCTTTCCTCACATAACAAATCACCCCAAATCTTTGAGTCTCAAAACAATATTAATTTATTATTTCTCTCAATTTTGCAGTTCAGCTGAGAGGCTCCTCTGCTCGGGTCATCAGGGCCCACTCATGTGGCTGCAGTTAAACTATAAGGTCAATTGATTGGTGTGTCCAAGATCACCTCAACTCACCTGCCTGGCAGTAGGTGGTGACGAATGGCTAGGGTGCCTTGGTTTCCTCCACATGACCTCTCATCTTCCATGAGCTAGAGTCGCTTTCTTACATGGTGGTTGCCGGGCAGTGTTCCCAGAGAAGCGCCCTAAAGTTCAAGGATTATCAAGCCTTTGCTTGTGTCTTGTGTGTCATTGTCCTACCGGTCAGTGCTAGTCACAAAGCCAAGTTAGAGTCAACATGGGAGGGGAACACAAGAGAGCGTGAGTATTGTGAAGCACAAGTCCTTAGGTCATGCTGTAGGGTAGACCAGTAGTCTACCGTAGAGTAGGGCCCATTGCTGTTACAGTCTGCCAAACCATGCTTCTAGAATGAATGAGTCTTTTTTGGGCTCCTTCAAAACTTTAAACACAGTCTCTTTTAAAAAACAGTTATATCTGAATAATTTGCTTGCCATCTATAAGCTTCTTTTAAAAAAATTCTCTATTTATTTGGCTGCACAGGATCTTAGCTGCAGCACATGGGATTTTTTAGCTCATTGCAGAGTGCAGGTTCTTAGTTGCAGCAAGTGAAATCTAGTTCCCTGACCAGGGATTGAACCCATGTCCCCTGAATTGAGAGCCTGGAGTCTAAGCCACTGGACTACAAGGAAAGTCCTTCTGTCTGTAAGCTAAAACTGCCACATCTGTTTTCCATCCCACCTTCTATTTCCTGGCCTGGTGCAGTAGGCATCCATGCAATACTAGCTGTTAGGGGAGGAGTACTAGCTCACAACCCAAGGCTCTGTAATTTGTAGGATTGGCAAGACCTCCCTCCTGACCTTTCTCATCAGATACCTGAAGAAACTGCATGGGTTCTGAATCCCCCTCAGTCTATGACTTTTCCAGCTTTCCATAAATCCATGAAAGGATGCTAACTGGTGGGAATGTGCTTTAATCCAAGTTGGTGCTCAGTCACTCAGTTGTGTCCGATTCTTTGCGATCCATGGACTGTACCTGTCCATGAGATTCTCCCGGCAAAGAACACTGGAGTGGGTTGCCATTTCCTCCTCCATGGGATCTTCCCAACCCAGGGATCAAACCCACGTCTCCTTCATTGGCAGGCAGATTCTTTACCACTGAGCTATGTGGGAAGCCCTGAATCCACGTTAGTCTCTCTATAAAAAGTCTTTTCTGTCACAATCATATTCAGTACCTGCATCCCAGCCAGGTACGGAGTCTCTGAGGTCCCACCCACTGTCTGTGCAGCATTCAGGGTCATACTTCCCTGATCAGGCATCAAACTCCGTGTCCCTTGCAGTAGAAGCAAGGATTCTTAATCACTGGCCTACCAGGGAAGTCTGGTGGGCAGATATTGACAGAGGCCGTAAAAGATGAAACCAAATAGTTGATGTGCTTTGTGTCCTCAGGTGTGCCCGACTCTTTGCCAGCCAGGCTCCTCTGTCTATGGAGTTTTCCAGGCAAGAATACTGGAGTGGGTAGCCATTTCCTCCTTCAGGGGGAATTGGAAGATATTCCCGACCAAGGGATTGAACCCATGTCTCTTTCGTCTCTTGCATTGGCAGGCAGATTCTTTACCACTATGCCACCTGAGGTAGAACATTACTACTTGATGTGTGGAAGAGAGTATACAGACTGTGGGGGTAGAAAACCAAAACGTTGAGGAATAAGTGAGGTGATAAATGTGCCTTTAAAAGCCCCCAGCTGTCCTCAATGGATTGCCTGGGTACCAGAGATGGCCTCTGTGGACAAGGTTTGTTTCTGGAGATTTCCTCACCCAAGTTGAAGTGGTTTTTTGCATTAAAAGAGATTGAAAAGCAGGTGCTGCCAATATAAGGGAGGACTAGAGAAGGTGGTGGGATGGGTGCCCCTAGGGGGAGCCCAGTAGCAGGGCTGGGAAGTTGCTAGCAGGGAGATGCCATTGGGTTTCTCTGTGTTCCACATTGTTTGCTACATTTGTGGGTATCCCCTCCACTTCCCACTGGGTGACTCTTTCTTTTTGTAATTTGGGCTCATTGCTCTTGCATTTTTTTCAAAAGATGGAGACATGTCAACGTGAGGAAAAGAAGGAATTTTCTAGGCACACAGTGGTCCCAACCTGTACTGGAAGCACCACCTTTTTTTTTTTTTTTTTTAATTGAAAGATAGTTGATAGTTTCAGGGACATAATATGTGGTGGTAGTTTATTTGCTGAGTCATGTCTGACTCTTGTGACCCCGTGGACTGTAGCCCGCCAGGCTCCTCTGCCCATGAGATTTCTCAGGCAAGAATACTGGAGTGGGTTGCCTTTTCTTTCTCCAGGGAATCTTCCCAACCCAGGGATTGAACCTGCATCTTCTGCTTGACAGGTAGATTCTTTACCACTTAGCCACCTGGGAAGTCCTGAATAATATGTAGGTAGAGACAGGGGAGCCTAGTGGGCTGCCATCTATGAGGTCGCACAGAGCCGGACACGACTGAAGCGACTTAGCAGCAGCAGCAGCAGAGAGAGATAGATATATATATATATATATTCTTTTTCAGATTCTTTTCTACTATATGTTATTATGAGACATTGAATATAGTTCCTTGTGCTATACAGTAGGTCCTTGTTGTTTATCTATTTTACATATAGTTAGTGTAATTCTGTTAATTCCAAATTCCCACTTCATCCCTCTGCTTCCCCTTTGGTAGCCATAAGTTTGTTTTCTATGTTTGTGGATCTATTTCTGTTTTGTAAATAAGTTCTTTTTATAATTAAAAAAAATATTCCACATAGTGATAGCATGTGGTATTTGTCTTTCTCTGTCTGACTTCACTTTAGTGTGATAATATCTAGGTCCATCCATGTTTCTGCAAATGACATTATTTCATTCTCTTTTATGGCTGAGTAGTATTCCATTGTGTATATATACACCACATCTTTTTTGTCCATTCATCTGTTGATGGACATTTAGTTTGCTTCCATGTCTTGGCTGCTGTGAACTGGAACCACTTTTATTTACTATAACATGAAACGAAGGCACAGAGGTCCCTGAGGAGGCCCCGAGTTGCACTCAATGGTAGTTATGTAGGCCCTAAAAGAATTTGTTATGCGGAACAAGAAAAGGCCCTGGGCCTCTCCTAAGCTCTGAAATGGTGAGACGAGAGTCGAACGTAACTAAGCAGGAGAGTTAACCCCAGGCCAAGGACATTAGTAAATATGAAGAAGCAGAAGAAGAAGGAACAGCTCAGCATTAGCAACAAGGAAGCTATTTCCTGTTTCTGAGAGCTGTGGGCCTCCTGTGTCCTTCGTTCCAGCTCTTGGGAGGGCAGAGATTTGGGGCCTAGCAGAGAAAGTCTCCTTCCTCATGTGAACACAGAAACCCAGGAAGCTTCTGTTTTCAGTGTTCCAGGCTGTCTGGTAACTGGAAGGTAAAGCAGCTCGGCCTCCCTGACCCCCAAAACCATGTAGGCAGAGCCTGGACAGTGACCAAGCATGTGTGGGCACCAGAGAGCTGGCCGAATCACCTTTTCTCTTCCACCCTGTCTTGTTGGCCAATGCCCTTTGCACTCTTCCTAAAGCCAGAACCTCTCAAATAATTAACTTTAGCACGTGGAGAAGCTCAGTGGTTCTCCAATTTGGTCATACATTCTATCACCTGGGGACGCTTTAAACAAACTCACTTCAGCTAGGGTGGGTTCCAGATGTAGGTGTTTTCTCAAAAGCATGCCAAGTGATTTGCAGCCAGGTTGAGAAGAGCTGAAATGACTAATCTGGAGCCAATTTAGAAAGTCAAGTAAACACAGAATTTGTTGATTTTTGGGGTGTCCGAAAAACACCATGTAAATAATTAGCCTTTGGTGAACCAGCAAAACTGAGGAAATTCTGGATATTGTATCCTCTGGGTTGCCTTCTTCAGGTAATTCTTAAGGATCTTGTGGGGGGTGTCATTTAGCCTCTGGCCTCCTAAGCTTTGACAGCATGGCAGAATGGATCATGCCTGTGGTCGTCTGCACACAGAAACCACCACTGTGAACTGTGCAGTCTGATGCAATCTTCATCATGACACAGAAAGACAACTTATTGAAGAACAGTACCACTGTCCAGGATGTAAACTTAGAAAGTTTCATTCATAAAGATATTCCAGGCAATTTGTCACAGACTCCCAAAATCCACAAGATGCTATGGAGAGGAAGGACAGCCTTGTTCTAACACTGCCTCTCTTCCTGGTCATCCCATCCCCAACCAGAGCCTCTAAATCTGTCTCCTGTGTCATCTTCATACCACGTGTGGACAAGACTGAAAGCCAGTGATTCAGCAACTGGAGGGAAGGAATTACTTCCTTGCTGCTCGACATGCAAAATAGCAGCTCCTCTATTTGGCTTCCGAGTCTGCCTCTTTCAATCACCACCAGCTATGCTTTACTGCTGATGTTCTAAGATTTGGTGACTGCATGTGTGTTCCAACTAGGCATCCTTTTGGCACATCACATCTAAACTCTCTTCTTCTGAAGGCCAGAGTTTGGTTTTTGCTTGCCAATATGTAAAGGACATGCTTTCTGCTTGTCATTTTAATTACTCTCTATTGGACCTTTTCCAGTTCTGTTATGTCATCTGTAATTGCCAGAAAAGAATGACACACATTATTTTGTCAATTTACTATAATTGGATACAAGGACAGGACCGTGATATTTTGTTTCTAGTATTCTTCAGATCAGATCAGATCAGTCGCTCAGTCGTGTCCGACTCTTTGCGACCCCATGAATCGCAGCACGCCAGGCCTCCCTGTCCATCACCAACTCCCGGAGTTCACCCAGACTCATGTCCATAGAGTCAGTGATGCCATCCAGCCATCTCATCCTCTGTCGTCCCCTTCTCCTCCTGCCCCCAACCCCTCCGAGCATCAGAGTCTTTTCCAATGAGTCAACTCTTCGCATGAGGTAGCCAAAGTACTGGAGTTTCAGCTTTAGCATCATTCCTTCCAAAGAAATCCCAGGGCTGATCTCCTTCAGAATGGACTGGTTGGATCTCCTTGCAGTCCAAGGGTCTTCTCCAACACCACAGTTCAAAAGCATCAATTCTTCGGCGCTCAGCCTTCTTCACAGTCCAACTCTCACATCCATACATGACCACAGGAAAAACCATAGCCTTGACTAGACCGAACTTTGTTGGCAAAGTAATGTCTCTGCTTTTGAATATGCTATCTAGGTTGGTCATAACTTTCCTTCCAAGGAGTAAGTGTCTTTTCATTTCATGGCTGCAGTCACCATCTGTAATGATTTTGGAGCCCAGAAAAAGAAAGTCTGACACTGTTTCCACTGTTTCCCCATCTATTTCCCATGAAGTGATGGGACCAGGTGCCATGATCTTCGTTTTCTGAATGTTGATCTTTAAGCCAACTTTTTCACTCTCCTCTTTCACTTTCATCAAGAGGCTTTTGAGTTCCTCTTCACTTTCTGCCATAAGGGTGGTGTCATCTGCATATCTGAGGTTATTGAGATTTCTCCCGGCAATCTTGATTCCAGCTTGTGTTTCTTCCAGCATTCTTATACTTATTTCTTCTAGTATTCTTATCTGCATGCAGGTGCGGGTGTGGGATGGAAGCAGGACAGTAGATTCATGACTTCAAGGAATAGTTTCAGGTTCCTGAAATTAGTTTTGTTGAGCTGTTATTCCCTTCTTGTTGCCCATGAATGACACTCAGCTGGCAGGTGCCACCCTCCTATGCAGCTCTGTACATCCTTGTTCAGCTCTATTCCTGCCACTGTCAGCTCACTGCCTGGCCCTAACTTGGTGTCACCAACAACCTTGGAGATTCCACTATGTATATCTTCCCTGAATCATTTATCATCAGGGAAATTAAGACTTGGATGTTCAGACTGCAGAATAAAAATGAGATAGGTTCTTGCATTGATTTTTAAAAATATTTTTTCCTGTTTTCAAAAAAGTACATGTTCATTTAAGACATTTTGAAAATGAAAATCACTCCTGGGCTGACCACCCAGAGATCATCTCTGCTAATATCTTGGTTTACTGTCTTCCATTCTTTTACTTAGGGAGCACAACACACAAAGAGATACAAACTACTTCCCGTTATCTTTTAAAAATATGATATTTGACACACACAAAACACAAACACACCAAGAACAAAACATCATGAGTAATTGGCAATGATGTCATTTACCTAAGTGCTCTCGGCCTATCATTTCCTCCCACAGGATAACTATTTTCTTGAAGTTTGGGATAATTTTACAAATTGTTTGGCTCTACTTGATTTTAAGTGTTATGAAAAATGGTATCATATTTAAAAAAATTTATAGAAGTATCATGGAGGAGGGCAGGGCAACCCACTCCTGTATTCTTGCCTGGAGAATCCTACAGTCCAAGGGGTGGCAAAGAGTCAGACAGGATTGAGCAACGAAGCACTCATCGAAGTATAGTTGATTTACAATGTTGTATTAAAACGGCATCATATTATAATCATAAGTCTCTGCCTTTTTTTTTCACTCAAAAAATGCAGTGAGTCATTTTACCAGGTTAATTACGTGGGTATAATTCTTTCATTTTCACTGTTGTTTAATGTTTCCACTGTGAAGATATACACAATTAATTCATTCTTCTCTTACTGTACATTTAGTTTGTTCTTAGTACTTTGCTGTTATAAGCAGTGCTTGAACATGCCTCTCTTTTTTTTTTAAAAAAAAAGACTTGACTGTGCCAAGTCTTAGTTGTAACATGTGGGCCTTCAGTTTTTGTTGCAACATGTGGGATCTAGTTCCCTGACCAGGGATCAAACCCAGCCCCCTGCCTTAGGAGTGGGCCGTCTTAGCTACCGGACCACAAGGGAAGTCTCTTGTACATACCTCTTCATGCACATGTCAAGAGTGCCTTTTGGGTGAAATTATTGAATATGAAGTATGCAAAATTTCATCATTATGAGGCATTGACAAATGGCTGCACCAATTTACATTCCCAGCATTGGTGCGTAAGAATTCCCAACTGATCAACCACTTGTTCAACATTTGGAATTGTCAGAATTTAAAACTTTTGGCTTTCTAGTAGCTGTGCAACATTGAACATTAATTTGCATTTTCCTGAATCCTAGTGAAATTGAGGATCTTCTCGTATGTTTACTTGCCACATGTGTTTGCTTCTCTATAAAATGTCTGCTTTATACTTTTGCCCTCTTTTCTATTGGGTTGTTTGTCTCACACATATTTTTAAGCAAAATTTTAATCATAGTATACATACTATCTTACACTTTTCCAAGTTATGAAATATTCTTTTACATTGTGATTTTAGTGGCTGTGCTATCTTCTATCTCATGGATATCTCATAATTTAATTAATTAAAGCTCTGTTCCTTTTGATCTTTGTTTTTATAACTTAATAATCTACTCTGGTAATTACTTTGTATCAATTCATAAAGATACTCTTCATTGCTTCTCAGTAGCCAATTGTGTGTAAGTATCACAGTTTGCTCAACCCTTCTTCTGTGTTTGGGCATTTAGGTAGTTTCCAATATCCTGCAAATACCATTAATGGTGCAATGAAGAAGCTTCCATACGTAAGAGTACCTATTATTTTGAAGATATCATTTTTAGAATAAATTCCTAGAAGTGGGAGTGCTAGTTTGAAAGGTAAATGTGCAAATGTTCCAGTAGATATTGCCGAATACCCCTCCACAGGGGTTGTACTATTTTTCATGCCCTCTAGTATATTTGTTTCCCTGTAATTTCACCGACAGAGTGAGGCTGTGTATGTCTATCCAGTGGTCCGCACACCATTATTTAAAAATTCCTTTTCACCACTGCCATTTAACTGGTTATCATATACTGGATTTTTATATTTTTGTTGGATTGATTTCTGTTTGCCATTCAGTTACAATGGTCTTGATATTCATATGTCAGAACCACACTGTTTGCATTTAGGAGGCTCTGTAGTATGTTTTAGTATTTGCTGGGACTAACCACCTCTCATAGCTCTTCATTTTCAGTGTTTTACTAGCTATTCTTGAGTGTTTTTTTCCATATGATCTTTGGTATCAATTTGTCTAGCTGCATAAAAACTTGTGTACATTTTTTGCAGAAGCATGTTAAATTCATAAATTAGCATAAGGGGAACTGTCATCTTGATGATAGGAGATATTTTAACTGAAACCAAGGGATGTCTTGTTCGAGTATACTTTTGGGTCTTTGAAGATTCCTTTTTATAAAAAAAATTTTATAAAATTAAAAAATTCTTTTTGAAGAACTCTTTTTTTTTCAAATGACTAGATTTATTGAGACATAATTCACTTTCAATCCATCTGTTTAAAGTGTGCAGTTCAGTGGGTTTTATTTTATTCATGGACTTGTATAACTATCACCACAGTCAACTTTAGAGCATTTCCATCATTTCAAAAAGTAAACCCATACCCAATACCAGTCCTTTCCCAGTACCTCAACCCCTCCAGCCTCTGGCAATCACTAATCTCCTGTCTCTATGGGCTTGCCTATTCTGGACATTTCTTGTATTCAGTTCAGTTCAGTAGCTCAGTCGTGTCTGACTCTTTGCAACCCCATTTTATACATACAGCAGCATATACTACGTGGTCTTCTGTAACTGGCTTCTTTTACTGGGCATAATGTTTTCAAGGTTCATCCATGTTATACCACATACTCCATTAATTTTTTTTATTGTTGAATAATATGCCACTGTATGGATGGATTTACTGTATTTTGTTTATCCATGTCTCAGTTGATAGACTTTTGGGGTTGTTTTCACTTTTTGGCTATTGGGAATAAGACCCAATGTATATGTATGGGTCTTTGTGTGGGCATATATATTCAAGTCTCTTGGGTATATACCTAGAAGTAGAATTGCTGGGTTAGATGATAACTTTATGTTTAACATTTTCAGGAACTGCCAAGCTGTTTTCCAGAGCAATTGCACTGTTTACATTCCTACTTACACTGCATCAAATTTCCAATTTCTCCACATCATCACCAAACTTGTTATCGTCTGTGATTTTGGAAATGGGGGTAAAGTAGCATCTCACTGTGTCTTTGGTTTATATTACACTAATAGCTAATCATGTTGAACATATGTTTTGAAGAAATCCTTCCCCATTTTTCAATTGGGTTATCTGTCTTATGGTTGTTGTATTGTTCCTACATTCTGGTTATAAGCTCCTTATCATATATATTATTTAGAAATATTTACTCCCATTCTGTAGACTGCCTTTGAACTTTTTTATGGCATCCTTTGACACACAGAAGGTTTAAATTTGGGGTATATATCTGTCTTTTCTTTTGTCATTTGTGTTTGTGACATTGTATCTAAGAAGGGTTTGTCAAACCCACGATAATAAAGATTTATATTTACGTTTTCTTCTGAGTGTTTTATAGTTTTAGTTTTTATATTTAGGTTGTTGAAGTCCTAAGCAGTACCATAGAATGTGATGGTAATTGGAGATAGTCTTTTAAAAGATGATTAAGTTAAAACTAGGTCGTTAGAGTGGACCCTATTTGTATATGACAGATGTCCTTAGAAGAACAGGAGATTAGAATCAGACAGTCACAGTGCAAAGGGAAGGCCATGTGCAGACACAGGGAGAAGATGGCCATCTACACGCCAAGAAGAGAGGCCTCAGAAGAAATCAACCCTGCTGACGCCTTGATCTTGGACTTCTAGCTTCCAGAACTCTGAGGAAATAAGTTGCTGTTCTTTAGGTCAGTCTGTGGTACTTTATTTTGGTAATTCTTGCAAAGTAATACGAAAACCGCACTTAGTCATTTTACATTATCTTCTTAAATCACACAGATCTTGTGCTTTTTTGAGAGAGAGAAATAACTTTCTTTCTTTTCCACTAGTATAGGAGTGGCAAACTGCAACCTGTGGACCATATCTAGTCTGTTGCCTATTTTGGTTAATCCAGTTTATTTGGGATAGCTGCATCCACTTATTTGCATATTATTTATGGCTGCTTTGGTGCTACAATGGCAGGGTTGAATAGTTAAGCCTGCAACTCAAAATATTTACTATCTGGGGCTTTAGAAAAAAAATTTGCTGACCCCTGCTCTAGTAGCTACTTAGGATGGGCTTATGTGGACAGTTCTTGCATTAAAAAAATTTTTTTTATAGCCTTTGATGCTTTAAAAACAGCATGGATGGATGGATATAAATTCCTTAGCTGGTATTGTCTTTCCTTGAGCTTTTAGGAAATACTGAAAATACTGCATCACTATAGCTTTGCTTTGCTGTTAAGAAGTCTGATGCCAAATATTTTGGTTACCAGACTCCCTAACAAACTACCTACCTAAAAGGAAGGCATAAAGAAAGAACCATTTTGATTATAATTTCACAACCTTTGGGGTCAGGAATTCAGGTAGGATTTGACTGGGTGAATATCAGCTGATGACTGGGCTCATACAGAGAATTCATGATGACCTCACTCATATCAGCAAGGATCAGGCAAGATCTCCCTCTCTGTGTAGTCTCAGAACCTCTCCTCAGGGAGTTAGATATTTTATATAGTGAGTCAAGTCATCAAGGGCAAGTGTTCCCAAAGACCTAGGTGGCCTGTTCAAGACTTCTTATGACCTAGGCTTGGAAGTCCCATAACATCACACATTCTGTGGGTCAAGCAATTCACTAGGCCAGCCTGGTTACAGAAAATGTAGTCATCTTTAATGTACTGAAACCTTATTTTCTTACACTTTTAAATAATTTGAACTTTTTGTATGGAAGCCACGAAGATGATTATTGTTATTTGTTTGTCTATAGTTTTAAGAGAGGAAATGGCAACCCACTCCAGTACTCTTGCCTGGAAAATCCCATGGACGGAGGAGCCTGGTAGGCTCAAGTCCATGGGGTCACAAAGAGTCGGACACGACTGAGCAACTTCACTTTCACTTCCTGATGGCTCAGTGGTGAAGATTCTGCCTGCCAATGCGGAAAACACAGATTCGACCCCTGATCGGGGAAGATTCCACATGCCATGGAGCAACTGTGGCTGTGCGACACAACTGTTGAGCTTGTGTTCTAGAGACGGCAAGCTGCGACTACGGCGCCATCGTGCCACAACTGCGGAAGCCCATGCACCCTAGAGCCTGTGCTCCCCAACAAGAGAAGCCACCGCAACAAGAAGCCCATGCATTGCAACTAGAGAGTAGCTTCTGCTCACCACTACTAGAGAAAAGCCCTCACAGTAACGGAGGCCCGGTACAGCCCAAAATAAATAGATGAATAAAATGAATAGTTTTAAGAGACTAGCTCTCAGGATTAATCATTCTGTGGTCATTTCCCTAAGTACGTGTGAGCCCTTTCATTTTGTAAGTTAAGTATTTTCTTATTTCCAGAATGTTTCTTATAGTTTTATCATATGTGGAACTTCAGTTACATATATGTTGGACATTCTTTGATTGTATTCAAAGAATATTCCAAAGAGACAGAGAAACAAACACAGAGGTATGGAGATAGGGAAAGTGGAAATGTTTCAGGGCTTCGGATGGGGTGTATGTAGGAAGCGACAAGAGACTGAGTGGAAAATAAGACAAAGGCTAGATAAATGGAAGGTCTTATGTGCCAGCCACGACACCACAAGCAGCAAATGAAAAAAAATATTTTTTTCTGACATGCAGTATGGAAAATGGATCAGAAGGAACAAGACTGCAGGAGGAGACAAGATAAGATACTATTGCATTAGTCTAGGTAAGAGGGGCTAAGAGGGACAGATTCTAGATTTATGCATGAGGAGAGACAACAGAATTGTTGAGTGTGGTGGTGTATACGTGTGCTCACTCTTTGCCACCCTTTGCATTGTGGGCTGCCCAGCTCCTCTGTCTGTGGGGTTTTTCAGGCAAGAATACTGAGTGGGTTGCCATTTCCCCCTCCAGGGGATCTTGCTGACCCAAGGATAGAACTGGGGTCTCCTGCATTGCAGGGGAATTCTTTACTGCTGAGCCACTGGGGAAGCTGAGTGTGGTGGTGTTGGGGGTAAAGATTCAAGGATGACTCCCAGGTTCTGGGCAACTGAGTGGACAGGAAGGCTAACAGTTTTATTTATTCATTTTTATTTTTTTGACCACTCTGTGCAGCAAGTGGGATCTTGCTGTAAGGATCAAACCTGCAACCCTACTCCCTCCTTCCCCACCACTGGATCACCAGGGAAGTCCTGACGCTAACAGTTTTTAGAAAAGTAGAGCTTGAGGTGTCTCTAGGACATCCAGGTAGAGATGCCTGGTAGACTTGTATGTGTGTAGAACTCAGGTGAGTGGTCTGAGCTAGTTAACACACTTGGGAGCTGCTGATATATGTGGCAGATGAAGATAGAGTGGACGCAACAGCTCAGGGAGAATACACTGTACGGGGTGTGATGAAAGCTGAGAACAGGACCTTGGAGACTGAGGAGTAGTCAGAGGGATTAGATGAGTCTTGTTACAAAGGCCAGGGGGGTGTCAAAAGGAATGGAATGCCTTGTGTTACCAAATGCCACCAGGAGCTCTAGTAATAGAGGACTCAAAAATGGCCTGGGGCGTTGAGGATGAAGTCAGTGCTTACTGACTGAGAGCAGTGCAGTGATGTGGTGGGGACAGAAGCTACACATTATAGGCTGGGGAGTGAGAAGGAGCTGAGTTAGCAGAAATGAGTGTAAACTACTTTTAAGACTTTTGTCAAGGAAAAGACAGGGAAGGAATAGTAACTGGAGTATGATCTAGAGTCACAGAGGTTTCTAACTTTTTCTTTAGGACAAGAAAAACTTCAACATGAATAAATGGTGAAAGCAAAGGACATGTAGGTAAAAGAGGCTGGTAATTTTGAGAGTGAGGGTGATGATTGCATATGTTTGAAAGATTGCAATATGTTTCTGAGGATGTGAGAATTGATGAAATACAGAACTGAGATGGAGAGATGCTAATATGAATATATTTGAAGTGGTTTAATTTCCAGAATGGCTATCCACATACTGAAATTATTTTGGTTTCAATAAGTATAGCAAACACAGCAAGCAACATTTTTACAGATTTATTTTACATCATTTACACATCTTTCCTCCAAAGGACAGAATCAATGTTATATCCTTTCACTGCCTCCCACACAGTTGATGCTTAGTGAGTAGTAAGTGAATAAACAGTGTCTCTTAACCCTGAGTATCTTAACATATTCAGAACATGGTTAAGACCCTGCATGCAAGTGAAAAAGTCTTCTAAGCATGCAAAACAGTCACAAAATTCATGAGTGATAGGTGATGCCAATTTTTTTTGAGGAATGTTTACTCTCCTTAACAAAGTTGGTTACCAGCACTTCCTTCACCTTAGGGGTTTAAAAATAGGAAGATGAGAGCAGGAAGAAAAGGATGCTCTAAAGGCAGGCAGGCAGACCACAGCAGAAGGCGGCACAATCTGCTTTACTATAAGGTGCCAAAAGGCAGTGAAAAACCAGACTCAAAGCACAGGGCTGTCTTAGCTTTCGGATTTACATCCGCCACCAACATATCAAAAGTCCTTAAAGGACACTGCTGTTTTCAGCCTTAAATGATGTTGACAAGAATGATCCTATGGGGAGGGAGGTAGGAAGGGAGGTTCAAGAGGGAGGGAACATATGTATACCTATGGCTGATTCATGTTAATGTTTGGCAGAAACCAACACAATTCTGTAAAGCAATTATCTTTCAATTAAAAAAGTCCTTAAAAAAAAAAAAGCTTTGCTGTTCCCCATGTGGCATCATTTCCTGTTTCACGTAGTTTGGAAAGGATTCTATCAAAAACGTATATTAAAACAAAAAGCTGATGCAGAGATGGTAAACCTCCGTCGCTCTCTGTTCCTTTGCGCAAGCTGTTTACCTAAACTTTGATGTCCCCCCCTAGGACTCCTCTCTTTTTCTTCCTTGCAGGCTGAACACAGATGCCACCTCTTCCAGGAACCTCTCCGCATCGTCCAAGCAGAAGTAATATCTTCCTCCTCTGAGCTCCCACAGCATCTCATAGTGGCTCTGGCTTTGCATGGGTCACCAGACCTGGTTGTTTACACGGCTGCTTTTCCACTAAGTTATGCGCTCCTGGAGACCGGGGACCGTGACCGTGACGGTGTACCCACACAGCACCTGGTACAGCGTTACAGAGCTAGGCACGGAGTCGGTGCTCAGTAAACAGTTTGCTAACTGAATTAATTTGGAAATACCACTCAGGGCAGTGTCTTCTGCTCCAGGCGCGGATGATGAATGATTTATGGGGGTGGTTCTTCACATTCTTTACCTTGTAGTCACGTCGGGCCGAACATCCAGGTGGCGGGGTACATACCTGTGGAGTTGAAAAGCACCTCCGCCGCCCGCCGCAGGCTCCCAGGAGAAGCCCGCAGGGGGCAAGTTTCCCCCGCCCTCCCGGAACCTGGCCGCAGGGGGCGGGGTTCGAAGGGAACCCAGCCCGCCGGCCCGCCCCCTCCTCGGCGCGGCGGAAGCCCCGCCCCCAGCCGCGCGCTCGCGCAGGCTGCGCGTGCCCGCCCCCAGCCCTGCGCCCTCGCGCCCTCGCGCCCTCGCGCCCTCGCACCGGGGGCGGGCTCGCTGCGCGTGCCAGGAGGGTAAGCGGCGCGAGCCGGGTGCCTGAGAACGTTCGCCGCGGGGGCGGCTCCGGGGCCTGAGCGGGCGCCGCCACCGCCACAGCCGCGGGGGCCGGGCCGG
Source organism: Bubalus kerabau (assembly GCF_029407905.1). Taxonomy (NCBI): domain Eukaryota; kingdom Metazoa; phylum Chordata; class Mammalia; order Artiodactyla; family Bovidae; genus Bubalus; species Bubalus kerabau. The sequence continues at coordinate 76,565,799 of NC_073634.1, forward strand.
AGGAGGCGGAGGAGGTTGCAGTCGCCGGAGTCCTTCTCGACGCCCCCAGATCCGGCCGGGAAGTGAGTACGGCGAGGGTTTGCGGCCGCTGCCCCAGGCTGCGGGAGAGGAGCGCGGTGCCGGAGCCTCGCGCCCGCAAGGAGCTGGAAGGCGCCCGCGCAGCGCCCGCACCCCGGGAGCCTGCGGGGGTTTGCAGGGCCGGGAGCGGCGGAGACGGCGCGCCGGGATCCGGGGCAGCTGCACCGCGCGGGCTGTGAACGGAGACCGCGCCGCGCTCCCGGCCCTGGAGGGGCGAGCGGAGAGGATGGAGCGGACTCCCGGGCCGGCGTTGCCGGCCTCTGAGCCGCGCGGGTCGGGTAGGGGGTTCCGGTGTTCAGATCGCGCTTTGGCCGGCGGACATGGAGCCGGGGTGCGGGCACAGGGTGATGCTGCCCGAGCCCGGCTTGGTGGAAGGAGGCTCTGCTTTAGGTGTTGAAGGGGGCGAAGGAGGCAGGTCCTGGCAGAGGGCAGGTGAGGCAGGCAGGCCCTGGCAGAGGGAAGGGAATTTGTTTCAGATCATCCCCAAACACTATTTCCCGAGGCGCCTAGCTGTGACCCTGTGCACCGAGGTCACCCTTTTAAGGAAAGTGTCCTGAGAGGAGGAAGGATGCAACTAACGAATGCTTGCTGTTAAATTGCTGTGCCAGGCCTTGGGATTAGGAAGACCTTCCAGCAGCCTCAGCAAACAGTTTGTTGGTTAACTACCTTGGGTAGAGAACCGTAGTCAGCACTGGGGTCACAATTGGGTAAAGCACAACCATCATTTGCTACTTAGGTGCTGACAGTTTGGTTGTAAAGGTTTGCGTAAGAAATACAAAGCAGCTTTGAATTTTGTCTCTTTGACTTTGTCTTCTTCCCAGTAGTATTGGGAAATTGGAGCCATAAAATTGCTTGGTTTGAGGATTAAAGCAGGAGGGTCAAGGAAGCTTGTGGGAGGTATTTGGGAGAGCTTTATAGACACTTCTGTGTAACATTTAAAGAGAGAGAAGGAAAAAAGGAAATTGGAAAGAGGAAGTTCCCTTTCTTCCCAAGCAGCAGGCACTGAATACCTGCATACTGCATAAATGAATGGAGCAAGCAAGGTTTTGCTCTATTTTATGTGGAGCACTGTTGATCAATGTGATGTTAGGGATGCTGATGGACTTCCCTTGTCCCTCAAGTTTCCTCTCTCTTTTCTGCCCTGTAAGAGGTTCTTCGGTTTGGGCTAAGAGTTGTCGTATCTTGTGGCTGTGCTGCCACTTTCACAACTTTATTCTGTGTTGACTGCCAGGAGCTTACTCCTGGGGTCATTGCTTCAAACCATCCCATCCTGGCCCTTCTCTCTTCTGTCGCTTGAGGAAGGGGAGAACGTCTGTCCAGAGAGCATGCTTTCATTTTTATCTTGGCTCTTGCATCTTAGATCTGTGGTCAGAGAATGTGACTCTGCTCTTCCATGAGGGCTGGAACTCTGTGTTTTTTCCTACCTTCATTGAATTTCTGGACTCAAGCTCCAGGCCGCTGTTTCAGTTGCCTGGGTTGCAGTGCCTGTTGGGTTACTTTGTCTGCCAAACTAAAACTTGACCTTTTATGAGTTCTGGGAGGATTTTTATCATACATCAGTGGAATTACCTTTGAAGGCGGTTGTGTAGTCAGAGTAGTGTTGGCAGGACTTTTGAGTGTCCACTATGAGTGAGAGAGAAAATTTCTACTTAGGAAGTCAGATTTAAAACCAATGGAATTGGTTTAAAGCGCTTACTTTATATCTTTAAATCTCTTAGGACCTATGTTTCCTTGTATAAAAATAAAATATTAATTCAAATTTGGCCTTGTGTGGTAAGCCTTGAAGAACTAAGTCAATTTCTCTTTAGTTTAGGACGGTGCACTTAATTAAGAGTGCAACCGTCAGGTGTCCACTAGTTCTTCTTTTGGGGGGGGGCTCAGTGCTGTACTTTAGGATGCCTTGTTCTCCGTTTTCTCAGTAATATTGTGTTTTATTTATTTATATACTTAGTTTATATTTAGAAGTAGAAGTGTTCGTCGCTCAGTCATGTCTGACTCTTTGCGACCCCATGGACTGTAGCCTGCCAGGCTCCTCTGTCCATGGAATTCTCCAGGCAAGATTACTGGAGTGGGTTGCCATTTATTTCTAAATCACCTTTATTGATGTTTGCACAGATGTCCTGTGCAGAGTTGGTGGAGTTTGAAAAATGTATATACACATCTTCCTCAGCTTCTGATGGGGTTATGTCTGATAAACCCACTGTAAATTGAAAGTACAGTAGGTTAAAAATGCATTTAATACACCCCATCTGCCAAACATCATAGCTTAAGCTAGCCTACCTTAAACATGCTCAGAACACTTACATTAACCTACAGTTGGGCAAAATCATCTAAAACACAATGCCTGTGTTATAATAAAGTGTTGAATGTTTCACGTAATTTACTGAAACTGTACTGAAAGTGAAAAGCAGAGTGGTTGTAAGTGTCTCAGCTGTTTATCCTGGTGATCTTGTGGCTGTCCAGGAGCCCAGTGTCACGAGTATCATACTGCATATTGCTAGCCAGGGAAAGGGTCAAAATTCAGATTTGAAGTAGTTTCAATGAATGCGTATTGCTTTTGTAGCATGATGAAGTCAAAAATCGTAAGTCAAATGATCATAAGTTGGGGACTGTCTACTTTGTAACCACTGTGCCAACAAAGATAAAGAAATTTACATCACTCCAGAAACTCCCTCATGCTGGTTTGCAATACCCTCATTTCCTCTTACTTTATTTATTTCTAGTTACACAAGCATCAGGGCCGTGGCATTGATGCAGGAAGTATACTGCTGGGTTTTAGGGGTTGCCATTCACACAGGAATCCCTGTGAGTGGCAGTTCCTGGGGTTTCGTCCTGCAGCCTGGAGCTGTGTCCTGCAGCTGTGCAAATGGCTGATGAATGCACACTGTCTCATAAAAGGCTCAAACAGTACATACAGAAGAAAACCCCCCTTGACCCACTCGCTTCTCCACTGAAACTGCAGTTAGCAGTTTGTTGTGATCCTTCCAGACCTTTCCCTATGTATTATCATCTACATATAGGTAATAAAAATAGGCTTCCCCCCACACCCACATTAATGACATGATACTGTACACACTGGTCTGCAACATTCTAACAGAATGCCTGAGATCTTTCCATGATGGAACACAAAGATCTACCTGATTCTTCTTGATTCCTACACAATCCCGTATGTAGTATATATTGTACAATAGTTTATTTAATCCTCTGCTCATTAATGGCCATTACAGCTGTTTGCCATTTTACACATTGTTGTAGTGAGTGAAAAGTAGAATTGCTGGGTCAGAGGAGTATATGCTTTAAATTAATTGATGGAGATTTAACCATGTTGCCACGTGAAGCTCTGGTTCATTTATTTTTAAATGCTGAGTAGTGTTCTGTTGTAGACTTAAGTCACTGTTTATGTGTCCTTTGCTCGCTGTGGGACAGTTAGGTTACTTTGGATACTAATTCATAGGTGTATGTGTTCCCAGTCCATCCTGCAAGTCAGAGGCATGTTAACAATGTCTTTTGTTGTTTACAAGTTTTACATTTTAATGTGTTTATGAAAAAATTTCCATTAAATAAAAAAAAAAAGTTTGTTTCCCTGTCTAGTTTAAGTAATTTTCTCTGCCCCAGGGTATGAATTAGATATATCTGTATTTTCTTCTAAAATTAAAAAAATTTTTTTGAAAAAATTTATTTTCTTCTAAAATTAAAAAAAATTTAAAAAAAGTTTTGCTTTCTGTGTGGTGTTCCTATATGGAATAATGGAGTGATATGATTTTTTTTTCAATTTGGATAACCACTTTTTCAACACTTTTTCTCATTTTTATTTTTTTAATTATTTATTTAGCTGTGCCAGGTCTTAGTTGTGACACGTGCGATCTAGTTCCCTGACCAGGGATTGAACCCAGGCCCCTTGCATTGGGAGTGCCGAGTCTTAGCCACTGGACCACCAGGGAAGTTCCTCTCATATTTTTTTTTATTGTGGTAAAATATGCATAACATAAAATTTACTATTTTAATCATTGTTAATTGTACAGTTCTGTGGCATTAAGTACATTTTCATTGTTGTATAACCATCACTCTCCATTTGCAGAATGGATTTCCATTTCCATTTTTATCTTTCTCAACTGAAACTCTGTATCCATTAAGCACTAACTTCCCATTCTTTTCTCCCTCCAGCCCCTGGCAACCACCATTCTGCTTTTTGTCTCTGTGAACTTGACTACTAGAGGTAGAAATCATACAACATTTTTTACTATATTTGTGACAATATTTGTGACAACTGGTGGATAAATATGATACATTATTATTAACTTAAGTTCATTTTTATACTAGAGTTCTCTTTTGTGTTGTGCAGTTCTCTGCGGTTTGACAAATGCAAAATGTTATCACATGACATTTCATGAAATATTGTAGTATCACACAGAATAATTTCACTGCCCCCACATCCCCTGTATTCCACCCATTCATTCCTCCTTCCCTTCTTCTGAGCTCCTGGTAGCCACTGATCATTTTACTGTGCCTATAGTTTTCTCTTTTCCAGAATGTCATATAGTTTGGATCATATAGTATTGTAGCCTTTCAGACTGGTCTCTTTCACTTAGCATTATGCTTTTAAGTTTCCTCTGTGTCTTTTCTTGGCCTGATAGTGTCTTTCTTTTTATTGCTGAATAATAATTCATTGTATGAAAAGTACCACAGTTTTGTTTATCCATTCATCTGTTGAGGGACATGTTGGTTACTTCTAGCTTTTGGCAGTTATGAATAAAGCTTCTATAAATATTCATGTGCAGGTTTTTGTGTGGACATGGTTTTCAGCTTTCTTGAGTAAATACCTAGAAGCAGGATTGCTGGATGGTATGTTTAGCTTTGTAAGAAACTGCCTGTCTTCCAAAGTGGCTGTCCAGTTTTTCACTCCCAATAATTTAAAAAGCATATATCCTTGCACCCTAAATGTACTTACAAAAATAAGTCTTTGTCAGACAGTTCTGTAAAATTAAACTTCATCTGGTATGGATTTATGGATTTATATTCTCATTGTTGCTTTTATGGGCTGTCTTTCTTAGCATTATATTTCTATATATTTTGAAGTTTTGATTTGCAGACTCAAAAAAAAAAAGGAGGAGAACTGCTGATTTTGTTTCTCTTAGTTCTGTGGTCACCCTTCTCTGGTGATATTTCAAGTGCTTCTATTGATTGACTGGACTCTGGCCAAGAAATCAGATCTGGTAATGGTCCGAGTCCTGCTCTTTGAGGTAATTTGGGCTATTTTAGATCCACTCACAGTGTGTGTAAATGTCTTGGTTCAATTCCTGGTCGCAAGGCTGTGTTTTTATCTTCTCGCCTTTCTGGGCTCTGAAAGGCGAGAAGATAAACTATGGCCACATAAGCCATAGTTCTAGGCAGAGACCGACAGTGACATTTTTTAGCTTCCTTTGAGCTCTAGCCGCATCCTTGACTTTGAACAGTGAATCTGGCTCAAGTGTCCCCTGTCTCTGCAGCTCTTTGGCTCTGTGTCACTGTGGCCTTGCAGCAAGTCTACACTTGTTCCAGACTCAAGAGTCCAGCAAACCTGTAGCTTTGGTCTGGCTCACAGTTTTGTGTATCTGTTCTGTTTCTGCTCCAGGTGGAGGCTTATCTTGTTTTTGAGCCTTTTTAGTAGCTTATAAATATATTAAAAAATATCTTTTACAGTGTATTTGGAGCAAAGGGGATACAGTCAAGTGTTTATTTACTGTGCTGCTTTGACTGGAAGGCTTAACTGATGAGGCGTCTTACTAAGCTTTATGCCACTTATCTTGTTTCTTGTGTTATTGCAATGCCTAGACCCTCCAGAGCAACGGTTGAATAGGAAAAGTTGAATGCCCAATGATAACGGGCATTTTAGTCTTTTTCCTGAATGGAAATGCTTCCAGTGTTTCACTATTAGATATGATACTTACTAAAGGTTTCTGGTAGATGTCTTTTGTCAATTTAAGGAAGTTTCCTTCTAGGTTTATATTTTTAGTGGGTGTTGAGTTTTATTGAGGGCTTTTTGGGCATTTGTTGAAATTATCATTGTTTTCTCTTTAGTATGTTAACAGTAGGACAGACCTTTCTGAGTTGTAGATAACTGAGAGAAACAGATATATTGTATGATTTACTTGTTAATGTGTTTTTAACATTAAATGAACTTTTAAAGAAAATACATTTTGATCTTTAGTTTTTACGTATTAACAATATTGTTATTGTTTCTAAGTCCAACTCTTTTGCAACCCCATGGATTGTAGGCCACCAGGCTCCTCTGTTCATGGGATTTCCCAGGCAAGAATACTGGCATGGGTTGCCATTTCCTTTTCCAGGGAATCTTCTCAACCTAGGGATCAAGCGTGTATCTCCTGCATTGGCATTCTTTACCACTGAGCCACCTGGGAAGCCTATTAATAATATTATATATAAGCTATATTGTATGTTATATTGCAGCATTTCAGCAATAATTAGGTTTGGACTAAATATTCCTGTAACTAAGCCTCACTATGATCAAATAGTGTACAGTAAAAAAAAAAATTTTTTTTTTGTGGGGGTAACTTTTGGGACTCTCTAAGGACTTTTTTTTTAGCCCCTAACCATTCCAGCTTCTTCCTGGTTTCTTTTTCTAGACTAAGTTTTGTTTTTTTTTTTTTTTTTTTTAATCTCTGCTTGCTCTGTCTCTACTTGCTAGAGAGAGACTTTCTTCTGCAACTAATAACAACTACTGACATACAGGCTACTGTATGTCAAGAGATTTTCAAGATAATGGCTACACTTTAAACTTTACAACTGTGGAAACATCTGCAATGTTTGGGTGGGGAAAAAGAGCTCAGAGAAGTTACAACTTGTTTAGGGCAGCACAGCTAATTAGTGATAGGGGTCATATTTGAACCAGGCCCGACTTTAAAGCCCATGTTCTTTCTACATGCTGTCTCTAAACCAGACTTGTATGTTCCAAGTTCAACTTGGGCTTTGTTTTTGACTTACCCAAATGATCCCTGAGCATGGTGATATGACCACTTTGTGTCTCTAATGTGGTTGCCGTGGTTTAGCCAGGTACTTTGTTGCTTTTTTACCAGTGTGATGTTTTTCATGTTCTTGAGCAGTTTCTTATAGAGATTAAACCTTTTTAAACTGTGCAAACAAAAATAGGATAAATAGTATCATGGTTAAGCATGTGGTCTCCCGAGTAAATTATTTTTGGACCTTGAGTTTATTTTCCTTTAACTTTTTAAATATTGTGAAATATTGGCCCTCAAAGAGGTATAGAGAATAAAAATAGTGAATACCTGTGTACACACCACTTAAGAAAGAAAATAGGCTCCTTTTAAAGTTGAACCTCCACTCCTTCCCAGTTGTATTTTCCTCCCCTTCTGAGGGAATCACTGTTCTGTGTTTGATGCTTTTCATTCCTGTACATATTTTCATACTTTCATTACATATATAAATAGCCCTAAAATGTATATTACTGTTTTGCATTAAAAAAACTCTCTATATTAACGGTATTAATTATATCTTTTTGTAGCTTTTTTTTCTTTGAGTATTTTGAGACCCATCCATATGGACTATATGTAGCTCTGAAAGTGAAAGTCGCTCAGTCGTGTGCAGCTCTTTGCAACCCCATAGACTGTGTCCATGGAATTCTCCAGGCCAGAATACTGGGCAGCCTTTCCCTTCTCCAGGGGATCTTCCCAACCCAGGGATTGAACCCAGGTCTCCCACATTGCAGACGAATTCTTTACCAGCTGAGCCACAAGGAAAGCCCAAGAATACTGGAGTAGGTAGCCTATCCCTTCTCCAGCGGATCGTCCTGACCCAGGAATCAAACTGGGGTCTCCTGCATTGCAGGTGGATTCTTTACCAGCTGAGCCATCAGGGAAGCCCATATGTAGCTCTGGTGGATTCGTTTTCTTGGCTGTACAGGATTCTGTTATTGGGCTATATCACAGTTTATTTTTATGTTTTCCTGTGGATTGATAATTAATGTGCTCTGGTTTTTTTTCCTTGCTGTTACAGAAAATGTTGTTTTGAATATTCTTGTCATGTCTGTGTGCACAGCGCATGTCTTTTATAGTGTGTACTTGGAGCAACCCGCTGGTATGCGTGCCATGCGCATCTTCAACCTTTGTGGTAATTGCTAGATTCCACTCTGAAGTGGCTTCCCAATTAACATTCACACTAGTGATGTGTGACTTCTGGCCCTTCCCTGCCTTGTCAACCCTTAGTGTTTTAGACTTTATAATTTTGCAAATCTGCTGGATATACCATGCAATCTTATTTTTATATTTTTTATATTAATCTTACATGTTTTCCTGATTACTAGTGAGTGTGAACATTGCTCTGTGTTTTTAATTGGCTCTTGAGTTTTCCTCTTCTGTGATTTGCTTGTTTTCATCATTTACTTGTTCTTCTGTTGTGCTGATTGTCTTTTTTCATATTGATTTCTAATTTTAAAATACATTTTTGATGCTAATATTTCACATAAATGGCTTCAAATTTCTTTTTCCAGTTTGTGGCTTTTCTTTAAAAAATTTAAAAAATGTGTGTTTGGCTGTGCTGGTTTTAGTTTGGGCATGCAGACTCTTAGTTGCAGCATGTGGGACTTAGATCCCTGACTCAGGATCGAACCTGGGCCTCCTGCATTGGGAGCTCAGAGTTTTAGCGATTGGACCACTAGGGATGTCCCTCTTTTAAAACTTAAAAAGTATCTTTTGGTGCATTAAAGTTTTAGATTTATGGTTTTAATTTGTCATTTATAAATCTTCCCTACAGACCATAGGCCGAAACATTATCCTATTGTCTTCACATCTAGAAAGGTGGTATAATCGACCAGTAGTTAGAGGTTCTGGGTTTCTATCTCTGTTTCTTTATTGTGAAGTACAAGTATGGCCTGAGACTAGACATTTTATTTATTTGGATGTGCAAAATATGAGACCTGGGTTAGGTTATTTCTCAGCCCTCACATTCTGATTCTCTGTTGCTTTGCTTGTGGTTTTTGTAGCTGGTAATTAATTATTGCTACCAACATCTTAAATGTAATTAAAAATATGAGAACTTAGAAATGACGTTAACATCCAGGATTTTGGTGTGAAGGCTGCATACTGCATTTGTGATAAAAAAGAAATACAAATAATTTGACTTAGGTTGGAACACATTTAACTCGTCTTCCTTTTTTCACTTAATTCCAAAGTCACTTGAAAAAGTAATTCTTATATATCTTTCTAAAAAAAAACAACAAACAAACCCTTTTTAGGGTTTTAAACTATAGCTATAGAAATAACTAACAAGGATACTTTTTTTTGAAGTATGAATATGAATTTGACTGTGTGGATCACAGCAAACTGTGAAAAATTCTTAAAGAGATGGGAATACCGGACCACCTTCCCTGCCTCCTGAGAAATCTGTACGCAGGTCAAGAAGCAACAGTTAGTACTGGACATGGAACAACAGATTGGTTCCAAATCAGGAAAGTAGTATGTCAAAGCTGTATATTGTCACCCTGCTTATTTAACTTAAATGTAGAGTTCATCATGCGAAATGCTGGGCTGGATGAAGCACAGGCTGGAATCAGGATTGCCGGGAGAAATAGCAGTAACCTCAGCCATGCAGATGACACCACCCTTATGGCAGAAAGCAAAGGAGAACTGAAGAGCCTCTTGATGCGGGTGAAAGAGGAGAGTGAAAAAGTTGGCTTAAAACTCAACATTCAAAAAACTAAGATCATGGCATCTGGTCCCATCACTTCATGGAAATAGATGGGGAAGCAATGGAAACAGTGACAGACTTTATTTTTTAGGGGCTCCAAAATCACTGCTGATGGTGACTGCAGCCATGAAGTTAAAAGACGCTTACTCCTTGGAAGAAAAGCTATGATCGACCTAGTTAGCAAAGAGACATTACTTTGCCAACAAAGGTCCATCTAGTCAAAGCTATGGTTTTTCCAATAGTCGTGTATGAATGTGAGAGTTGGACTATAAAAAAAGCTGAGCGCTGAAGAATTGATGCTTTTGAAGTGTGGTGTTGGAGAAGACTCTTGAGAGTCCTTTGGATTGCAAGGAGATCCAACCAGTCCATCCTAAAGGAAATCAGTCCTGAATATTCATTGCAAGGACTGATGCTGAAGCGAAACTCCAATACTTTGGCCACCTGATGCGAAGAACTGATTCATTTGAAAAGACCCTGATGCTGGGAAAGATCGAGGGCAGGAGGAGAAGGGGACGACAGAGGATGAGATGGTTGCATCACCAACTTGATGGACTTGAGTTTGAGTAGGCTCCGGGTGTTGGTGATGGACAGGGAGGCCTGGCGTGCTGCAGTCCATGGGGTTGCAATGAGTCGGACACAACTGAGTGATTGAACTGAACTGATGAATGTGAAAACTAAAGCTTTGTATGACATTTCAAGAATGTACCCTTTATTGGTCATATGCTTTCAGTATTTCCTTACTAGGTAAGTAGTTTAGTATCTTTGCTTAGAACTAAAATTTCCTATTTATGAACTAAGCAGCCTGTGGCAGATTTTAGGAAAAACTGTGAGGTTTGTATTTAGCAGACTAAAGGTGTGTGTTTCTATTTTTTGTGCCTTACTTTTCTCGAATTTTCTTTTTTTTTCTGGCTATGTCACTCGGCTTTCAGGATCTTAGTTCCCCAACCAGTGATTGAACCCTGGGCCAGGGCAGTAAAAGCCCTGAATTCTAACCACTGGACCACTGGGGAACTCCCTTGTCCCTGTTTTCTTATATTCTATTTTCTGATGGCTTGTGCACACTGCATTTCTACCTCTTTACCTCCTTTCAGTTTTGTTAAAACCTTTTCTCTATTCCACATTTAAAATATTGCAAATGATTATGACAAAGTATGTATTCTCCTTCCAACTCTATATTTTTATACTTTTAAATAAATCAGAACTCTCAGTTAAGAAAAAGGGGTCTTATCAATAGAATTCTAGCCTAAAGGCATCATTCAAAAGGGTAGTTACATAACATCAATAACAATCATAATGATAGTAATAGCAGCTAACATTTATTAGGCTTTTATTTTGTGCCAGGCATCGTGCTAAATGCTTTGCATTATTTATTTTAACAGTTACTGTAGGGAATTCCTGGTTAGGACCCCATACTTCCACTGGAGGGTACCAGGGTTTGTTCAGGTTGGTTCAAGTGGTAGGGAATCTGCCTGCAATGCAGGAGCCTCAGGAGACACAGATTCAAGCCCTGGTTTGGAAGTTTCCCTGAAGGAAGAAATGGCAACCCATTCTAGTATTCTTGCCTGGAAAATTTTATGAACAGAAGAGCCTGGTGGGCTTCAGCCTCTGCGATCACAAAGAGTCAGACAGGACTGAGTGACTGAGCACATACACAAAGCTAACTAAGATCCCACAAGCCACTCGGCAGCGCCAAAAACAAACAAACAAACAGTTACCGTAGCCCTGAGAAATTATATTTGCTATTCAGAGCTGTGTGTAGTAATGGAGTGCAGTCATTGAATATTTTTTATTGAAACTTAGAGAACCTTTTCAGATTTGTAAAATCAAACAAACAAAAAACCCCAAACCAAAACAAATAAAAAAACTGAATCTCTAGGGCTTTACAAATGTTTACTTTCCCTGGCTTTTTGGTTTTTTAAATATATAAAATCTGAAAAAGAAAAGTATTTGGGGAAGAACAGTTGAGAGTTTTCCTGAAATAAGCAAGGAAGTTAATTTTCTTTTAGGGAAATTTGATTAGTTCCGGTTAAGAACTTATTAGTGACAAGCTCAGCCATCTCTGACTTCTTAGTTGAAGGAGCATCCAGGGAAAAACTGACTGGAGTTTTGCTGGGAGACAGTGAACTTGCACACGAAGTTTCCATACCTAGATGCTTTGAAGTAACTGAGAACTGGAAGTTAAAACAATCCATGGAAGTGAAAGATATTTAACACTTAGGTGCAGTATAGAGACTTTCTGGAAACCTTTCTGGAGCCTGCTTTCTTTCCTTTAGTCTTTACTCTGGAGTTTATTAACTTCTGCCTGCGGACTTAGTGTAACACATTGCTTCCCTGGCCCAGACGTTTTGTTGCGCTGGCCTCCAGACCCTGTTTCCCTGGGACCTAAGGCCTGCCCAGCCCCAGGGTTTGGGGACATGTGTTTTTTCCTCAGTCCTGGAGTCCTCATGTTTGCCCTGGAGGGGGCAATGTAACATAGTGGGAAGAGAACTAGAAAATTACTAGCTTTGCAGCGTTAAGCCAAGCTAACTAACCACTTAGGCTGTAAATTTCCTCATCTGATTCTACCATTCACGTTCCTTATTTAATTCTCAGGCCTACCACAGTCTCATCTTTTCACTCTTAGTTTTTTAAGAGTAATGTTCCCAAAGTAGGTAGTATGCAAACTGATCCTCTAGGCAGGGTATAACAAGAGAAAAAATGGGCAATCAATTTTACTGATATTTAAACTATAGGTTGACACCTAACTCCATCTGTATATCTGATAATATACATCAGGTGCAGAAAGTGAAGTAGCCACGGGGAGGATCGTGGGGACACTACCACCTGGGGGGGCCGACAGTGTGAACCTCCATATTTGTTTGCTAAAATTCTGTTTGGATGTGTTACAGTTAACCTCTGTCTGGTTTAGGAGTTTTTCAGAGTGTACAGTATTATCTCATTTGCATGATATGAACCTTGCTGATTGAATAGACAAAGGGCTTAAAAAGATTCCTGCAAAGAATCTGCAGATTGAAGTTTCAGATTCAACTGAAGATTGAAGTACCAAGGCAAGGACACATGAACAGCAGGAAGCAAGCAGAGCTGGTACTTCTATTTATATTATGAGCTTGTTTTCAGTCAGATGTAAAGTACAAAACAAATGATCGAAGCAGATGGAAGAGGAATCGGTGTAAAAAAAAATGCAAAAACCCTTAAAATTATTAAAAATACTCTTTGGTATATAGGTTTATATGTACCATTGAGTATATTTGTGCTTTAAGGTATTTGCTTAATGGTAGTATGAGGCTAATCTGGTCAGTTGAGATATTTTTTAAAAAAGCATTCGAAATATGAAGACAAACTTACTAAGCTTTTATGAGGCACGACTATAGTCATATGCTAATTAATATCTTAAAATTTTAATAAGTTGATATATTTTTATAAGTTTCTTTTGGAGTTTCTTATATTAAACGACAGGACTTCCCTGGTGGTCCAGTGGTTAAGAATCTACCTGCTATTGCAAGAGTTGTGGGTTCAATCCCTGGTCTGGGAAGATCCTACATGCCACAGAGCAGCTGTACTGCAACTAGTAAGCCAGTGCTCTAGAGCCAAGGAACCGAACCTCTGAAGCCTGTGCGCCTAGAGCCTGTGCTCCGCAGCAAGAGAAGCCACCGCAAGGAGAAGCCCATGCATTGCAACTAGAGAGTAGCCCCTGCTTGCTGCGACTAGAGAAAGCCCGTGTGCAGCAATCAAGACCCAGTGTGGCCAAAATTAATTAATTACTATTTATAAAAAAGAGTGAGAGGAGCTACCCCATGTCCAAGGTCGGGGCGGCGGCCGAGAGGAGTTACCCCATGTCCAAGGTAATGATATGGACCTAACAGAAGCAGAAGATATTAAGAAGAGGTGGCAAGAATATACAGAAGAACTGTACAAAAAAGATCTTCATGACCCAGATAATCACGATGGTGTGATCACTCACCTAGACCCAGACATCCTGGAATGTGAAGTCAAGTGGGCCTTAGGAAGCATCACTACGAACAAAGCTAGTGGAGGTGATGGAATTCCAGTTGAGCTATTACAAATCCTAAAAGATAATGCTGTGAAAGTGCTGCACTCAATATGTCAGCAAACTTGGAAAACTCAGCAGTGGCCACAGGACTGGAAAAGGTGTTTTCATTCCAGTCCCAAAGAAAGGCAATGCCAAAGAATGCTCAAACTACCGCACAATTGCACTCATCTCACACGCTAGTAAAGTAATGCTCAAGATTCTCCAAGTTAGGTTTCAGCAATACGTGAACTGTGAACCTTCAGATATTTAAGCTGGTTTTAGACAAGGCAGAGGAACCAGAGATCAAATTGCCATCATCCGCTGGATCATGGAAAAAGCAAAAGAGTTCCAGAAAAACATCTACTACTGCTTGATTGACTATGCCAAAGCTTTTGACTGTGTGGATCACAATGAACTGTGGAAAATTCTTCAAGAGATGGGAATACCAGATCACCTGACCTGCCTCTTAAGAAACCTGTACTCAGGTCAGGAAGCAACAGTTAGAACTGGACATGGAACAACAGACTGGTTCCAAATTGAGAAAGCAGTACGTCAAGGCTGTATATTGTCACCCTGCTTATTTAACTTATATGCAGAGTACGTCATGAGAAACGCTGGGCTGGATGAAGCACAAGCTGGAATCAGGATTGCCGGGAGAAATATCAATAACCTCAGATATGCAGATGACACCACCCTTATTCTTTAAAGAGCCTCTTGATGAGGGTGAAAGAGGAGAGTGAAAAAGTTGGCTTAAAGCTCCACATTCAGAAAACCAAGATCATGGCATCTGGTCCCATCACTTCATGGGAAATAGATGGGGAAACAGTGGAAACAGTGGCTGACTTTATTTTTTTGGGCTCCAAAATCACTGCAGATGGTGATTGCAGCCATGAAATTAAAAGACGCATACTCCTTGGAAGGAAAGTTGTGATCAGCCTAGATAGCATATTAAAAAGCAGAGACAGGTCTGTCTAGTCAAGGCTATGGTTTTTCCAGTAGTCATGTATGGATGTGAGATTTGGGCTATAAAAAAAGCTGAGTGCAGAAGAATTGATGCTTTTGAACTGTGGTGTTGGCGAAGACTCTTGAAAGTCCCTTGGACTGCAAGGAGATCCAACCAGTCTATCCTAAAGGAGATCAGTCCTGGGTGTTCATTGAAAGGACTGATGCAGAAGCTGAAACTCCAATACTTTGGCCACCTGATGCGAAGAGCTGACTCATTTGAAAAGACCCTGGCCTGGTGCTGGGAAAGATTGAGGGCAGAAGGAGAAGGGGACGACAGAGGATGAGATGGTTGGATGGCACCACCGACTCGATGGACGTGAGTTTGGGTGAACTCTGGGAGTTGGTGATGGACAGGGAGGCCTGGCGTGCTGTGGTTCATGGGATCACAAAGAGTTGGACATGTCTGAGTGACTGAGCTGAACTATAAAAAAGAGTAAAAAAAAAAATCCATGAACTTTTCTTCTTCCTGTTTTAGTAAAACTGACTGAAATAATACATAGACAAATGAACAATTCTAATTTGGTGACAAGCTGAAAATCCATCCTTTGTTAGCAAATAATGTTTAAATACTCATAGAAGAAATTGCTGAGGATTTGAAGTAATAAATATTATACCAAATTATGGAGTTTGTGAGTACTCCTGTTGGTTTGAATACAAGTTCGGAGGTTACGGTTTTTGGTAGAGTTCATTTTCATAACATATGGAGACCTGCCTTGATAACCTTCCAAAGCACTAAGGGAAGGAAAATATACCCTAATGACTTAAAATTTTATTTTGAAACAGAACATGTAAAGCATAAAGAAAATACACTGTACCCAAATCAAAGCTAATAAAGTCGGTACTCCTCAGCAGTCATGTTATTCTACTTCCACCTCCAGAGGAATTTAGTTTTTCTGAATTTCTGATGCATGTTTTATGTGCACTTGTAAAGAATTTGATTTTGTCTTTATTGGATGGATTGTTTCACAAATGTCAATTAGGTCTAGTTGACTGATAGTGAAGTTTAGTCCTGCCGTATTCATCTTGGCTTTCTACTTGTATCCATCATAGAGGAGTGCTGAAATCTCCCAAGTAAAAGTGTGGATAAGTCTGTTTTTCCTTTTCAGTTCTTTCAGTTTTTGCTTAGTGTATTTTGAGGCACTGTGGTTAGATACGTAGACATTTTGGATTGTTATGTCTTATTAATGAAATCTATGTGTTATAGGCCCAACAATACAATTTTATAGATACTGTTTTACCTATATTGCATTAAAAAGCAGTTGCTTTTTAAATCAGACAAGAGAATAAAGGAAAAGAAATAATATAATTGTACTGTCTTTAAAAATAAAACTTTTTTTTTTTTGGCCACACTTCTTGGCTTGTGGGCTCTTAGTTCCCCCATCAGGGATTAAAGCTATGCCCTTGGCAGCGGAAGCACGGAGTCCTAACCAATGGACTGCCAGGGAAGTCCCTAAACTTTATTTTTTTAGAACAGTTTTAGATTTACTGAAAAATTGAACAATAATAGAGAGTTCTGAAGGCAATGTCAACCCACTCCAGTACTCTTGCCTGGAAAATCCCATGGATGGAGGAGCCTGGAAGGCTGCAGTCCATGGGGTCGCTAAGAGTCGGGCATGACTGAGTGACTTCACTTTCCCTTTTCACTTTCATGCATTGGAGAAGGAAATGGCAACCCACTCCAGTTGTTCTTGCCTGGAGAATCCCAGGGACAGAGGAGCCTAGTGGGGTGCCGTCTATGGGGTCGCACAGAGTCGGACACGACTGAAGCGACTTAGCAGCAGCAGCAGCAGCAGCAATGCATCCTACACCCTGTTTCCTCTGTTACTAGCATCTTACACTAGTGTGGTTCATTTGTTGCAGTTAATGAACCAATGATGATATGTTATTTATTATTAACTAAAATCCATACTTCATTCAGATTTCCTCAGTGTTTACTTAAAGGCCTTTTTCAGTTCCAGAATCCCATCTAGGATGCCACATTACGTTTAGTTGTCATGTCTGTTTAGATTTCTCTAGGGTTGTCAGTTTCTCAGACTTTGCTGGTCAAGTTTTTGATGAAACAAGACAGTTTTGAGGAGTACTGGTCAGGTATTTTGTAGATTTCCCCTCAACTGAGATTTGCCTGATGTTTTCCTCATGATTAGAAGGGGTTTATAGGTTTTGGGTAGGAAGACCATAGAGATAAAATGCCGTTTTCATCACATCATGTCAAGCATATGTATTGTTCACATGGTTTATCACTGTTGACCTTGAACTTAATCACTTGGCTGAGGTAGTGTTTCTCAGGGGTCTCCATTGTCAAGTTATTTCCCTCTTCCCCATCACCTCTTTGGAAGGAAGTCACTGTGTGCAATTCACATTTAAGGAAGGGAGAGTTATGTTCCACCTTCTTCAGGGCAGAGTCTCTGTGTAGGTTATTTGGAACTTTTCTGCACAGAATATTGTTGATTTTTCATTTATTAATTTATCCACTCATTTGTGTTAGTATCAACTTAAAGATACTATTAATACTTAATTAAATTTTGTTGCTGAATTTTTCCATCGTTGGCCATTGGGAGCTGCTACAGTTGCCCTCTGTGTCCCTTTGATATACTCCTATCATATGGTTTTTTCCTCCCAGAACTTCTTCCTCTACTATCAATACAAGACAATCCATGCTCATCTTGTATATTTCCTGCCTCAGGCATTTCTCTGAGGAGCGCTGGTTCCTTTTACTGGAGAACGGTATTATAAACAAAAATTTGGACCCTAAAGGTGCTCCTTGCTTTGTGGTACTGTTTCTAGGTCCTCTCAGTTGCCAGAGCGAGGACATGTATGTGCTCAGTGCTCAGTAGCATCCGACTCTTTGCAACCCTATGGACTGTAGCCCACCAGGCTCCTTTGTCCATGGGCATTCTCCAGGCAAGAATACTGGAGTGGGTTGCCATGCCCTCCTTCAGGGGATCTTCCCAACTCAGGAATTGAACCCGAATCTTCTGTGTCTCCTGCATTACAGGCAGGTTCTTTACCTGATGAGCCATCAGGAAAGGAGATATATATGTGTGTACTAATGCATATACATAAACATACCTACAAACACTTTTATTTGTTACTGTATATCTATATATCTCCAGTGTTCTTGCCTGGAGAATCCCAGGGACAGAGGAGCCTGGGTGGGCTGAGTTCACCATGAACTCACAGTGATGTCTCCAATTGTGGTTCATTACATTACCACCTGGATCATTCTGGCTTCTCATCTTGCTTATCTGTAACCTCACACGTCACCATCTGCCATCTGTTTACTTAATTGTTCAATTATGCATACATGCATCACAGTATTAGAATTGTTAGCTCATAACCCTGGGAGTGGGCTTCCCAGGTGGCGCTAGTGGTAAAGAACCTGCCTGCCAATGCAAGAGACATAAGAGACGTAGGTTCGATCCCTGGGTTGGGAAGGTCCTCCGGAGGAGAGCATGGCAACCCACTCCAGTATTCTTGCTTGGAGAATCCCCATGGACAGAAGAGCCTTGCAGGCTAGGTCCATAGGGTCGCAAAGAGTTGAACACAACTGAAGCGAGTGAACACATAAGCATGCATGCAACCTGTGGGAACCTAGAGGACAGTACTTACGTGTATTTTATTTTGCTTTTAGTTTTACAGACTCCATTCACTTCCAGAGTTACTTAGGTCACTATACTTTTCTTCCTGTTCAGTGAGATTGGTTCATTTCTTTGTAATACAGTTAGACTGTTTTGTCATATTCTGCATTTCATCCAGGAATCCTCTGACCTCCTAAACAATTAAAAAAATTTTTTTTACATACATTAAGTTTCACTCTGTGTTGTAAATTTCTTTTGGTTTTCACCAATGTATAGCGTCATTTTCCATTACATGTATACCATTACAGTATCATACAGAAGTTTTATCATCCTAAAAATTTTGCTGTGTTTTACCTATTCATTCCTCTTTCCTTTGTCCCAAATCTTTGGTAACCACTGATCATTTTATCATTTGTATAGTTTTTTTTTTTTTCTAGAAGATCTTATAATTGGAACCATATAATATGTAGCCTTTTCATACTGGCTTTTTTCACTTTGCAATATATATTTAAGCTTCATGTCTTTTCTTGACTTGATAGTTTATTTATTATTGCTGAAAAATATCCCATTTATGAAGGTAGTAGTTGGTTTATCTATTTATTCCCCATTGAAGGGCAGGCATCTTCGTTCCTTTCAGTGTTCGGCAGTTGTGAATAAAACTGGTATGAACATTTGGGTACAGGTTTTGTGTGAATATACATTTTCCACTCAGTATTTATAGTAGGTATTGGTTAAATACCTAGTGCAGTCGCTGAATTGGGTGGTAAGACTGTGATTAGTTTTGTAAGTGACTGTAAATTGTCTTCCAGCCAGGCCGCCTGTGCATTCCGAGCAGCAGTGGATGTGAGTTCCTGTTGCTTTACATTCTTGTCAGTTTTTTGGATTTTAGCCATCTGTATAGGTGTCTAGGGCTTCCCTGGTGGCTCAGATGGTAAAGAGTCAGCCTGCCATGTGGGAGACCCGGGTTCGAGTCCTAGGTTGGGAAGATTCCCTGGAGAATTCCATGGACAGAAGAGCCTGGTGAGCTACAGTTCATGGGGTCACAAAGAGTCAGACATGACTGAGCTACTAACACACGCACACGCGCACACACACACACAGTAGTGTTTAGTGGTATCTCGTTGTTTTACTTTGTAATTTCCTAATGACAGATGATGCTGAACATCTTTTCATATGCTTACCATCTGTATAACTTCTTTGATAAGATATCTGTTCACATCTTTTGATTATTTTTAAGTTGGGTTGTTTTCTTACTGTTGAATTTTAAGAGTTCTTTTCATAATTTGAATACAAGTTCTCCATCAGGTATATGTTTTGAAAATCTTTCACTCTGGCTCTTTTCATTCTGTTAACAGTATCTTTTGCAGAACAATTAATTTTAATAAGATACAATTTTTCCTTTCATGGATAGTGCTTTTGTTTGATGTTATATCTAAAAACTCATTCATTCAGTTTGGCCTTGGGCTTAGGTCATTAAATAACCTTTTCTAGGAATTTAACAACTTCAACTCCTTTCAGATTGAAGAAACTTTGCTTATATCCTCACAGCTAGGCTCTAGTCTTCTCTCATTATGTAGACTAAAGCTGTGCTATGTTCTTCTTTTGTTTTACATTTTGCTTCAAAGATGTTTATTATCACACTGTTCATAATAGTAGATAGTTGGAAATATTGTCAACAGTCAAGGTGCAGATGAATGATTGTGATAAATTCCATTCTCTCATTCAAAATTATGGTTTGAAGAGTATTCATTGATGTGGAAAGGTGCTCAAATATATTGTTCAGGTTTTTTCCCAGCTTTATTGAGGTATAATTGACAAATAAAATTGTATATTTAAAGTGTACAACATAATTTGATAAATGTATACATTGTGCAATGATTACCAGTGAAGTTAATTAGCTCCTCCTTTCTTGTGTGTGTATGGTGGTGGTTTGAGATATAAACTCTTAGCAAATTTCAAACATGCAATAGAGCATTATCAACTGTAGTCACCAACCTGTGCATTTGACCCCCAACTCATCTTTTAAGTGAAAGTTTGAATCCTTTGTATCTCCCCACTTTCCCAACTCCCCAGTCCCTTGGAACTACCAATCTACTCTGCTTCTATGACAAGTTTGACTCCTTATAGATTACACATATGAGTGAGATTGTATTTATTTTTCTCTGGCGTATTTCCCTTTGTGTTCTGATTTTTTTAATTGGGTGGAATGAAGTTCCTAAGTTGAGTGATTAGGATCCGCCGAAGAGCAGGCATGTGTGCATAAATGTATCTAGTGGATTTCTCTGCATATTCACAGGATGAACTACAGGAAAAAGGGGTTGCAGAGTCCTGAGATCATGGCGTCATCGAATTTTATTTGTGCATTTATGTGGACAAAAATTTTGGCAGTTGAAATGGGAAAAAAGGGTGGCTATGAGCATGATTATGAGGAAGGAAATGGCAGTGTGTGAAATCAAGGTTAGTATGTGAAGTGGATGATAAGGAGGTGTTGGTTACTTCTAGATTATGAGGCTCAGAAAAGGCAAAGTGCCAGGAGTCCGAGTGGAAGGAAGAAGAGAGATGTGTTTATATTCACGCAAGTGTTTATCTTTAAAGTCGTATCAGGAAGAGAAGGACACATAATCGGGTTTGGTAGTCGGATTGGGGTTCCCTGGTGGCTCAGCAGTAAAGAATCTGTCTGCTAATGCAGAAGACATGGGTTCAATCCCTGGGTTAGGAAAATCCTCTGGAGAAGGAAATGGCAACCCACTCCAGTATTCTTGCCTGGGAAATTCCATGGACAGAGGAGCATGACTGGCTGTAGTCCATGGGATTGCAAAAGAGTGGGACATGACTTAGAGACTGAACCACAGCAACAAAGTGCTGATCTTTAAAGTTGTATCAGGAGGACAAGGACATATGATCAGGCTTGGTAGAAGGATTAGATCTTTGTCAGGCGTGGACTATTAAAATTGTAATTACAGAGATAGAGATATCAGTATCCATGGAGCTCTGGAATGGAATCACCTCAAGGCTGAGGGGAGTCATTTATAGTCATCTTAATTTTTGTGTACCCCATACATTTGGATTTTATGAAATCTGAACTATAAGATTGATTGAAATGGAAAATCTTTAATATTTTAGTTTGAGTTCCACAAAAAGCTGACTCTTAGACAAGGATTTGAGTGCAAGTATGAGATTTTGTTTTGCATGTTATGCTTGCAGATACTTGTAGGGGACCAGGAAATGAATAGGGAAGGGAAATTAGCAAATAAAGGCTTTGTTATCAAACAGGTTCCTACTGTGGGTAACTGAAGCTTATTCCCACCAGCGAGCTCTAGGAGCTCATATAACACATGTCCTCAGGGTTATACCCCCTAAGGGGCTTCCTTGGTGGCTCAGTTGGTAAAGAATCCACCTGCAGTGTGGGAGACCTGGGTTTGATCCCTGGGTTGGGAAGATCCCCTGGAGGAGGGCATGGACCCACACCAATATTCTTGCCTGGAGAATCCCCATGAACAGAGGAGCCTGGGGGGCTACAGTCCATGGGGTCACAAAGAGTTGGACACGACTGAGTGACTTTCACATGCACAAGGGGCAAGGTAGGTACAGTATGTATATACCAACTACATCAGTCATTAAGACTGTTTCTGCTGCTGCTGCTGCTAAGTCGCTTCAGTCGTGTCCGACTCTGTGCGAGCCCATAGACGGCAACCTGCCAGGCTCCGCCGTCCCTGGGATTCTCCAGGCAAGAACACTGGAGTGGGTTGCCATTTCCTTCTCCAATGCATGAAAGTGAGAAGTGAAAGTGAAGTCGCTCAGTCGTGTCTGACTCTTAGCGACCCCATGGACTGCAGCGTACCAGGCTCCTCTGTCCATGGGATTTTCCAGGTAAGAATACTGGAGTGGGTTGCCATTGCCTTCTCCTGTTTCTAGGAAGGGGTAAATTTATAGTATTTTATAGTATTTCAGGCCCGTCATGCAGAGTAGGAAATAGACTTTAGAGGTCAGAGAAAGCCTGGTTTCTCTATTAAAACAAAAACAAAGAGAAATAAAGAAAAGCAGATCCTATCAGTCAGTATAGAAGGATTCAATAAAGGTCAGGAGATAGGAAAATGAGACACTCTATAAACTCTTTCCTTAATACCCTGCCATGCAATTCCCACATCTTTGGCTCATTTACTTTGAGCCATCAAAACCCCCACGCCAACTTATATGAGCTAGTCTACAGCATGTTAAGACTGGTGCCAGGTGTCCTTTATAGAACATTAAATCCTGGGTCATGGGCCAAGTGTTGCCATGTCAGCAGACTTTGTCTTATCTTACACTTGGCTCAGGTTGAACACTTGTCAATTCCAGGTATGTTCTTCCAGTTCTTGTTGGTGCATATCGTCAGGTCCAGCAGCTGTTTGGATAAATCCTCACTTTTCTATCCAAAGCAGGGCCAGCCCTGTCTAATTCTGTTGATGTGAATGAGGCTGGACCCTGGTTATTAGCCTGGAAACAGGGAGGAAGGTAGGGACAGATTTTGAGGTGGGTCAGCATCTTTTGAGGCATGCATCAGGGATGAGGCCTTTGTGTGGGCTTTAGGCTGAGGAAACAGCCCCTGGAGCAAGAGCAGGAGAGCCACTTCTTCCCCAGAGTGTTCAGGAGAATCTTGGCTGGACTGTGAATTCAATCTTCTTTAAGTTGCCTACCTTCATAATTTGAATTTGAGCCTGATTTTTAGCACAGTCTGCTCTCAAGTTGTAGGAGCTGAGGGTTTCTTAGAAAATGCTGCCATGCAACGGGATCATACTTATCAGTAATTACCTTAAACGTAAATGGGTTGAATGCCCCAACCAAAAGACAAAGACTGGCTGAATGGATACAAAAACAAGACCCCTACATATGTTGTCTACAAGAGACCCACCTCAAAACAGGGGACACATACAGACTGAAAGTGAAGGGCTGGAAAAAGATTTTCCATGCAAATAGGGACCAAAAGAAAGCAGGAGTAGCAATACTCATATCAGATAAAATAGACTTTAAAACAAAGGCTGTGAAAAGAGACAAAGATGGTCACTACATAATGATCAAAGGATCAATCCAAGAAGAAGATATAACAATTATAAATATATATGCACCCAACACGGGAGCACCGCAGTACGTAAGACAAATGCTAACAAGTATGAAAGGAGAAATTAACAATAACACAATAATAGTGGGAGACTTTAATACCCCACTCACACCTATGGATAGATCAACTAAACAGAAAATTAACAAGGAAACACAAACTTTAAACGATACAATAGACCAGTTAGACCTAATTGATATCTATAGGACATTTCATCCCAAAACAATGAATTTCAGCTTCTTCTCAAGCGCACATGGAACCTTCTCCAGGATAGATCACATCCTGGGCCATAAAGCTAGCCTTGGTAAATTCAAAAAAATAGAAATCATTCCAAGCATCTTTTCTGACCACAATGCAGTAAGATTAGATCTCAATTACAAGAGAAAAACTATTAAAAATTCCAACATATGGAGGCTGAACAACACGCTGCTGAATAACCAACAAATCACAGAAGAAATCAAAAAAGAAATCAAAATTTGCATAGAAACGAATGAAAATGAAAACACAACAACCCAAAACCTGTGGGACACGGTAAAAGCAGTCCTAAGGGGAAAGTTCA
The DNA here is from genome assembly GCF_029407905.1 of Bubalus kerabau. Classification (NCBI taxonomy): domain Eukaryota; kingdom Metazoa; phylum Chordata; class Mammalia; order Artiodactyla; family Bovidae; genus Bubalus; species Bubalus kerabau. Next base: position 76,589,843 of record NC_073634.1, read on the forward strand.
TAGCAATACAGGCACACCTCAAGAAACAAGAAAAAAGTCAAATAAATAACCTAACTCTACACCTAAAGCAACTAGAAAAGGAAGAAATGAAGAACCCTAGGGTTAGTAGAAGGAAAGAAATCTTAAAACTTAGAGCAGAAATAAATGCAAAAGAAATAAAAGAGATCATAGCAAAAATCAACAAAACCAAAAGCTGTTTTTTTGAAAGGATAAATAAAATTGACAAACCATTAGCCAGACTCATCAAGAAACAAAGGGAGAAAAATCAAATCAATAAAATTAGAAATGAAAATGGAGAGATCACAGCAGACAACACAGAGATACAAAGGATCATAAGAGAGTACTATCAACAATTATATGCCAATAAAATGGACAACGTGGAAGAAATGGACAAATTCTTAGAAAAGTACAACTTTCCAAAACTGGACCAGGAAGAAATAGAAAATCTTAACAGACCCATCACAAGCATGGAAATTGAAACTGTAATCAAAAATCTTCCAGCAAACAAAAGCCCAGGTCCAGACGGCTTCACAGCTGAATTCTACCAAAAATTCAGAGAAGAGCTAACACCTATCCTACTCAAACTCTTCCAGAAAATTGCAGAGGATGGTAAACTTCCAAACTCATTCTATGAGGCCACCATCACCCTAATACCAAAACCTGACAAAGATCCCACAAAAAAAGAAAACTACAGGCCAATATCACTGATGAACATAGATGCAAAAATCCTTAACAAAATTCTAGCAATCAGAATCCAACAATACATTAAAAAGATCATACACCATGACCAAGTGGGCTTTATCCCAGGGATGCAAGGATTCTTCAATATCCGCAAATCAATCAATGTAATACACCACATTAACAAATTGAAAAGTAAAAACCATATGATTATCTCAGTAGATGCAGAGAAAGCCTTTGACAAAATTCAACATCCATTTATGATCAAAACTCTCCAGAAAGCAGAAATAGAAGGAACATACCTCAACATAATCAAAGCTATATATGACAAACCCACAGCAAACATTATCCTCAATGGTGAAAAATTGAAAGCATTTCCTCTAAAGTCAGGAACAAGACAAGGGTGCCCACTTTCACCATTACTATTCAACATAGTTTTGGAAGTTTTGGCCACAGCAATCAGAGCAGAAAAAGAAATAAAAGGAATCCAAATTGGAAAAGAAGAAGTAAAGCTCTCACTGTTTGCAGATGACATGATCCTCTACATAGAAAACCCTACAGACTCCACCAGAAAATTACTAGAACTAATCAATGACTATAGTAAAGTTGCAGGATATAAAATCAACACCCAGAAATCCCTTGCATTCCTATACACTAATAATGAGAAAACAGAAAGAGAAATTAAGGAAACAATTCCATTCACCATTGCAACGGAAAGAATAAAATACTTAGGAATATATCTACCTAAAGAAACTAAAGACCTATATATAGAAAACTATAAAACACTGGTGAAAGAAATCAAAGAGGACACTAACAGATGGAGAAATATACCATGTTCAGGGATTGGAAGAATCAATATAGTGAAAATGAGTATACTACCCAAAGCAATCTATAGATTCAATGCAATCCCTATCAAGCTACCAACAGTATTCTTCACAGAGCTAGAACAAATAATTTCACAATTTGTATGGAAATACAAAAAACCTCGAATAGCCAAAGCTATCTTGAGAAAGAAGAATGGAACTGGAGGAATCAACCTACCTGACTTCAGGCTCTACTACAAAGCCAGTTATCAAGACAGTATGGTACTGGCACAAAGACAGAAATATAGATCAATGGAACAAAATAGAAAGCCCAGAGATAAATCCACGCACATATGGACACCTTATCTTTGACAAAGGAGGCAAGAATATACAATGGATTCAAGACAATCTCTTTAACAAGTGGTGCTGGGAAATCTGGTCAACCACTTGTAAAAGAATGAAACTAGAACACTTTCTAACACCATACACAAAAATAAACTCAAAATGGATTAAAGATCTAAACATAAGACCAGAAACTGTAAAACTCCTAGAGGAGAACATAGGCAAAACACTCTCTGACATACATCACAGCAGGATCCTCTATGACCCACCTCCCAGAATATTGGAAATAAAAGCAAAAATAAACAAATGGGACCTAATTAACCTTAAAAGCTTCTGCACATCAAAGGAAACTATTAGCAAGGTGAAAAGACAGCCTTCAGAATGGGAGAAGATAATAGCAAATGAAGCAACTGACAAACAACTATAATCTCGAGAATATACAAGCAACTCCTACAGCTCAACTCCAGAAAAATAAATGACCCAATCAAAAAATGGGCCAAAGAACTAAATAGACATTTCTCCAAAGAAGACATACAGATGGCTAACAAACACATGAAAAGATGCTCAACATCACTCATTATCAGAGAAATGCAAATCAAAACCTCAACTATGAGGTACCATTTCACACCAGTCAGAATGGCTGCGATCCAAAAGTCTACAAGTAATAAATGCTGGAGAGGGTGTGGAGAAAAGGGAACCCTCTTACACTGTTGGTGGGAATGCAAACTAATACAGCCACTATGGAGAACAGTGTGGAGATTCCTTACAAAACTGGAAATAGAACTGCCTTATGATCCAGCAATCCCACTGCTGGGCATACACACTGAGGAAACCAGAAGGGAAAGAGACACGTGTACCCCGATGTTCATCGCAGCACTGTTTATAATAGCCAGGACATGGAAGCAACCTAGATGTCCATCAGCAGATGAATGGATAAGAAAGCTGTGGTACATATACACAATGGGGTATTACTCAGCCATTAAAAAGAATACAGTTATGTAAAGTTTAAAAATAAAATAAAATTTAAAAAAAAAAAAAAAAGAATACATTTGAATCAGTTCTAATGAGGTGGATGAAACTGGAGCCTATTATACAGAGTGAAGTAAGCCAGAAAGAAAAACACCAATACAGTATACTAACACATATATATGGAATTTAGAAAGATGGTAACAATAACCCTGTGTACGAGACAGCAAAAGAGACACTGATGTATAGAACAGTCTTATGGACTCTGTGGGAGAGGGTGGGAAGATTTGGGAGAATGGCATTGAAACATGTAAAATATCATGTATGAAACGAGTTGCCAGTCCAGGTTCGATGCACGATACTGGATGCTTGGGGCTGGTGCACTGGGACGACCCAGAGGGATGGAATGGGGAGGGAGGGAGGAGGGTTCAGGATGGGGAGCACATGTATACCTGTGGTGGATTCATTTTGATATATGGCAAAACTAATACAATTATGTAAAGTTTAAAAATAAAATAAAATTAAAAAAAAAAAAAAAAGAAAATGCTGCCATGGAGATCATCTGGCTGTCATAGCTTGTTCTGAGTTGGTACTTGACTGATTTAAGTCTTGATATTTTCTGTCTTCTGTGCATCAGTCCTTCTTAAGAAAAGCTCAACCATTTAATTGTCTTTAAAATTCCTGGTGCTCCTGTCTCTCTCAAATGCGAAAGCTATTGCATAAGCCAGTCATCTTCTAAGTGTATCCCTTACTAGTTTCACCTCATCAAGAGTCTTAGTACTATCCATGCAGCAGCACACCAGGGGTTCTCCACAAGCCACTTACTGCTAGCACTGGGATCCTTGTCATCTGCTTGGCGAGTGATCCACTTACAGACTTCATCTCAGAGGTCTGTTTTACAGGATCAAATCTGTCTTATTTTGGATTACCCTAGAACAAAATGCTCTGTAAGGACTCAAGTGCAATTTTTTTTTTTAAATTATTTTTTAGATCCTAGAAAATACTGGTGAAAGAGTGGAGAAGTGAGACAGAGAAGAGAAAGTAGTTAATAAAGTATTTCATATCAGTTGCCATGGGTGAGCAAAGTTAATTCCAAAGGGGAGCTCAGGAAGTCAGTGGAACACATGGCCTCAGAGTTATTCCCTCTGATAGGTAAAGAAGCTGGATAATTTATATATTAACTTCCACCAGTGGGAGGACTGCTGTCCAGGGATGTTAATCCCCTGGTACTTCTGGACTGCGCTGCAGGTGTCAAAGCCTTCAATGGCCAGAAAAAGCCTCAAATAAAGAAATGCAAATGCTGGCAACCGGAAGCTGATAAGTTATGCATCAGAGTAGTAGTATGGGTAATGGAATAACGGCAGAATATCAGCAGGTTCCATTGCACCTGCTAAGTTAACAAATAAGGTCAGTATTGGGGCTTCTATTGAATAACAAGCTTTTCTTCCATGTTGGCTGGTTTTGAGAGTTTTTCTAAAAATACATTCTTCTGGATATAGGTCTTGTGTCAGACCTGTGATTTGTAGATATTTTTCTCCCAGGGTGTAGCTTTTGTTTTCTTATTGGTTTCTTTCATAGAACAGAAGTATTTAATTTGGTGATGTCCAGTTTATTATTATTATTTTCTTTTGTGCTTTGTGCTTTTAGAGTGATGTATCAAACTTGTATGCAGGTCAGGAAGCAACAGTTAGAACTGGACATGGAACAACAGACTGGTTCCAAATAGGAAAAGGAGTTCGCCAAGGCTGTATATTGTCACCCTGTTTATTTAACTTATATGCAGAGTACATCATGAGAAACGCTGGACTGGAAGAAACACAAACTGGAATCAAGATTGCCGGGAGAAATCTCAATAACCTCAGATATGCACATGACACCACCCTTATGGCAAAAAGTGAAGAGGAACTCAAAAGCCTCTTGATGAAAGTGAAAGTGGAGAGTGAAAAAGTTGGCTTAAAGCTCAACATTCAGAAAATGAAGATCATGGCATCTGGTCCCACCACTTCATGGGAAATAGATGGGGAAACAGTGGAGAAACAGTGTCAGACTTTATTTTTCTGGGCTTCAAAATTCCTGCAGATGGTGACTGCAGCCATGAAATGAAAAGACGCTTACTCCTTGGAAGGAAAGTTATGACCAACCTAGGTAGCATATTCAAAAGCAGAGGCATTACTTTGCCAACAAAGGTTCGTCTAGTCAAGGCTATGGTTTTTCCTGTGGTCATGTATGGATGTGAGAGTTGGACTGTGAAGAAGGCTGAGCGCCGAAGAATTGATGCTTTTGAACTGTGGTGTTGGAGAAGACTCTTGAGAGTCCCTTGGACTGCAAGGAGATCCAACCAGTCCATTCTGAAGGAGATGAGCCCTGGGATTTCTTTGGAAGGACTGATGCTAAAGCTGAAACTCCAGTACTTTGGCCACCTCATGTGAAGAGTTGACTCATTGGAAAAGACTCTGATGCTGGGAGGGATTGGGGGCAGGAGGAGAAGGGGACGACAGAGGGTGAGATGGCTAGATGGCATCACCGACTTGATGGACGTGAGTCTGAGTGAACTCCGGGAGTTGGTGATGGACAGGGAGGCCTGGCGTGCTGTGATTCATGGGGTCGCAAAGAGTCGGACACGACTGAGCGACTGATCTGATCTGATCTGATCAGACCATGAAGATTTTCTCTCATGGTTTCTTCTTTTACACTTTTACATTTGTCTGTCTTCCATTTTGAATTTTTTATTTATGGTGTGAGGTATAGGTCATCTTTTTGACATAAGCATAGCCAGTTTTTCTGACACCAAGACTGTCCTTTCTTCATTGAATTTCTTTTGTATCTTAAAAAAAAAATCAAGTGGCCATATTTGTGTGCCTCTGTATCCAGACTCTGTTCTATTTCATTGATCTGTGTACTTGTCCCTTTGTCAATATCATGCTGTCTTGATTACTGTAGTTTTTTAGTAATTCTTAAAATTGAATAGTACGTGCCTCCAACGTTATTCTTCCTTTCCAAAATTTCTTATCTGGTCTGTAGCTTTAGGCTCTCCATATAAAATTTAGAACTGTCTATATTTACAAATAATTATGCTGGGGTTTTGATTAGACCATCTGATTAGATGATACATCTTTCTTCAAATTTTTGACTCCTGTAGTTTCCCAGGGTAGCTGCTTTTATTGATACTGCCACTGCTTGGCTGGACTGGGAGAAAATGAAGAAAAAGAAGAGAGAGGAAAAAAGTGCTGGGAAGTCTCTCCCATTCTCTCTGGATGGGCTTTAGACTTCTTTCTTCTCTTTAAGCTGTAGCTAGAGGATTTTTCCCAGATTCCTCTGTGCTAGGTTCAGGGGTTCATGCTTGTTGAGTTCAAGCCAGGGGTTCAAGAGGGAAAAAAGGATAAACTCACCAGCTGTTTGGTGGTATTTTGGATTCTGTTGTATTCTTTCCCAGTCCACCTGGTGATATTTACTTTCACCAACCTCAAATAACTTCAGCTCACATTCCGTGCAGGTGTATAATTTGATGGGAGAGTAAGGGCTTCCCAGGTGGCTCAGTGGTTAAAAAAAAAAAAATCACCTGCCAGTGCTGGAGATACGGGTGTGATTGCTGGGTCGGGAAGATCCTCTGGAGAAGGAAATGGCAACCTGCTCCAGTATTGTTGCCTGGGAAATTCCACGGACAGAGGAGCCTGGCAGGCTACAGTCCATTGGATTGCAAAGAGTCGGACATGACTGAGCACAAATGCACAAGGTCAGTTTGTGCTGACTACCTTAGTAATTTCTAAAACTTCCTGGGGGAAGATTATTAGTAAAAGTATACTGACACAGCATTTTGGAGGGCAATTTGGCATTCTTTGGAAGGACTGATGCTAAAACTGAAACTCCAATACTTCGGCCACCTCATGCAAAGAGTTGACTCATTGGAAAAGACTCTGATGCTGGGAGGGATTGGGGGCAGGAGGAGAAGGGGACGACAGAGGATGAGATGGCTGGATGGCATCACCGACTCGATGGACAAGAGTTTGGGTGAACTCCGGGAGTTGGTGATGGACAGTGAGGCCTGGCATGCTGCAATTCATGGGGTCGCAAAGAGTCGGACATGACCAAGCGAACAAACTGACTGACTGATTAAAATTTTAAATGTGTACAGCAATAAAGAATGAATCTTAGAGTAATTAATAAGGCAATTGCCAAGGATAAACTTCTGATAATGGAAGTGAAACTCAAACCCTTGTGGAATGTGGGATGATTGTTGTCATTTTGACATGGGAACACGCTAACCGAACTGAGCCAGTCATTTGTACTATTGCAATATTAATTACTGTTGCTTTAGGTTGGGTTGGCATATTTTTTCTTAAATGACCAGATAGTAAAGATTTTAGACTTTGCATGCCAGATGCTTTTTGTGGAAAACACTCAACTCAGCCTTTGTAGTTTGAGAGCATCCATGCTAAGTCACTTCAGTCGTGTCCGACTCTGTGTGACCCCACAGACGGCAGCCCACCAGGCTCCCCCATCCCTGGGATTCTCCAGGCAAGAACACTGGAGTGGGTTGCCATTTCCTTCTCCAATGCCTGAAAGTGAAAAGTGAAAGTGAATTTGCTCAGTCGTGTCCGACTCTTAGCGACCCCATGAACTGCAGCCTACCAGGCTCCTCTGTCCATGGGATTTTCCAGGCAAGAGTACTGGAGTGGGATGCCATTGCCTTCTCCGGAGAGCATCCATAGACAATAGATAAATGAATAGGTGTGGCTGTGTTCCGATAAACCTTTATTTGCAAAAACAGGTGACAGGTCAGATCTGGTTCAGGGTAGTATAGTTTCTCTAGTTTAATTATCCCTGCTTTACATGACCTCTTGCTTCCAGTGCTACCGTATTCATACATGTAGATGTGGGCTCTGAAGTGGCATTGGCAGTACAACATGTTTTTATTAATTTTTTCAATATTAATCTGGAAATAAAGATAAAATTTAGAAAATTGTCCTGAAGAATTTAGGGATCTCCAGGAATTCTTAGATTCTACTTTGAGAAAAATTGATTTAAAGAACAAAGTAGAAGAAATTTAATAAGTTATATATTTTATAAAGGATATTATGATTCTCTATTTTAATTTGTGTTTAGCATTTAAACTTTGTAATACACAGTGAGAGACCAAGTTTTTGGATAGGAGGGAGGAGGTTTTTGAATACCCTTTTTCTTTATAATTACAGGTTACTGGTCCCAACTCTTGCTTTTTCTCTAGGACTTAGATTCATTAGATTTTTTTTTTTGCTGTTTCTGGTTGCTTTTTCTTCGGCTTACTTTGCTTCTGTTTAAAACTGTTTCAACTCTTGGGGGCAAATTGTTAGGTAACCATCACTTACTATTTGGTAACATTACAGTGATTTAGGAAAGGGATAGTTTTAATGATCAAAATATTAATTGCAGAATGTTAAGGAATATATTTACATTTTAAATTTTCTTTAGGCTATAACTAAACTTTCAGTCAGCACTTTGCTTTAATGGATATGTAATTTGTGTAGTCATCATTTATGATTCTAACACATTTGAGAATGTTATGTAAATAACTCCATGATCTATAGTAGTTTAATCTGCTTAGGGAATTATTTAGCATATGCTATTTGTAGATATTTTTTACTTCATAGAGTAAGGCAGAGTTTAGCTGAAATTGTCACAAATTTTACATCAGTAAGGTCCATGCAGTGGGCTATTGTGTTCTAGCCTTTTAAGCATAGAGATTTGAAATGTATTTAGAAACAAAAGTTGTGAAAGAAGTTTAATGAAAGGGTTGCAGTTTTGCTCTATTGCTTGTGCATTCTGTGTCTTTGGGCAAGTTAGTGTTCTTTTCTAGACATCTGTTTTCTAATCTATAAAATGGGATAATAATAATGCCAACACTCAGAATTGTTGGGAGAATTAAATGAGATAATGCATGGAAAGAGTTTTATTTTTAAACAAGGTGACTGGCATAGTGTAAGTCATGTGATTAAAAACTTATGTTTAGGAGTTCTTTGAATTTGTGCATGAATTCCTCTTTCAGTACTTTTTAATATAAAAATAAAAGATTTTATTTATATCTTTTATGTATAAGCGAATTATCTTAATGTTTTTATTATTATAGCCTTTCATTATAATTATTATCTAAATTATTTTTAATAACATGTTTATCTATGTAAAACAGTAGGAATATGGGGGAATTGTCTTGACTAATCCAGGACTCTGTAGAGAAAATAAAGTTAAAAATAAGACATGGCCCCATATTGTCAGCACAGGAAGCAAGTGCTCATTTAAATGAGCTCATTTAAGTATTGACTTTATAATATTTAGAAGCTGTCAAATAAGGGGACAACAGTTTGTCTTTTTCTGCCTCGGGCTTCCACTTTACTTTTATTGGTATCCTTTTAATGTGTGCGTAGATGGCTTGGTTTCCTGTACCTCTCCACAACAGACTGATAAGCACTTGGTGGGATTGTCAAATTACACATTTGTTTACACATTTGTTTATTGTATCCTTCTTTGTCTCTAGGATGATTGAGGAAAGTGGGAACAAGCGGAAGACCATGGCAGAGAAGAGGCAGCTGTTCATAGAAATGCGTGAGTCTTCTGGAATCCTTGTTTGTATTAATGTGTGGGAATGTCTTTTTTCCCCCTGATCAAATCAGAGTTTTAATCAGAAGTTTTATGTTACAAATTTTAGAAAGAGAGGAATGGGAGTTTAAGAATCATGCAGTTGGAGGACACCAAGCCAGAGCATTACTTTAATTGAATTAACTTGAGTTGCTTTCTTAAGCAAGGTCATAAATAATGACAAATATGTTACCTAGAATATCTGTGCGTTTAAAGCATGCCAGTCAATTTAGACATCTTGTAATAACTCCATTGTTACCATGAGCTTGCAGGTGATGATAAATAATATGTTATATAAATTACCTTACTGTAGAGAAAGACTCTAATGTAGAGAGGACTAAGTGTTAGAACAACACTTAGAGCTGTAGGAAGAAGTAAAAGTAGGAATGTGTACTTTGGTATGTAACTTTACTATATACCCTTTAAAATCTTCTATTAAAACATTCTTACATATTGTTATCTATTCTTATATATTCCTATATTCTTCAGCAAAGGGGTCACCTTTTCATTGAATTTTATTTACTGAGAATCTATTATGTTCCAGGCACCATTATAGGTGCTAGGGTTATGTATTAGTCGTGTCCCAGTTGTGTCTGACTCTTTGTGACCCCATGGACTGTAGCCCACCAGGCTTCTCTGTCCATGGAATTCTCTAGGCAACATTACTGGAGTGGGTTGCCATTCCTTTCTTTTTTTTTTTTTTTTTTTTTTTGAACTTTGCAACAGGTTTTTATTTTTGCTTTATATCTATTACAGTGTTTGAAACCTAAAGAAATACATTTTCTCTTCAAATTTGGATGTGTATATAAATATCATTTGATATTTATATGCCATTCCTTTCTTTAGGGAATCTTCCCCACCCAGGGATCGAACCAGCATCTCCTGCATTGCAGACAGATTCTTTACCATCTGAGCCATATAGGGGAGAACAAAACACAGTCCCTGACTTCACTCATACTGTTTTCATTTTAAAGGGAAACTGACAAAAATGGAAACCAAATAAATATTAATTCTTGATATTAAGAATTATCTGGCATGCACTCTCATGGGTATGTGAGAGAGCATGATCAGGGAAATATTTAAAGTAAAAATTGGGTATTCTTCAAAGAATTGGGTTGATTGCTTAGTGAACGTTATCACTGACATAAACTTCATATAAATTACCATTCTGTGTAACAAACTCAAGAATATGGATGGTCTGGGAGATGTTTGGTGGGTGTGGCTGCAGGAGTCACCTCTATTTCTCCACAGAAAGAATTGCATTGGTGGTGATGGTATCTGCTATGGGAAGCCCCACTCTTATTTCCAACTTCACCCCAAATCTCCAGCATAATTACCTTCTAAGGATGCAGAAACCACTGTTTGCCACCCTGATGACTTGGCCCTGTCATCCAGGTGTTGAGTTGACTTTAGTATGTAGATTTTGAATCTGATGATCTTTCTCTCTGCTCTTTCATTACTCTTAATGTTAGTTTATAGACTTCTACTGAGGTATCTGTCAACACTCACACCAGAGTAGAATGTTCATTACAACTGATGGGCCTACATTGGCATATTATAACAACCCAAAGCCTATGGTTTACATTCTGGTTCATTCTTGGTGGTGTACATTCTACAGAACTGTATAATTTTTAAAGAAAGGCCTTTTGACTCTTACTTTTGCAATACTTATACCTCTTTTTCGTTATCTACTGACTATACAGATACTATAGTTAAGAGTTGGGAGGATAGCAGACATTCTTGTCTCGTTTTTGACTTGAATGGGAGTGGATGTAATATTTCACTATTAAAATGATATTTGTTATAGGTTTTGTACCTTTTATCAGGTTAAGGAACTACCTTTCTGCTCTACTTTACCAAGTGTTATTACTGTTATTTTCTTTAAATCATGAATGAGTATTGAATTTTATCATTTGTCTCTGCTTCTCTTGAGAGGAATGTATTTCTCCTTTTTAAAAAATTGAGATATAGTGACATATATTTCTCCTTTACTCTGTTAACATACATAATTCTGGGGCCAACAGTCTTTTTCTTAAACAGTCAAAGAGTAAATATTTTAGGATTTGCAGGCGATATGATTTCTTTGTCATAGCTACCTTTATTATTGTGCCACTCAGTAGTATTCTTAAGCCTTTCTGTTTTTGGACAATAGCTTTAAATTTCCTATTTTAAACAGTGATGAAATTAGTTTGTTAATTCTTTGGGTGTTATTTTTTTTTTTGACAGCACTGCATGTCATGTAGGATCTTAGTTCCCTGATCAGAGATGGAACCTCTGCCCCCTGCTTTGGGAGCATGAAGTCTCTTTACTTAATATTTTATCTTTTGGACTTGAACCCCATGAAAGTAAGAAGTACATGTATTTATCATGGTAGCCCCATCAACTCAATAAATATTTATTAAAGGATAAATTATGTAGAAATTTGATAGTTTATAATTTTTATATGATATAAAATTACTAAGAAAAATGATAAGTGATAGTTTCTCAACTCTGGTACCAAAATAAAAGCTTCCTAGTTGAGTCTACAATATACTTGATGCCAGGCCTTCATATTCAGAGATTCTGATTTTATTTTTCCTTTTCCAGAATTTTGTCACTTTTATTGTTTTTTTCCAAGAAACTTTTGGCTTTATTGGTCCTCTCCCTGAATTTTTGTTTTCTACCTCATTATTTCATGTTATTACATGGTTTATTATTTTCTTCTTTCTACTTTAGGCAGTTCTATATTTTTATAGGTAGAGTTTTATTTTCAGACTTTTTTTTCTTTCTTATGTAAGCACTGAATACTTTTTCTTGACTTTCTATTTTTGTAGGTATGTCTTCTGATATATACTATTATTATTATTATATTTGTGTTTTCTAATTTCTGTTATGAATTATTTAGAAGTATCCTTTTAAACTAGTAAGTGGATGTTTTTAATTATAAGAATATTTAGCTTGATTTATGGGTCAGGGAATGAGGAACACTCTAGAATCTTTGTGTTTCTTGATATTTTATGTTATTTGTTTTTCTGAATATTCCCTGAATGCTTGAAAATAATATACATGATTTCTCTGTTATCTCAATCAAGCTTGTTATATTTTATTAAAGTCTTTTTATCCTTACTCATTTGACTGCTTGATCTTAATTACTGGAAGGTGTTGAAAATCTCTGCATTGATCATGGATTTAAAATTTTCCCCCTGTAGTACTGTCAGTGTTTTGAAGCTTTTGTTCTTAGATGCATATATATTAAAATGTTCTGTCTACCTAGAAAATTGAGTCTTTTATTATTAAATAGGTACATTTTTTCTAGTAATGTTTCTTTGCTTTAAGGTCTGATTTGTTGTATATTAATATAGCTATACCAGCTTTCTTTTGATTAGCATGCCTAGTACAGTATATTTATTTTTATTCTTTAAATTTTTTTGTTATGAATGCTGTTATGAATACTGATATGTTTCATTTTTCTTCCATTATATTTTGTGCTTCAATTTTGTTGTTTCTCTGTTGTATTTTGTTTTTTCCCTCTTTCCTTGGCTTTTCTTAGATGAATTGAGCTTCCTTCCTTCCCATTCTGCTTTTTTCCTCTACTTAATTGTGGGTTGTATGTTCTTTTTCTGTTCTTTTTGTGGTTACTCCAGAAATTTTAACATCAATTGAAATGAAGTCCAAATCCTATCAATATTTATAACTTTGTTCAAAGTAATATAAGAATATTAGAATGCTTTAGAGTACCTCCTTTATGAAATAGATGCTACTTTTTGTGTTTTTTGAAGCCCACGAATTAAACTTTATTTTTATTCTGTATAATCCACTTTTGTTTTATGCAGCCTATTTGGTTATCACTTTCCTTGCTTGCCATTATTTAAAAAAAAAAAAAATAAATCTTGGTGGAATCAGCCATGTGTCTCTACCATTTCCCTTTGTGGGATTTTAAAACTTTTCCCTCTAGTTCACCAACTATGAGAGTCACCCTTCAGTGATCTTGATTTTATTTGTACTTTCCTGTCTTCTGGGACCTCTAGCTTCATCTTCGGTCCCTAGGGTTTCTAATTGGACTGCCAAGAAAAAAATGAGGAAGTCATTCATGTTCATATTTGTTACTTATTCAGACTATTTTTTTAAAATATTTTTTTCTTAATCAGAAGTATTTGTAAAAGTTTTTGGACAGCTCTGAAATGTTACTATACATTTATTAGATTTATAATCTCTCCTCTTCTTTCTCCTTCCATGCTCCTTATCTCCCCAGTTAGATTCTTTTCTCAGCAAAGTAAATTTATTTCCTCATGCCTCTCATTGGTCTACTGAGCACCTCCACCACATCTTATGGCTTCCTGGAACACCTTTGGAATGCTTGGCCCTATTTGAAGAGGGCTAAAAGCATCAACATGTTTACACAGGAAGAGGAGTTGACTGCTCCACTACTTTTATTATCTCCCTCCATTAGCCTTTCTTTGCTAGTGTCTACAGTTGTATAACCTTTTGACTTGACTTTATATTTTTCGGAAAAGAACAGATCAGAGTCTTTTATACCAGGCATTCCAGAACTTCCTAATTTTCAGTAGTTTATTCATTCAGTAAATATTTAGTTGTTGTTAGTTGCTCAGTTGTATCCGACTCTTTGTGACCCCATGGACTGCAGCATGCCAGGCTTCCCTGTCCTTCACCATCTCCTGGAGACTACTCAAACTTGTGTCCATCGAGTTGGTGATGCCATCCCATCATCTCATCCTCTGTTGTCCCCTTCTCCTCCTGCCTTCAATGTTTCCCAGAATCAGGGTCTTTTCCAGTGAGTTGGCGTTTTGCATCGGGTGCCCAGAGTACTGGAGCTTCAGCATCAGTCTTTCCAATGAACGTTAAGGATTGATTTCCTTTAGGATGGACTGGTTTGGTCTCCTGACCAGCAGTCACGTGCTGGCTTTATTATGCCTTACTTTGGGGCATATTGTAATGAATAATACAATGGTAACATGGTCTCTGCCTTCTTGGATCTTGTTTTCCTGGAAAAGGGAACCAAGAATGATGGGGCAGTAGGAGCCATGTTGAGGGAAGCCAGTGGTGTCCAGGAAGAAATCTGGGAGGAAGCGATGTCCTGGCTGAGTCAGCCCCATATGTGGTGAAGGAAGGGCTGGGACATTATCGCCTATGGAGGCTCAGAGGTGAGAGGCCCTGGCTTGTTTGGGTAATTACATGTAGTCCAGACTAATTGGAGTTGAGTGTGAGATAAAATTTGAGAGGTGCATGAGGCAGACCTTTAAATTGAGGTAGATAATCCTGTGTTGCTCAGAACTAACATTTTATTTGTTAGGAATGAAGATTCCAGCTTCTTCCTGTGGAGATTTTGATGTAGGCTTCTGATACAGACAAATACAATAAAACCCTTCCATTTGACTCTTTGCTTTCCTTGGGATTTGATTATACTGCAGAACATCCATATCCATTTCTCATTAATAAGTAGAACCATAATGTGCAAAGAAGGGTTAATCCTTTCTGTCCTTTCCCTATCTTTCTCCTCTGCCTCTTGGGTATCCAGTGTCCCCTTGGCTTTCTAATTGGGGCCAGAATTCTGCCTGGATATTTAGGTAAGACTCTCTGTACCATTTCTTGATGAACTTGAAACATTGTCTGATATCAGTATAATATTAAAATGACATTTTATTGTATTTCTTATAATGAAATATTCTTGAAATGAATAATAATGAAGACTAATTCTTTCTAAGATCATGACATCTGGTCCCATCACTTCATGGCAGATAGATGGGGAAACAGTGCAAACAGTGACAGATTTTATTTTTTGGGGTTCCAAAATCACTGCAGACAGATGGTGACTGCAGCCATGAAATTAAAAGAAGAAAAGCTATGACTAACCTAGACAGCATATTAAAAATCAGAGACATTACTTTGCCAACAAAGGTCCATCTAGTCAAAGCTATGGTTTTTCCAGTAGTCATGTATGGATATGTATATGAAAGTTGGACTATAAAGAAAGCTGAGCGCCAAGAATTGATGCTTTTGAACTGTGGTGTTGGAGAAGACTCTTGAGAGTCCCTTGGACAGCAGGAAGATCCAACCAGTCTATCCTAAAGGAAATCAGTCCTGAATATTCATTGGAAGGACTGATGCTAAAGCTGAAACTCCAATACTTTGGCCATCTGATGCGAAGAACTAACTCATTGGAAAAGACCTGGTGCTGGGAAGGATGGAGGGCGGGAGGAGAAGGGGACCACAGAGGACTCGATCATTGGATGGCATCACTGATTCAATGGACATGAGTTTGAGCAACCTCCGGGAGTTGGTGATGGACAGGGAAGCCTGGTATGCTGCAGTCCATGGGGTCTCAAAGAGTCAGACATGACTGAGTGACTGAACTGAACTGAATCCTTTCTAGTTCAGAATTTCCAAAGTGATATTCTAATCATTTAAATTTCTTCACTCGGGTTTTTTCTATTTTGTATTTGCCAAGCTAATGTATTTTCTGATCAGGAATTTAATGCAGGAGACCCTGGTTTGACTCCTGGGTTGGGAAGATCCACTGGAGAAGGGATGGGCTACCCATTCCAGTATTCTTGGGCTTCACTCATGGCTCAGCTGGTAAAGAATCTGCCTGCAATGGGGAGACCTGGGTTCAATCCCTGGGTTGGGAAGATCCCCTGGAGAAGGGAAAGGCTACCCACTCCAGTATTCTGGTCCGGACAATCCCATGTATAGTCCATGGGGTCGCAAAGAGTTGGACATGACTGAGCAACTTTCACTTTCACTTTACATAGGGGAAGTATTAAAAAAGTGAAGGCTATACTTAGTGGATGTGGATTCTTGTTATATAGATCAGGAAAGATTGGACTGCTCCATAAGAAGGGAAATACATGGGAGGCTAGAGTACTTGATTTGTTGAATATTAGTATAGTGAGATTTTAGTGAAGTTCTAAGGTTATTGATAGGTTCCCTTGTGCCTATTTCCAGTTGACCCAAATGTGCCCTCTCCTAACAAGTCAGGGACAACCATTGATATGCCTTCTGACATATGGAATAGCTAGCTATCTTTCAAAGAGCATGCAGGTGGTCTCCCCAGCACACATCTCACAGTACGGCCATCCAGATGGTCCCTTCACACCCCTGAGCCTTTGTACAGCTCTGGGACACCCCTCCCCACTTTGTCTTGGCAGACAAACCCACATTCTCCTTGGCACCTAGCCTGGGTACCTATTATATCCTCATAACTACCTTCTATTTCTTCTCCATAAGCACCTACCATCAATTTAATGAAATAATAGTTAATGTCTATGAACCCCTTGTAATTGTTGAGTTGTGGCTCAGACAGTAAAGAATCTGCCTGCAATGCGGGAGACCTGGGTTTGATCCCTGGGTTGAGAAGATGCCCTGGAAATGGAAATGTCAACCCACTCCAGTGTTCTTACCTGGGAAATCACTTTTGAAATTATTTTTGGATTTGGACTGCTGTTAAATTTTAAAGAAATGATAGTCTGGCCAGAAATTCTTAAAATTTCTGAATTCTGTAATAGCCCACTGCTATCTATGAAGTGAAGTGAAAGGGTTAGTTGCTCAGTCATGTCTGACTCTTTGGGATCCTGTGGACTGTAGCCCTCCAGGCTCCTCTGTCCATGGAATTCTCCAGGCAAGAGTACTGGAGTGGGTAGCCATTCCCTTCTCCAGGGGATCTTCCCAACCCAGGGATTGAACCCAAGTCTCCTACATAGGACTTCCCTGGTGGCTCAGATGGTAAAGCGTCTGTCTACAATGCGGGAGACCTGGGTTCGATCCCTGGGTCAGGAAGATTCCCTGGAGAAGGAAATGGCAACCCACTCCAGTACTTTTGCCTAGAAAATCCCATGGATGGAGGAGCCTGGTGCAGGCTACCGCCCATGAGGTTGCAAAGAGTCGGACACGACTGAGCGACTTCACTTTCACTTTCACTCCTATATTGCAGGCAGATTCTTTACCATCTGATCCCCCAGGGAAGCCCTACTACTATTTGTACATTTTCCCCTATTGCATTTAGAGTGATGTATTTTCTTAAGGATCAGACTGGCAAAGGAAAGCAGAGTGATACTTAACTCTTGACTGGTTCCTGCAACTTTAGCATAGTGATTTCTGGCAAACTGAAGCATTTGGAGTCTTGTATTTTCTGAAACTATTTAGCTTTGGACTTGCGTGGTATCTGCTTTATTTCATCTTTTGTGGTGACTAATCTGATTCTAACTGCACTAGAGAAAGAGTTTGAAGAGAGTGTGTTATACCAGATACACTGACTTTTTTTTTTTTTTTTACTGTAGTTACTTCTCCACTAGCAAACATGGCCTAATAAATGCCTTGCAAAAGTCTGATCAATTAGATTAGTAATCTTTTGTTTGATCAGCTGGGGATGGAACTTCCCTTTCCTAGCTGTTAACATCTTTTTCTCAGTGTTTCTCATAAAAATATATGTTTCAGTTCAGTTCAGTCTCTCAGTTGTGTCCGACTCTTTGTGACCCCATGAACCGCAGCACGCCAGGCCTCCCTGTCCATCACCAACTCCCAGAGTTCACCCAAACCTATGTCCATTGAGTTGGTGATGCCACCCAGCCATCTCATCCTCTGTTGTCCTCTTCTCCTCCTGCCCTCAATCTTTCCCAGTATCATGGTCTTTTCAAATGAGTCAGCTCTTCGCATCAGGTGGCCAAAGTGTTGGAGTTTCAGCTTCAACATCAGTCCTTCCAATGAACAAACAGGACTGATCTCCTTTAGGATGGACTGGTTGGATCTCCTTGCAGTCTAAGGGACTCTCAAGAGTCTTCTCCAACACCACAGTTCAAAACCATCAATTCTTCGGCGCTCAGCTTTCTTTATAGTCCAACTCTCACATCCATACATGTGAGAAAAACACTGGAAAAACCATAGCCTTGACTAGACAGACCTTTGTTGACAAAGTAATGTCTCTGCTTTTTAATATGCTGTCTAGGCTGGTCATAACTTTGCTTTCAAGGAGTAAGCGTCTTTTAATTTCATGGCTGCAATCACCATCTGCAACAATCTTGGAGCCCAGAAAAATAAAGTCAGCCACCGTTTCCACTGTTCCCCCATCTATTTGCCATGAAGTGATGGGACCAGATGCCATGATCTTAGCTTTCTGAATATTGAGCTTTAAGCCAACTGTTTCATTCTCCTGTATCACTTTCATCAAGAGGCTCTTTAGTTCTTCTTCACTTTCTACCATAAGGGTGGTGTCATCTGCATATCTGAGGTTATTGATATTTCTCCCAGCAATCCTGATCCAGCTTGTGCTTCTTCCAGCCCAGCATTTCTCATGATGTACTTTGCATAGAAGTTAAATAAGTAGCGTGACAGTATGCAGCCTTAGCTACAGTGATTTAATGATGGTTTATTTCATAAATGCCCTTGGACATTTGTCAGCATTCTTTCTTAAAATCATTGGTTTGGTTTTGAATAATTAATGTTTAATGGTTCCAACTTAAAATATTTAGACTGAGATAGTAACATAGAAGGGCTTCCCTGGTAGCTCAGCTGGTAATGAATCTGCCTGTAATGCAGGAGACCCTGGTTTGATTCCTGGGTTGGGAAGGTCCCCTTGAGAAGGGATAGTCTACGCACTCCAGGATTCCTGGACTTCCCTGGTGGCTCAGATGGTAAAGAATCTGCCTGCAATGAGGGAGACATGGATTCGATCCCTGGGTTGGGAAGGCATGGCGACCCACCTCAGTATTCTTGCCTGGAGAATCCCCATGGACAGAGGAGCTTGGTGGAGTACAGTCCATAGCGTTGCAAAGAGTCGGACACGACTGAGCGGTTAAGCACGGCACAACCACAGTAACATAGAAACTAAATGAGTGAAAGAAAATCAGACTGAATAACTTCAACATAGAAGTGTAAAACTTTGAAAACTACAAAGTATTATTGAAGGAAATTAAGAAAGTACTAAATAAATGGAAAGATATCCTGTGTTAAAGGATCAGAAGATTTATCATTAAGATGGCAATATTCCCTAAATGGATCCATGACCTCACTGTGGTTCTCATGAGAAACTGGCTTCTTTACAGAAAGGGATTCAGCTGGTCCTAAAATTCATATGGAAATTCAAGGGACCCAGAATAGCCAAAATGATTTCAAAAGAGAAGAGCACATTTTGAAGACTCACACTTCTGAATTTGAGAACTATTGTACAAAAGCCATAATAATCCAGATTGTGTGGTACTGGCATAAGGATAGATATATCATCAATGGGATAGAATTGAAAGTTCAAAATTAAACCTATACACCTGTGGTCTCTTGATTTTTCACAAGGATTCCAAGACCATTTAATGAAGAAAGAATAGTCTTTTGAACCAATAGTAGTGGGACAAGTGGGTATCTATATGTGAAAGAATGAATTTGAACCGCTGCCTCATGCCACATAATAAATTAACTAAAAATATGTCATGTGCTTAGTCGCTCTGTCGTGTCCAATTCTTTGCAAAGCTGTGCCGGGCTCCTCTGTCCATGGGGATTCTCCAGGCAAGAATACTGGCGTGAGTCACCATGCCCTCCTCCAGGGGATCTTGAACTGGGGTCTTGTGCATTGCAGGTGGATTCTTTACCATCTGAGCTACCAGGGAAGCCCAGGATCCTGGAGTGGGTAGCTTATCCCTCCTCCAGGGGACCTTCCTGACCTAGGAATTGAACCGGCGTCTCCTGCCCTGCAGCCGGATTCTTTACCAGCTGAGCTATCAACAAAGCCCTGAAAATATGTCATAGACCTCAATATAAGAGCTAAAACTGTAAAACGGTTAGAAAAAACATAGGTATTAATATAAATCTTCATGAACTTAGATTAGGCAACGCCTTCTCAGGTTTGACACCAAAAGCACGAGTGACTAAAGAATGAGTAGATATAGTGGATTAATCAAAGTTAAAAACTTCTGTACTCTAGTGCATATGACTAAGAAAGTGAAATGACTACTCACAGAATGGGAGGAAAAATTTGCAAATCATATGTTTCATAAGGGACTCGTATCTATAACATTTAAAGGACTCTTACAACTCAATGATGAAAGACAGACAACCCAATTAAGAAATAAGCAGAGTGACTCATAAGGGGAAGAGGTTTCTTTTTGAAATAGTGAAAAGTTTCTAAAAACTGTGGTGATGGTTGTACAACTAAATTGAATACTTTAAATGGGTGAATTCTATTTCAAAAAACCTGTTATATTAAAAAAACAGGACTGAATGGTGTATGTATGCTGCTGCTGCGTTGCTTCAGTCGTGTCCGACCCTGTGCGACCCCATAGACGGCAGCCCACCAGGCTCCCCCATCCCTGGGATTCTCCAGGCAAGAACACTGGAGTGGGTTGCCATTTCCTTCTCCAATGCATGAAAGTGGAAAGTGAAAGTGAAGCCGCTCAGTCGTGTCCGACTCTCAACGACCCCGTGGACTTCAGCCTACCAGGCTCCTCCGTCCATGGGATTTTCCAGGCAAGAGTACTGGAGTTGGGGTGTATGTATAGAAGGATAGAAATTTTGTGAGAGCCAGGTGATGAAGGAAATAATTTTAATCGTGACATCAAGGTAAAGGTTGATTGAAATGAGATTAAAAGAAATCTTTGCTTCAATTTTTGGTCAATAAGTATGTTCACCAAAAACCTGGAAAAATCCTTCTTTTTTTTTTTCCTATACTGTGGAATGAGCAGAAATGAGAGATGACTGTAAATATTGGTAGAAGAAGATAATTTATGACAGTTCCCTTTCCCTCTATTGAGTCAAAAGTTGCTGCCAGATCTTACAAAGGCAGTATGGATGAAATAAAAAAAAAACCTCACATTGGAGGTCAGAATTCCTTGAAGTGGGCTTAACGTTCAAGGAGACTTTTACAGCAAATTTTGAAATGAAAATAAAGTTTGATTCATAGCCTCATGTAATTTAGGCTTTGTTCTAGTTACTATGGCTATATATCACTTATCCCTGAACAGTCATTTATTTTACATCTTTTTTTGGGTCTGAAAACAGAACATCATCCAGTGCTGATGTCTTGACTTTGCTGCATGAAGCCTGAGGCCTCTGCTGGAAGGCTCAGACTCAAGGCTGGGTCATTTGACTTGCTCACTTGCGTGTTTGGCAGTTGCTGCTGACTTTGAGCTGATGCTCGGTTCCTCTGCCTACCAGCATCTCTGTGTGGTCTCTCCACATCCAGCTACTTTGGGCTTCTTTACAACAATGATGTCCAGCTTCCAAGCATCCTCAGAGAGTGAGAGCAGAGGCAAGCTGTCCCAGGTTTATCACCCATCTTCAGAAATCAGGCAGTGTTCCTCTGCCACACTGTCTTTGTAGAGGCAGTCACCATGACTTCACATGCAGGTGGAGGGAAATAATCTTTAGCTCTTGCTGGGGAGGGGCAGTGTACTAGAAGCACATAAAACAGTGGTCTGGAAATACTGGCATGGCCCTTTCTCAAAAAACCCAGTCTGCCTCAGACATGGAAGGGGACCTTAGAGATCAGCTGGTCCAGTTCCCTGATTTTTCAGATGAGGCCAGTGAGGCCAAGAAGAAGGGATGTAACACGGCCACAGTCATGGTCCATGGTTGGTGGTCAGACTGGGTCTGGAATTGAGCTTTCCTGACTCTAGGCTGAGGTCTTTCCTACTCTACCACTGATTTTCACTTTGCAGAATATGTAATTCATTCACTCAAATCATGAGTGGTCCTGCCCTCAGAGTTTTCCTAGACTAGCAGACAGACTGATGTAGGCAAAACTGCTGGCATCGTGCTTGGCATGGAGTGGGCACACAGAAGCGTTTCTTAACCCTTCTTCTCCACCTTGTGTTTTAGCCAAAGAAGGCCTAGTTGACATGTTATGTAGAGCCTGTGCCAACACAATAGAATAGAGTCACTTCCCCAGTGTGTGGAAATTAAATGGTAAATCTAATTGAAGGTTTTTTTATTTGCCCTTTTTCAGGTGCTCAGAATTTTGATGTCATACGACTATCAACTTACAGAACAGCTTGCAAATTACGATTTGTACAAAAACGATGCAACCGTAAGTCATTTCTACTCATTTCTATGATAGAGCTCTTGATAGTATAAAGGATTTTACTGTCTTCTAGTTGTATTGTAATGTTAATTAAGTTATTTTTTGTCATAAGTGTTTATCAGAATGTAAGCTTCATAATGGAAAGAACTTCTTGATTTATTCTGGGTGTCCCTCAAAATATTTAAGAAACTCAGTACGGTAACTAGCTTTGAGATTACTTAATTCTTTAAATAGGAGAATTGATTTCTCCTTGTCACTGTTTTTAGTGAAAAGTTTTATATAAAATTAATACAATTTATCAGTTTCTGGAGGGAAAGAAAAGCTAATATTTTGATAAAGGTATAATAAAAATGAACTTTCTTGATTAAACTTATAAATCAGCCTTTTCTATAAGCAGTTGCTTCCACAGTTGCTACTTATGAAATAAATATATGTATGTGTATATGTATATACACAGGCATATAAAATCCTTCTTAATTTGTGTACAGAGAACTAATTTAGAATTATTGTACTTTTCTCATATATGTGTTTGTGTGTGTATTAAGGAAAAACTGTTTTGTGTAATCTAAAGATCATTAGCCTTAGAGTGGGAAAATCTGTTTTAGTCTAGGTTTTGTTTGCCATTTATTATAAGTCACTTTGTATCTAAATACTTCTTCACTGCTTTAAGTCCTACTCAGAAATTCTAGCTTAAAATTCTCTTTGAAGAGTTTACCATGCCATCCTAGATTAAAGTCATGTTTCTTCTCTGGATTTCCCAGAGCATTGTTTTTCAAATTATGGGTTGTGACCTGTTGATGGTTCCTGAAACCGTTTTGGTGGACTGTAGTCAGAATTTAAAGCATGTAATGGAGAGAAAGAAGAAGGGCAAAAAGCTAGAATATAACTTATATAGTAAGGCATTTTGTGGAACATGTTTTTTATATATCTAGAAGTGTGTGTGTATGTGTGTTTTGATTAAAATACATTTTTGTGGGTTGTCAAAAAGTTTGAAAACCACTGTCCTAGGGCAACTACCAGTTTTATAATTCTTCCTATAATTCTTGGAACACACTAGTCTGTGTGTGGGCTGAGCCAGGCTAATGTCATTAGTAATATAAACAAAAGATGCATGGTTTTAGAAGTTCTATGTTGTCACATATGATTCTTCAATCCACCTGAAATTTTTTTGTGGGTGGAGAGTATAAGTCGGAATCAAATTTTTTCCATATGTATGTTCAGTTGACCTTACACTGTTTATTGAAGAGACCATCCGGTTTCCCCATTACTAAAAAAATCTTTCTCTCATATTCATTAGGAGAAATGTACCAGAATGTTGATAGCTGTGTCCATATATGAGAGGATCTGCTTTTGGACTCTTGTGTTCTATTGGTCTATTTGTCTATCCTTGTACCAATAATCATTGTTATAGCTTTATAGCATGTTCTGAATATCAGGTAGAACAAGTCTCCCTACTTTGTTCTATAGAGACATACTCCTTTTTACATTTATTTTCACACAAATTTTAGAATCTGTTAATTTATACTAAAAACATAATTTTAATTATAAAATTAAAAATTTAATTTACATATGGTAAAATTCATCCTTTTAATATATAGCACTTGGGATTTTCTTGGGATTGCACTGAATCTGTAGATCAAGTTGGGGAGAATTGCTGTATTTCCAGTGTTGAGATTTTATTCTATAAACATGGTATATCCCTCCATTTATTTAGATTTTCATTTTTTGCTAGTTATAGATATTTTGGTAGAGATGCTACACATCCTTTATTGGACTTATTCCTAAATTCTTGATGATGTGTAATACTATTATATGTTTTTAAAATTTCATTACCTGTAACTGGTATGTGGAAATGCAGTGACTTGCATATCTTGATTTGTATCTAGCAGTCATTCTAGACTCACATATTAATTTTAGTGATAAATGTATAGAGTCTTTATGATTTTTAATGTATATAATTTTGTCATTTGAATGAGTTACATTTCTTTATTTCCAATGTTTGTACTGATAATTACTGCATATTTATATGGTTTAGGATCTGAAATACAATAGGAAGGATGATAGTGGGCGTTTTTATCTCATTCTCAGTATTAGAGAAACGGCTTTCAACATTTTACTATTAAGTAATATGTTTGCTGCAGTTTTTTGTAGATCTCCTTAATCAGATTAAGGAAGTTCCTAGTAGTATGGTTCTTCATTTCTAAAGATAAGGTTTATTTTAAAAGTTTTCTTTTGATAATGATATCTGACTTAATTTTGTTTTAACCAGAGGACAATGTTTATATGACTTTAATCCTTTAACATTTATTGAAATTAGCTTTATGACTCAGGGTAAGGTCAATATTTTTTTAAGGTCAATTTTTATGCATATTCCTTTTGTTCTCAAAAATAAAGCATATTTTCTGATCATTGGGGCAGGACTTCATATGGTGTCAATTATGCCTACTTTATTGGTTGTAAACTTTGTCTATGACTGTACTTATCTTTTTATATGTTTATTCTGTCACTTGCTAAGAGGAGTATGTTACTATCTCCCACAAAGCTTGTGACGTTGTCTTTTTGAGGTTCTGTTACATTTTGCATTGTGTATTTTTGAAGCAGCAAAGGGGAGGCAAAAAAGAAGTGAGTAGGACTAAGTGCTTATATACTGAGTTGAACAAAGAGTAGCAGTTGTGGAAAAATAAAATATCGAGAGACTAAAGACAAGAGTTGTTTTAGTGAAGTCGGTACAGATTTCTCTGACCCTCAATTCACTGCCTCTGGTGATGAGGATGTTTCTTTCCTCCTGAAATAGGGAGGGCATTGTTCACATGGGACTTTTTATTTCTGCTTTGGGGAAGAAAGGGGGAGGTCAGAGTGTCCTTTTTGGCATCTGCTGTTTTTCAAGTGTCTTTAGCTCAAACTAATCCATAGGTCAAAGTGACATATTTTGGGGTGACATATTCTGCCATTCTCACTGTTCTTTTTTAAAAATTATTTATTTATTTATGGCGGTGTTGGGTCCTCATTGCTGCGTGGGCTTTCTCTAGTTGCAGAGAGTAGGGGCTACTCCCTCGTTGCAGTGCAAGGGCTTCTCCTTGCGGTGGCTTCTCTTGGTGCAGAGCATGGGCCCTCGGGCGCGTGGGCTTCAGTAACTGTAGCATGTGGGTTCAGTAGTTGGGACTCCTGAGCTCTGGAGTACCCGCTCAGTAGTTGTGGTGCACTGGTTTAGTTGCTCCACAGCATGTGGGATCCTCCAGGACCAAGGATCCCACCCGTGTCTCCCACATTGGCACTGAGCCACCAGGGAAGCCCTACCCTTCACTATTCCATTAAATATAAATAAATGTGAAGTTCTTACAGCTTTCTGATAAATTAAAACTGTTGAGCTGTTGACAGCTTCTCTTCTTTGTGTCCTAGTCCATCTTGTTGATATCTGGAACATGATTGAAGCCTTCCGAGACAATGGCCTTAATACACTGGACCACAGCACTGAGATCAGTGTCTCCCGCCTCGAGACCGTCATCTCATCCCTCTACTACCAGCTGAACAAGCGCCTTCCTTCCACTCACCAAATCAGTGTGGAGCAGTCCATCAGCCTCCTTCTCAACTTCATGATTGCTGCATATGACAGGCTAGTACCTTCCCTGCTTACTCCATCTTAAGAATATTTCTCTCCTAATCATCCTTCTTTCACACTGCCTTGCCAGGGCTTGTCAACTCAGAGTCACAGTTAATAGGGAAATGAATTAGTATAAGTCCCTTCTAAAGACTGGTTCAGTGCCAGAATGACTTACTGTCCTGCGGCATGTCACATAGTAACCTCTGTAACATTAGGGAGAGTCAGAACACTTGAGACACACTGTTTGGTAAAAGCATAGATGCCTTAATATTGATGTTCTGTATCCAGTGAAATATAGCCAAGTTGTACATTTGATTAGGAGGCTTTCTATCTGACATCTAGGCTAACTTTTCTTTATGATGAAATAACAATTGCCCTTGGCCTATAGTATCTTGCTTTCTCTTTATTTATGTTTAGGATTCTATTTTAATTTTTTTCCATGTAGAACATTGTGTCTAAACCTTCAAACAATAGAAGAAAACTAAAGATACTCCAAAGTAAAACAGAAATGAGTTGTTTTATTGGTATTTATGGAGAATGAAGTTTATATGATAAAGAATAAAAAGGAATCATAAATGATGGAAGCACTGAGGTTATTTTCTGGGAACTAAGGATTTAGTTGCTGATTCCTGCTATACTGTCAGCTATCTGGTTTGGATGGGTTCATTCTCTTTCCTTCATTTTTCTCTCTGTAGAAAAGCAAGTTCAGGTATTTGTAGAATGCTGTTAGTTACACTTTATAATATTGAAGGTTCTGTGAATTAATGGTAAAGCCATTCAGATGGCAAGGCCAGGTCACACAGAGGCAGTCACTAAATTCACAACATTTTTAAAGATGTTATCACATTAGATATTCCATCCATTTAATAACAGTTTTTTAAAAAGAAATTTGAATTCTTAAAATATGAGTCCCAGAATTCTAGTGTCATTTTCTTAAAGCAGTTTAGATGAATGAATTCAGTAGCTTAGTTTTATACTGTCCAAGGAATGCTTCTTCTGATTCAAAAACCTTAGTAAAAACTGTTGTTCTGTGGTGAGTAAACAGTACCTTATCATGATACTGACTTGCTGAGTGCGTCAGTTCAGGGCCATGCAACACAATGTAAGAAACAGTATTTTTAAAGTCAGAAATAAAAACCATCAGTCAGTCTGTCAGTTCAGTTGTTCAGTCGTGTCTGACTCTTTGTGACCCCATGAACCGTAGCACGCCAGGCCTTCCTGTCCATCACCAAATCCCGGAGTCCACCCAAACCCATGTCCATTGAGTTGGTGATGCCATCCAGCCATCTCATCCTCTGTCGTCCCCTTCTCCTCCTGCCCTCAATCTTTCCCAGGATCAGGGTCTTTTCAAATGAGTCAGCTCTTCCATCAGGTAGCCAAAGTATTGGAATAAAAATCATCTGACAACTTAAAAATGACAAAGCGGAGATTATAAACTTTGATTCTATAATTATATCAGATAAGTTAACTACTATGACTAAAGATTAGAGGAGAAGGGAGAATGAAGATATAGCAGAGGGAGAATGGGAAGACCAAAGGGAAGGGCAGAAGGCACAGAGGCGTCCTAGGACATGGTAGGGGAAAGCTGGACACGCACAGCAAGAGACAAAGGAAAGCAACGGACAGGAATCAGATGAAGACACATCAGTAGAGGGCACGCTGAAGAGAGCTAGGAAAGATGAAAGGAATGAATGAGTTACGAAGAGTGAGGAATAATAGTACGACAGTGCTGACTTTGGTAATTCTCATGTCTGATGCATGGGCCTGGGCATCAGAGTAAATCATCAAAGCTTGACTAATCTTGAAATCTTTATATGATATGAGCTTACTGAGTTAGCACTCTGGAAACTTGAAATTGGCTTTCTTGTACCAAAACAAAAATAAAAAATCTGGTTGTCAAAATTTTATTTTTGAAAATCAGGACATTTTGTTGTTGTGAGTGAAAGTCACTCAGTTGTGTCCGACTCTTTGTGACCCCATGGACTGTACAGTGCATGGAATTCTCCAGACCAGAATACTGGAGTGGGTAGCCTTCCCCTTCCCCAGGGGATCTTCCCAACCCAGGGATCAAACCCAGGTCTCCCACATTGCAGGTGAATTCTTTACCAGCTGAGCCACAAGGGAAGCCCAAAATACTGGAGTGGGTACGCTATCCCTTGTCCAGTGGATCTTCCCAACCCAGGAATCGAACCGGGGTCTCCTGCAATGCAGGTGGATTCTTTACCAACTGAGCTATTAGGGAATCCCATTTTATTGTTAAATAGTTCAAAAAGGAGTAGTCTCTTTATATAATGGCCACTGTGTTACTTAGGCTGGAGAGTTCCTTTGATGTAGAATTCATGTTATTTTAATTGATCTTTTCAGGCTTTTTTGTTGCATAAGTTCTCAGTGTTAAAATTTGCATGTACCAATTACTTAGTTATTAAATTCCCTCACCTCCAAACTCATAGTGAAAGTTTGGTCAGGTTATTTCTGATTATTATAATAGATTGTGAGACCTTGAAACAACCATACAGAGCAAACAGGATCTAAAATTTTCTCCCTTAAGTGTATACTTTCTTAGGAATTAATTTTTTTGAAACTTAGAATTTAAAATACTTCACATTTGACAATTATAAACATTGTAGAATGCAAAGAATAACATTATAAACTTCTGTGTGTAGGACTTTAAGCTGTGAGGAGCTAGCCAGAATATTCTGTGAGCCTCAGTTGTTCCTCTCTCAGGCCCTTGGTACCACAGTTATGGTACTGTAGTTACATGGCCTGGTCCAAAGCTACAGAGGGTGGTGCTTTAACCAACTTTTTTTTTTCTTTGTAACAAGGATATCCAAATTCCCAGCATGAGGGATAGGAAGCCTTCCTTACTCTTCTTCAGTTGAGCCGATTTAGAGTTTGTGATTTATTAACCTTCCTTCTGTTTCCAGCCCCTGTAGTAGTTCCATGTCTTCAGCTGTAAGCAGTAGGAAGCTTACTCACATGGGCTTTTCTGGTAACCGGCGCACAGGCTCACATGGCAGAGGAGCCAGAGGCAGGCCAGCCCGGGATTGTGGTTGCCCCAGGGCCCTGGCTGCATTTCTTTATAGTGGTCTTGGCTTTGCCTACCTCTTCTATCACATTTATCCTTCTGCTTCAGAAAATGCCTGCTAGCAGCTACTAAATGTTTCCGGTCAAGCCTAGGTAGGCAGAGAGAGCCAGTTTTCTTTCAACACCAAGCAGAAGTACCGGAGTCTCCCTCCAGAAATGTGCATTTGGGCCATGTTTGTGTAAGTGTTAGGTGTTTTGTTTTGTTTTGTTGTTTTTAGCTGGAACAAAGCATTTATGCCTTTAGGACCGAGGGCAGTTAAATTCTCACCCTCAGCCCATGTTGCCTCATCGTGGGGACAGTTGCACTGGATATAAAGGTGCTGACTACAGTGTGCATTACTCAGTTCCTTGCAGTGCATTGGAAGCTTATTGTTCCCCTTCTTTTTAAGTAGTCCTGCTCTCCATCCAGTCCTTAACCTGAAACTGAGAGTCATTATAACTCTTCCTTCTCCGTCAGCCCCAGTGTTCAGTCAGTTACCAAGTTCTTTCATTTCTGCCTCTCGAATAGCCTTCAGGTCTATCAACTCCAGTAATGCTGAAGAAGCTGAAGTTGAACGGTTTTATGAAGACCTACAAGACCTTTTAGAACTAACACCCAAAAAAGATGTCCTTTTCATTATAGGGCACTGGAATGCAAAAGTAGGAAGTCAGGAAACACCTGGAGTAACAGGCAAATTTGGCTTTGGAGTACAGAATGAAGCAGGGCAAAGGCTAATAGAGTTTTGCCAAGAGAACGCACTGGTCATAGCAAACACCCTCTTCCAACGACACAAGAGAAGACTCTACACATGGACATCACCAGATGGCCAACACTGAAATCAGATTGATTGTATTCTTTGCAGCCAAAGATGGAGAAGCTCTATACAGTCAGTAAAAACAAGACTGGGAGCTGACTGTGGCTCAGATCATGAACTCCTTATTGCCAAATTCAGACCTAAATTGAAGAAAGTAGGGAAAACCACTAGACTATTCAGGTATGACATAAATCAAATCCCTTATGACTATACAGTGGAAGTGAGAAATAGATTTAAGGGCCTAGATCTGATACACAGAGTGCCTGATGAACTATGGACGGAGGTTCGCGACACTATATAGGAGACAGGAATCAAGACCATCCCCAAGAAAAAGAAATGCAAAAAAGCAAAATGGCTGTCTGAGGAGGCCTTACAAATAGCTATGAAAAGAAGAGAAATGAAAAGCAAAGAAGAAGAGGAAAGATATACCCATTTGAATGCAGAGTTCTAAAGAATAGCAAGGAGAGATAAGAAAGCCTTCCTCAGCGATCAATGCAAAGAAATAGAGGAAAACAACAGAATGGGAAAGACTAGAGATCTCTTCAAGAAAATTAGAGATACCAAGGGAACATTTCATGGAAAGATGGGCTCAATAAAGGACAGAAATGGTATGGACCTAGCAGAAGCAGAAGATATTAAGAAGAGGTGGCAAGAATACACAGAAGAACTGTACAAAACAGATCTTCACGACCCAGATAATCACAATGGTGTGATCACTCACACTAACTTAGAGCCAGACATCCTGGAATGCGAACTCAAGTGGGCCTTAGGAAGCATCACTACAAACAAAGCTAGTGGAGGTGATGGTATTTCAAATCCTAAGAGATGATGCTGTGAAAATGCTGCACTCAATATGCCAGCAAATTTGGAAAACTCAGCAGTGGCCACAGGACTGGAAAAGGTCAGTTTTCATTCCAATCCCAAAGAATGGCAATGCCAAAGAATGCTCCAACTACTGCACAGTTGTACTCATTTCACATGTTAGTAGAGCAATGCTCAAAATTCTCCAAGTCAGGCTTCAGCAATATGTGAACCATGAACTTCCAGATGTTCAAGCTGGTTTTAGAAAAGGCAGAGGAACCAGAGATCAAATTGCCAACATTCGCTGGATCATCAAAAAAGCAAGAGACTTCCAGAAAAACATCTATTTCTGCTTAATTGACTATGCCAAAGCCTTTGACTGTGTGGATCATAATGAACTGTGGAAATTTCTGAAAGAGATGGGAATACAGACCACCTGACTTGCCTCTTGAGAAACCTGTATGCAGGTCAGGAAGCAACAGTTAGAACTGGACATGGAACAACAGACTGGTTCCAAATAGGGAAAGGAGTACATCAAGGGTGTATATTGTCACCGTGCTTATTTAACTTATATGCAGAGTACATCATGAGAAACACTGGGCTGGATGAAGCACAGGCTGGAATCAAGATTGCCGGGAGAAATATCGTTAACCTCAGATATGCAGATGACACCACCCTTATGGCAGAAAGTGAAGAAGAACTGAAGAGCCTCTTGATGAGGGTGAGAGAGGAGAGTGAAAAAGTTGGCTTAAAGCTCCACATTCAGAAAACGAAGATCATGGCATCTGGTCCCATCACTTCATGGGAAATAGATGGGGAAGCAGTGGAAACAGTGTCAGACTTTTATTTTTTTGGCTCCAAAATCACTGCAGATGGTGATTGCAGCCATGAAATTAAAAGATGCTTACTCCTTGGAGGAAAGTTATGATCAACCTAGACAGCATATTAAAAAGCAGCTATGTTACTTTGTCCACAAAGGTCCATCTAGTCAAGGCTGTGGTTTTTCCAGTAGTCATATACAGATGTGAGAGTTGAACTATAAAGAAAGCTGAGCGCCGAAGAATTGATGGTTTTGAACTGTGGTGTTGGAGAAGACTCTTGAGAGTCCCTAGGACTACAAGGAGATCCAACCAGTCCATGCTAAAGGAGATCAGTCCTGGGTGTTCATTGGAAGGACTGATGTTGAAGCTGAAACTTCAGTATTTTAGCCACCTGATGTGAAGAGCTGACTCACTTGAAAAGTCCGTGATGCTGGGAAAGATTGAGGGAAGGAGGAGAAGGGGACGACAGAGGATGAGATGGCTGGATGGCATCACTGACTAAATGGACATGGGTTTGGGTGGACTCCAGGAGTTGGTGATGGATAGGGAGGCACGGCGTGATGCCGGTTCATGGGGTTGCAAAGAGTCATGTCTGACTGAGTGACTGAACTGAACTGAACTCCCCGTCCCCATTACTACATCCCAGACCTCTGGCATCATCTTTTGCCTGGACCACTGCTATAGCTCCTGGTTTTTTTCCCCCGTATACTCTTTTTGCCCTCATCATTGAAATAACAAACACCCACCAATCCACTATCTAACCTAAGCACTTAAACATGAACATTGACAATTATTTACGTTTATCTCTTCTAACCCATCCCACTGACCTATGCTTAACTGAGGTGAACCCTGTCCTAATTTTGTGTTATCATTTCCTTGTTTCTTAAAAAAACATTGTTTTCACATGTATGGACATAAAGTATTATCTAAGTTGAAATATTTTTACAATTATAAAAAGAGTGCCATGCTGATGTACTATTATATTATTTATTTTTCATCCACTAACACATTTTAAAGATTCATTCATGTTGTGTTTATCTATAGTTCAGTTATTTTAACTGGCATAAAACGTTCTGTTGTATTTCTACACTACCGTGATGTTTTCTAGATATTTGCTCTAGGAAACAACACTGCTTGGAATATTCTTATACATGTTTCATGGTACATTGTCCAAATGTTTACTTGGTTCTAAACTGAGGCATAGTATTGCTGAGCTGTTGGATATTTGAAAGTTCAGCTTTAAATGGAATTGATATTTATTTATTTTAAATATTTATTTATTCATTTATTTGGGCACACTGGGTCTTAGTTGTAGCATGTAAACCCTTAGTTGTGGCATGTGGGATCTAGTTTCCTGACCAGGGATCGAACCCCGTCCCCCTGCATTGGGAGCTTGGAGTCTCAGCCACTGGACCATCAGGGAACTGATTTTTGGGAAGTATCATATGATTCTTCCAAACTGTACTAGTAAATAGGAGATCCCTTTGATTCACATTTTGTAAGCCTTAGAATGCTCAGACTTCATAGTTTGTTAGTTTTGTTGTTTTTCACCCTCTCCTACATTTTCAAGCTTCTATCAGAAATTGTTTTCTTTCTGCCTGAAGAATACCCTTTGGTATTTCCTTTCTGCAAGTCAGATTGTGGCACATTGTCTTAATTTTTGTTTCAAATTTCCACGTTCATACTTGAAGAATATTTTCATCTGGTATACGAGTTTTGGTTGACATTTTTTTCTTTCAACATTTTAAGAATATTGTTCTAATATTTTTGTAGCTTCTGTTATTTCTGATGAGAAATTGACAGTGAATGTAATTTTAGTTGCTTTGATGGTAATCTGTCAATTTCCTTTGCAACTCTTAAGATTTTTTTTTTCCTTTTCTTTTTTCTTTTGGTCTTCAGCAATATTACCGTGATGCCAAATGCATCATTCTTACATTCCTTGAATACAATAAGCAGAATTTTTTGGTAAGATCTGGGCTTTTAATCCAATATCTAGATTCCCTATGGTTCTTTTTATACTGTTTGCTGTTTCTGGTATTCATTCTTGTTATCTTATTTCCTTTTTGCCTTATTATTTTATATTATGTGAGAAACATATTCCAAAATTTTTAAATTTTTATTATATATCAGAGATTATATTTTAAAACATTTTGCAGAAATACTTTGAGGCCTAGGAGAATGTTTTCCTACAGAGAGGGTTTCTGTTTGCTTTTCCAGGTGCCTGGAGACCTCAGCAGTGCGGAGGCACCTGAGTTCAGTTTCCAGCCCTGTGTGAGCCCTGTGTCACTTCTGCACGCTAGTGGTCCAGGCACAGCCTTTGGCTTTCAACCCAGAGTAATGGGAGGAGGAGCAGGCAGTTTCGTCAGGATTCAGTGTTCACGTGTCTCTTCCAGCTCCTTAATACTTTCAGAGTTACTACTCTGTGATTCAGCCTTTCTGAGCTCTCCTCTGAGATCAGAAAATTGCTTGCATGGAAAAAGTGGTTTCAGCCATTGCCCTCAGCTCTCTGGTCATCCAGCTCCTTTACATTAGTTGACTTAGTTATTAGTCCTCATTTGCATTCAGAAAGATTAAAAGTTTTTTTTCCCCATCTTTTCTACTTTTACTCAGAGGAAGAGGTGATCAGAATAAACTGATCTGTCATTGCCAAATATTTCCTCCGTTTTTATTTATTTTTTTGGAATATTGTCATATTTACTTCTTCTGTCTCCTATTGTTTCTCATCTAAGCTTCAATTCTTTGACTTTCTCTGCCTCCTTTTGGAAGAGTTTTATCAGTCTGCACTTCTCCTCATTAATTTGTTCTTTGTTTAGAGCTGTTTTACTGTTTGTCCCATTTATTATGTTATTTTTCAGTTAACTGTATTTTTCAAACCTAGTATGTCTGATTCATTCTTTATGTGATTTGTAGTTCTTATTTCATTATTATTAGTTTCAGGTATACAACGTAATGATTCAATATTTGTATATTGTAAAATGATCACCACAATAGGTCTGTGCTATGCTATGCTAAGTCACTTCAGAGAGTTAACATCTGTCACCATACATAGTTACAAAAATTTTTTTCTGCTGATGAAAACTTTTAAGATCTCTCTTAGAAATTTTCAGATATCCAATACAATGTTTTAAACTGTGGTTACCATGCTGTATGTTACATCCCCATGACTTATTTATTTTGTAACTGAAAGTTTGTACCTTTGACCCCCTGTCCCATTTTGCCCACCCTCCACCCCTTGCTTCTGGCAACCACCAGCCCATTCTCTGAATCGCTGAACTGGAAATTTCTTTTTTTTTAATCAACAGATTACACAGAAAAGTGAGATCATATGATA
The DNA here is from genome assembly GCF_029407905.1 of Bubalus kerabau. Classification (NCBI taxonomy): domain Eukaryota; kingdom Metazoa; phylum Chordata; class Mammalia; order Artiodactyla; family Bovidae; genus Bubalus; species Bubalus kerabau. The sequence goes on from NC_073634.1 coordinate 76,624,670, forward strand.
TTTGTCTTTACCCATCTGACTTATTTCACTTAGCATACTGCCCTCAACGTCCATCCATATTGCAAATGCAAGATTACCTTTTTTTATGACTAATATTTCATTGTGTATGTATGTATGTGTATATGTATATCTTTGTATATATATTTATATACATACATATACACCGTATTTTCTTTATTCTATTCATATACTGATGGACTCCTAGATTGCTTCCATGTCTTGGCTGTTGTAAATAATGGTTCAGTGAACAGATAGGTGCATATATCTTTTTGAGTTAGTGTTTTCATTTTCTTCCAATAAACTCCCAGAAGTAGAATTTCTGGATCATGTGGTAGTTCTATGTCTAAATTTTTGAGGAACTTCCATACTGTTTTCCATAGTGGCTGTACCTGTTTACATTCCCACCAGCAGCGTACAAGAGTTTCATTTTCTCTACATCCTCATCAACACTTCTTATTTACTATTTTTGATAATAGCCATTCCAACAGATGAGAGATGATATCCCATTATGGTTTTTATTTGCATTTCCCTGAAAATATATTTTCATATGTCTCTTTAACATATTTATTAGGTTTATTTTAAAATTCCCAGTCCATTTGCTCTAATACTTATACTTTTGAAACTGATGTAAGTTGTCTTGTTGATTTTTTTTTTTAAGATAGTTGTACCCTTGAATCCAAGGAATCGTCTTGGGTTGGATATTTGCAGTAGATGTGGGCAAGTTGTGGACATGTAGGCTGGAGTGTCCACATGCATATATGGTTTTTCAAAGTATGGGGTGTGCTGGAGGTGGCAGGAAAAGGGGGCCAGATTCTCCCAGTGTGGGAGCATCAAGTGTCTGAATCCCAGATGGTGAATTTGACTTTCCAGGTCATTTTGAAGGTATATTAGTCATTGTACAGAGATATAGTGTATTTTAATGAGTAATCTATTGGCTTGATTGATAGTTTTAGTATTTAGATATATGTTTAGGGGCCTCTTTTTGTAATCATGCTGCTTTAGGGGGAGGCCTGGTACCAGCTATTGATTGAACCATAATGGTTTCTTTTCTTTTTTTTTAAAGATTTTTTTGATATGGACCATTTTTAAAGTCTTTATATTGAATTTGTTACAATATTGCTTCTATTTTATGTTTTGGGTGTTTTCTTTTTTTTTTGACCATGAGGCATGTGGGATCTTAGCTTACTGACCAGCAATCAAACTGACAGCCCCTGCAGTGGAAGGCGAAGTCTTAACCACTAGACTGCCAGGGAAGTTCAGAGTCATTGTGATTTCTGATAGATTATTTTCTAGAAGACTTACCTCATTTTGAATTGATGGTCTAAACTTTTATAGTTTAAACCTGATAGGAGATTCTTCTTGGATAATTATTGTATTCTATGTTTTCCTCTGTAAGAAGGAAAAATGTTTTATAATGACTTCCTAAGAAATTCCTTTACACTTTACCTGACTATTGAACCTTATCTTCCCTACTATTTTTTTTTAATCAAGATTTGTTTTGTAAATGAGTCGGTGACCTTCACCAAAACGAGATATAGTGAAATTCCACCTTTAATGGAACAAACCTGCTAAAAAAATCATACATCTAATGAAACTAGGCTTGGATAAAATCTTCAAAGCATATCTACTAAACATATCAGTGAAAGGCCCAGGGTTATTGTTTACCATCTAACATAACTATAGAAAATACTCTTTCAAATTTGAGCAATCTGAAGATTCCTTTAGGCTAAAGACTTTGATACATCTAATTTATGATGTATTTTATAGGAAAAACATTTCTGTGTAGTTTGGAAATATGGCTGAAAACCATTTTAAAATCTTGTTTTAGCAGTTTAATTTGGATACATTGAAAGTTTCCAAAGTTCCCTTTTAATACTGGATGCAAGAAAATGAAGCAATATAAAATAAAAAAAAGCAAAACTGAACTAGTTCACTTTAAATAAAAACAAATGTATTCCTTAAGTTCTGAACGTGCCTAGCATGTTTATGGAATGGACATTGCTGAAAAAGGATATTATTAGGTTATGGTCTTCCCCATTAGTGATTTTTAAACAAAGGTACAATTTCCTGGGAGACACAAACATTTCATTTATTTATGTACAGTATTTACTGATACCTCTGCCTGTTTTTTGATGGATTCAGGATGACAGGGAAAAGCCAAGTAAAAATAGGAGAGAATTAGTGCTTGGATGGGAAGCTTTTGATGCCCTCGATAGTAGCCTATTTAGCTCCTAGAAGAGCTAAGATTAGTTAATTCTTCTAATTCTTAGAATATCTGACCATAGCTTTTTCAGGAAATTTCCAGGGGATGGTGAAGAACGAGCTGGGCTTTTGAATGTTTTATAAAGGTGAAATCCTAAGGGGAAACCTGTTGCAAAATGGAGAACAGTCGCTTTGGTGGCAGAGTGGAGTGGAGCCTGGGTGTCCACACAGCACGCCCTGCCCTGTAGGATACTGCTGTGGATAATGTGCATTGTGTGATGTGATGGGAAGTGTGACCCCCGAAGCCAGCTCACTGAGCCCTAGTCTAAGTGCTTGGTGACAGAATTACTTTGAAGTTCATTTGTTTCTCTACCCATCACTTCCTTGCTCTTTAAATTTTAAAGCTTTTGTTGTCTCCCAAGAGAACACAAGTATTTGTGCAAATTTTCAGACAGTACTCTGATTTCAGGATATGCAGACCTGCAAAAGGCTTGACCGTTAGCTAAAAAAAAATTTCACATAAAAAAATTGTGAGGGGAGAGGTTGTTATTTTGGTCTTTATTTTATTTTTTCCTTTTCATCTTTTTTTTTTTTTTTTTTAAAGAAAAGGCAAGAGGAATACTTTTTCCGAGGGTTGCTTTTTCCTTGCCTTGTTTTTCCCCTGAAAGTAAGGAGAGCAGAAATAACAGAGGAACTTCTCTAGTCCATTCAAAACTCACCTCTAAAGTAATCTGATGAAGACACTATTTTCATCATGTAACTTCCCACCTTGGAAACACTCAAAGATTCATCTGGTTTTTCAATGAAGTTTGTACTCCTCAGATCTGATACCATATGTGTATGTGCTTAGCCATTCAGTCATATCCGACTCTTTGCGCCCCATGAACTATAGCCTACCAGGTTCCTCTGTCCATGGCACTTTCCAAGCAAGAATTCTGGCATGGGTTGCCATTTCTTTCTTCAGGGGATCTTCCTGACCCAGGGATCGAACCCGCATCTCTTGTGTCTCCTGCATTGGCAGGCAGATTCTTTACCACTAGTGCCCTACACTATCAGTCCTTAATTCGGTACTCTCACCAAGCTCTAATTAAGCTACTTGAGGCACTGTTCAGTTTTCTGATATGGCATTCTTATTTCTTCTCTCTATGCATTTTGGTTGGTCTTCTGCCCACCACCCCCTCCCCACCCCTGGTTTTTCCCACCCTATAGTCTTCCCTGTTATCAGCAATTCCATTTTCATCCCTATGAGGACTTGTCGTGCTTGTCTAGATCATTATTTTGAGTTTCAATTGTATAATGCTCTCAACTGCTTTATAATTATACAAATACAATTGAAAGTCCTTGAGAGCAGAGATTCTACCTTTTATTTCTGCAATGCTGGATTCTTAATAAATATTTGTAGGATTGAAATGAAAATTAACAGGCATTCTGATTGTGATAAATTTGAATAATACTCTGTGTTGATTTTACTTGATTAAGCTCTTTGACATTTGCAAATAGATTCTTGATTTGCCGTTGATTATTGCATAATACATTCACAGTGAAGTTTTGTAAATGAAGATTAATTGGAAAAATATGAGTTTTTGAAAATCCAGGAGAAATGCTCTTATTACTCTTAGTTAGCTACGTGTGATAATTGGACTGGTAATTGTGTTTCTGAAGTAGAAGTCTATTTTTATGCAAGAATACTAATTTATGGTTGGCAGCATTTACAGTTGTTTGCCAAAGATGTAAAAACAGCTTGTTTTCTTAAGTAAAAAGTGCTCCCTATAGTCCTGTTTTTGAAAGTATTAATTTGAATAACAAACTCTTATTAGATAGTGCAAAGCTATCGACAACCATTCAATTTGGGTTAGTTTAAGTATCCAAAAATTTGAGACTTTACTAAACTGAAATGAGCAAATTCCCATGCAAAAGGCACACAGGTGAGGAGTGCAGAGACTTCTCAGGGTACCTGCATGTTAAAACATAAGTGTTTATTCAGTGACTCACTGTCTGCTTAGCTTGGCGCAGAGCTCATCGAGGTGTTGTCTCAGTGTCGGATAAGAACTCTTTTTAGAAGTCACGTGCATGGTTTATTGTCAGCCTGTAAAAATGATTGGTCTGTGGAGCTGAATCATCTAGGGAAGTCTGAGAACGAGAGTCATCATGTTCCTTATTGGTGGGGGCTGTTCCCCAGAGGGATTCTGTGTGGGTGGGGTTAGAATAACACGTTTCCTCTCTCCTGTCATCCTCAACATCCTCCTGTATATTACCTGTTCCACCTTTCATTTTAGCATCTTTCTATAGGGGTTCATATTCAGTATTAATTGTGTTATACCTTAAGTATTGACCTATTAATCAACTTTCCAGCTAGGCCAGATTTTAAACGAGTCACATTTTTTGGGTGATGAAACCAGGTTAAAAATCTTTCCAGATCTTGTCTGAAGAGAACTGATCCTAGTATGAACTTGGACTTGACTTTGGAAGTACTGAAAACGTGGATGTTGGTGAGGTTATATGCTAAGGGCAGGGGACTGTTCAGTTTTAAATGTAACTTGACTGGGGTTTATGGATTAAATTCAGATGTCTGGTGGGAAGAATCAAGAATGAGATTTTTCCAAGAAGAAGGAATCAGTCAGATAAAGGACAGAGTCGTAAGGGATCAGGCTGCTAAGTGAGTGCGACTTCTCTCCACTGCCTCTAATTGCAGAGGAAAAATGCAGAGCTCTAACCAAATATTGCACAAGTAAAAGCGACACCTTCCCTTTGCTGGGTTTGGGGGCAGTTACAGGAAGTTGTTAGGCTTAAAGTAGGCCAAGAGATTTCAATGCCAAGAAAAGCATTCAGAGCAAAGGAGTAAATGCTAAGGTTTGGCCACAAAGCAAATAGTTGAGAGGAGGGAGCTAACTTTTTTTTCTTTTTGAGATAAGTAAAAATAACGTGATTTGAGGAAGAATTGTGAGACTACCCCTGCATTTATTTTATTGGATAACTATTTCTTCATGCTTTTATGCTTAGATTTTTATATGTCTCTTTAATAAGTATCTATAAAGTATATTTAAATATATCATTTATTAACTTGCTTACAGTAATACTTCCTTTTGAAGAGTGAATAAATCTTTTGGTAGTTCAAACTGTGAACCTAAAGTTTTAAGTGATGGTAAGCATTATAAGTGGGGGAGATTCATAATTTGACCCCACCCCTACCATTCCCAGGATACACAGTTACATGCTTATAAACAGGTTCTTAAACATAAAGGCTGTGAAAAGAAGAGACGCGAAAAGCAAAGGAGAACAGGAAAGATATACGCATTCGAATGCAGAGTTCTAAAGAATACAGCCTGCTTGATCTGAGGCCAGCTGTTGAGACCAGTAATAACCAATGAGTGGAAAAGAATACAGGTCAGTTGAGAAGTATAGCTGCTATTCTGTATTTGAATACAAGACTTTCTGAATCCAGGACTATTATTGCAACAGAGTTGAGTTAAAGAATATTTGAATAAGGGATGCAAATTATTGTGAAAATAAATGTTTCTAAAGCATTTTGAAGATTAGGAAAAAGTGCTGTTTAAGTTCTGTTACAATAATTTTTAGAAGTAAAAATGTCATAGACCCACTAAAACCTGTTTTATGGCATTTACCGATGAGTACTTTCTTCACTAAGAGTTGATTTTGACCCGGGTCTCTTGTCAGTATGCTGGGCTCTGCCACACTCTCCTGTCTGTCTGCATAGATGGCATTATTTTCGTTTTTGTGGCAAGGAATAGATATTATTTTGTTACTTTGAAGGAAGAACATGAGATTTGGAGCCAGAAAAAGTTATACATAAACAATATGATTAATTCTCTTTCATCTTTCATTATGTCCTTTGATTTATCATTGCCTGTGAAATACAAGCTAAAGTCTTTGTATTGCATCACAAGCTCTGTATTGGTAGTTCTTAGCTTTCAGTTCAGTTCAATTGTTCAGTCATGTCCAACTCTTTGTGAAACCATGGACTACAGCACACTAGGCCTCCCTGTCCATCAACAACTCCTGGAGCTTGCTCAAGTCATGCCCATCAGGTCAGTGATGTCATCCAACCATCTCATCCTCTGTCATCCCCTTCTCCTCCTGCCTTCAATCATTCCCAGCATCAGGGTCTTTTCAAATGAGGCAGCTCTTCGCATCAGATGGCCAAAGTATTGGAGTTTCAGCTTCAGCATCAGTCCCTCCAATGAACATCCAGGACTGATTTCCTTTAGGATGGACTGGTTGGATCTCCTCACAGTCCAAGAGACTCTGAAGAGTCTTCTCCAACACCACAGTTCAAAATCATCAATTCTTTGGTGCTCAGCTTTCTTTATAGTCCAACTCGCACATCCATACATGACCACTGGAAAAAACCATAGCTTTGACTAGATGGACCTTTGTTGGGAATGTAATGTCTCTGCTTTTTAATATGCTGTCTAGGTCAGTCATAACTTTCCTTCCGGGGAGCAAGCATCTTTAAATTTCATGGCTGCAGTCACCATCTGCAGTGATTTTGGAGCCCCCAAAATAAAGTCTCTCACTGTTTCCATTGTTTCCCCATCTATTTGCCATGAAGTGATGGGACCAAATGCCATGATCTTAGTTTTCTGAATGTTGAGTTTTAGTCAAATTTTTCACTCTCCTGTTTCACTTTCATCAAAAGGCTCTTTAGTTCTTTTTCACTTTCTGCTGTAAGTGTGGTGTTATCTGCATATCTGAGGTCATTGATATTTCTCCTGGCAATCTTGATTCCACAGTTCGTGCTTCATCCAGTCCAACATTTATCATGGTGTACTCTGCATATAAGTTAAATAAGCACAGTGACAATATACAGCCATGACGTACTCCTTCCCAATTTGGAACCAGTCTGTTGTTCCATGTCCAGTTCTAACAGTTGCTTCCTGACACACAAATATACATTCTCAGGAGGCAGGTCAGGTAGTTGAGAATTCCCATCTCTTTAAGAATTGTCCACAGTGGTTGTGATCCATACAGTCAAAGGCTTTGGCATAGTCAATAAAGCAGAAGTAGATGTTTTTCTGCAACTCTCTTGCTTTTTCGATGATCCAGTGGATGTTGGCATTTTCATCTCTGGTCTCTGCCTTTTCTAAATCCAGCTTAAACATCTGGAAGTTCATGGTTCACATACTGTTGAAGCCTGGCTTGGGGAATTTTTTTTTTTTAATATTTTATTTATTATTTATTTATTTATTTTGACTGAACTGGGTCTTAGTTGTGGCATGTGGGATCTAGTTCCCTGACCAGGAATCGAACCCCAGGTCCTTTGCATTGGGAGCTCAGAGTCTTGGCCACTGGACCACTGGGGAAGTCCCTGGCTTGGGAAATTTTGAGCATTACTTTGCTAGTGTATGAGGTACGTACAACTGTGTGGTAGTTTGAGCATTCTTTGGCATTGCCTTTCTTTGGGATTGGAATGAAAACTGACCTTTTCCAGTCCTGTGGCCGCTGCTGAGTTTTCCAAATTTGTTGACATATTGAGTTCAACACTTTCACAGCATCATCTTTTAGGATTTGAAATAGCTCAACTGGAATTCCATCACCTCTACTAGCTTTGTTCGTAGTGATGCTTCCTAAGGCCCACTTGAGTTTGCATTCCAGAATGTCTGGCTGTAGGTGAGTGATCACACCATTGTGATTATCTGGGTTATGAAGCTCTTTTTTGTACAGTTCTTCTGTGTATTTTTGCCACCTCTTCTTAATATCTTCTGCTTCTGTTAGGTCCATACTGGTTGGATGCATATTAAAAAACATGAGAACCTTTTGAAAGTACCACCAAGAACAGGGTGGGTGTTAGGCATCTGAATAGTATCTTTATTCTCATGCCTTATTGGCATTTGTATAGGTTTAGATAAACTGTGGAAAGTTCTGAAAGAGATGGGAATACCAGACCACCTGACCTGCCTCTTGAGAAACCTATATGCAGGTCAGGAAGCAACATTTAGAACTGGACATGGAGCAACAGACTGGTTCCAAATAGGAAAAGGAGTACGTCAAGGCTGTATATTGTCACCCTGCTTATTTAACTTATACGCAGAGTACATCATGAGAAATGCTGGGCTGGAAGAAGCACAAGCTGGAATCAAGATTGCTGGGAGAAATATCAATAACCTCAGATATGCAGATGACACCACCCTTATGGCAGAAAGTGAAGAGGAACTCAAAAGCCTCTTGATGAAAGTGAAAGTGGAGAGTGAAAAAGTTGGCTTAAAGCTCAACATTCAGAAAATGAGGATCATGGCACCTGGTCCCATCACTTCATGGGAAATAGATGGGGAAACAGTGGAAAGAGTGTCAGACTTTATTTTTTTGGGCTCCAAAATCACTACAAATGGTGACTGCAGCCATGAAATTAAAAGACGCTTACTCCTTGGAAGGAAAGTTATGACCAACCTAGACAGCATATTGAAAAGCAGAGACATTACTTTGCCAACAAAGGTTCGTCTAGTCAAGGCTATGGTTTTTCCAGTGGTCATGTATGGATGTGAGAGTTGGACTGTGAAGAAAGCTGAGTGCTGAAGAATTGATGCTTTTGAAGTGTGGTGATGGAGAAGGCTCTTGAGAGTCCCTTGGACTGCAAGGCGATCCAACCAGTCCATTCTGAAGGAGATCAGCCCTGGGTGTTCTTTTGAAGAAATGATGCTAAAGCTGAAACTCCAGTACTTTGGCTACCTCATGCGAAGAGTTGACTCATTGGAAAAGACTCTGATGCTGGGAGGGGTTGGGGGCAGGAGGAGAAGGGGACGACAGGGGATGAGGTGACTGGATGGCATCACTGACTCGATGGACGTGAGTCTCAGTGAACTCCGGGAGTTGGTGATGGACAGGGAGGCCTGGCGTGCTGCGATTCATGGAGTTGCACAGTCGGACATGACTGAGTGACTAAACTGAACTGACTGAGAAAGCTAAGGAAATATGAAGAATTAGCCTGTTGATTTTTAAAAAAATATCCCTATACTGAATTTGGGATTACATTGAATCACGATAGTATTCTGATCCATTTATGGAGAATTAACATTTTAAAATAAGCAGTGAGTCTTTTATTTCATGAATGTGGTGTAACTGTTTACATTTTCTTTTTTTCTTTCATCAGTATTTTATAGTTTTCAGCATACAAATCTTGAACATGTATTTTTTAAACATTATCTGCATTTTCATATTTTCTTGCTATTTTATTTCCAGTTATCTTTTGCTAATTAATAGAAATTTGAATTTTCTATGTTGGCCTTGTATACTGCAATCTTGCTAAAGTCCTTTATTATTTTGGTATGTTCTATACATTTTTTTGGCGGGTTCTTTGGGATTTTTTACACAGAACGTCATATTGTCTGGAGAAGATGCAGTTGTATTTTTGAACTTTCAATCTCTGTGCATTCTTGCTTTATTTCAGCACCTGGGTTCTCTAATGTGGTATTGCATTCTAACAGTGAAAGCAGTCATCCTTGACTTGTCCTTGATCTGAGGGAAAAAACACTTAATCTTTCATCATTAAGTATGATGTTACTAGCAGTGTTTATTTTTTGAAAATGCCCACTGAGGAAGTGCTTTTTTCCCCCTGGTTTTCTGAGAGTATTTATCAGGAATGGATGTTGAATATTATTATCTGTACCTATTTGGATGATCATAGGGCTTTTCTCTTTACAGTGATTGATTTTCACATGTCAAACTCGTGTTACATCACTGGGATAAGGCCCCCTGGATTGTGATTTTTAATTCATTTTTATTTATTGCTGAATTAAATTTGCTCACATTTTGTTGAAAGTTTTGTACCTGTGGTCACAAGAGATACTGACTTGCTATTTTCTTTTGTCATGATGTATTTAAGCGTTTTTGTTATCAGAAGAATGCTGGCCTCATAAAAGAATTGGGATGTCTTCCGTCCTTTTTTACTCTCTGGAAGAGAGTAGAAATGCAATTATTTCTTCTTTAAATGTTTAGAATTTGCCAGCTCTCTGAATAAAGAGCTTTATTTTTTAGAAGGCTTAAAAATACAGATTCGATTTCTATAATGGATATGGGTCTATTCAGGCCACTTATTTATTCTTGAGTAAGCTTTAATAGTTTGCGTTTTTCAAGGAGTAGCTTGTATTGTCCAGTTCATCCAAGTTGTTGAATTTATGGACATAAAGTTTTTGTAATATTTCCTTATTATTTCTTTAATAGCTAGAGAGTCTCTACTAATACCCCTTCTTTCATTTTTGATATTGGTAATGTGTGTGTTCTCTCTTTTTTTCTTAGTCAGTCTGGCTAGAGGTTTATCAGTGTTACTGGTTTATTCAGAGAACCAGCTTTTGGTTTCATTGATTTTCTTTATTGGTTTTCAGTTTTGAATTTCACTGATTTTTGCTCTTACTCAGTATTTTTTTCCTTTTGCTTGTTTTGGGTTTAATTTGCTGTTCTTTTCCTAGTGTCATTTGTTGGAAGCTTAGTTTATTGGCTTAAGAACCTCCTCTTCTAGAACAAACATGTATTATTTATAAAGTGAAAAGTGCCCACTCTTTCATTGCTTTCCTTTGGCTGCTTGCTTTTGACCCTAGAAGCAACTGTAATTTTTCAGTATCCTTTCAGACAATTTATATGTATACAGGTAGATGAGAATATTGTTTCTATTCTCTCCTTTTTAACATAATTGCTAGATTTTGTTCTAGCAATTATTTTGTTCAAAGCCTTGCTTTGCTTTTTCACTTAGTAATCTATCTTGGATATAATTCTCTATCTTTCATATGTTTTTTCATTCTTTTATAGCCTAATAGCCAGTCTTCTATTAATAGACATTTGAAGATGGGACCAGAACCTTGGGGTTTTTACTATTTTTTACATTTTGTTATGGAAATTCTCATTATGGAAAATTTTATGCATTGCAGGTTAAACGTTTTAAATGTTTTTTAGCCTGTATATTTCCTTTTCATCTTTCTCTCCCTTAAACCGTTAGTTTTGTCCAATAATGGTAACCTTCACTTTCCCAGGATTCATTTTTTAAAAGGTTTTATTCAGAAATTGAAAACACCTATGGAAAAATAGCTAAAACAAAGTACAGTTTAATGAATTGGTCTAAAGCAAATATCCATATAAACACTCGAGAGGCCAAGAAATAGGATGTTGTCAGCACCCTGGAAGAACCCCTTGTTTCTCCTTTCTGTGTTACAATTCCTCTCTCTCCCCAGAGGTAATCAGAATCCTGATTTCTGTGGAAATCTCTTCAGAGATTCATTTTTACTTTCCCTTATGGAATTTCCTGGGTATTCTTACATCATGCAATCTGTGTCTGCAAAAAATGTTTTGAGCACATTTACCTTAAAAATGTCATCAGCTGTGCAGCAAAGCTTGACTTTTCTGTGGGGAAGCGCTTGCTTTCCATCCTTGTTCTGCGGGCGATCAGGCTTGCTTACTCTTGCTTTGAGCTTCTGGAATGTTTTGTTTGAGTCATCTTTCTGAGCCCCTTCAGGATGGAGGCTATATTCATCGGAGTTCTTAGTTGTAACCAGTAGGAATTATCTCTGGCTAATTCATTAAAAGAATATGGGTGAGCCCTCAGCTTTCTAAGGTTGGGAAAGTAGGCTTGAAGACCACACTGCCACGAACAGAGCTCAAAATCATACCACATAAGTGGTCTCAGGAAGCACCTCTGCCACCAAGCTGGGCATGGATATTGCTGCTTGTGCTCCAGACACCACTGATGATGGACTGTGGGTGCCAATATGACAGCCCCTCTCTGCTCTCAGACGCTGCATGTGACTGCTCCTGTCGCCATCCTCGCTGGGTGGATTCTTGGGCGTTCTTTCTCCTATTTGACGTCTGGAGCAGATGCGTCTTATTAGTGGAGCTTGTGTTATGTGCCCCTGTCTTAGTTTCAAATAAAGATGGGAAAACACATATTTTTGTTTTTTTCTTTCTTTCTTCGTACTTTGGTAGTGGGAAGTATGCATGTTGCATAAGGTAGGGTGTACGTTGATGTAGACTCAGCATTTGGATGGTCAGGGACCAAAAAGAGATGTCTACTCTAGAAGTTCTGTATCAGAAATCTATCACTTTTAAGCCAGTTTATGTTCTTTCTAGCCACTTACGTTGCTTGTATAATGCAATGAATGTTTGACATGGGAATGTTCCTTATTTCCAGATGATAATATTGCCAACTACAGTATAAGGCATGGACCACAATCTGTATTCTATTTAAAAAACCCGTCTGCCTACAATGTTGGAGACCCAGGTTCGATCCCTGGGTCGGGAATATCCCCTGGAGAAGGAAACGGCAACCCACTCCAGAATTCTTGCCTGGAAAATCCCATGGATGGAGGAGCCTGGTAGGCTACGGTCCATGGGGTCGCAAAGAGTCAGACACGACTGAGCGACTTCACTTTCATTCTAATTTTAGCTGGTTTTAGAGAATTCCTGTTTTATCTTATTAGATGCAATAGTTAAAATCAGACTGTAACAAGCATTTGTGTCCTGGCAGTATTTTCACTGAGAATTTTCTGGCTTATCAACCCTTTACCTTTTTTCCAGGTATGATCTTATTGTATACAAAAAGTTTTGGAAAATAGGAGACACTATATTAGAATTGGTAAATATGATAGGCGGACATATGATTTTCAAAACCAAGATGATACAGTTCTCATTAATGCAAAGGTATTTTACTCTAAGTTACTATGACATTTTGTAAGCACAAGCTTCATAAAATTAACACAAAAATGGGACTTCCCTGGTGGCCCAGTGGCTAAGATTACATCCCCCAGGGCAGGAAGCATAGGTTTGATCCCTGGTTGCAGAACTAAAATCCCACATGTTTTATGGTGTGGCCAAAAAAGAAGATGATGCTGCTGTTCTTCAGTAAACTTTTAAAAAAAATGAATGCAAAAGCCCATTATATTTGTCATTTTATATATATGACTTAAAAATCCAGCTAGTGAAGTTTTCATCTTCCCTGAAACCAGGGTGTAATTGAATGGTTGAAGCAGTGGCCGCAGGGGTTGGGGCCTTGCTGATATTGTCCTGGTTGCGCACGTGGTGTACAACCTTACTTAGAGTAGATCACTCACGTTCTACATTTCATCTTTCTAGTTCCTGCAGAAGAGTTCATGTCACTCTCCCTTCTCCTTCACTTTTCTCACATTGGTGATAGGAGAAGATGAGACACAAACGTCTCAGATGAGCTTTTTAGAATAAACACGTGGTAACATAAAGGCTGTTCCAGAAAAACAAATAGAGATAAATGTACTGTATAAAATCTTTATAGCAATATGCATCCTGTTTCCTTAGTACAGAGAAATAAATTGTTGTTATAATATCCTGATGGGAGAACACATTGTTGAATCACTGTTCAAACCAGGTGGGGCCTCAGGTTTGAATACTCGAACACTTCAGCTGTGGATTTAATAGATTAAGGTGGCGGGATAGATTCAGGTTCCGTCCATTTGGCTTTTGCCTACAAATCCAATAGAAGTTGTTTTACAGGGTGTTTCTGAACTCATTTCTAAATAAACTAGTTTGAACAATTTTCACATAGCATATGTGAAGCCTTAATTCTATAAAGGAAAAACAAGAATACAAGGTTTCTAAATGTGGTAATATTGTAACATAAGTGCAGGAATCAATTTACTGGTTGCTTGATATTTAGTGATACATTTGATTGCTTTTGTGATTCCAGATAGCAATTATTTCTAATATAATTTATTTTGCAGTGAGGGCCGAGGCAAGTTGACGGTATTTTCAGTTAAAGCTATGTTAGCAACCATGTGTGGTGGAAAAATGCTGGACAAATTGAGATGTAAGTATTTTTATATTATTTGAAAGATTGTATTTTCAAATTAGGACTTTTAAACACTTTTAAATGAATGTTTTTAGAATTTTGGATGATTATCTATTGAACGTTTTTGTTTTTTCTTACTACCATATCACTTTCTTTGCAGCTACTGGCTCAGAATATTCAAATTATGCCACCTACTGGTCAGGTGAAAAAGTTGGTTGAATTGATTTGTTAGTTTTTTGTTTTTTTTTTTAGTTTAAAGCAAGAAAACTGAAAAGGTTCAGAATAGTAATGTTCACATTTAAAAAATTCTTTTTGAAGCTGGATGCTTTAAAAATGTTTTCTATGTTATTAAAAATTATGCTTGAAGTTAATTATGTTGGTCACTTTTAGTTAGAAAGTAAATTTCATTACTTTTACCAGGTTTGGTCAAGTTTAGCCCTTAATCACTCCATGCTTTATCAGGTGGTATTTCTTGTGATTAAACTGTTTTTTAGTACCTTAGAGTCAAGTGTAGTTACGTAGAAATTAATAGCCTGTTTATTCAGCTATCGTTCCTTTTTTTTCTTATTGTTTTCAATTTTGGCATTGTACTGTTCAGTGCATACTATTAGAAGGTGGTAAAATGAAGTGGAAGAAGGTAAAATCCACAATTACTTAATTTTTCTGCTTGTCCTTTTCATTTATTCACTCTTTAGATGGTCCCTGACTGCCTCAGATACGCCAAGCATTGTGCTGGGTGCTTTACATATATTTTCTTACTGAATCTTTAACATGCCTTTGAGCAGCGCATGATACTTTATGTTTTACAGCTGAGTTAACTGAAGGGGTGAAACTGGGATTTCAATTCAGGCTGTAGATTCAGAGCCTGCTGTGAGCTGCTTTGTTGTACTCCAGCCTGCTTGTCCTGTAACAGGAGACACCATGTGATCCAGGTGCCCTAATACAAGTACCTGTGGAGTAAGAAACTGGCAGGTTTCAGGGAGGTGAGATTGAAGCTGTGGGTTTTCACAAAGTGTTGAGATACCTTGTGAATTGGTTTGTTGAAACTGGGTCATCTGTCCCGTAGCATTTCTCATGGACTAGATTTCGTGTGATATTCCTCTATGGCCAGTGTTTTTTTGTTTTAATTGAAAGATACGGAGGCTTCATCTGATTCAAGTACAAGCTTTTGGGCAAGATCTCTTCATAGGTACATTTGTTTTCTGTGCTTTTTCTTACATGTTACCATGACATTAAAAGTTGGAAAGTTAGGTGGCTCATTAGATCTAGATTTAGATGCCTAAAGAAAGATCTTAGATAATGTATTTGGTCAGTGTTATCTAGTTATCTCTTTTCAAAATCAGCTGCAATTTAAAATGAAGTTTTGGTGGAAAAAATTATAGTTTTATTTAAATACTCTTCTGAGTTTTTTTCACATGGTATCTCAAAGTATTACCCTTTGGAGCTGAAATTTCTTAGTATTTTCTAAATTCTAGTGTGGTTTTTCTTAGGAAAATAATACAATATGGATGAAATTATGTTTAATTTAAACACAGACAGAAAGAAAGTTGGGCTTTTTTCTGCCTTTTAACAACGATAATACCAGATAAAGAAGTACTGGAGAAGCTGGTTGAAAATAGGAAATTGATTAACTGCACATTCTAGGTGATTCTGGATTCTTTAAGTCTCTGTGATTAAATTTGCTACATTTATATGCAGATTTTATGCTAGGAACCAGCAGCTAGGTACTTGCCTGAAAAATCCCATGGACAGAGAGCCTGGCAGGCTACAGTCCAAAAGGTCGCAGAGTTCAACACAGCTGAGCAGCATAGCACAGCGGCACAAGAAGTTCAAAAGCCACATTAAAACAAAACAAAAACAAAAACCCGCTGTCACCTGGATCCCTTCCATACTTCACGGAGAATTAGAATTTGCACTTTTTCACTAGTAGTTACAACAGAGGACTGCAATAATTTTAGTTCTCAATCAGTAATTTACATTTGGTAAAATTTTAGCCTATCTCCACTTTTTTGTTTTAATCATCCAGGGTGGAAACTGCTTTGTATAGTCTGTGCCTCCTGTTTTAAACAGAGCTTACTGATCATAATTTAAACACTTCTCATCTCTTAGGGTTGTCATTCTGTGATACATTTAGGGCTGATGGTGAAATCCTGGGTGGTTTGTTCCTTCTTGTCTTTTCAGACTGCTGTGCTTTTTCTGCTCTTGAGTTTCTGGCTATCGGTGGTGGCGGTGTATGTTTGTGTCCTTTATCGCTGGTAAACATGATGGTATTATCAGTGCTCCAGTCTCTACAAGTCTCTCTTTGCTTCTGGTCCACTTTTCATATGCTACCGATGGAGGAAACATAACCAGCCTTCTTTGTATTCTATTGAAGTACAAAAGAAGTGATTGCTCATATTGAGAGAAGCACTCACTTTCGTAGTATGATTGTCAGTTGTGGCTGTTGTGAGAATCCGTTTTTCCTTTGCTTTCTAGTCACAGCTATGTCCTGCTTAGTTGAGGTGGCTGAATAATAGTGTAGCAGAAATGAGCTGTAAGACTGTGTTGTAACATCAGTTGATACTTTACCATTTATTCACTTTTTCTGCCTCCTTATTCCCTGTCTTTGTTCTTAGTTCCTGCAGCCTCCTCCCACTGCCTGTACTTTTGCTGTTACCTCTGTTAATGTTCCCATTAAGTTAGATTTTTCTAATTTATGGAATATGCCTTAGCATTTCTACTTTTATTTTGATCTTTCTGCATTTTACCTGTTTTAGGTTTTTTTTTTTCTTTAATTTTCTCCCCTCCCATTTTGGGCTTCCCTGGTGGCTCAGATGGTAAAGAATCTGCCTGCAATGCAGGAGACCCAGGTTGGATCCCTGCATCGGGAAGATCCCCTGGAGAAGGGAATGGCTACTCACTCCAGTATTCTTGCCTGGAGAATTCCATGGACAGAGAGGGGCCTGGCAGGCTACATTCCACGGGGTCACAGAGAGTTAGTTGGTCATGACTGAACGATGAACACTTTTACTTTCCCCCCACTTTACTTGATCTATTTTTGTTTGCTTGCTTGTTTTATTGTTAAGACAGCATTTAAAATGACTTAACCGATATTTGTGTTTTTAGTTTGAGACATTTCTTAATTAGACTTTTCAGGTCTCTCTTAAGTAAGTTTCTGTTCCCAGGTATCATTCATTTATAGATAAATGGTTAACTCTTATGGCCATTAGGGACTGTATCCAAGATTCAAAGGCAACTTGACAGGATTCTAAATACCAATGATTTATAATCAGAGAATACAGACTTTAATTATCAGCATGATGAAGACTCAATAATGTCAGGAATCCTCAGAGAAACAAAATTTACAGACTGTAAACCCATTATTGATTAGACTGTACTTATCAATTAATTTAACTGTGTGATTTGCTTTATTTAATTCTGCTGTTTTCTAAGAAATTTAATCTCTTATTCAAACCCCATCTGTCTTGCACTAAAAGATAGGAACAGATGATTCATGCAATTTATTTTTAAGTCCTTGAGAAAACTGGTTGCCATCATTTTGAAGGGCAGTCTGACAGTGTATATCAGAAAAGCTGTAAGAATATTTGTATCCCGTAACTCAGCCTGCTTCCTGTTTATCATGAGGAATTAAAAATCCCAGGTTTTGTATATATTTGTTGCAGCATTTTTTATAATATTCGAAGACTTGAAACAGCTTTAATGACCAAAAGTGAGAGCTCAGTTACACTTTGGGATACTGACAGGATTGAATATACTGCTTTTAAAATTATGCTTCAGATCAAAATGCATAAATGTACAAAAATTATGTGCATTAAAAAGAAATATCCCAAAGTGATAACACCCTGTTAGGCATTTTCTCTGAGTTGTGGCATAAAATGGTTTTTTAATAATAATTTCTATTACTTATTGCTTTTGTGGGTTTTGGATAGACCACATTTTGAGTAGCCGGGGGAAAGATGACCTGAGGTGGTGTTTTTGCTTAGAACTGGCAGTTCTAACATTTCGGTTGATTTGCTTCCTGGATGTTTCATTAACAAACTATAGGGAGTCAACCTTTGAAGTTATAATTAAGCAGTTTCACCTGTTCAAAATTTAGCATCCTGTGCTATAGTCTGTAACCACCTGTCACTGCTTATTTATCGTGGCTGGTACTCTTAATCATTCCTTCCCTTCATTAGCAGGAAGTGACTCTTTAATCCGAGTAATTTGTTCACATTCATATTTCTCATGTAACCAAAATGTTTTAAAACTGAAAACAAGAAATGACTGCCTCATCTGCATTTTATGAAAAAGAATAAGATAAACCAAAAGCAAGGGAGGCCTGGAGAGTTGCCTAGGGTAGTTCCTGACTGAGTCAATACTGGAAGCCCAAGGCATGGCTGTCTCCCATCCTCCTGCCTCACTTCGACTTAGTGAATGATGTAGAAATATTCATGAGTTTGAGAATAAAATATGCACTTGGATTTAGTTACATACAGATATTTATAAATATGCAGATGTGTATACATTTGTGTGTGTGTGTGTGTGTGTGTGTGTGTGTGGTTTAGGTTGCTCAGTTGGTAGAAAGATGGCAAGAGAAGATGAGAGTCATTTGCCAGCAAAGCTAACATAGAAAAGAAAGTGGCTTTCTTTTCAATAGACTTGAGTCCTTTTGTAAACAGTCCTGTCCCCTTGCAGAAGTGTATGGTTGGTCATGCAGGGCCAAGAAGGGAATGGATAGATGCAATGAAGAAAGCCAGGGTCATTATCTCCAGAAAAAAAAAAAATCAATACATATGTGAGGATGGAAGAATAGTAGCATTATTTTGCCAC
Organism: Bubalus kerabau; assembly: GCF_029407905.1. Taxonomy (NCBI): domain Eukaryota; kingdom Metazoa; phylum Chordata; class Mammalia; order Artiodactyla; family Bovidae; genus Bubalus; species Bubalus kerabau. The sequence continues at coordinate 76,643,442 of NC_073634.1, forward strand.
TACACAAAGGACAGAGTATTTTTGAAAGTTTGTACCCGTGTGTGTGTAAGGGCTTGACTGTGGGTTCTTCACAAGGGAGAAAGCCTGTATTTTTATCTGGAGACAACTAATGGGAAATCAGCATACCTTCTTTCAGAGGTGTATAAATAGAATTACTGGGGAATTAACCAGTGATCTGGGAAGCAGTTTTTTCCTTTAATGCCAGAAGGGTTTAGGGCTTTAATCAGAGGGCTAGTTGAATTCTGGGGATATTTTTTATTACATTTAATTAGCTCTTATTTATTTCTTTGCTAAGATATTTTTATAGGTATATAGTAAATCGTATTTGCTGTTATAGATTCATTGTTATATTTCATTTTGTTACAGATATGAGATGCACTTGGATTCATTGTTATCTTTATTTATGATAAAAAAAAATCTAGCAATTATTTTCACTGTTTTTCTTTACAGATATGAGAAGCCTAGCTTAAAAAAAAAAAAAGGAAAAACTGTTTTAAACCACTAACTCTAGAAATAATGACTTCTAAGTAATTACTTAACTGTACGTTCAGTTTTAGTCTAGCAGTATCTCTTAAAACCAACCACCCAACGAACTTGTTTCTGCTTGTTCTCTTACCTACTAAGTTATAGTTTCTTTTTTCATGGACTAAAAGTTTTTTTTGTTTCTTTGTTTTGTTTTTTTTTTAACTACTACTTTGTATATATTATATGACCTAGTAACTAAGTATAACTGAAAATAATACTTTTTTTTGGGGGGGGGAAGTTAGCCATTTCACTATCTAATCAGTACTGCTGTGATTGAGTTAGGTATAAATTTGGTGGTATGAATGTATGCAGGTATGTTTTTATGATTCAAAGCTATGTACATATGTGTATGTAGGTACTTTGTAGCTGAAGTCTCTGGTCTTGAATATTTCTACCATTAGTGACTACACATTAATAATTGCTAGTGTATCAGTTATGAATACATGGAGTGGCATCAGAAAACTTGACTAGGAGTGGCGTTAAAACCATCGGGATTTGTTTTTCTCGTGTAAAAATAAGTCCAAAGCCTGGCAAGTTCACGGTTGGTACCGTGGCTCAGGGTATCTCATCAGCATTTGGGTTCCTCCTGTTTTCCTGCTCTGCCATATGACTTGCCTTTTAGGATTGTGAAGCTGGAAACTTAAAATAATCCTAATTTTAGAAATTCCTTTATTCTCCAATCCAGTTTGCCATCAACTTCAGTTGCCTCCAGTGTGATGTCTTGGAGTTTGTGCATTGTTTACAAAGTTTACAAAGTTTTCTAGCTGATGTCTCCAATCTCACTCTTCCTCTTTTATTCTACCAATCATTAACAGTCTGATTTCTTGAAACCTAACTTTTTAAATATTTCTTCCCTACTTTTAAACCAAATCCAAATTGTTTCCTCTTTGAGTTTTCGTTCATAACGTGATTACTTTTCTTACTGAATCTTTATTTATCTTTCCTTCTCAGTATAAATTATCACAGAACATTCTCTTCAGTGCAGTGTTTCCTGTCTGCCATCACTAACAGACACACTATAAACTCCTGCCATGGAGATTTTTGTCCTACGCTTTTTTTTTTTCCTCAGTTGAAATATGGTTGATTTACAATATTATATTAGTTTCAAGTGTGCAACAGAGTGATTCAGTATTTTTAGAGATTATGCTCCACTTAAAGTCATTATAAAATATTGGCTATATTTCTTTGTTGTACAATATATCCTTGTAGCTTATTTATTTTATACATATTAGGTTATACCTTTTCATCCCTTAATCCCCATTCCCCCCTTCCCTCTCCCCATTGACAGCCACTAGTTTATTCTCTGTTTATGCTTTGTTATATTCATCCATTTGTTTTATTTATCTCTGTTCTTCTCTAGTTGTGTCCCAAAGCCCCTACTCCTCCTGTTTTTACTTCGTTTCAAATCCTGGTTTTCAAGGCCAACCTTCTAAATTTCTTTCTTTACAGCCCCTGCCTATGTTTTTTTCTATCTATTCTACACTATATTTTGAAGAAGTGTAGTGTGGACCCTCTCCAGTGTTCTTGCCTGGAGAATCCCAGGGACGGGGGAGCCTGGTGGGCTGCCGTCTATGGGGTCACACAGAGTCGGACACGACTGAAGTGACTTAGCAGCAGCAGCATAGTGTAGTGGAATGTCTTTGGAATTGGTGTGAGTTTAAATCTTGATCTAGATGTAACTTTTTGACCTTAAGAAGTTTAACTTTTCTAAGCTAGTTTCCTTAGCTATGAAATTTAAACAATTATGTGCATACACATGTGTGCACGTGCGTGCACACACACACACACACACACACACACACTGTCTTTTTGTGACAGTAAAATGGGGTAATGTTTAGTAACGTTTAGTAGTACTTAATATTAGTCCCTTAACATTACGGATTGCAAAATCCCAGGATAACAGTGTTAAACAAAGTTGAAGTTTATTTTTCTCTTATATTAAGGAAGTCCAGGGGTATGTAGTCCAGGATTGATATGGTAACTTTGTGTTCATCTGACACCCAGGCTTTCTATATCCTTCTTTCTATCATTCTGATATATGATTTCTACATAAAGTTTGAGATTACCATATTGTCCAGGGCTTCCCTGATGGCTGAGACAGTAAAGAATCTGCCCGCAATGCGGGAGACCCTGGTTGGATCCCTGGGTTGGGAAGATCCCCTGGAGGGGGGCATGGCAATCCACTCCAGTGTTCTTGCCTGGAGAATTCCATGGACAGAAGAGCCTGGTGGGCTACAGTCCATGGGGTTGCAAAGAATGGACACGACTGAGTGACTGACACTTTCACTTTTCATAGTCTACTTTTCATGGCTGCATTCCAGATAGCAAGAGGAGGAAGGAAAAAGGGATCTATTTCCAGTGCAGTCAACTTTCTTTAACCAGCCTTCCAGGAAATCTCTCACAACCTTTCTGCTTATATAGTCACATGACTGAAACGTATTAAAAGAAGACTGCAAAGTGTGATCTCTTAGCTGGGTACATTGCTCCACAAATAAAATTAGTGTTCTATTACTGATGAAGGAGGTAAGAATATTGGGTGTCTACAGGCACAGCTGAAGCAACTTAGCACGCCACACACACAAGCAGACTCAGCCATAGCAAATGGTGAGGTTAAATTAATATCATATGCCTCCTTTCTTTCTGTTCTATTTAAGTTAGCTTAGTGTTTAATTCTTCTTTGCTTCATATGTATCTTATTTTTCCCAGTTACTTTGGAAGTGTCTTAGGGATAAGGACCATGTATCATACTTCCCTGTTGTGTTTCAAAATACACAGCAGAATGCCTGGCACTTGGACCACTCAGTAAGAACTTAGTATGTATTTGTTAATTAATTGATTTTACTTTCCACTAGGACTGTGTTTCTTTTAGCCTCTTGTTGGATTTTCCCCTCCTAATGGGTATTTAATGCTATTCCCTCAACTGCAAACTAGCAGCTATCACGAAAGGAATGTGCCAGAGATTTTCCTTTGATAATTTTCTGCTTTCTGATGCCTTAATAGTTACCTTGTGGTGCTGATGATCTAAATTTTATCTTCCTTTGATTAACATATTTTAAATGTTTCTTTTTTTTTTTTACCTAGTGGTTTGCGATAAAATCCCCAGATTGAACCTAAAGAGTAATGTAAAAATGTACATTGTATGTATCTATTACATACATATTTCTAATATACCTTTTTATTATGAATATATAGACTATTATTTTTCAAAATACCATGGTTGAAAAGGCCTGAGGAAATTTTTTTTTCTCCACATATTTAACTCACTGATTTGTTTGTAAGAAAGCTGAATAATTTGAAAAGAAAGCGTAGGTTATAGTTGTCAAGTTGTTTTGAGCTCCAGGTTCTTTTTCTTTTTCTCCTCAACTATGGGTGAGAAGAGGAGAATTACTAACCAGAGATAGGAAGCTCTCTCTAAGAAGATAAAGAAATAGTAATACTACTGGAAACCTCTTTTTCAGCTGCTTGGGTCAGACATTATGTAAAAACAGAATCTTATAGTATCAAAGGATCTTGAGATAGAAAAGATAATGTGAGTTCTTTTTATTCTACTTTGGAACTTATTAAATGGAATGTTTTAAATGAACATGCTACATAAGAATACATTACATCATTAGTATATGAATACACATGTATAATACAGTTTCTTTCATACCCTTCACCAATATTCAACTATATTCATACACTCAAATATGTATATGTCATATAAGTACATACATAAATGTCAGAGATAAAGATGTGCTGCTGCAAATTCTTCTTGGAGGAAGGTGAGGTGTAAATAGGTAAAATAAAAAGTTATATATTATCCAGTTATGTACGCTCAAAAAGAGTAGGTAGATGGATGTATGTGAATGGTTGTGTGATCTTTTGGTAGAGTATTCAATGACTGGGAAAGAGGAGCCTTCTCAGCAAAGTAACCACACAGTGTGAAAGAGATTAAGAATACATGTTAACTAAAAATCATAGTAACTTTATGATACTTTTTAATGATGCTTTTGGACTGGTATACAAATGACATACAGCTGTTTATAAAAAATTGGTGTTTCTTTAGAGTTTGACTTTATTTGGTTTTATTCTCATAGATGTTTTCTCCCAGATGTCAGATTCCAATGGCTTAATGATTTTTAGCAAGTTTGACCAGTTTCTGAAGGAAGTTCTGAAGCTCCCAACAGCTGTCTTTGAAGGGCCATCTTTTGGTTACACAGAGCACTCGGTCTGCACCTGTTTTCCACAGCAGGTAAGGACGGTTTAATAGAACGTAGGACTTGAAGAGCTCTCATCTGCCCCTCTACCTTTAGTCAAATTTTGCCAGATTGCTTCACTCTACGGATATAGGTCTTGAATATGGGAGGAAAAAGAGTTTTAAATCAGAGGCGGGGGTATGAAAAAGAGGGAGGATCAAAAGTTCACCTGAGAACTCTTTTTGGGAGAGGGGAGGGAAGTCTTTTCTGAAAAAAAAAAAAAAAAAAAAAAATGATAGGATTTGAAATATCTCAAATTACTAAAAGTTTCCAGGAAAATATTTGAGATGAAGTATTTGTATTATTGCTACTAGACATGTATTACTCTCCCTAGTGAGTTATTAACTGTGAAATATAGGAATTTTGATATAAAACTCTATACAATTCAGATCATTGTTTCCTGAGCACCAAAGACAAGCAATGCTGTACAACTCTCAACTGTCAGCTCACAGTCTCTCAAGAGTATAATGCCATTTTCATATAAAAGAAAGATAGATTTGATTTCTTCTTTATTCGTGAGTGTCCTTGTGTGGTCTTGCTCCAGAGGTTAGTGTGAGTATATTCCTGAGATCTTAAGTGTGCCTCAAAGAACTCAGAGCAGAGTGGATACTTGCTGTAGCAGCCATTTTTTTTTTCCAGGTAGAGATGAGATAACAGAGCTTCATGCTACATTTAAAAAGTTCTAGAAAGCAGAGAACTTTTTAAAATCTATGTTAAAGCTTCCCAGATGGTGCTAGTGGTAAAGAACCCTCCTGACAATGCAGAAGATGTATGAGACGCTGGTTCAATCCCTGGTTATGGTTCAATCCCTGGGTCGGGAAGATCCCCTGGAGAAGGGCATGGCAACTGACTCTGGTATTCTTGCCTGGAGAATGTCATGAACAGAGAAGTCTGGTGGGCTATAGTCCATAGGGTTGCACAGAGTCGGACATGGTTGAAGTGACTTAGCACACATGTTAAAATTAATGGGTAAAAGATACGGAAATAGGATACTGACATAGTTTGAAGGTGTCTCACCATAGAATATTTATTAATTATAAGGGAAACATAGTAACTTGGCAGTAGAGAAACCTGTCAGATACCACTTTAACCAAGTGATCAAATCCACGTCTCCAGCAGAGGGAGAGGCTGACAATCCTATTCCTTAGTAGGATGCCCTAAGAAGTAGCCAGTATGATTGCTGTGGTTCTCTTGAGAGAAAAGTACAACCAGAGTCTCATTGAGGAAACATTCAATAATGCCAAATGCAGGATTTCTACAACATAACTGGCCCACACACTTTAAAAGGGCAATGTCATGAAAGACAAAAAAAGATTGAGAAGCTGTTCCAGATTATAGGAGTCTAAAGAGACATGAAAACTGAAACACAACCATGATCCGGATTTTTGTTGTTGTAGTTGTTATAAAGGACATCATTGGGACAATAGAGAATATCTGAATTGAAGCTTGTAGACTAGATAGTAGTATTCTGTCAATAACATTGATTTCCTGATTTTGATACTTGCATTTAATCAAGAGAATGTCCTGATTTTGCAGAAATAAAAAGTTATTTCAAGTTAAAAGTACATCTCTTCTGCAGTGTTAATATTTGAGGAGTCTGAGTTAATGGCAAATGGGAATTTTTAAATAATCTTCTTATAGGCTTTCCATAAATCTGAAATTATTTAGAAGTAAAAGGTTAAAATGGCTTCCCTGATAGCTCCATTGGTAAAGAATCCGCCTGCAATGCAGGATACCCCAGTTCAATTCCTGGGTCGGGAATATCTGCTGGAGAAGGGGTAGGCTACCCACTCCAGTATTCTTGGGCTTCCCTTGTGGCTCAGCTGGTAAAGAATCCACCTGCAATGTGGGAGACCTGGGTTCAATCCCTGGGTTAGGAAGATCCCCTGGAGAAGGGAAAGGCTACCCACTTCAGTATTCTAGCTTAGAGAATTCCATGGATTGTATAGTCCATGGGATCACAAAGAGTCGGACACAACTGAGCAACTTTCACTTTCACTTTCAAAAGGTTAAAATATAGGATATTTAGCCAGGCCATAGAATAACATATATCCATACATATATCCACCAAAAATTATATTACAGAACTTCTTGGAAGTTCTGACTTTGTTTTCCTGGATATTGACTAAAGTTTGGCAAGAGTTGACTGGCATATGAATATGTGTGTGTGTGTTTCATAGGTATCCTAACTAAGCAACATTTATTGTCTGTGTTAGCAAGCCCCTCATTACCATTATAATCTCATGTGCATTATTACCATTCTCATTGATTTGAAGACCCTTTCCACGCCTAACATCTCTCAAAATCTCTCGTATAGCCCATGGCATCTGACCATTGCTTTTGGCAGGTGGTGGTTACGATGGGTTGTCATTTCCTGCGCATATGTAATAACTTGATCATAGTTGTTGCTGTCGGAGGCACTTCAGCTGAGTTATGTCCCCTTTTGGTACTGCATGTGCTGTCATTTCAGATGTCCTCAGAGAGAGTATACTCTGATTCAGTATTAAAAAGTTGTTGTAAACACAGAAGATGGTGGACATAACAGAAATACATTTTGCATTAGTGAGATAAATATTCATCATTGGAAAAACTACATATTTTCTTACAAAGCAACATCAGGTGCTTTACAGAAGATTTTCTTTCTTTCTTTTTTTTTAAAGGAAGATCTCCACAAATAGATGAAGCTGTGTTTTTATCATTGAGGTACGACCAAAATCATTTCTTGTCAGTTGAAGCAGTGCCACTGAACCTTGCAAAATTGCCAAATCCTTCTGAATAGATGAAAGGAATTTCAGTTCATCAGAAGGCTGGTGGGACCCATTCACATGTCATGAAGGATTATAGTTAATTAAGTCATTGAGTTAGTTTAATTGGCTGAGTGTTTTTCTTTCTTAGTGGCAGGAAAAAAAAATAATGGTGCATCTTACAAATGATGGTGTCTTAGATTGGATGAAATACAGGGTGTAACATGGATTTTGATATGAACAGGTCTGTGGTAATGAGGCCTATATCACTGGCTTTCATTAGATTGAACAAAATTGCAGAGAGTTGAAACTGAGATTTTGCCCTAGTTGGGCCTGTGGAGGAGAATGTCTTGCTAAATTATTTCTTAGGTAGAAATGACGATGGCTCCAAGATTGTTTTCTTTTTTTAAGATTAATTTTTAATGGAGTATAGTTGACTTATGTTTTCATTTTTTGAGATTTTTGTCAGTTAACAGTGCTTACTGTGAACATTGCTGTAGAAAAGGCCCTGCCCTCTGCTATTACTCATGAGCTGAGAACAGGGTCTGATGGTTCCCTGGCCAGTAGGCAGGGCTGGAGGTTGCTGGGTGTGCAGTGTTGGGGGCTCTTGGCTCAGCTTCTCTGCGACACAGTCTACATGTACTCGCTCCTCTGGAGTCTGTGGTTCACTAGTCTTCAGGGGAAGCAGGAAAATTCTTTGCCAAGAAAGATCTGAGAACCATGGACTCCTAGTCACTTTACTTCCTGCCCTAATGGCAGCCTAAAAGATGAGGACATGCCTGCTCAGATGCTGCTTCTGATTCATTATTCCTTTTAAGCATAAGCAAATTTGAGTTTAAGTCATCATTTTAAAAAACAGCCCTGTTGATGTCCCTATTTTGCTTTAAACAAAAACAAACCTTGCAAACTCCTCACTGTCGACTGGATTGTTAGCCACACATGGTGGTGCTATCAGTCCACCCGAAGCCTGTCTTTTCTCCTTCACTCCGGATCTCTCCTACCCTTTTGCCTCAGGATGCCCTTAGATATTGCCCCAGTGCCCTTTACATTCCCACCAGCAATGGGTAAGGCCATCTTTTTCTTTGCAGCCTTGCCAACAGCACATATTCTTTCATTTAGGATTTTTTGTCCAGTCTGAGAGATGAGAAATATTATCTCAGCATAGTTTTGATTTGCATTTCACTTGTTTTGCATAAGCGAAAGTGATGTTCTTCTCTTCTTTATGTTCTTAGCCCTCACTGAAATGCAGTAGCCTCTGACCTTTTCTGTCTCCTCCAACAAAGGCCTCATATTTCATATCACAGCTAAATATCTCCTGGTCTTTGATGCTCTGAATCTTTCAATGTAGGATTAATTGCTTCCTGTTCTGCAATCTCTGGCAAGTTATATGTAGCTCACTAATATCCTGAAGGGATGCACCTTGGTCTTCTTCAAATTTACATCCTCGTGACTAACAGTCTAGAAAATCATCAGTGCTTACTAGTTATTTGTTGGATTAATTGAGTAGTGGTTTTAAATCAAATATGGCATGTTAAAGTATCTGGGTTTGAATTCTAATCATAAGCTTAAAGCTCGTGGATATACTTACTTGCAACCTTATTGTTTTCATTGATACTTTTATTCCATCATTTTCTACAATGAGATGATCTTTACAATGAGGAAAATACAGAATTTCAGATTTTTTAGACTTTCCATTTTTTAAAAGCTGTAATAAATAAAAGTCGCTCTGACAAAAAGCACAGCAACTTTATATTGTTGTATCATTGCAAAGTATCCTAATTTTCAAAGTCCAAAATAAATCTGTGATATGGACAAATTCAGAGCCTTTTAATAATTGAAGGCCAATCCATAACACTGGTCCCATAACCAGTTAATGTGTGTTTGCCCTTGTCAGACAAAATATTTTTATAACTCTACACAAAAGTTTGTATAAAAACTTTTTAATCTGGAAGATTTTTAAAATGATATTTTTAAGGCTTTTAGCTAAATGTTGTACACTGTTTAACTGATGACCAAGTAAGCCATAGGACAATGGATAAAAATTATTTACCTATTGCCTATAAGAAAATAGGAATTTTTAATAAAAATGATGAGATTGGAAATTGCAATTATGATGATCTAATGCTAAATTATTTTACTTGTTTTCTCATATATTTTAGTGATACTGGATTTCCCAGTTTTAATAGATAATTTGTCCCTTCTTTTAATGCAGGAAAGTTGTAGCTCAAAGTAGAGGGAGGGAAGTGAGACTGGATGGCATCTAGACTAGTAATTGTCAGTATTGAGGATTAGAATGACAAAGGGCAGGGAGGTAGGTGACAAACTGAAACACCGGATTAAAAGAAAAATATGAAAGTACATACAAAGATAAAAACAGCCTTAGTGTTTTATTGGGGAAGGCATAAATAAATCATGGTGTTTTTGCTCAGTGGATAAGGCAGCTGTTAAAATGATTAGAAAAGAAGACGTTGTAGCAAAACAGTAAAGTATTTAATAAAACAACCTAAAAAACAGATCATATATTTTTATCTGCCCTATGTACGTAACTCTATAGAAACATATGCATTTGGAGAAGGCAACGGCACCCCACTCCAGTACTCTTGCCTGGAAAAATCCCATGGATGGAGGAGCCTGGTGGGCTGCAGTCCATGGGGTCGCTAAGAGTCGGACACGACTGAGCGACTTCACTTTCACTTCTCACTTTCATGCATTGGAGAAGGAAATGGCAGCCCACTCCAGTGTTCTTGCCTGGAGAATCCCAGGGATGGGGGAGCCTGGTGGGCTGCCGTCTGTGGGGTCGCGCAGAGTCGGACACGACTGAAGCGACTTAGCAGCAGCAGTGCATTATATGCAGTTTTATTACAACTTTTATTATAAATATTATGCTGTAAAAAATAAAGAGAAATGCAAAGCATGCGTTCAAGAGCAAAACCAAAATAAAACAAAAAGATAGAGAAAGAGGCAGTCTCTTTTTCACATAGTTATTTTCTGAGACACAAAATTTTAGAGCTAGGAATTCTGTCCTATGAGTTCTCAAACTTTCTGGTATCAGGACCATTTTACACCCCAAAAAACATTTGAGAACCCCAGAGAGCTTTTGTCTATATGGGTTATATCTATCACTATTTCCATGTTAGAAATTAAAATTGATAAATTAAAAATATTAAATCATTTAAAAAGAATAATGACAAGCCTATTATATATTAACACAAATAATATATTTTATGAAAAATATATTCCAAAGCAAAAACATTTAATGAGAAGAATGCCATTGTTTTATATTTTTGGCAAATTTCTTTAATACTTGGCTCAATTGAAGGCAGCTGGATTCTCATATCTGCTTATCCATTCAATCTGTTGTGATATGTTGTTTTGGAGTAAGTATGGAAAAAAATAATCTGGTCTCACACAGCTGTGTAGTTGGAAAAGGGAGGAATATTTTAAAAGCTTTTGCAGATAATTATGGATATGCCATGTTGCCTCTGGAACACTCCACTGTACACTCTTGAGAGAATGAACTGGAAAAGGCAGATAATATCTTAGTGTTATTATGGAAGTAGTTTTGGCCTCATGAACTCCCTGGAAATGATTTAGGAACCTCCCAGGGGGATCTCTGACCATACTTGGAGAACCACTGCGCTAGCCCTTGAGAGATAAGAAAACTGAAACCAGATTATTAGGTGATTTTCCCCCAAATCACCTAGTTAATGGAAGACAGAGTCCTGGGACATGGTTCTTCTGGCTTCACTCCTCATGCTTTCAGTGGACCTCCAATTATAGTATGATTTAGGACAACTGAGGAAAAGAACTGACTCATTGGAAAAGACCCTGATTCTGGGAAGGATTGAGGGTAGAAAGAGAAGGGGACGACAGAGGATGAGATGGTTGGATGGCATCACCAATGCAATGGACATGAGTTTGAGTAGACTCTGGGAGTTGGTGATGGACAGGGAAGCCTGGTGTGCTGCAGTCCATGGGGTCACAAAGAGTTGGACAAGACTGAGTGACTGAACTGAATTGAACTGAGGACAACTTTTGGAAACTGATCCTGAGTGTATTTATAAGGGAGTTCTGAGATATCAGATATATCCATTCCTCTATCTATGGACTTTTAGGTTGCTTTCATGTCCTGCAGTGAGCATTGGGGTGCATGTAGCCTTTCAGACCATGTTTTCCTCTGGATATATACCCACGAGTGGGATTTCAGGGTCATATGGTAGCTCTATTTTTAGTTTTTTAAGGAACTTTTTCATCCTGAAGATTTTTTAAAAACCTGTAAAACTGCATGATAGGTGAGTCAAGACTTTTTAGGGAAAGTAACATTAGCATTATAAGTGGGCTTGTAAAAATGTAATTTTTAACAAATATAAGAAGATACAGATATATTAATTTAAACATCATGAATGATATGTTTAATATTTGTTAACTACCTCTGACTAGTTTAAAAAAACTCCCTAGCATCTTCTTTCTCAATTTTAAATGGATGCTTTTAATTTTATTTTGGTTTATTGCAGTTATTTACATATCCACTATATTTTCCATGTCCGAACCTCCATTCAAATGTTGGGTGACTTACTGGTTTTGTTTTTTTGTTGTTCACCCATTCCTCCCAATTTCCATTGAAATCTCAGAAACAGTAGTAACTTGGATGCCTGAGATGAAAAACACTTGGGAAAACTTTAGCCTAGTTGAGTAGGCATTTCTCAAACCATACCATCAGTGCACAGCTGTGTATAGAGGGCCTTTGGGTGGTGACTTCCTACTGTTATCACCCTCAGCCCTCTTGCATATATGTGAGACCCTTTCCCTCTCTCCATTCACTGCTGGCCTGTACTCGGTCTTGGATCTGAGACTTTGCTTCAGATTTCTTCAGAAGTAGTCTTTTGAAGGATACCTGAGTTGTTCTGATTCGGTTAAGACTTTTACAAGTCATGTAAATGTGTTTTTCCTTTATTGTCTCATCTGTAAAATGAAGATAGTAATGCCGATTTATCTTTTTTCATTTCATATCTTTATTGAAATACAGTTGACTTACAATATTCATTCCAGGTGTGTGTGTGTTAGTCCCTCAGTCATATCTGCCTCTTTGTGACCCCATGGGCTGTAGCCTGTCAGACTCCTCTGTCCATGGAATTCTTTAGGCAAGAATACTGGAGTGGGCTGCCATTCCCTGCTCCAAGCTTCAGGTGTACAGCACAGTAATTCCATCCTAGCCTATTTGTCTTATACAGTTGTTTTAAGACTCAAATAAAATAATGTAAGTAGAAATGCATTTGAATATAGAAATAGTATTTAGGGTAGTGTGTTACAATGTCTGTAGTAATGCAAAATATTATTTATTTTGCTATAAAATTTCCCATGTAATTCATTCCACCTTGGTTGTGAGAATCCTAAGTTAGCCTAACGTTAGAGTTCAGAGGTAACTTGAAAAATAATTTTTTTTTTCTCTTCACAGAAAAAGATAATGCTAAATATGTTTTTAGACACAATGATGGCCGATCCTCCTCCCCAGTGCCTTGTCTGGCTACCTCTCATGCATAGGCTTGCCCACGTGGAGAATGGTAAGCAAAACTTTCATCATTCAGTCCCTTGTGCTGTAGGAAGTATGTGAACTGATAATATATGTAATGTCTTAGCTATTGTCACTGAAAATTGTAATTGATATTTGTTGGCACTCCATCATTTGAATTTGTAGTTTTGGCTTTCAAAAAAGAAAATTTATTTCTCAAAAAAAAAAAAAAAAAAAAAAAAGAGGAAAGGGGACATATTACATAGGATACGAATGTAGTAATATCAGTTCAGAAAACTTTGTGTTTCAAACTCTAGGCTTTTCCCCCCAAATTCCAGATGATTGTTTTCTGCTTGATCCCACCCGACTTAGCCATGACTTCCTTTTTTTCCCCTATAGTTTATAAAAAGCTTAGCTCCAAAAAATTGAATGTATTAAATAGCCACCATTAAAATTATAATTATTTTGGAATAGTTTAAAGGAAAGTAGCTAAGATAGAATTTGGTACTTGTTTCACCAGTACTCAGTTTTTTTCTTTACTCCTGAATTACTCTCAGTATTCTCCCCAAGTGCATGCATGCTAAGTCGCTTTAGTCGTGTCCAATTCTTGTGACCCCACGGACTATGTAGCCTGCCAGGCTCCACTGTCCATGGAATTCTCCAGGCAAGAATACTGGAGTGGGTTTCTTCCCGACCCAGGGATCAAACCTGTGTCTCTTGCATCTCCCGCTTTGGGAGGCGGGTTCTTTTGGAATTGAAATGGTATTTACCTCTGAGTAACTTCTTAGGTTTTTCTAGTATTGTTATCAGCTTATCTCCTTGTTTAGGTTGCTTCAGTTCATTAAAGGAAAGTCCCTAGTTTTCTCTGGACCTTCCCTTCTCTCATGGCTCTTGCCTGTCTCTCCTTATTCCACAGAAGAGAAAGAGTGAAAGGTGACAGGCACTAAAAGTTAGAGTCCTCTTCTTCATTTTGTAAGAATGGGAGAACATAACCATACTCTCTTATATTCTCTGCCTCCTATTCATATCTCTTATTTTTTTTAATTGCTCAGCCTTTTGCCCAATTATGACTTTAGTTCACAAGTCCTTAGATGCAAGATTATTTTACTAAAGTTCTGGAATTTCTTGAGTAGACTAAAACAGCTAAATTTTAAACAGGATTTTTGGAAAGAGCTTTGTGCTATTAAATTATAACAATATTGCTTCCTTGGGGGAGCAATACTTTTATAGTCCTAAATGTTTTAGTAGTTTCATATCCAGCTCATTTTCGTAAAATCATTTTATGCCTAGTCTACCAAGTAGAGGGAATCTCATTTGTCGAGATGTATTATCATTATCCATGTGAACATTTTGTTGTGACTTTCTACGTAGTATTTATTGATTACATTCTTATGTGGTTAACACTTTGATTACTCTTTAGAAATATCTTGGTGACAAAATTTAAATTTCTTAGAGGAAGTTTATACCTTCAACTTCTCATTCCAGATTTTACTCTTTCTGTTATTCTTTAGTGATCTTGTTGCATTATTTTTTTCACCAAGTGCTCAGGTTTTGTCCTTGTTTGTTTTGAGTCTCTAGTTAACCTACATTTTTGGAAGCAGGACTAGAAGTCCTTATAATTGAGGTAAGATTGCCTTTGTATCCATAGGGCCATAAAGAGCTATTCAAATGATGATTTGACTATTACACCCCTCTTTCCTTTGACTTTGACTTCTTGTGTTCAGAATTGAATTGGCGAAGGGAACAATGTTGCTTTCAACGTTTAAAAGTATAAACAATCTGTAATACACAGTTTTGCATTTATTGACCACTTTCCACTCAATGAACTGGACTTTCAGACCCCAGTAACCCTTATAAATCCTAACTGCCAGCTGGCGGTTTTCCACCAGGTAAGATGCTGTGTGAGGTGGAGAAAAGAGTGGCAGGTCACTGAGCTTCCCTTCCTTCGAATCACTGCCCCTTTAGTGGTTAGATTAGAGTACTTTATGTCAGTACTTAGAGCTCTTACCTAAAACTAGTACTTTTTTTTTTAATTAAAAAAAATTTTTTTTTTAATTGAAGGATGATTGCTTTACAGAATTGTGTTGGTTTCTGCCAAACCTCAACATGAATCAGCCATAGGCGTACATATGTCCCCTCCCTCTAGAGCCTCCCTCCCACCTCCCTCCCCATCCCCACCCCTCTAGGTTGTTACAGAGCCCCGGTTTGAGTTCTCAGAGTCATACAGCAAATTCCCATTGGCTGTCTATTAAAACTAGTATTTTGATGTGGCTTGCCTTACTTTTTTTTTTTTTTTAAACCAGTTCCCATTTGCTCCCCAGTATGTAATACTATTTAATTCAGCAAACATTTCAAGACCATCAATCCAAGGGACTATGTGAAATACCACTCGCAGGTAATAGAGACACATAGCATGTCGTCCTGGCCCTCTCAGATTTTATGTTAGTGAAGGAGACGTGTCCACAGCCAACAATATACATCTCTTTAAAAGAAATAGGATTGGAAGAGAAATTTGGAGTGAAGGTGTCTCTCCTTACTTACACATGTATGCAAACTTTGAGACATGACTGATGTTTTAAAGAAGGAAATTGATTGGTTTCTAAGGTGAATTGTAATTGATTCTCAATGGGACATTTTGGTATTGTCTTTTTATTTCAGTGAATGGCTGGTTCAGTTCAGTTCAGTCACTCAGCCATGTCCAGCTCTTTGCGACCCCATGAACCGCAGCACGCCAGGCCTCCCTGTGCATCACCAGTTCCCGGAGTTTACCCAAACTCATGTCCATTGAGTCAGTGATGCTATCGAACCATCTCATCCTCTGTCGTCCCCTACTCCTCCTGCCCTCAATCTTTCCCAACATCAGGGTCTTTTCCAGTGAGTCAGCGCTTCGCATCAGGTGGCCAAAGTATTGGAGTTTCAGCTTCAACCTCAGTCCTTCCAGTGAACACCCAGGACTGATTTCTTTTAGGATGGAATGGCTGGTTCAATGAACTAAATAGAAGACAGTTGCAATTCTTCAGTTCTAGCTGTGTGTTCACCTTGGCTTTTATGTTACATTTGGTCTTCCACCGCACTGACGTTCTCCAAATGACAGTGACTTCTCTCTCTCTCTGGCCCTCTCCCCCCGCCCTCAAGTCTTCCACCCTGTGGAGTGCTCCTATTGCCGCTGCGAGGGCATGATGGGTTTCCGGTACCGGTGCCAGCAGTGCCACAACTACCAACTCTGCCAAAACTGCTTTTGGCGAGGCCATGCCAGTGGCCCTCACAGCAACCAACACCAGATGAAGGAGCATTCCTCTTGGGTAACTGCTCTGTGTCTCAGTCTGTGTCCCCAGCGCTTATCTGTTTCATCGGTAACAGCACTAAGGGCTTCTTTCCTGATAGATGCCTATCAAATGAGGATGTGGCGTCATCAAATATTAACCCTGACTTTTACGATGGGGTTTGCAAATACGTTGTGCTTCATCACTTGATTTGACGAGCAGAGTTGTTGTTGTTTGTTTGTTTTTTAACATTTGGCAACTTTGTATTCACATTAAATAAAATATCACCAGCATCTTCCCTTGACAAGACATTTGCTTTCACAAAACTGAGCTTTGCTTTTACATCTGTGTCGTACGTATTAAAGATGTTCCAGAGTGTGTTTTATGCTTTTCTTGAGCATTTAGGGTTAATGCTGCAGTGCACATGCTTTTGATGAAATCTTTGTGCACATTCTAAATTATCTCATTAACATAAGTTCCTACAAGAAGCTAGCTGCGTTATGAGGAAGATTTAAATTTCTTTTTTGCAAGCAAATTTTATTCACGCTCATAAGATTTAAATGGTGCAAAGAAAGCTGCATCAGATGAAGTTAGATTTTTGCCTCTTGAAAATTGGAAATACTGTATTTTACAGTTGCCACATTGATGTCTACTTTCAAAAGTAGTCTTTTAAATAACAATATTTAGGTGGAGGTCAGTGTTTAACTTTTCTGTGTAGTGTTTATAAATCATATAACAAGTTTAGCATCAGTCATTTTTTTTCTTCCCTCCTTCCAGTTTATTTCTAGAGTTTTAAAAAATGCCATATTTTTATTTCTTAACAGTTGCTATAGCCTTGTTTTAAAACTTTTTCCTCTAGTTCTTGTTTGTTGATTGGTTGGTTGATTTGCTAAAAGGTAGAAAAATATTTAGGGTCATAAGTATAATTGTGGATCTAGGTTCTTTAGCCTGGGCATCGTACTAAACTTTAAGTATTAGAAAGCTTCATTTATTGGGGGCTGGGAGCAGGTCTTTTTTCTTTTAGTTAACCTTCTTAAAACTCAACCAAGAAAAAAGCAAATAAGGGATTAGTTAAAAACCAAGAGCAAACTTTAATCAAGTGTGTACTTCATTTCCTACATCTTTGATAATGTGTTAGAGATCATTTTTTTATTAGATGGCTTTTCAGTTACAATTAAACCATAAAATTTTGTTAAACTGAACCTCCTGTCCTGAGTCTTGTTGTATTGTAAATTCCAATTTTTTTTTTTGGTTGAGGAGACATTATTTTAAATTTTTTAAAAAGGCAAAGGGGGAAAAAAAACCCCAAATAGTTTATTCTCTTTCATTGGCTAGAAAGAATTTATAGATTTTAAAATTGTTACTTTTTCTTCAAGTTTAAGTATCCCATGCTGTTAATTGACTTTTTAGTATTTTTTGGCTGTTTCTTGTTTAGAGTCTCACTCTCTACCTGAGATAGCTCTTTGCTATCTCAGAATGATTGGATTCTCTGAGTGTATCTACTGAAAATTCTCCTTCTAGATGTCAGGGCTAGGAGGATGAGGATCTTCTTTTTCACCTTGGTTTAATCTTGCTCATTTAGCTAATTTATAACCCTTGTAGAAATGGGAATTTTACATTTACTTAAACATCAGTGACTGTTTGAATATTGCTTTACGATTTACAAAGCAGTTTTTCATACCCAGTTGATCTATAGCATACCTAAAGTACAGAAATCACATGTGAATTTTTAAATTTCTGTTTGATCCTCACAACACTCTTGTGAAGTAAGTCATACTCATTTTTAAAAAATTTCAGTTTTGCTATTTTTTTTCTAGTTTATTCATTCATTTTTGTGGTGGTGACTTAAGATTTCAAGAAAATCAAGTGTTATCAGCATACATAATTTTGATGCTGGTGTCGTAAATGTATCAGTTCTGAATTTTGATGAGTATGTGCATTATGATGGTAAATGCATCCTGGGAGGATCTTTTAGCAGTGTGTGTGTGTATCTTGTTTTTAAGATTAGGGCTCTGTGTGCAGTGTTCTTGTTCTTTGAGGAAGATATGGGTGAATTTTGAGGCTAATTGGGTAAAGAAGTTTCCACCTAAGAAAAAATATATAATCAGTTTAGTGGTAATTTTTTTGAAGTTTGTCCACTATATTTGTATTAATATTTTGAATGAATGTTTCTCTGTATGTTTATAACAGATGAATTTAGTGTGCATGAATTCCGTTGTAGATTTGATACGTATATTGTTGGTGCTTGGAATTTTTATTTTTCCAAAAGTTCTGTCTAATGTTTTATGTAAGTAACTATGCAGTATACTTCATTATTCTTTTAGTCAACAATCCATTCTTTTACCTTTATTATAGAAAAGAAGCCATATGGTACCATACCTGTGATTCATTCTGTCCATTTATTATTTATTCAAAATATATTTTTTGAGCATCTGTTATGTTCCAGGCAGTGTAAAAGGCTTATGAGATCTATCTATGAACAAACCAGACAAAGACTCCTACCCTCAGTTCAGTTCAGTTGCTCAGTCGTGTCTGACTTTTTGTGACCCCCCCCATAGACTACAGCACGCCAGGCTTTTCTGTCCATCACTGACTCCCAAAGCTTGCTCAAACTCATGTCCATTGAGTCGGTGATGCCATCCAACCATCTCATCCTCTGTCTCCCCCTTCTCCTGCTTCAATCTTTCCCAGCATCAGGGTCTTTTCAAATGAGTCAGTTCTTTGCATTAGGTGGCCAGAGTATTAGAGTTTCAGCTTCAGCATCAGTCCTTCCAGTGAATATTCAGGACTGATTTCTTTTAGGATTGACTGGTTTGTTCTTTTTGCTGTCCAAGGGACTCTTAAGAGTCTCCAACACCACAGTTCAAAAGCATCAATTCTTCGGTGCTCAGCTTTCTTTATAGTCCAGCTCTCACATCCATACATGACTACTGGAAAAACCATAGCTTTGACTAGACGAACCTTTGTTGGCAAAGTCATGTCTCTGCTTTTTAATATGCTGTCTAGGTTGGTCATAACTTTTCTTCCAAGGCCTAAGTGTCTTTTAATTTCATGGCTGCAGTCACCATCTGCAGTGATTTTGGAGCCCCCCAAAAATAGGCTGTCACTGTTTCCATTGTTTCCCCATCTATTTGCCATGAAGTGATGGGACCGGATGCCATGATCTTCATTTTTTGAATGTTGGGTTTGAAGCCAGCTTTTTCACTCTCCCCTTCCTACCCTGGTGGAGCTTAAATTTTAAGGGGTGTTAAAGACACCACTAGGGCTTGCCAACATCACTGTTTTCCTGTTCTTGCTGGGCACACATCTAGACTACATTTTTGAGCCCCTCTGTATCTAAAAGGACCATGTGAATAACTCTTACCAGGGGAATGTGATTAGAGTGATACATGTCTTTCCAGAACAAGGCAGTTGATAGCTGGATGCCTTTTCTATTTTCTTTATCAGCTTAATGGAGAGAATTTCTTTAGGATCCAGAGAGGGTTAAACTATAAAATTTCCTAAGGACCCAGAGAGGATAAAACTATAAAGAGAATTTCTTTAGGACCCAGAGAGAGTGAAAATATAAAATGAAAGGAAACTGGGTCTTTGAACAATGGTTGAGAAGAATCCTGCCAGCCTGTGTGACTCTCGTGGGAGCAAGAAAGAAACCTTGTATTAAGCCACTGAGGTTTTAGTTTTTGCTACAGTGGTTGATACTAGAAGTGGAGTTCTATTAAAACAAAACCTTTAAATCTGTTTCACTGACTTAGCAGTCAGGTAGCACTCTGATGAGAACGCTGACTTTGGGGATGGGAAGGACTTCCAGGTTCCGCAGAGGTGACCCGTTTGGTAAATTTGTCATCCATGGTAACTTGGGAAACCTACCTCATGCCAGGTTAACTCTTGGTCAAACATTGGAAAAGGTCACAGTGTGTGTTGACTTATTGTTAAGGTATTACGTGAAAGAGAGGAGTTAAGGAAAGAATGGGCTAGTTTTCAAGCAAAAAAACGAAAGGGAATAGAGAAAATTCTGAGAGTTGGGGCAGAGAAAGGAAAAGCGGATTGTTTTAGAGAGCAGGAGATAAGAGTTGAGAGAGGCTTTGAGCATCAAAGACCTAGTAAACATTCTCAGTTGAAAAAAAGTGACCCAGTCCTGTGGCCAAGCTCAGATGAAGGGTGAAAGTCCATCAGAACTGCTGCTCTCACCAGAGTTAACTTGCTCCCACCTGCATAGCTTCTGATTTACTGGCTCAGGGATACACAGAACCTGGACACAGGCTGCTTTTGAAAGTTCCCCCAAGTGATTCTGTTTTGCAGCCAAAGTCGGAAACCGCTGACCTATTGTTTCATCTGGCCTCCAGGTGGCTGCTGTTAGTTGAAAGCAAGAGTCATGGAGGCAAACACATAAATCAGGATTGAGAATTATGTCTGGGAAAGAACTTTGTGTGTGGTTTCTGGCACATGGAACTGACTAAAAACAAATAGATCAAAGGCCTGCTAAGTTTTTCAGGGAATTATATTGGCAACGGAACCATGAGCCTGACTATTTGAGCTGTAAATGTAAAACTATTTAAGGACCCAGAACTTGCTCTGGAAAGAGGTGGGTTGTGAAGGTTTTACAGCCCCTTAGGAGGGCATGCCACAGCCCACTTGAACCGAGGAGGATACTGGATGAAGAAGAACCTTCTGCTCTTGCCCTGCTATTTATTGTATGTTGGGACTAGGGAGGGCAGGTGCAGATAACACGCTTGTTCAGTTCATGGGATGCAGCCTCAGGAACTGCACGTGGTCTTGATGAAGAAGAGTGTGCAAGAGTCAGAGGTCCTGCACTTGTAGTTAAATGCCCTGACTGAATGGGACTTTAGGTTTGCCTTTGGATAGTGGGGGAGGTTTGAGTGTATTCTCTGTGTAGCAGAAGAAAGATTAGAAGTACTTACCAGTATCCATGCTTTCCTTTTCTTCCTGGATCAGTTCAGTTTAGTCGCTCAGTTGTGTCCGACTCTTTGCAACCCCATGCACTGCAGCACGCCAGGCCTCCCTGTCCATCACCAACTCCTGGAGTCCACCCAAATCCATGTCCATTGAGTTGGTGATGCCATCCAACCATCTCATCCTCTGTCGTCCCCTTCTCCTCCTGCCTTCAATCTTTCCCAGCATCAGGGTCTTTTCCAATGAGTCACTTCTTCACATCAGGTGGCCAAAGTATTGGAGTTTCAGCTTCAGCATCAGTCCTTCCAGTGAATATTCAGGACTGATTTCCTTTAGGATTGACTGACTGGGTCTCCTTGCAATCTAAGGGACTCTCCAAAAGTCTTCTCCAACACCACAGTTCAAAAGCATTAATTCTTCTGTGCTCAGCTTTTTTTATAGTCCAACTCACATCCATACATGAATAGACTACTGGAAAAACCATAGCTTTGGCTAGAGGGACCTTTGTTGGCAAAGTGATGTCTCCTGGGTATATAACTAGATTATATAACCCATCCTCCTTGTAGCCAGATGGGCTGTGGGACTAGTTCTTACCAATGGAATTTGTTTGGAAGTGATCTATATTAGGGTCAAGGTTCGGTTCAGTTCAGTCGCTCATTCGTGTCCGACTCTCTGCGACCCCATGAACCCCAGCACGCCAGGCCTCCCTTTCCATCACCAACTCCCGGAGTCCACCCAAACCCATGTCCATTGAGTCGGTGATGCCATCCAACCGTCTCATCCTCTGTCATCCCCTTCTCCTCCCGCCTTCAATCTTTCCCAGCATCAGGGTCTTTTCAAACGAGTCAGCTCCTCGCATCAGGTGGCCAAAGTATTGGAGTTGCAGCTTCAGCATCAGTCCTTCCAGTGAACACCCAGGACTGATCTTTAAGATGGACTGGTTGGATCTCCTTGCAATCCAAGGGACTCTCAAGAGTCTTCTCCAACACCACAGTTCAAAAGCATCAATTCTTCTGTGCTCAGCTTTCTTTATAGTCCAACTCTCACATCCATACATGACCACAGGGTCAAGGTAGTTAGCAGCAATTGTGTCTTCTCCAGTCTCTCTCTCTTTACCCTTCCTACTCCCTCTGTACATTTGCCCAAATGAAAGGATCTCTGTTAGTTCCCAGAGGCAGAGTCCTTAGATGAAAAGAAGCTGGGTACCTGAATGCCTGGATCAGAACCCGTCTGCCAGTTTACACTCTCACATGAGCAAGAAATCAGGAAAAGGAATGAAGGGTAGGAGTGGGGAGAGTCTTAGAGGCCTTGTTGACAAAATGAGATTTGAGTGGTCTTAGATGTTTGCCTGCAGACATCTGGGAAGAGCAGGAGTTTTCAGTGTCATGGCTGTAGAGCAAGACTGTGCCTGAATTCAGGGGACAACAACAACAAAAAAGAGTAGACAGAATGGACAGAGCAAGGGGAGGGTTGTAGGAGAGGAGGTCAAAGAGGTAACAAGGGCCTTGGTGGCCATCGTAAAGACTTCGACTTTTACTATAAGTGAAAGAAGAAATCTTTAGAGTTTTGAATAGAAAAATAGCTTGCATTGATTTATATTTTTAAATGATCAGTCTGGGTGCCATGTAAAAAGTGCACAGTGGAAGGAAAAGATAGAAGCAGACTGTTTTGGAGAGGTAATTGCAGTAATTAAACAAGACATGATAGGATATTAGCAGCAGAGATAAAAATAATTAGTAGCAGTAAAAAGAATTGAGTTAAGATATATTTTATAAATCTGTCGCATGGGTTGAATGTGGCTTGTGAGAGGAAAGGAGTCCAAGGAAATGCTAAGATTTTGTCCTAAACAGTTACAAGGATGGAATTGCCATCAGCTGAGGCAATGGCAGCCCACTCCAGTACTCTTGCCTAGAAAATCCCATGGACGGAGGAGCCTGGAAGGCTGCAGTCCATGGGGTCGCTAAGAGTCAGACACGACTGAGCGACTTCACTTTCACTTTGCACTTTCATGCATTGGGGAAGGAAATGGCAACCCACTCCAGTATTCTTGCCTGGAGAATCCCAGGGATGAGGGAGCCTGGTGGGCTGCCGTCTATGGGGTCTCACAGAGTTGGACACGATGAAGTGACTTAGCAGCAGCAGCAGCAGAGATGGGGAAGGTTTGGGCTAAAGATCATTTAACAGTGATAAAAAAAAAAACCCCCCAAACCTACAACACTATATCTAGAATACTTTAAAAGAATCTTCCTCCAAATCTGAATCATTTAAATATGGCAATAAAAATTCTACTAAATATGATGAGTAGTTAATTGAGTAAAGTTTTCCTTTTAAAAGTATGATTTAATAGAAAATATGATAGTCTCTGTGACTGAGTTAACCACTTAAATCCTCGTTCAGATCATAAGGCTGGGATGATTGACAGGAGCCATTTCTGTGGGCCTCTGAATGTGGCTTGTGCTTTTCATGGCGTGGATACTGTGTTTTAAGAGAGAACATCCCTGCAGGAAGCAACTGGAGTACCAGTGTGCCTGGAGCTCTGGGGAAAGCCGCAAGGCCTTGTCTGACCTGGCTGTGAAGTTATATTATAATACTCCACCACATTCTGCTAGTCACAGTTGCTAAGGTTGGAGAGAAGGGACTTCATCTCTGATGATGGTGGGGTGGTGATAAAATTCATCACAGTGGAGCTTGGGTGGCAGGAGAGATCACTGCAGTTATGTTTGGAGAATACAGTCTGCCACCCAGAGGATAAAGCCTTCCAGTCTGAACAAGGACTTCCATTCAGCCAAGGAGACTATCAGGTTTTTGTACTAAATTAGTACAGTTTGGCGGCATTAAGTTTATTCATTTTGTTGTGCAGCCATCACTGCCATCCATCTCTGGGACTTCTTCATCTTCCCAAACTGAAACTCTTAATCCTTTCCTGATATGCAAGGAGGATGGAGATAAACAAGCCTGCTCCCACTCCTTGCCTTCCCCCGCCCCTCCTTACATTCTGATCTCTGTGCATTCTGGTCTTCACTGTACCAAGAGAAATTTGACCAATTCCCATGTGGTCGTGACCAATTCCCATGTGGTCGTCAGTTCACGGTAGGGAGTTTGTGTTTGTGTACAAAGTATACTTATACCGCAGTACAGTTTCTTGGTAGAACGTCTTGGTAGGGGTAGTTATGTATGGATATGGAAATTTCACCTTTCTTCCCACCAGATGGCAGACTCCACCTCAGAACAAAGTTATCCTATACTTGAAAACCTATAAATGACTAAGTATTGGATTTAACAACCTCTATTACTATGATTGCTTGTTTGTTTGTTTTTTTGAGTAAATGTTAATGGGCAACTCATATATGTCCAGTGTAGTTGTTTGGGCAGTAATGATATTAAACCATTTACTTGAAGCAATCAGAGAAGCTTATGTTGTTATAGACTTGAAACAATTAAGACTGTTGACTTTTGTCAGAAGCAGATTTCATTTTCATGTGGTCAGTATGCCTCGCCTCCCATCTCTAAAATTCTAAAAGATAGTATGTCTTCATGGAGGAGGAGGTATGTTTCTTGGCCATGCCCCTGTTTAGTTCTAAATAGTTACATGTCATAGTTCAATAGCTACTTTGTACATAGTACAAACCTAGGCAGGAAGACTATTTTTTACTTTTTTTTGATCTTTATTATTTATTTTTTTGGTTGTACTACTTGATGTGTGGGATCCTAGATCCCTGACCAGAGATCAGACCCATGCTCCTTGCATTGGAAGAGTAGAGCCTTAATAACTGGCCCACAGGGGACATCCCAGGAGGAGCATTTTTTAAAGGCATAAAGCAGTATCCTCACTTATAGCAAGTTATAGAAAGAGGTGAGATACACAGGTGAAGAAAACTGGTACAAAATCTAGTCCCTTAGGCCAGTGCCCCCTGCTCTTCAGAGAAACTGCTGAAACTTGTGCACTGTGGCTTCACTCCGTGTTGACTGCAAGGAGAGCAAACCAGTCCATCCTAAAGGAAATCAACCCTGAATGTTCATCGGAAGGACTGATACTGAAGCTCCATTCGTTTGGCCATCTGATGCAAAGAGCCAACTCATTGGAAAAGACTCTGATACTGGGGAAGATTGAGAGCAAGAGGAGAAGTGGGTGACAGAGGATGAGATGGTTGGATGGCATCACGGACTCAATGGACATGAGTTTGAGGAAACTCAGGGAGATAATGATGGACAGGGAGGCCTGGTGTGCTGCAGTCCATGGGGTCTGCAAAGAGTTGGACATGACTTAGTGACTGAACAACAACGAAATGTTAAACAGTTGCCATTGAGCTGACAATTGTGCTCCTAGGTGAAACTTGAGAATTCTCTTTTGAGAATTGGACCACACAAATGCTTGTACATGAATGTTCATAGAGACAGCATTCAAAATACCTAAAAAGTGGAAATAGATCCAAATGTCTGCCAACTGATGAACAGATAATCAAAATGTGTTATGGCAATGTAGTGGAATATTACTAGGCAACAAAAAGTAATGAAGTACTGATGCATGCTTTCAAGGGAAGAACCCTTGAAAATATGTAAGTGAAAGCAGCCAAACATAAGATGGCACACAGGGTATGAAATTCCATTTGTATGATATGTCAACGATAGGCAAATATGTAGAGACAAGGTAGGTTAGTGGAGTGGGGAAAAAGAGTACTGAGTTTCTTTTGAGGGTGAAAAAAAGATCTAAAATGAGATATTAGTTTTGGTTAACAACTCTTTTGAATATATTTTAAAAACCACTGAATTGTGACTTTAAAAAGGTGAGTTTTATGATATGTCAAGTATGTATCTCAATAAAGCTGTTAAAAATTGGTCAGGGAAAGTTTTTCTTAAGAAGTGACATTTGAGCTGAGATTGGAATGACTAACTTGAGGTTGGTGGTTATGAATTCAAAGTCAGACCAGTTGGTGTAGTTGTGTATTTTACTTCCGCCCCCTCAAGTGTGTGAGAAGCAGAGTAGGTAGAGTTGGTGTTTTAACAGAAGAGTATGACAAAGGAAGAGAGCTGGTGAGAGAGGTTGGAGAGTATGCAAAGAAGTTACTGTAATAATGGGCAGTGGTGTGCAGGTTGGTTAAAGAGAGAAATGAGACCGTGAGGAAGATAAGGGACGGGGTGAAGGTGGTAGGTTCAATGACATTTAGGTCCCGCCGGTGTTGAAGTTTTGCTGGAGGCAGAACACTGGAAGGCGTGAGCTAGAAAGATAGAAGTTGGCGTGAGAGTAGGGTGCTTGACTCAAGGTTTTAGATAATATATGACCATTGGTAATACAGTGTTCTAGAACAAGACTTGAAACTGGTGGCTGATGCAGAGTGGAGGACAGGTTGTTGTAGGAGAGTTCAGGGAAGACCAGTGTTTAGGTTTCTTAAAGTTGCTGTAACAAATTACCACAGACATGGTGGCTTAAAACAGAAATTTATTCTGTCACAATTCTGGACACCATGATCTTTTATTTTATTTTAAAGTTTATTTTATTGAAATGTAGTTGATTTACAATGTTGTGTTAATTTCCACTGTACATCAAAGTGATTCAGTTTTTTATATTTATATATATATATATACACACACACACATACACATGTACATTCTTTTTCACGATCTTTTTCACTGTGGTTTATCAGTGAATAATTGACTGATATAGAATATCAGTCAATATAGAATATTGACTATAATTAGAGCTTCCCTGGTGACTTAGCATTAAAGAATCTGCCTGCCAATGCAGGAGATGTGTGTTCAATCCTTGGGTTGAGAAGGAAATGGCAGAATCGAGATGGAAATGGCCACCCACTCCAATATTCTTGCCTGGGAAATCCCCTGTCCATGGTGGGCTACAGTCCATGGGGTGACAAGAGTCAGAAACGACTTAGTGACTAAATCACAGCAACAAATTGAATATAGTTCTCTATGCCATACAGTAGGACCTCATTGTTTATCCCTTCTATATGTAATAGTTTGCATCTACTAACCCCAAACTCCCAGTCCATCCCTCCCTCACCTCCTCCTTGGCAACCATAAGTCTGTTCTCTGTCCGTTGACACCACAATTTGAAATCAAGATGTGAGCAGGGCGAAACTCCCTGTGGAGGCTGCAGGGAAGAATTCATTTGTGTTAGGGTTCTCCAGAGAAATAGAATCAATTGGGTTTACATTTATATAAGAAGTGATTTATTATAAGGAATTGGCTCATGCAACAATAGAAGCTGACAAGCCCCCAAATCTGTGGGAAGAGGCAGAAACCAAGAACCCAGGAGAGCCAAGGATGTAGTTCCAGCTTGGGTCTGAAGATGTGAGAACCAGAACTGATAATGTAGATCTGTGTCTGAAAGGCCTGCAGGCATGAGACCCAGGAAGAACAGATGTTTCCATTCAAGTCCAAAAGCCAGAAAACCCAGTGTCCCAGTTCAAAAGAATTCTCTCTTACTTGAAGGAGGGTCAGACATTTTATTCTGTTCAGGTCTTCAACCGATTGGATGAGGCCCACCCATGTTAGAGAAATCTGCTTTACTCAGTATACCAATCTGTGTGTTAATCTCATCCAAAATCACCCTTTATAGGAGCACTCAAAATACTGTTTGTTTGCATGTCTTGGCACACTGTAGCATAGATGAGTTGGCACACAGAATTAGCCATCATGCCATTCTTTGTCTCTTCCACTTTTGTGGCTGTTGTCATTCCTTGACTTGTAACTGCCTCACTCCAGTCTCTCCTCCTTGGTCACATGACTGCTTCCTCTTCTCTTTCTTCTCTGTTTGTCTATCTTATAAGGATACATGTAATTGCATTTAGGGCCCACCCAGATAATCCAGGATAAATGCTTCCTTCCCAGATCTTTAACTCAGTTACCTATTTTCCGTAGAAGGTAATATTTGCTCTTCTGACATATAGGGTACTTATTCTCAGGTTCCAGAGATTTGGATTTGGGCATATCTTTTGAGGGGTTCACCATTCAATCAACCACAGTAGTGTTTGGGAAAGGTCAACTATGTGGATGTTGAAATGAGTAAGAATTATGGCAGTAATATTGAACTCCACTAGAGAGGCATATTTAGGGTTTTGGTGACATGAAATTCATGTCATGATCACATGAAATTCAAAAGTAGGGTTTTAAGGGAAAGGGGAGAAAATCTGAGAATAGCTATCAGGTTCTAGGAGAACATCTCCCCCGCACCCCCGCTGGAGATCCAGCTGTTTGAGGGATGTGAGAGAAAAAGCGGCTGCCACTTGAATAGCTGCAGAGGAAGCCAAGCCTTCAGGGAAAGCCAGGTTTCCTAGTAGAGCAAGAAGGTGAAAGTAAGACTCAGAGGAGAGGATCCTCAGACAGAGAAGGGGTTTTGCTGATGGTAGACTTGCAGACAAGTTGAAAGATTTGAGAGTGGAGGGTTAGTAGGAGATGGGGTCTTGTGAGGCTGTGCAGAACCTTACGAAATCAAAGTCCAAGTGGGGGACTCGAGTCTCTTATGAAACAGGTGTAACCTGTGATAAAAGTTGTACTGAAATTAGCCCATCTCCTAGGCAGATCATGGTGCTGCTGATGAGAGTATTGTTGGGAGAGAGTCTTGCCAGGAGCACATAGACCTCTGGGTTCCCATCTTTTTTTTTTTTTCTTATGCAGTTTAAAAAAATTTATTTATTTTTAATTGAGGGATAATTGTTTTACAGTATTGTGTTGGTTTCTGCCAAACATCAATATGATCAGTCATAGGTACATATTGGTCCCCTCCCTTTTGAACCTTCCTTCCCCCCACCTCCCTCCCGTTCTACCTCTGTCGGTTGTTACAGAGCCCCACTTTGAGTTTCCTGAGTCATACAGCAAATTCCCATTGGCTCTCTATTTTACATATGGTTATGCGTGTTGCCATGTTACTGTCTCCATGCATCCCACCCTCTCCTTCCTCCCCGCCATTCATAAGTGTGTTCTGTGTGCCTGTGTCTCCATTGCTGCCCTGCACATAATTTCATCAGTACCATCTTTCTAGATTCCATATATGTGCATTAGTATACAATATTTGGTTTTCTCTTTCTGACTTACTTCACTCTGTATAATAGGCTCAGATTCATCTACCTCATTAGAACTGATTCAAATGCATTCCTTTTATGGCTGAGTAATATTCCACTGTGTATATGGACCACAGCTTCTGTATCCATTCATCTGTCGATGGACATTTAGGTTGCTTCCATGTTCTAGCTATTGCAAATAGTGCTGCAGTGAGCACTGGGGTGCATGTGTCTTTTTCAGTTTTGGTTTCCTCAGGGTATATGCCTAGGAGTGGAATTGCTGGGTCACATGGTACAGCAAAAGCAGTTCCAAGAGGCAGGTTTATAGCAATTCAATCCTACATCAAGAAACAGGAAAAACACTGAATAGACAACCTACCTTTACACCTAAAACAACTGGAAAAAGAAGAATAAAAAAAACCCCAGAGTTAGCAGAAAGAAGGAAATTATAAAGATCAGAGTGGAAATAAATGAAAAAGAAATGAAAGAAACAATAGTAAAAATTAATAAAACTGAAAGCTGGTTCTTTGAGAAGGTAAACAAAAGTGACAAACCTTTAGCCAGACTTGTCAAGTAAAAAAGAGAAGAATCAAATCAACAAAATTAGAACTGAAAAAGGAGAGGTTACAACAGACGATGCAGAAATACAAAGGATCCTAAGAGACTATTACGGGTTCCTGGCTTTATCCCTTTCATGGTGGTGTGAAGACCTGGGGAGATGTGGCCTGAAGTTCTCCTGATGGCAGCCACACTGGCTGCTTCATTGACCACGGGCTTCCTTCTGAAATTATGAATTTCTTGGGCCCTCCAAGAGGTAAAAGGAATAGGCTAGAGGTATCCTGACAGCATGTATCAGCAATTTCAGTGGGTTGAGTGGGATGTTTTACATATTGCTCTTTGTAGCATCTGAACGTTGCCCCAGTCTGCTCTGATATTTGGATGCAGCGTGTATCCTTAAACCCATTTACAGCTGCAGAAGTGCTGAGTTTGAACGCAGAACACTTGAAATGGACCCAGGTGTTTAAAAAGATGGATACGTATTCAAGAAAGTATTGGTGTGTAGTTTATGAAATAATAAGGGTTTTTTTTTTTTTTTTCAACTAGCCTGATTATTTTTAGAACAGAAATGACAGGGAGGTTTTCCATTGCAAAGAAATGTATGACTTAACTGAAACCAAGCAGTTCTTCAAGTGAGCGGTTTCCTCTGGCAGTCATCTCACCCGCAGCCCTTTCTCCAGCGTTAGATCTCTTTTGATTCTTACAAGTGGCCACCAGAGCCAAACTGAAGAATGTGTATCCTGCTTCCATGTGTAGAGAGAATTAGAGGAATCTGTAGGACACAACAGTTGTGAATTGTTGGTCTGTTTCTGTATTAACTCAGATCGACTTAGCAGCAGCAGCAGCAGCAGCAGCAGTGATGATTGCCAGTGTGTCTAATACATTCTGAGATCTGTAGACACAGATTTATGGTAGAACTGTTTCTCTAAATACACTTAATACATGTGTATTGTATATTTATCCCCTTTTATCTCTGCTTAATGACTACAAAATGTCCAATTATGAAACTTGGATTATCTACAATAAACCCATATTTTCATGGGTTGCACCATGAAAAGGAACCCATATTCTGTGCAGCATTCTCTCCTGAGCTGCTTTTCTTTTTTTTTTTTAATTGAAGTATAGTTGATTTACAGTATTATATTTGTTTCAGTTGCACAGCACAGTGATTCAGTGAACTGTCTTTTCTTCTCTTGCTGCGACCTCTGAGTGTTTTCACATAGTTCCGGGTTTTAGATGACCCTCTGCACCCACCCTCCAGCACTTAAAGATTTTTGCAGTTCTGAATTCCAGCCCAGGCTTCTGGTCCAGGTTAAGACTCCTGTATTCAGTGGTGCTATAGACATTTCTATCTTGAAGTCTCACTAGCTTTTCTGTCAACACATGGTCCTAATAATTTTTTCAGTCAATTTTCTTTTTTAAAACATTTTACTTATTCATTTTTGGCTGTGCTGGGTCTTTGTTCCTGCCCGGGCTTTTCTCTAGTTGTGGTGAGCAGGGGCTGCTCTCTCGTGGCAGTGCACGGGCTTCTCATTGCAATAGCTTCTCTTGCTGCAGAGCATGGGCCCTTGGGTTCGCGGGCTTCAGAAGTTGCTGCATGTGGGCTCTAGAGCACAGGCTCAGTAGTTGTAGCACACGGGCTTAGTTGCTCTGCAGCATGTGGGATCTTCCCTGACCAGGGATCAAACTCGTGTCTCTTGCATTGGCAGGCAAATTCTCTACCGCTGAGCCACCAGGGAAGCCCCAGTCAATTTTCTTAGACTTCTAAGTAGCTAACTATATTGCCTATGGGAAACAGTAACGTAATCATTTCCCAATAGTTATACCTTTATTTTTTTAACCTTTGTTTTGGCAAAAACTTCTTGATCAGCACTTTCCAAAATTGCCTGAAAAGAATCAGCTGGGCAACTTGTTTTAAATATACAGAGTACTATGTCTCTGCCCTTGGGAATTTTAACTTAGGTCTGGGTTGAGGCAGAGGAATCTGTTTTATTTTTAAATAAATACCATAGGAATTTTTAAATCTTCAGATAATGTTGGGAAACACCGTTTCAGAGCTAATATTTTAATAGTGGTGATAGTCTTTGGTTCTCGGCTATGGAGCATCTGTATCACTTATAATGTTAATTGACTTCTGGTTCTGTTCCTGCCTTCACCTATGGCATTGTCTGTGGCAGCCGTTGGAGATACTGTGTGCCCAGGTGTCAGGGGGCAGTCTCAGTCAGGCAAAGAACTTTCTGCCCTGATAATCATTCCATAAACATTTCTAGTACCTGTTCCACTTCAGGTTGCAGAAAGTGCTGCCATACGAAGAAGCACATGGTGGGTCTTAGTGGTTTTCTGACCTTCATGCCTTCTCTAACCTCCACCCTCCCTTTTGCAGGACTCTGGATGCCTATGAAACTTTTTCCATAGTACACTTGTGTGCTGCCTCTTTTTTGTCTTAGCTGACTAGACCTTTTGTTTGCCCAAACCTGAAGTATTGGTCATAGTTCTCCTTCCTCATCCTACCCAGACATGCAGTCTGTTACTGCACGTGAGTCAGAGAACTGTCTGTTCTGTATATGCTAGAAGCAGCGTCTAAATCAGAGATGATTTATAACACACTGGGGTTTTATCTTATATTAATGGAGTAATGTTCTGAAAGCTTCTATAGTTGTGTCTTTGGACCTGGGACTTTTAGCTATAGCTGGGACTTTTAGCTTTAGCTCACAGATAGCACTGTGACAGTGTTGAACTATTTCCAATTCTTGTTCTACCATATTTTCTTACTTTTATATCTTTGAATCTGTTGTTCTAGCTACATTTGTCTCCTCTCTTCCTCATCCTCCCCAATTTCCCTTGCCAACTTCTCTTCAGCCTCTGAGATTCAGCTCAGCCATTGCCTCTTTTCCTGAACCCCAAGTTGATTTATGTGTCTTTTCTTGCTCTGCTGTGGCATACTGAATAGAATGCACTTATGCTTTTGTAATTATCTGTTCACTTGTCTGTATATGCTATTAGCTTGTAAGTCCTTAGTATGTTGCTAGCCTGTATACCCCAAGCGTTTGTTAAAGAACTTTATAAAGTTGGCATCTCCCACTTGTTCCAGTTTTTAAACTACTTTTGATCATGAGAATGTTCATTTTGTCTTCCTTGACTTGCAAAAAGTGTGAGAGATTGATAATGTCCAATTTTGGCAAGAATGTGGAGGAGAGGACTTGGTAGAAGTGTGAACTGATGCAACATTTGAAAGATAAAATTTTAAATGCATATAACCTTTGACCCAGCAATTCTCCATATAGGAATTCTCCCACAAAGACCCTTGCACCAGGTATATCAGGGTTTAGGTATGAAGAGATGACCAAAATATCGAACAGTAGTGAAATGGTGAAATTTATTATGGTATATATATATGGGTATGTGTGTGTGTGTGTGTGTGTGATTTTATATATGTATAATTAATAGCTATGGAATTCTGTGTAGCAGTCAAAATAACTGAACTAGATCTGTATGTTCAGATATGGAAAGAGGTCTATAATGTATATTCATCTTCATCCTTCCTCAGAAATAACCTCTGCTTTGAATTTAGTGCTTAACACTTCCGTTCATATTTTTGTATTTTTATTACACATGTGTGTGACCATTAAAACATATAGCATTCTCATATTTTTTATTTTTTATTGAAGGATAATTGCTTTAGAGAATTTTGTTGTTTTCTGTCAAACCTGAACATGAATCAGTATAGGTATACATATATCCCCTCCCTTTTGAACCTCGCTCCCATCTCCCTTCCCATCCCACCCCTCTAGATTGATACAGAGCCCCTGTTTGAGTTTCCTGAGCCATACAGCAAATTCCCATTGGCTATCTATTTTACATATGGTAATGTAAGTTTCCATGCTACTCTTTCCATACATCCCAGCCTCTCCTCCCCTCTCCCCATGTCCATAAGTCTATTCTCTATGCCTGTTTTTCCACTGCTGCCCTGTAAATAAATTCACCAGTACTATTTTTCTAGATTCTGTATATTGACTTCATCAGGATAGCATCATCCTGTAGCTTCTTTTGTTCACCTACATTGTTTATAAAATGATCTCCATACTGATATGGTTATTTTCAATGCCATATAAAATTCAGTTCTGTTAATATTACCACATTTAATTTATTCTCTTATTGCCTGACATTCAACTTGTTTCTACTTTTCCAAACAAAGCTTTAGTGGGTTTTCTGGTACACAGGTCATCTCATGCAGCCCAGAGAGTTTTTCTATGGTATAGTTTTAATAGTGGGATTCCTGAGTCCAGAAGAGTGTTGTAACTTACTTATGCGTAACATAGCAATTGTCGGTACTTCAGGGGTGCCCCTCCCAGCCCCGGGGTCGATGTGTATGGGACCATAAGTACTAGATTGGCTGTTGTGGTGTGCATAGGAATGTCAGTGTGTTGATGTTCAATGCCAGCAAATCTGTATAATTTTTTTTTCCTGAAAAGGAAACTGTTTGCTACTCAAGCCAAGTTCTCCTTTTCTTTACACAACTCCAACCTCAGCTCTTATTGAGCCAGTTGAAATAGCAGTGGTTCCTTTTTTATGGGTCAAGAGGTTATCATTTATCAGCATGTTTCAGAAGCCATATGTGAACTAATTACTTTTTATTCTACCTAGATATAGTCTCATAAGTGAGAAACAAGGGCAGGAACGTATTGCTCTTCAGGATAGGAATAGCATTTAGGGTGTTCTTGCTTGGAAATAGTTGATATGGGCAGCTGAGAGGGGCTCAGAGCAAGGGACAGAGTGACTCTGGTAGTATAGCCTGGTGATACGGGTGTCTCAGGCAGATGTAGTGTACATAGGACCTGGGGTTGGACGGGCAGAGGTGCTTGGTGGCTTCTTGGAGAATAGGGATCCTGTGTTCATAAGACTAGCTACAGAGCTTTTCCACGAGGTTGGCACCTTCTGTCGCTTCCTTCACTCTCACTGAAAACAAGTCCTGCTTCTCCCTTTCAAGTAAGCATGAGCACAGATAGGATAGATTGTCTCAACAAGGAGCCTTGACTACAAAGATGAGCACTTCATTAAAAATCACCAGAAACAGCTATGCAAAGGAGATCACAGAAGCGTTTATTTTGGACATAGAATTCACAGAACAAGTGGAACTAGATTTTAAAATTGTGTAGTTGAACTCTTGGAGAGATGTGAACAGTTTTTTAAAAATTAACTCTTTTCGACTGTATTGGGTCTTTGTTGCTAGAGCAGGTTTTTTCTAGTTGTGGTGAGCAGGGGCTATTCCTCACTGTGGTACTTGGGCTTCTCAGAGTGGTGGCGTCTCTCGTTAAGGAGCATGGGCTCTACGTGTGTAGGCTTTAGTAGCTGTAGCATATGGTCTCTAGCTGCAGGCTAGAGGCTCTCAGGCTTAGTTGCTCTGTGACATGTCGGATCTTCCTAGACCAGGGATTGAACCTGTGTCCCCTGCCTCAACCACTGGGCCACCAGAGAAGTTCCAAGCTATTGTATCTACCAAAAATAACTAAGTTTTGATTCTGGAATTTAAAAGTTTGATTGTCAAAATAAGAAATTCACTAAGTGGGCTGATCATCAGTGCCTGTAACTTAAGAGAAGATTTGTGAGTTGGATACTAGAGCAGAAAATTGTTCTTAAATACATGACGGAAGGACAGAGTAATAGGAAAAAAAAAAAAAAGACATGGAGGATAGATTGAGGAGTGCCATCTAATAACAGTTCCAGAAGGAGGCTAAAGAGAATGCATAGAAGTTATATTTAAAGAAGTAAGAAACCCAATTTCAAGGTGGTTGACCAAACCCATTTTCCCACTTACCCTCTGTACCAAGCCCATAGAAATGATAAAAAATTAAGTTTAATAAATTATCTTTGAAGATTGAAAAGAAATGTTCCTGACCTGAAGCCATAAAACATTTTCAGTGAAGGGGTGTATGTAAAGGAGAAGTTGCAGAAAGGAACTGCTTAACAGTGCCTGTTTGAGGTCATCTGAGACCCTGAAGCTCTCTGCTGATTTTGTCAGAAAAGATTCAACATGAGGCCCCCAGCAAGGAGGCCACTATTGGCTAAGATGGCAAGTGAACAGTCCCATGGGAGATGTTTACATGATCATGAAAACCCAGAGGGAGCTTAGCACAGTGAAATATAAACAGCAGACCTACACCCTGTGGGTTAGAACAGTCAGAAAGAAACTTTAAAAATAGGTCAGTCTAATTTCCTTAGAGGACCAAGGATAGACTTTCATGCTTAATACAAGAAGTAGAAGTTATGAAACTATAAATAATAATGAAAATGAAGAATACAGTTGTTGAACAAACTCACTAGATGGGCTGCAGAGCAAACTGGATATAGCTAAAGAACAGATTATTGAACTGAAAGATCAGGGCAAGAAATTTTCCTGGAACCCAGCATCAAGAGATAAGTGTCTATAGACAGCATATATGTTTTTGTTTGTTTTTATATC
This sequence comes from Bubalus kerabau, assembly GCF_029407905.1. Classification (NCBI taxonomy): domain Eukaryota; kingdom Metazoa; phylum Chordata; class Mammalia; order Artiodactyla; family Bovidae; genus Bubalus; species Bubalus kerabau. The sequence continues at coordinate 76,679,665 of NC_073634.1, forward strand.
CATTCAGCCAGTCTGTCCTTTAGTAGGAGAGTTTAATCCATTTATATTTAAAGTAATTATTGATATATATGTTCCTGTTGGGATTTTCTTAATTGTTTTTGGTTTGTTTTTATAGGTCTTTTCCTTTTCATATGTTTCCAGCCTATAGAAGTCATTTTAGCATTTGTTGTAAAGCTCGTTTGATGATGCTAAATTTTCTTAACTTTTCTTTGTTTGTAAAGTTTTTGATGTCTCCATCAATTTTGAGACCCTGCTGGGCAGAGTAATCTTGGCTGAAGATTTTTCCCCTTTCATTACTTTCAATACATCCTGCCATTCCCTCTGGTCTGCAGAGTTTCTGTTGAAAGGTCTGCTGTTAACTGTATGGGGTTTCCCTCGTATGTTACTTGTTGTTTTTCCTTTGCTGCTTTCAGTATTTTTTTCTTTGTGTTTAATTTTTGTCAGTTTGATTAATATGTGTCTCAGTGTGGTTCTCCTTGAGTTTATTCTGTATAGGACTCTCTGCATTTCTTGGACTTGATTGACTATTTCCTTTCCCATATTAGGGAAGTTTTCAACTATAATCTCTTCAAAAATTTTCTGATTCTCTTTCGCTTTTTCTGGGACCCCTATAATTCAAATGCTGGTGCATCTAATATTGTCCCAGAGGTCTCTGAGACTATCCTCAATTCTTTTCATTCTTTTTTCTTTATTCTGCTGTTTAGCAATTATTTCCACCATTGTATCTTCCAGTTCACGTATCTGTTCTTCTACCTCAGTTATTCTGCTACTGATTCCTTCTAGAGTATTTTAAATTTCAGTAATTGCATTATTTGTCATTGTTTGTTTATTTGTTATTTCTTCTAGGTCCTTCTTAAATATGTTAAAATGATTATTGCATTTTCTTCATTCTATTTTCAAGATTTTGGTCATCTTTACTATCTTTACTCTAAATTCTTTTGAAGGTAGTTTGCCTATTTCCTCTTCATTTATTTGGTCTTGTGGGCTTTTACCTTGTTCCTTCATTTATACAATATTTCTCTGTCTTTCTATTTTATCTTACTATGTTTGAGGTCATCTTTCCCCAGAATGTGGGGTCTTAGTTCCTTTTGTTCTTGGTCTCTGCCCTCTGTTGGTGATGTTAGTCCAGTGGTTTGTGTAGGCTTCGTGTTGGGAGGGACTTGTGCCTGCATTCTGGTGGGAGGAGGTGAGCTTTCCTCCCCCCTGATGGGCAGGATTGTGTGAGGTGGTAGGTATTAGGGTGTCTGTGGGAAACCTGTCTGCTGATGATTGGGTTTGTGTTCTTGTCTTGCTTGTTGTTTGGGTGAGGTGTCCTGCACTGGGTGCTGCTGACAATTGGGTGATGCTGGGTCTTGGATGCAGGTAGAGGCCTTCAAGGGAGTTCTCACTAATTACTACTCTAGGATCAGGGGTTCTCTGGCAGTCTAGTGTCCTGGACTCAGTGCTTCCTCAGATTCTCAGGCCTGATCTACGATCAGGGAACCAAGATCCCACAAGCCATTTATCAAGGGGATAAAGAGGATTAAAACTAACAAATAAAAAACAAAAAACTAGGAAAAAAAAAAGAACCCTAGACAAATGGCAAATGCAATAGCAGTTGAATAGTAACAAAAGCAAAGAAACATATACACACACACACAAACAAAACCAAAACAGTCCAAAGAAGAGTACAGAGAGTGACCTGGTGAACAAAGGAAATAAAAATAATACCAACCAATGAAAAACAACACTAACTGAAACATGAAACAGAAAACAAGACCAAAGCAGAGAGCCAACTGAGGAATAAAGCAAAGAAAAGAAAACACACCAACATGGTGGGGGAAAAAAAGAAAAAAAAAAAAAAACAGAAATGCAGAGTTAAATAGAAGTATTTTAAATGATTTAGATATAGTAAAGAATAACTATGCCAAGAAAAGAACAATAAGAAAAACAAAACAAAAAAAGGAAAGGGGGAAAAAAAACAAATCCCACAAAATTGCAAAAAGCCAATGTAGAGGTAGACATATATAGAGAAAATACTAATAAAAAGTGTGATTAAGAAAAAAGTTCTCAAAATCTTAAAGTGCATGCTCCTCAACAAGAGAAGCCACGCCACAACTACATAAAGACCACACGCAGCAACGAAGACTCAACACAACCAAAAATAAAGAAGGAAAGAAAATTTAAAAAGAAAATGTAAAGAATCCAGGGACTTCCCTGACAGTCCAGTGGTAAGACTCTGCACTTCCAATGCAAGGGGCCTGGAAGGACTGATGTTGAAGCTGAAACTCCAATACTTTGACACCTGATGCGAAGAACTGACTCATTTGAAAAGATCCTGATGCTGGGAAAGATTGAAGGCGGGAGGAGATGGGGACAACAGAGGATGAGATCATTGGGTGGTATCACTGGCTCAGTGGACATGAGTTTAAGTAAACTCCAGGAGTTGGTGATGGACAGGAAGGCATGGCATGCTGCAGTCCATGGGGTCACAAAGAGTCAGACACGACTGAGCAACTAAACTGAACTGAACTGAACTGAATTTCATCCCTAGTTGGGGAACTAAGAGTCCACATAGGGGGAAAAAAATCCAAATGATATTAGATTAATCACTGGTTTTAAGAAATAACAGCAGAATGTCTTAAAGTGGCTGAGGAAAATAAATTTGAACTTAAAATTGTATTCTCATCCAAACTATCCTTCAACAGCATGGATGCTATAATAACGTTTTCAGAATTTAAGGACTTTGAAAGCCCTTTGCTAAAAGAACTATTTAAAGATGCATTGCAGAAAGAAAATAAATGAACAAAGAAGGGAGTAATGGGATTTAAGAGAAAAAAAAAAAGCAGAGAAATCAGAAAAACAATGCTGAATGTAGATAAATATTGGTTGTAAGATATATGATGATTTTTAGTAAGTTGTGACTTAAATCAACAAAAATAGCAACTTGGAATTTGTGGTTAAGGAGAGCTAAGAGGGAATTAGACGCTAACTATAGCCTTCCATCCCCAATGAAAAATATGCATGCAGGATGAAAAATAATAACAAAACTGAAATGCAGAATTCAACTTGAAGAAAAGTCAGAGAAATTCTTGGCTATCAAAAATTAAATCCCAAATTGTGGTATCCCCAGGATTTATCAGATTGGATACTGAAGTTAGCCTAGTGGTTGGGGTTATTAGTGCCTCTGAGGTATAGAAAATCTGCCTTGGGTCTACTCAAGGTGAGTAGAACTGGTGCTTTTGTAAAGTTTAAAATTTTAGAAGGGCTGCCTCCTCGTGAAAGAGGGGCTCAAATTACTCCTCTGGCCCAGAGAGTACAAATAAGAGTCCCCTACAAAAAACAGCCTCCACTAAAGGTGAGCTCATTTTCAAATATTGCAAACTCTATTATAAAGCGATCTGCTCTGAAGGAGAATCAGCTAGCACTACATATAGTACCTTTAGTGTGCCAAGGACTTTAGAAAATTGTACATCTTAAAAATTAAGGAAAAAAATTTTGGGAATAGTGACATTTGAAAAAGGAACAAGTCTATGACAAAGGAACAAACTGAACTTCTAGAAATAAAAAATAATAAGGTTAGACTCAGTGGAGGGGTTAAATAGCAAATTAAAGACAGCTACAGCAAAAATTAGGAAATGGAAAATAAGTCTGAGGAAATTAACCAGGATAGAGAATACTGAACACAGATACTGGGAAATGGAAAATGTGAAAGTCCATTGAAGAATTTGAGGGATAGAGTGAAAGATCAACCTAGAATTCCATACCTAGCAAGTCTGTTTAAGAGCAAAGAAAGAATATATATTTTCAGAAAAATTCTCAGTGGGTTTGCCACCAATAGACTGTTGCTAAGGGAACTAACAAAAGATATGCTTTGGGGGAAAAATAAATTGAAGCAATAAGAAAGAAATGGTACACAGCAGAGTTAGTAAATGTGAGTAAATTTAAATAAGCACAGTGTGTAAAATAATAATGACTAATAATTTTATTGGTCTGAAAATATGCAGCTGAAGTACTAATCAATGCTATGAATATAGTTGAGGCATGGTTAGAATTAAAGGATTTTAAGTTACAAGATGAGAGTACACTGACTAAGGTTGTGTAAGATGTTCATGTTAAATTGCTTAGAGGAGGTCTCTGACTTCTCTGAAGAGGCTTTTGTTTCTGCCTGGGTCCCCACCAGTGGTGGCTCAGGATGATGTATTCAGAGTAATTTGAAGTGAACGGACAGAAATGGCCTCCAAGACATCAATCCTGAACTTTTTCATTAGGCTGAAGTGCTCCCAAGTGTCAGGGTCTGTAGTCAAGTACCCTGAGGTGAAGACTGTGCTGTGCAAGAAATTAGCTTGAGGCTGGGTGAGAATATAGTCATCTGAGCTCAAAAAATTTCAGAATATCTTAGTGCCTGGTCCACAGTTATCTATATCCTTGCAGCTGCCCTCAGTTGGAGGTGTCCCCACCTCTACTCAGCCAAGTGCCCCCCTCCCGGTCCCCAGCGAAGTACTTGCATCCCCAGTCTGCTTCTGACTTTTTGCAAGGAAGTCCCACTGCCCCTGGTGATCTCTCTGATCCTTTGTATGTTCTCTAAGTTTACTTGGCTGTGTTGTACTGTGAAAAGAGTAAGACAGGCTTATTTACATGAACTATAGTTTCTGTACCTATGATATTGAGACTGTTAATATCTAATTCATAAAACATTGGGAGGGTTAAATGAGCCTCTGAATGTGTGCAAAGCCCCTCTTAGATAACGTGACACTAAATTCTCAGTAAACATTACTTCGTTTCAGACAAAGGAAAAAAAGCAACCACCAGAAGAGTCTGCTCGAAAAGTATATAATTGCCCAAATAAGGAAAACAAAATGAGAAAGATAAAACCTAAAAAGTAATTAAGGACAAAAATAAAAGGAAGAAACTAAAATAATAGCAAGCTATAGAAACAAATCCAAATATATTAGTAGTCTGTGAACTAACTAAAATTTTCAGATAAAAAGCAACGATTGTCAAGTGGATATTTTTTTAAAATTTGGCTGTATGCTATTTACAAGAAACAGCAAAAATATAAAAAATACATACATGAAGTTGAAAGTTAAGGATAAAAAAAGCAGAAAATTAACACTGCTGCTGCTGCTAAGTCGCTTCAGTCATGTCCGACTCTGTGCGACCCCATGGACAGCAGCCCACTAGGCTCCTCTGTCCCTGGGATTCTCGAGGCAAGAATACTGGAGTAGGTTGCCATTTCCTTCTCCAAAAAATTAACACTGCTTATGTTATATATGAAAGTTGTTAAGAGAGTAAATGCTGTACGTTCACATTACAAGGAAAAAACATTTTCTTTCATTTTGTATCTATATGAGGTGATAAATGTTCACTAAACTTATTGTGATAATTAATGATGTATGTAAGTCAAATCATTATGCTCTACATCTTAAACTTACACAGTGCTGTATATCTATATATCTCAGTAAGAAAGAAGAAAAAAGACACACCAAGCTAAGAACTCACCAAAGAAACATGGTGAAACTTTATTAACCTCAGAAAATAGATTTCAGGGTAAAATAGATCTCATAGATTTCATTTTATGAGAGATTAAAGTGATGTATTTATGTTATGTATAGTTTATTACAGTAAAAAAATCTTCACCAGAGGTAAAGTTTACAAAAGATTAAAAAGATGAAATCAACAGCATGAATATGCAACTACTAAACAACCTTGCTTTCTAAAACCGATTCAAGATAGAATAAAAACTGTAAATATTAGTATAATCATCAAAGAATTTGAATTAGTAGCTTAAAATATTTATACAAAGGAAACAACCAGGCCTGAACAACTTTACCTAAGTTTCAACTTTCAAAGAAAAGAATTCAGTGTTACAAAAATTTCCCAAAGTCTAGAAAAAAAATAATGTGCATTCTGATTTCATTTTTAAGGCTAGAATTACCTTGGTACCAAAACGTTATGAGGACAAGAAAGGAAAATTACAGGCTATCCTAATGAACACAAATGAAAGCCTAATCAAAATATGAAACTTATCTCTTTAGTGTATCCAAGAGTCATGACCACTCTTGTTTTATTACAACATTTAAAGATAGGCTTCCCAGGTGGCTCAGTGGCAAAGAATCTGCCTGCCAAGAAAGAGATGGGGGTTCAATCCCTACGTTGGGAAGATCCCCTGGAGCAGGAAATGGCAGGAAATGGCAACTCACTACAGAGGAGACTGGCAGGCTACAGCCCATAGGGTCTCAAAAGAGATGACTGAGCGATTAAGCCACAACAAGAGATAGATTATTATAATTTAATCATTTCATAGATTGATGGATTAAATCTGTATAATCAATAAATAGTTATTAAGATCCCATATTCATTAATAATTTAAACATTTACACACATTATACCTTAGTAATCTAGGGGTAGAAGAATTCACTTAACCTAATATAGTATATTTATAAAAACATAGTATCCATTATATTGGAGAAGGCAATGGCACCCCACTCCAGTACTCTTGCCTGGAAAAATCCCATGGATGGAGGAGCCTGGTAGGCTGCAGTCCATGGGGTCGCTAAGAGTCGGACACGACTGAGCGACTTCACTTTTGTGCATTGGAGAAGGAAATGGCAACCCACTCCAGTGTTCTTGCCTGGAGAATCCCAGGGACAGGGGAGTCTGGTGGGCTGCCGTCTATGGGGTCACACAGAGTCGGACATGACTGAAGTGACTTAGCAGCAGCAGCAGCAGCAGCATCCATTATATTTACTGATGAAATACCAAGAGTATTTGTTTTAAGATTGAAAACAAAACAAGGAGGCTTACTATCACTTCTATTCAACATTTTCTTGGAGGTCCTAAGCAGCATAGAAAACAAGGAAAACAGATAAAAGACATTTTAATTGAAAGGAAACAAGTTACTGTTATTTAATGGTGACTGTCAATACAGAAGGACTGAAAGAATCACCAAATAAATCGTTAGAATAGAACAGGGACAATAAAAGTGAAAATAGATAAGTTAGACTACATCAAAATTAAAAACTCCTGTGTATCAGAGGACACATCAACATAGTGAAAAGGCAAACTATAGAAAGGGAGGAGATATTTATATATGATATATTTGATAAGGGGCTCATATCCAGATTGTATAAAGAACTCCTGTAACTTAAGAACAAAAAATAAAGCAAACAACCCATTAAAAAATGGGTAAAGGAATTGAATAGATATTTCTCCAAAGATGATTTATAAATGACCAGTATACTTAACACTGTTTAACCGTATATTTAAAAATGGTCAAGACGAAAAAAAAAAAATGGTCAAGATGGTAAATTTTATGTATGTTTTACCAAAATTTTTAAAAATAGAGCTAGATGTGCAAAATATGCAAAACAGATATGCAAAAATCTTTCTGTAACTGGAAATAAATAACAGATACATACATCCTTTGTGAGCAAAAATCTGTAACTTTATTTGAAGACATTTGAAAAGACGTATGGGAGTTTGCTGGCAATCCAGTGATTAGGACTCTGTGTTCTCATTGCTGAGGGCCCAGGTTCAATCCCTGGTTGGGGAACTAAGATACCACAGGCCGTTCACAGAAAGGAATGTTCAGTACGTGAGGATGTCAGTTCTCCCCAGAAATGTCTATATATTCAATCGGGTTCCATCAGAATCCCAGCAGGGTTTTGTGTGTGTGTGTGTGTGTGTGTGTGTGTGTGATAAATGACTGATGGTAAAATTTAAGTGGAAGTGTGAAGGGTCAAGAAAAATGAAGACTCTCCTAATGAGGAATGAAAGTTTGAGGCACTGGTACTTCATGAAAAGAGAAGTGGAAGCCGTAACTGCTAAATTATCTTGAGACTGGTATAAGTTCAGAAATAGAGTATCTGTCTTGTAAGAGAAGAATGGGTTGTTTATTAAATGATCTTGAGGCAATTGATTATCCATATTGGATTATTTCCTTATACATATAAAAAAATCAATTCTAAGAAGATTCAAATCTAAAAATGAAAGATAAAAACTATAAAATAATGAAGACAATCTGGCAGGATACCTTTATGACCTCAGGGAGGGGCATATTTCATAAAATACAAAAGGCACAAAATATGAAAGAAAGATTAATAAATTGGGGCTGCTGTATATTTTAAGATGACCAATCATCAAGAACAACAGAATGAAAAAGAAACCTTACATGAAAGTTGTTTGTAAGATATACCTTCTGTAAGGTTAAAATACACAACATATTAAAAAACTCTTAGAAATCTGTAAGAGAAAGACTCTTACAAATAAGTAAGTGAAACACTATTGCAGAGACAGGAACAAGCATTTCACAGACGAAGAACCACAGTGGCTCATAAACATGGGAAAAGATGCTCAGTCTTTCTAGTAATAAGGAATTGCAAATTAAAACCACAATAACATTTATCACCTACCAGATTGGTGAATGTTAGAATGTCTAACTGTAACAAGGGTTGACATTAATGTAGAGAGAATCTCTTACACAGCTGATGGGAGAGGAAATTAGTGTAACCACTTTATAAAAGCAAGTTGGCAGTGCCAAGTAAAATTGAATGTGTATAATTTATGACCCAATAATTCTTAGGAATAACTCTTAGGAAATTCTTTTACATGGTCACCAGGAGACATGGACAAGAAAGTTTTATAGCAGCATTGTGACAGAGAGGGAAAAAAGTGGAAAAACCCAAATGTTCATCAACACTGGAATGGCTATATAGATTATGATGTAATTGAGCAAAGTACAATCAAACAGTTAAAAAAAAAGAATGAATTACAGATCAATTGTAACATAATTTTGAGTAAAAGAAGTTGCATAAAAACATATATGTAAGCCTTTATAGGTTTTTAAGCATGTATTAAATCATGCATTTTTTATAATACATAATTGCTGAAATAGTAAAATCAAGCAAACAGTACAGAATCCAGGATACTGATAACCAAGAAAGGAGCAGGTGTGGTGGGAATGGGCTGTCTTAGATGAGGGCTTACAGCCAGGCTCCCAAGTGATGGTAATGGTCTGTTTCTCAGACTGTAAGATAGGGGGTAGATGGGTATTTCACATTTTAGAGCATACACAGCCATTTTATATGGTTTTGATGTATTAAAAAAAATGTAACCGGTAATATTTTTAAGAGATGATGGGAAATATTTTGAAATTAGGTAAAGTGGATTAAGGTGTTGAAAATGCACGAAGATTGAAAATCATCACCTAAGAGTGTTTGGAGGAGATTTAATTTTCTAGGTTAAGGCCTCCCCCTATATCAGTGTTAGGGTTCAACTGAGGGAAAAGGTATAAAAAACTATCAGAACTTCTCGGGCCTGGAGCTTAAATGAAGTGTGGGGGTCACCAGTCCCTACACCTGGATTGCTTTTCTTCCTCCCTCACTCCCTGTACTTCTGTAAATATTTAGTGACTGACTGCCAAGTCCTGGACATTGTACTAGGGGCCAAGTAGTCAGAAGAGGTGATGTCTCTGTCTTGGCAATTATAGTAATGGTAGTTTTCAAACTTTTTTTTTTTTTTTTAGTTTTCAAACTTTTGCTCACAGGCTTTGTTAATCTTAGTTTCCTAATCAGACTCCACAGGGAAATCACTTCATGGCCATATTATAATTCACTCTTTAAGATATTCTTAAGGAAGTCGTTTATTTACCTTAATTTACAATTTAATTGAAAGTGTTGGCCTTCCCAGGTAGTGTAGTGGTAAAGAATCCACCTGCCAATGCAAGAGTCACCTGAGATATGAGTTCGATCCCTGTGTCAGGAAGATCCCCTGGAGTAGGAAATGGCAGCCTACTCCAGTATTCTTGCCTGGAGAATACTCATGGACAGAGGAGCCTGGCAGGCTGCAGTCCATGGGGTCGCAAAGAGGTGAACACGACTGAGCAACTGAGCGTACACACCCACCATCTCCCGGAGTTTGCTCAAATTCATGTCCATTGAATTGGTGATGCCATCCAACCATCTCATCCTCTGTCTCCCCCTTCTCCTCCTGCCCTCAATCTTTCCCAGCATCAGGGTCTTTTCTGATGAGTCGGCTCTTCACATCAGGTGACCAAAGTATTGGAGTTTCAGCTTCAGCATCAGTCTTTCCAATGAATATCCAGGGTTGATTTCCTTTAGGATTGACTAATTTGATCTCCATGCTGCCCAAAGGACTCTTAAAAGCCTTCTCCAGCACCACAGTTTGAAAGCATTTGGTGCTTAGCCTTCTTTATGGTCCAGCTCTCACATCCATACATGACTATTGGAAAAACCATAGCTTTGACTATACAGACCTTTGATGACAGAGTGATATCTTTGCTTTTTAATATATACATATATATGTTTATTTCCAGTCTTTTTCTCCTTCCCATACACATCAAGCATCTCTTGATGTACTCTGTTTGGAATTGGCTTTGCTGTATTGATTTAATCTTCTATCTATATTTTTGAAACTTGAACTGGTATCTAACCTTAAACCTTGACTTGGAGCAGTGTTTTTGAAAGTACAACAAGCATGCTGCTAGAGAATATTAAGTGGTGGGAAGGGAAACATTTTTCATTTTAGCAGTCTTATTTTAATGTTTATTGTAAAATATGCACATGAAACCTGTGATTTCATGGCTGTTATTACTCAGGATGCAACTAACATAGGCTATGTGATATCCCATCTCACGTAGACTGCATGAATTACTGGCCCAGGGGGTTCTCAGATGTAGCAAAAAATCACAGAATAAATCCATGGATTACAGGCATAGTGTTTAGTTGTAAAGGTGAGTTAAGATATCTCTGGTGTCCTCTGATGGTCCCCTACTCATATCATAACTCTAAAAAAAAATTAAGCTTCTGTGGTTTAGTCAGGAAAAAGCAATCTAGAAAATTCATCTAAGCAAACAATTTCAGATAACATCTTCTCTTGTAGGTCGGGTTCTGGAAATACACAGATAAATAAAATGTAGATCCTATCCTTCAAAAGCACTAGCCCAACAGATAGGCCAGTGCAGTGTAGTATTGGAACAGTGCAACAGGGGAAATGTGTACTTGTCAAATGGGTAACTTGGAAGAGTGGGTGCCGACTTAGGGAGCAGTGAGGGAGGTCTTTAGAGAGAAAGGGAGACTTGCAAACAAGCAGCCTTGAGAAATGAGCAGAAAATTTACAACGAAGTAGATTGGGAAAGGGAGATCTTAGAAAGACGCGGGCCAAGGTACAGATTAACTGAACAGCTTGTTCATGCTGATGTGGGGTGAAAGGTGAGGACAGAGAGTGGAGCCAGATATGAAAGTGCCTGTGTGGGAATAGGATGGCATGTCTTTATATCTTAGTCCATAAATGACTGTTAGCCTTCGAAAGGTTTCAAGCAGAAGACTACATGATGTCTGGGGCAGTGTAACAGATGGAGCAGAGAAGGGGGAGTCAGGATACGTATAGCTACTCATTGGGCAGAGAGAGCAGTTGTGGGGAAGTTCAGAATTTCTGCTTTGTTTAACTTCATGTAATTTTCAGAAAATTTGATTACATATAGATATTTTTCCCCAGAATTTAATGTGTTCAAGGAGGCTCAAGGAATCTGTTATAAACAAGGTATTAAGTAACTTTCCCTATATATTCTTAAAGGTAAATAGATTTTGGCTTATTTTATGTTAAAATACAGGCTCCCAAGGTGACTCAGCAGAAAAGAATCAGGAAGATCCCCTGGAGGAGGGCATGGCAACCCACTCTAATATTCTTGCCTGGAGAATCCCATGGACAGAGGAGCCTGGCGGGCTACAGTCCATGGGGTTGCAAAGAGTCAGACACGACTGAAGCAACATAGCACACATGTATGCATGTTAAAATACATTCAGGCTGGGAATTCCTTGGTAGTCTATGGATCAGGACTCTTGCACTTTCACTGCCAAGGGCAGTTTGATCCTTGTTCAGGAAACTAAGATCCTGCAGGCTGTACAGTGTGGCTAAATAAATAAATAAAAATAATGCAGGCAGGATATTAAATTAAGTGGAGATGTGCTACTGATGAGACACAGCTGCAAACAAATTCTGTTTTCCAGTTAAAGTGGTACATATGGTAACACACTGCAGAGGCAGAAGAATTAAATATTTAAACTTTTTTTGCAACTAGTATCCTGCCAGGAAAATCTCAGACAACAGTATTATTTAAAGGGAATTGAGTGGACAATAAAGTAAGTTTATAAAGAGCTTCCTTTAAATATGGGTTTCGTATTCCACATACCTTAGTCGTGGCATACTGTTTACTCTTGTTCGTATTTACTATCACACTTAGGCCTGCTCGTCTTCGGATTTGCTGTGTATTGCTCTGCCTTCCCAAGAAATGTATTAGTATGCCAACTTACTTCTGTACCTTCGGCATGTCATGATTTAGAGTCACGGATCTGAGGCTGATTGCACTCGCTTGTGTCTGTGTCCACGGCCAGCCCCTTAACACCAAGTGTTCTGTTTCACGTTCATTTGGAGGATAGTCTCTTAATATCTCTGGGGATGTGGGTTGGTCAGCTAATTTGCTAACATTCAAGGGTTATGAGCTCAGCATTCCCATTACCTTTTAGTATTTTAGTCCAGCAAAAATTTCTGACTCTGACCAGGGAATTAACTAGAGCATCTTACCAGAATAATCCAGAAGCAATAAAAGAAGCAGTTCCCGCAAAGGGGCACATAGACATGTTCAAAAGGAACGTTGACACGAACGTTTGACTGCATAGTGGGAGTGCGGGAGTCAGAAACGAAGGGCCACAAATGGCCTTGGAACAGCTGTAGATTCCTTTCTGCAAGGCTCAGTAGTGTTCACCATAATTCAGATTAGCATGTATTTGAAAAGATATTTTCAACAGCTCTTGTCATTAAGTTAACATTCTTTTTCGTTCTTTTGAAAATTCAATTCCTATTTCCTTATTTTCTGCTTTGACACAGAAATCCCCTGCAAAGAAGCTGAGCCATGCAATTAGTAAATCCTTGGGGTGTGTACCCACCAGAGAACCCCCGCATCCTGTTTTTCCTGAGCAACCAGAGAAACCACTTGACCTTGCAAATATAGTGTAAGTATATACCTGGAGCGAGATGTGCATTATACTGAAATGGATACCTTGCTGAATTCTTTCGGGTCAGAACTATCAGCTAACATGAATGTTTAACCTTGTGTTTTTTACTTTACTTTTGGGGATCTTAATACTTCAGGCTTTCAGCACCTTAAATCACCATAATATCCACATGGAAACCTAGCTCCTGAGCCCTGAAGCCTAAGTAATACAGGAGTCTCCATCAGAAAATTAACACATTACGTGTAACTATTATACTGGGTTTAACAAGGGCACCTTTGTTATTTGTGTTCTTTTCAGCAGTAAGGATCTTTTCTCTACAACAATTAATGACCACTGAGATTTTAAAGTTAATTTAGACAACATGAAAATGAAAATCAACCTCATTTTTCTTTTTGAATTGAGAGAAAATTAGAAAACACAGACTGTACAGGGACCAGTTTCATGGAAGACCATTTTTCCACGGGACGAGGTGTAGGGTGGAGCGGGCATGGTTTTGAAATGATTCATGTGCATTATATTTATTGTGAACTTTATTTCTATTATTACTGCATTGTGATACATAATGGAATAATTACACAGCTCCCCATCATTCGGAGTCAATGAGAGCCCTGATCTTACTTTCCTGCACTCAGATCCCTCACACGCACAGTTCACGGAGGGTTTGTGCTCCTATGAGAATCTAATGCTGCTGCTGACCTGGCAGGAGGGAGCTCAGGATGTAAATACAGATGAAGCTTTGCTGGCTCGCCTGCCACGCAGCCCAGTTCCTCACAGGCCATGGACCAGTACGAGTCCTAACAGATAACCTCCATATCGCTAAATAATGTATTCAGAGCACCATTTCTTGGCTTATCCATTTTGGACATGTTGAATTCCTTCTGTGGTATAGAGGACCAACCTCATTTATAGCTCTGCATATCAACCCATCCCAGCTTTTCATTATTCTATCACCATTTAAAAAATTATTTACCTCTGTAATCTTGAATGTAGTTCTTAAACTTCTATTTCTTATAACTTCGTTTGACTTCCCCTATGTAACTTCTGTCCCCTTCTCCCTTCTTTTGCCTCCTAACTTCTATCATCTCTGCCATTACTTTTAATTGTCAAAGCTGGTAATAGTTCTGTTTTCCTGTGATCATGACTGAGTCTTCTGAGATTTATTAAGGGCTCAGTCTAAAAGTTGAAAACCAAATAACAGCAGTTTTAGTTAATTCCATTCGTGACCGAGTGGAGCTGTGCGCTGTCACCCTGGGTACCGTTGTGTTTAGTCCAATGTCAGGGTCCCTGTGCCGTTGCTCTCGTTGGAGCTCAGCGGGATCCTCTTTCTTACCACGGATTGCTCAAAAGTGTGCCTGTTGGCTGTATAGCTGGACTGACTTTCTTGTACTGTTTTTGCGGTGGTTTTTCCTTCAGTGTTCCATTGTTTTCTTCTTCCTGGGGAAAAAGAATACACTTTTCTCCCACTGTGTTTCATAGTGGATTTTACCTATTGTGTGTAGTCCATTGTTTGATTAAATTTATTAACCTTTTCTCTTTTAGGTTAGTGTTTTTTATTTGAATTAAAAAAAGAATCTTGCCTGCTCCAACAATGTAGTGGTTTTTTTTCCTCTGTTTTTAAGTTTTAAAGATGTCCCTTTTATATATATCTTTAATTCATCTGGAACAGATTTTTAGTGTGTAGTGTGGTGTAGAATATCCAATTCTCTTTCTCTCTTTGCATTTGAAGAACTTGTCTCAAGGCCGTTTGTTGGGTAATCTGTCATTTCCCCACTTAACTACAACGCCATCATTGTCATAAATGAAGTTTCCAAATACGTACGCCTGATTTCTGGGCTCTTTATTCTGTTCCTGTGGTCGTAATGTCTATCACTATGCCAATATCATGCTATCTTAATTACTGTAAGGGATTAAGTCATCTTCTTTTTTAGGGATGTCTTGTCTATTTTTGCCCTTTGCTCTTTCATATAAATTTGAGAATCAGCTTATTGAGTCCCTCATAAAATTTTGATCAGAGATTTATTGACTCTAAAGATCAAATTTGGGAGAACAGACATCTTTACAATATTGTCTTCCCATTCCATGAATGCATTATGTCTTCCCACTTATTTGAATATCCTTTTGTGCCATTTAGTAAAGCTGTATAATTTTTCCTCAGAAAGGTCTTGTATATGTTTAATTCTCGTGTACTTTGCATTTGTTGTTGCTGTTGCAAATGGTGCC
This sequence comes from Bubalus kerabau, assembly GCF_029407905.1. NCBI lineage: Eukaryota > Metazoa > Chordata > Mammalia > Artiodactyla > Bovidae > Bubalus > Bubalus kerabau. The sequence goes on from NC_073634.1 coordinate 76,694,898, forward strand.
TTTTTTTCCTACAGTTATTTTGAGATATAATTTAGATGCAATAAAATGCTCCCACTTTAAGTGTACAATTCAATGGTTTTTGGCAAATGTGTACAGTCGTGCACATGGTATCTTTTTTGAATTATGTTTCTTAACAGTCTGTTGCTGGTATATGGAAACGTACATTGCTTTTGTATTTTAATCCACTAGAGAGTCATCTTGCATAACTTGCTTGTAATTCTAGCAATTTGTACTCAGATTCTTTTGGATTTTTCTGTAAATAATTATATCACCTGCAAATAATGATTGCTTTTTTTCTTCCCTCTCATTCTTTATACTTTCAAATATAAACATACTTTTTTCTTTTCATTTTATTGCCCTGGCTAGTTCCTCCAGTGCAATGTTGTATAGAAGTGGTTTGATAGGCATTCTTGCATTATTAGTAATACCAAAGCTAGTGCTTTCAGCATCCACTTTAGTATATTCTTTGATGTAGGTTTTTTGTAGAGCTGTTTATCAGATAAAAGAGGTTCCCTTTTATTCCTATTTTGCTAAGAGTGCTTTCTTTTTGTCATGAATGATGTCAAATTTTATCAAAGACTTTCTGCATTAATATGATAGCCTGAGTTTCTTTATTCTATTAATATAGTGAATTACATTAATTTTTTTTGAATTGCATTAATTTTTTGAAAGAACCCTACATTCCTGGATTAAACATAAGTTGACCCTCCTTTTAATACACTGCTAGATTTCACTTACTAATATTTTGTTTAGATTTTTTTTCTATGTTTATGAGTTAAGTTGTCCTGTTATTTCTCTTGATTTTTTGGTTTTGTTTTTAGGATAAAATTTGGTCAGTTTGTTATCTTAGAAAGTCGAGGAGCATTCTCTTTTTTTATTTTTTTGGAAGAGCTTGTTTAAGATTGGAATTATTTGCTCCTGGTTTTTGGTAAAACTCACCAGTGCAGCTGTCTGTGCTTAAACCCTTCTTTGTGGAAAGATTTTTTAACTGTTAATTCCACTTTAAAAAGCAGTTATAAGACTATTTTCATTTTGTATTCCTTTACAAGTCATTTTGGAACATTTTATAGCTGTAGGGATTTGTCAATTCCATCTTAATTTTTTAAGTTATTGTCACAAAGTTTATAATATTTTATCAATGATATTTGTGCTAATATCTTTTTCATCCCTACTCTCACATATTTTTGTTTTTTTCCTTGAAAAATCTTGCCATAGATTTGTCCAATCTGGTAGGCTTCCAGAAGACCACCTTTTGGTTTTTATTATTCTTTTGTTATATGTATTATATTTAATTTTTTTCATTTATTTCTTATCTTTATTATTTCTTGTGTTAAAGCTTGTTTGGGTTTATTTTGCTTCTCTTTTCCTAACTTATTTTAAGATATGGTTCACTTACTCCTGGGCTTCCCTGGTGGCTCAGATGGTAAAGAATCTGCTTGCAGTGCAGGAGACCCGGGTTCCATCCCTGTTTCAGGAAGATCCCCTGGAGACGGGAATGGCTACCCACTCCAGTTTTCTTGCCTGGGGAATTCCAAGGACAGAGAAGCCTGGTGGGCTACAGGTCATAGGGTCGTAATGAGTCGGATACGACTGAGTGACTAACACACTAGCTTACTCGTTTCAAGTCCCCCACCCCCGCAATGTAAGCATTCAAGGCTATACATGTCTCTGAACACTCCCTGAGTAATGTCCAAATTTTGTTATGTCATTTTTTATTGTTTAGTTATAAATATTTTCTAAGTTGTTAGGATTTCTTCTTTGAGAAGTATAATGAATGTCTTAATTTCCAAATATATGAGGGTTTTCTAGTTGCCTTTTTGTTATTAATTTCTAATTTAATTTCATTTTGGTCTGAAAAATCTTTATTATTCAGTTCTGTCAAATTGTTGAGACATGCTTGTTTAGTATAAGATCAAATTTTTATTATGCTCCAAGTTATATGTATGTATATGTCCCCTCTTTCTCCGATTTCCCTCCCATCTAGGTCACGGCAGAGCTCAAATCATCCCATCCCCTGTGAATAGCAATTCTTACTGCTTGCTGAAATTTAAATTTTCCATTCATTTAGCAGATATTTATTGAGGACCTTCCAGGTACTATGCAAGGTGCAAGTGGTAGTCACACAGTACTTTGTTATATACAAATCAGTTTGAATGACAATGAGGAAACCAGTTTTATAAACATGCAGTGTTTCTAGCTGGCTTCCTGAGGAAAGAGTTACAAGTATACATAACTCAAAAGATGAGAAAGCTGTGAGGGGTGGGCTGCTATACATTTAGAATTGTGATCAGGAAAAGGAAAAGGTTGCTGTTTTGCATGAAGGTAAGAATGAGGGTAGCTCCTGCATTTAAAAGCTTAAAGTCAGTAAAATATTTATTTGGACAAGATTATGATTATTTTAATCATTGTTTTACTGTATTAATTTAGAAGAGTCCTGTTTTGGACGAAGAATAAGACCATTTTCTTGCACTTCAGGTGTCTTTACACATTGTAGGTATTATTTTCAAACAGTTAGATTGTTTATATTTGTTTTACTCCTAATCAGTCATCCTGGTTTGAATGAATGCTGTCTTCCAAGGGGGTTGAGAGTTGGGAATAGGATCTAAGGGACTGGATGACCAGTATACTTGAACCTTTCCCTTGGCCACTAATTAAACATTTTGCAAGTAGATTCACACTTTATAGTTATTTCTTACATAGCATGCTTATTTGCTCACAATTTTTGAGAGAGAGGGGGCATGTTAGAATGCATGTATCTCTATTTCTCCTTCTCAGAGTAGAAAATAAAGTGTCTTACTGAAGTTTTAGTTTAAAATGGTCAGATTTTTTTCTGTATGTTTTCTGGCTTTCATTTTATATTTAAAATTAATGTTCTCACTTCAAAATTATAAAAATACCTGTCAGTAAATTTCTTATTTCTGTATTTTTTTCCTTTTTTGATGTTGCTGCCATGAGAGATTTTGCTAGGCATTTAGGTTTATTTTTTTCAAAACAGAGAACCATTTGTTCCACCCCTATTATTTTCCTGTTGACTCTGTTGCAATTTTAATTGTGCCTTCCTTTTGACAATTGATACTCACCTTGAAATCTCTGAGAAATAAAATTTGTATAAATCACACATTAGTCCTAATATATACAGTAATTCTCTAACAGGATGTCTTTCCCTTATGGCCTGTCTTTATCTTGTTGGTAGGTTAAGAAAGGGTTTTGTGAAGAATAACATTTACAGTGAAGCCTGAAAGATAAATAGAGATTAGGTACATGGAAGGCAGAGGGAGGAGCATTTCCAGCAGAGGGGGAGCAGGAGAACAGCGAGCAAGAGGAAGGCTACAGAGGCAGGCAAAGGCCCCCTGAGATTTGGGACATTACCCCAGATTGAAGGGTTTTGTTTTTTCATGGACCAGCTGAGAGATCATGCTGGTTTGGATTGTCATGGTAGTAATGGAGATGGAGAAAAGTTTGTAAACATTAAAAAAAAAAAAAAACTTAGGTTTTACCATTAAATGCCGAGAAATAAAATGAAAACTCCAGTGGAAATTTGGGACAGAAATTGAGATTAAGTTTATTTTAATGTTAATTGCATATGTTTCATTGTTGGCATAGGAGAGAGATTCTCAGATGATCACAAATTTGAGATTCAAGATTGGATATTTATTGAGCACCCAGTGTTCCGAGCTCTTTGTTCGCCTCTTTCATGTACTTTTCTTCATTTAAGCCTCACAGCAGCCTTTGCACCGCATATGGCATTAACCTGTTACATATAAGTAAACAGAATCAGAGAGGTTGTGTGCCCTGCCCGAGATCACACAACATCAAAGTGCTGGAGTTGGGACCAAAGTCTGGGGCTCTCTAACTCCTTGCCTACTCTTTCCTAGTTTTCTAACATGCTGACCCAGTAAGAAATTGTTACTGTAGAAACATGGTAATGGAACCATTGTTTGAACCCCGTGGTTAGGTTTAGAATCAAGAAAGAACATTGAGTAGCTGTAACTTGGTTGCTTGGAAAATAGGAGGGAGCAGTGTAATGTGACAGAAGGAAAACTAGACTAAAACGCAAGAGACATCAATTTGCTTTTCTGTAAAGTGGTGATAATACAACTCATCTTAATTATCTCAGGATATTGTTTAAGGATAATGTGTCTGAAAGTGCTTCTAAGAGGTTAGGATGCTGTAAATACTGTATTCTAAACTTTCAGAATAAAGTAGGTCCTGTCATAAAAATGTGCATTCCACAAAGACTGGAGCAGTCTTCTTTGTTCTTCACTGAGTTCTCAGTGCCTAAAATAGTACCTGGAACATGGTAGTTGTTTAAAATGCATTGAATTACTGAGTGACACTAAACATCTACACCTTGCCCCTTCTGTTTTTCCTTCAGTAAATAGCATAGGTCACATACCTGCAGTTCCCAAGACTTCCACTAGATGTCAGGCTTATTTCCTCAGTGGGGCCATTGTATTTCTTTTCTGGCGAGTTGAGAATATTAAGTAAACAAGATTTTTCAAATAAATCTCAAACAATTTATTTATCATTAGCGCAGTAGCAAGTTTCCTTCTAAGTCTTTGAGAGAAATTAGTTGTTTCTTTTGGTCAGAACATTTTTGTGAAACTTCTAGTCCTTGATGTCTCTGATAAACTTCGTGCTAGCCTAATTCAAGCAGTTGGCTGATGCTTAGCATCTAATTATCTAACCACATAATTCTTATATCTAATTTCTTTAATTAGTAGTTCATCACCATTACATTTGAGTTTGTGGTTATTTGTTTCTGAGAGAAAGCAAAACTTCTGATGTTGGCTTGGTAGGTTTGTTCCTCTAAATTCCAGCAGGGAAGGGCAGGACTGGTTTCCCACTGGATAACCTGTGACTAATCTATTGTCTTAAACAGCAGTCGGCAGACTACAGCCCACAGGCTAAATCTAGCCTGTCATCTGTTTTTGTACGGCCCATGTTTTTTTAAGAATTTTTAAAAAATATTTTTGAATGAATAGTTGAAGAGAAATAAAAAGAAGAATATTTTGTGAAAGTTATATGAAATTCAAATTTCAGTGTCCATAAATAAACTTTTATTGGGACACAGCCATGCTAATTCATTTTATTGTTGTTGTTTAGTTGTTAAATCATGTCCAACTCTTTTCAACCCCATGAACTGTATGTAGCCCGCCAGGCTGCTCTGTCCATACATTTCCCAATCAAGAATACTGGAGTGGGTTGCCATTTCCTTCTCCACGGGATCCTCCTGACCCAGGGGTCAAACCCACGTCTCCTGCGCCTTCTGGATTGGCAGGCGGATTCTTTACCACTGAGCCACCAGGGAAGCCCACTGATTCATTTACGAATTGTCTATGGCTGCTTCCAGCCTACAGTGGCAAAATTGAGTCTCTGTGACTGAAATTGTATGACCCTCAAAGCCTAAAAATACCTTTTATCTGGCTCTGCACAGAAAAAATTGCCAACTGCTACTCTTAAAGGAGTTGATAAAAACTGCAAATTTAGGGCAGTTTGTGCTTCTTGTTTTTCTTTTTTTCTGCAGGCTCATTATATTCTTTGGTTTGATGGTCCAGGTTTTTTTTTTCCCACCCAAGTGTAAAGGTTAATTTGGTAACGTCTTCTGTTAAAGCATTTGGATAGTTTGTTACCTAGAAACCAGTCTACCTTTTTACTGTTTCTTGCTATCTATATATATAAATATGTAGCATGTTTGAACAGCTAAACCAACCAGTTTTTTCCACACCCTTTATCAAAACAGAATTAACCTAGACAATTAAAAAAACTGCTAGATTTTAATTAAAATAACACTTTAATATGGCTCCTAATTGTCCTATTTTAACCCCTCTTCTGTTTAATACTGACTTAGTCTATATATATGAGCATTCAGTTCAATTCAGTTCAGTCACTCAGTCGTGTCCAACTCTTTGCGACCCCATGAATTGCAGCACACCAGGCCTCCCTGTCCATCACCAACTCCCAGAGTTCACTCAGACTCACGTCCATCGAGTCGGTGATGCCATCCAGCCATCTCATCCTCTGTCGTCCCCTTCTCCTCCTGCCCCGAATCCCTCCCAGCATCAGAGTCTTTTCCAATGAGTCAACTCTTCGCATGAGGTGGCCAAAGTACTGGAGTTTCAGCTTTAGCGTCATTCCTTCCAAAGAAATCCCAGGGCTGATCTCCTTCAGAATGGACTGGTTGGATCTCCTTGCAGTCCAAGGGACTCTCAAGAGTCTTCTCCAACACCACACTTCAAAAGCATCCATTCTTTGGCGCTCAGCTTTCTTCATAGTCCAACTCTCACATCCATACATTACCTTGATTTAATCAAGCCTGTCCCCTCTGTTGTTTTTCTATATATAGTTTATTCTTATATTGAATCTATACTTGTATTCATATACAGGTCATAGCTTATTTTTTTGTTGTCATTTTTTGTTTTTTTGAAGTTTGACAATTATGCATCAAACATCTGGTGCTTTCAGTGTTTGCAAACTTTTTAGTATAATGTGAAAGTTCTGCCAGTTTTGTTCTTATTCATAATGACTTTAAGTAGATTAGTAGAAATTCACCAGACCAGGGATAATGTAAGACTATCTGTAACCCTATGAAAAAAACAAGTCTAACTTCTTATTTATGTTGTTTAGTTTTAAGCACATATTTCTGACACATCTTTTACAATGATGGATGAATTTGGAATTGAAATGACTTTTGTGACAGGAGTGCTTCTGGCTAACTGTCCTGTGCCGAACCAAATGCTTCAGTCTTTGCAACTTTTTTTATGAGCCAAATTTCATTTTTTTCAATGAGAGTTATTAACTGCCTTTGCTATATTCCAAAATAAGTTATAGAATTTATGATATTGATAAGTGATCTGGATTGAAACCACTTTCTTCCACAAGTATTTGCTGAATGTGAATTATGAGTGGGGCTCTGTGCTTGGTGCTGGGGAGAGTCTTATTTGGAGAAACTGGCAAGAGGTTGCTTTATAGATTCTTAGGTGAATCTGATGTTCTGGTCACTTGAAAGGAATATCATCAGATCATTCTGGGTATCTTGGTCTCCTGAGGCTGAACCTATTTGGAAGGTTTTAATTTTGAGCTGTTTCCAACATGCAAGTCTTATACTTTGACTCTTAGATCATAGTTCATCTGGTATTAATTCTATCTTGCATTTTGCTGTAATGATTTGGAAAAAAAATCTAGGCATGGTGATGTAATCTGCTCATAAGTGGGCCATCAGACACCTAAAATTTCAGGTCTATCTAATTTGACCTTTTCAGAAAAGAAAAAGCTGGTTTTTATTCTATTTAGATAGCCTAGAATGTGAAGGCTCTTATGGTTCTCAGGTCACAGCTCATCTGACACTAATTCTGCCTTGCATTTTGCTGGGATGAGTTTGAAAGCCACGCAGCTGAGGAACACCAGATTCTCTTAGCCCCTTGAGCTTCGCTCAGTTCTGGTTTTGGTGTTGTCTGTTTGGCTCCATTTCAGGCTAAACGTCCCAGAGTATCTTTCTCTTCTGGGCTTTGGGTCGCTGGCCCTGGAAGTGTCTCTCTCCAGAGAAGAAAGAGGGAGCACAGAGAGCACTGGTACCAAGGGTCATGTGTCATGTCAGATAGTCCCGGAAATAGGAAAAAGTGCTTGCCTGAGCCTCAGTGTGTGTGTGTGTGTGTCTGTGTGTGTGTGTGTCTGTGTGTGTTTTGGGGACGGAAAGTCTTGCATATACTCACAAACCCACACATGTGAGTATATATGTGTACTTCCTGTGTGTGTTTGATAGACAGGGATGGTCACATGAACAGCAAGTATGGTGATTGATTATGATGCAGTAAGGAGAAATAGCTTTATTTAATACAGCAATACTCAAGGTTTAATCCTACGAGGATAATCACTTATAAGTGGTTGTGACTTTGACCTGCTCAGTGTCACCCATCCCTTGGGATTTTTCTCACTCTGTTTACCATTGTACTGCCATAAAATCCTCTGTTTTTAAACTCTAACATTGCCCAAGCACAGTTCATCAGTTTTCTTTTTTTCATTATGGTAAAATATAGGTAACATAAAATTTACCATCTTAACTGCTTTTCAATGCACAGCTCAGTAGTGTTAACTATATTTACATTATTATGAAGCAGATCTCCAGAACTTTCTCAACTTGCAAATCTGAAACAACATATCCATTAAACATCAACTCCTCTTTTATCAAGAGCCCCTGGATTCTGTGAATTTGAGTACCTTAGATATCTGGATACCTCATAGAATTAGAATCATATTTGCCTTTGTGTGACTGTCTTATTTCACGTAGCATGACATCCTCATGGTTCATGCATGTTGTAACATGTGTCAGGATTTCCTTCCTTTTTAAGGCTGAATAATGTTCCATTGTGTGTAAATATCAAATTTTGTTTGTTCATTCCTTTGCCAACAGATATTTAGGTTTCTTCTACCTTTTGGCTGTTCTGATTAATGCTGTGAAGATGGGTGTATAAATTTGTCTTTGAGACCCTGCTTTCAGTTCTTTGGGTTATATATCCAGAGGTGGGATTGCCAGATGATATGGTAATTCCGTGTTTAATTTTTGAGGAGCTTCCATACTGTTTTCCACAGTAGTTGCACCATTTTACAATCCCATGAACAAAATATGAGGGTTCCAATTTCTCCACATCCTTATCCACACTTCTTATTTTTTGGGTAGTTTTTTTTTTTTTTAAAGTTAGCCTATGGATGGAGGAGCCTGGTAGGCTGCAGTCCATGGGGTCGCTAAGAGTCAGACATGACTGAGCAACTTCTTTAACTTTTCACTTTCATTCACTGGAGAAGGAAATGGCAACCCACTCCAGTGTTCTTGCCTGGAGAATCCCAGGGACAGGGGAGCCTGGTGGGCTGCCGTCTGTAGGGTCGCACAGAGTCGGACACGACTGAAGCAACTTAGCAGCAGCAGCAGCAACAATGGGTATGAGGTAATAGAATATTGTGGTTTTGATTTGGTTTTTTTTTTTTTTAACAATTTTATTGAGGTATAATTTACATGTCATGAAAGTCACCCACTGTGACAGTTAAATGATTTTTAGTAAATGGATATAGTTTTGCACCCATCACCACCATCCCGTTTTAGAACATTTTCATGATCTGAAAACGTTTGCTTACACCCATTTGTAGTCAATCCCAGCTGCCACCTGTAGCCCCAAGGTAGCCACTGATATACTTCCTGTTTATACAGTTTGCCTTTTCTAGAAGTTTTATATGAACAGAATCATATGTAGTTTTCTGTCTCTGGTTTCTTTCACTTAACATAATATTTTTGAGGCTTATCCATATTGTAGCAAGTATCAGTGTTTATACATTTTCAGTATAAACTGAAATATTCCATTATATTATGAATGTGCCATGTTCGTTTATCCTTTCACCTGCTGATGGATGCTTGGCTCATTTACAGTTTTTGACTCTCGTGAATAATCCTGCTCTGAACATCTGTGTCTTTGTGTGGACATATGTTTTCATATGTCTCTTGGGTAGGTACCTAGGAGTAGAATTGCGGGGTCATAGAGGGTAAGCATATGTTTAACATTTTAAGAAACTGCTGAACTGGTTTTGAAAGTGGCTGTACCTGTTACAGCCCCGCCAGCAGATCTGAGAGCTCCAGTGTCTCCACAGTCTTACCAGCGCACTGGGTACATTGTCAGTCTTTTGAACTTAAAGCCATCCTAGGCAGTGAGTTGTGGTACCTTATTGTGGTTTTAATTTGCATTTCCCCAATGACTAAAGATGTTGAACACCTTTTCGTGTACTAATAAACCGTTCATATATTTTCTTTCTAAAATTATCTATTTATATCTTTCACCATTTAAAAAGGTGATTTAAATAATCTTTTTTTAGGGGAGTTTTAGATTTACAGAAGTGTAGCTAAGATAGGATGAGTTCCCATACACCCTGGGCACAGTTCCTGTTAGCATTTTACAAATGAACCAATATTGATATTATTATTATTAATTGAATTGCATGCTTTATTGGGATTTCATTAGTCTTTTTTTTCCTAATGACCTTTTTCTGTTCCACGTTTCCATCCAGGGTACCATTAAATTTATTCCCCATGCCTCCTTAGGCTTCTCTGGTCTGTGACAGTTTCTCTCACTCATTTAATAACTGGTTGGTTGTTGTCTTCTTAGAAGTTTCAGAGTTCCTTGGAGAAGGAAATGGCAACCCACTCCAGTACTCTTGCCAGGAAAATTCCATGGATGGAGGAGCCTGGGAGGCTACAGTCCATGGGATCGCAAAGAGTCGGACACGACTGAGCAACTTTACTGGCACTAGGCTGCTGCTGCTGCTAAGTTGGTTCAGTCGTGTCCGACTCTGTGCGACCCCATAGACGGCAGCCCAACAGGCTCCCCCGTCCCTGGGATTCTCCAGGCAAGAATTCACTGTCTCCAGCAAATAAGTGTATCTTGAATTAAAATAAATAAATAAATAACCAGAGTTCTTTATATATACTGGACACAAGTTCTCTGTCAGATATATAATCTGCAGGTAATTTTTTCCAGTCTGTCTTATCTTTTCATTTCCTTAACAATCTTTTGAAAAGCAAACATTTTCATTTTAAGGGAGGCCACTTTATCAATTTTTTTCTTTTATGGATTATTCTTCTGTCATATCTAGGAAACCTTTGCCTAACCCAGGAACACAATGATTTTCTCATATGCTTTCATCTAGAAGTTTTGTAGTTTCAGTTCAGTTCAGTTTAGTCGCTCAGTTGTGTCCAACTCCTTGCGACCCCCTGAATCACAGCATGCCAGGCCTCCCTATCCATCACCAACTCCCGGAATCCACTCAAACTCATGTCCATCGAGTCAGTGATGCCATCTCATCCTCTGTTGTCCCCTTCTCCTCCTGCCCCCAATCCCTCCCAGCATCAGGTACTTTTCCAATGAATCAATTCTTTGCATGAGGTGCCAAAGTAGTGGAGTTTCAGCTTTAGCATCAGTCCTTCCAGTGAACACACAGGACTGATCTCCTTTAGGATGGACTGATTGGATCTCCTTGCAGTCCAAGGGACTCTCAAGAGTCTTCTCCAACACCACAGTTCAAAAGCATCAATTCTTTGGTGCTCAGCTTTCTTCACAGTCCAACTCTCACATCCATACATGACCACTGGAAAAACCATAGCCTTGACCAGACAGACCTTTGTTGGCAAAGTTATGTCTCTGCTTTTTAATATGCTACCTAGGTTGGTCATAACTTTCCTTCCAAGGAGTAAGCATCTTTTCATGGCTGCAGTCACCATCTGCAGTGATTTTGGAGCCTCAAAAAATAAAGTCTGACACTGTTTCCACTGTTTCCCCATCTATTTCCCATGAAATGATGGGACTAGATGCCATGATCTTCGTTTTCTGAATGGTGAGCTTTAAGCCAACAACCCTACATTTCAGTCTGTAATCCATTTTTGTGTTAATTTTGAAATAATTTTTGTGTATGATTTAAGGTAAATCCCGTTTTTGCATGTGAACTTAATTATCATTTAATTAGGTAATTATATGAGTGCTATTTGTGGAAAGGCTGTCCTTTGCATCTTTGTCAAAATCAGTTCACTCTAAATTTAAGGATTTATTTCTAGACCCTCAGTTCTATTTCATTATATCTGTTTTTATGCCAGTACTACTTGATCTTGAATGCTGTAACTTAATAGTGAGTTTTGATTTAGGATAGTGTAAATTGTCCTCTTTTTCAAAATTATTTTGGCAGTTGTTCAGTTCAGTCGCTCAGTCATGTCTGACTCTTTGCGACCCCATGAATCACAGCATGCCAGGCCTCCCTGTCCATCACCAACTCCTGGAGTCTACTCAAACTCAGGTCCATTGAGTCGGTGATGCCATCCAGCCATCTCATCCTCTGTCATCCCCTTCTCCTCCTGCCCCCAATCCCTCCCAGCATCAGAGTCTTTTCCAATGAGTCAACTCTTCTCATGAGGTGGTCAAAGTACTGGAGTTTCAGCTTTAGCATCAGTCCTTCCAGTGAACACACAGGACTGATCTCCTTCAGAATGGACTGGTTGGACCTCCTTGCAGTCCAAGGGACTCTCAAGAGTCTTCTCCAACACCACAGTTCAAAAGCATCAATGCTTCGGCACTCAGCTTTCTTCACAGTCCAACTCTCACATCCATACATGACCACAGGAAAAACCATAGCCTTGACTAGACGGACCTTTGTTTGCAAAATAATGTCTCTGCAATTGTAGATCCTTTTAAATTTCAGGGTACAACTGTCATTTTTAACCAAAAATCCTGCTGAGATTTTGTTAGGGAGTCCATTAAATCTGTAGATCAGTTTTCTTCCTCTGTTTCCCTTCTCCCCGTACTTACCCCTCTTCTCCGTAGTCCTTTATTTGTTGGTTGGTAGGTTTTTTGGGGGTTTTTTTGTTGTCTTCTGTGTTTGCTTTTGAGTGGCTAATCTTGTCTAGAGCACACTCACTTTATATGTTTAACAAATCCTTAACAGTGCCCACAACCATCGGTATAGTCCCTTTGGTTCAATTCACTTTTACCTCCTGATTTAATGCTACTGTTAATGAAAAATCCTTTTGAGATTGTTTTTTTAAACATGAGTCTTTTGTGTAAGTATTTAGTACAAATCACCTGTTTCTGAAAGGGTATTAGATGTTTGTAAAGAAAATTCAGAACTCTAAGTATCTATGAATTGGTTTCTTATTATACCTGTTCTATAATGTGGGCTTCCCTTGTGGCTCAGCTGGTAAAGAATCCACCTGCAATGCAGGAGACCTGGGTTTGATCCCTGGGTTGGAAAGATCCCCTGGAGAAGGGAAAGGCTACCCACTCCTGTATTGTGGCCTGGAGAATCCCATAGACTGTATGTGTATAGTCCATGGGGTGACAAAGAGCTGGACACGACTGAGTGGCTTTCACTTTCACTTTGCACAGTGTAACCCAGTTCTTGTTTGTTTGTCCTTGTCTCTTCAGTGACTTCCCATGACACTTAAAAGCGAAAGTCTCTCCAGTAGTCTACAAGGTCCCATAAGCTCTGGCTCCTGGCAGCCTCCTTGACTTCATTTCCAACCACTTTCCCGTTGGGCTCTGTACTTTTTTCTTACTCTGGTTTTGTTGTTCCTTGAAAACGACACGTATGTTCCTGACATACTTTGCAGCTGCTGTTTTGTTTGCCCAGAGTGCTCCTCGTCCTGATGTTCACATGCCTCATTCCTTTACTTCATTCAGATCTCTCCTTAAGTGTGAGCTCCTCAGAGAGACTCATCCTGACTGTCTCTACAGTACCACTACCATCACTCTCTCCCGTTGCCTCGTTCTAGTTCCCTCGTGGCACGGTTATGTGACATTACACGTTTTTGTATCTGTTTATAATCTATACTCCACTAGATGGTAAGCCCTTTGAAAACAAAAGCTTTATTTTGTTTCCTGCCGTATCTCCAGGGTATAGAATGGGCCTGGCAAATAGCAGACCTTAAATAGCTATTTGTGGAATGAACAAATGCATGTGTATATGCTCACAACTTACTAATAGCAGTGATCTTCATGAAGCATTCAGGCTATACAAGAAATTATATCAGTATGTGAGGATGAGGCAGGTCTTTTTCTTGTGTTTTTACAGAGCTAGAGCTAATAATATCAATATTTTGGGGTTGGAAGCCATAATCCTCCAATTCATTATGATTACTAAGAAATCCTTGAAGAGTAATCATTCTTATTAATACTGGGGAAATCTGCTTTTCTTTGAGATTCATCTCTCCCCTAGCTAAACCTGGGGTACACTTGTAGCATAATTTCTTGCAGATTTTGAGCCTCAGAAGTTTATTTCCCTGAGTTGAATTTCTTAATAGAATGTATATACTGTGATCTGGTTGCAGTTGAGGATAATTTGAATGTTTCTTAGGTCCTTTATAGGTCTTGTTCACTTTTGACTACTGTCTGTGTTTAGCACCTATTAAATTAGCCCTTTACCATTCTCCTTAAACCTCAATTCTTTGTACAGGGTTGATAAATCAATCTTCTTGAATATGCCTTTGTCATATTACTTCCGTATTTTAAAATCTACAAAACTCCACTGCCTATAGATTTAAGGCGGCACTCCTCAAGCTGGAATTCAAGGCCCTGTGTAATCGGGACCCACCTTACTTTTGAATCTTATCTTCTACTGTGGAATTTTGCAGGATAAAACCTCCACTTTGGCCAGGCCTCCTTCCCAAGCCACAAGGGAAGTAGGCCTCCTTCCTACTCTTTAAAACTTTTATCTTTCCCCATATCTCTGAGCTGGCTCAGGATGTCCTAGCCCAATAACCCCTTTTCCTGAATGCCCTTCTTGCCCCTTCCATACTTTCCACACTTTATATATCCATGGGCCAAACTTGAATTCTGCTCCATTCTTGAAACCTTTGAACCACAGAGGCAGCTAACTCATATGAATCTCTTCTTTCCTTACTTAGGTTCTTTTTCTTTTAACATGATCTTTTATTGAGGTATAGTTGATTTACAATATTAGTTTCAGGTGTATGACATGGTAACAGTTTAGTCACTAAGTCATGTCTGTCTCTTTGTGACCCTCTGGACTGTGGCCCACCAGGCTACTCTGTCCATGGGATTTCCCAGGCAGGAATACTGGAGTGGGCTGCCATTTCCTTCTCCAGGCTTATTTAGGGTCTTTTAGCTCTTGTTTTTTTGTGTGTGTGTAATTTTGTTTTGCCTTTTTGTTTTCTATCTTTTGTGCTATTTTAGTTTCCCAATCAAGTGTTGAACCCGTGCATTGGAAGCACAGAGTCTTAACCACTGGGCCTCCAGGAAATTCCCAGCTTTTGTCATTTTATTAGTCATTTGGGCACACAGTAAAGTGCTCTCTCCTTTAAGGATTTCTTGAGTATATATTGAACCCGGATTTCTTGAAGATCATAAACACCTCCTTTACACCATCAACTTCTTAAGGTCTAGGATTGTATACCCTTAGTACCCGGCATATTCCAGTGTTGGGGGGACTAACTCTACTGATATGTTGTGCTTCTGGAGTACAGGGCCCAGTTGTGAATTAAAATTAAATTAGGTTAAATTTGAGAAGTTTCTTGTCTCTCTCTGATTCAGGGTCACATTGTCAGACCTTACTTGTTTATCTGACATGACTTTGATATGATCTTACTGAAACTTTGGAAGGCAATTAAAGTTTACTCAGATTGTAAAAATCTGTAATTTTTTATTAGCTTTTGGAGAGAGGTTCTTATTTTACCACTTAAAATAATCTTAGAGATCAAGATAAGGTTAAAGTAAGACCTGTTCTCTTTGGTTAAAAGGACCTTTCTTTTAACCCTCATCAAAATGTCTACAAACAATAAATGCTGGAGAGGGTGTGGAGAAAAGGAACGTGCTTGTACTGTTGGTGGAAATGTAAATTGATACAGCCACTATGGAAGACAGTATGGAGATTCCTTAAAAAACTAGGAATAAAACCACCATATGACCCAGCAATCCCACTCCTAGGCATACACCTTGAGGAAACCAAAATTGAAGGAGAAACATGTATCCCATTGTTCATTACAGCACTATTTACAATAGCTAGAACATAGAAGCAACCTAGATTGAATGGATAAAGAAATTGTGGTACATATACACAATGGAATATTATTCAGCCATAAAAAGGAATGCATTTGAGTTATTTCTAATGAGGTGCATGAGCCTAGAACCTATTATAGAGAGTGAAATGAGTCAGAAAGAGAAAGATAAATACCATATTCTATACACATATATACGGAATCTAGAAAAATGGTACTGAAGAATTAATTTACGGGGCAGCAGTGGAGAAACAGACATAGAGAATAGACTTATGGACATGGGGAGAGGGGAGGAGAGGGTGAGATGTATGGAAAGAGCAACATGGAAACTTACGTTACCATATGTAAAATAGATAGCCATCGGGAATTTGCTTTATGTCTCAGGGAACTCAAACAGGGCCTCTGTATCAACCTAGAGGGGTGGGATGGGGAGGGAGATGGGAGGGAGTTTCAAAAGGGAGGGGATATATGTATACCTATGGCTGATTCATATTCAAAAAGGGGGGAATATATGTATACCTATGGCTGAGTCACAGAGAAGGCAATGGCAACCCACTCCAGTACTCTTGCCTGGAAAATCCCATGGACGGAGGAGCCTGGTAGGCTGCAGTCCATGGGGTCGCTGAGAGTCGGACACGACTGAGCGACTTCACTTTCACTCTTCACTTTCTTACCTGGAGAATCCCAGGGACGGGGGAGCCTGGTGGGCTGCCGTCTTTGGGGTCGCACAGAGTTGGACACGACTGAAGTGACTTAGCAGCAGCAGCAGCATGGCTGATTCGTGTTGAGGTTTGACAGAGAACAGCAAAATTCTGTAAAGGAATTATCCTTCAATAAAAAATAAATAAACTTGAAAAAAAGAATGAGAGAAGTGACCTCATTATAGATTCTACATAATTAAAAAGATATCCATAATATTTCCTTCATCACTTTATAAAGAAATTCAACAGCTTAGATGAAATGGAAAAATTTTCTGAGAGACAAAACCTGCCAAATTTCATTCAACCTTCATAATCCTGTATCTTTTATAGAATTGATCATTAAGAAACCATCCTTCAAAGAAAACTCCAGGCCTGTATCATTTCACTGGCGAATTATACCAAAGTTTTAAGAAGAAACACCAGCTGTACACAAATTCTTAGAAATGAAAAGGAGAGACTACTTCTCAACTCATTGAGATCATCACTACCTGATTCTATAACTAGACAAAAATATTACAGGAAAAGAAAACCACAGTCTATATGTCATTATTACATATTTAAATCCTGAGCACAATTTTAATGAAGCAAATGCAACCATACATCATGATTAAGTGGAGTTTATCCTAGGACTACCAGCTAATTTAATCTTCAAATAGCAATCAATATAATTCAGAGTAATATCATTTAAAATTATATAATCATTTCAGTAAATGAAGAAAAATCACTGGAGAAAATCCATCATTCATTCCTAATAAGAATTTTCTGAAAATGAGGAATAAAAGAAAACATCTTCACCATGAATGACTTCTAGGAAAGACCTACGATAACATTGTCCTTAATGGCAAATGTCTGAATGCTTTGCTCATTTATATAAGAAATAAGACAGATGTGTCTACATTTACCACTTAAACATTGTACTCAATGTTCTTGCTTCCAGGACAGTACAGCAAAATATAAAGCAAGAAAAAGTAAAAAAGAAAAAAAAAAAAAAGACCTTTCTTTTTTTGTCTCACTTATTTTTTCCCTTTTGGATAATTTAATGGGATCATTTTAAGGGTAAAATTGAATACATTGTCTCCAAACCTGAATTTAAGAAAATATTCTGTTAATTTGTATTGAAGATTCTTTGTCATTGGTTTTTTGCTTTTTTAGTAGAATTCTTTTTGGAATGTAAGTGACTTCTTTATTCTCTTTAGCCATTTCTTCCAAGCTGTCACCACCTCATGTTTAATTCTGTATAAGCCCAGCTGTTATTTTTCACTCATTTCCTGTGTCCAGTTTATTACAAGAAAAACATTCTTGTTAAGAGCTTCTCCATAGATTATTTTGAAATGAATATTTAGTGTCTTCATTTTGAGAAATTGATTAAACTACCATTGATGTTATCTGTCTTTAAATCTAGAACTGATATAACATGTAGGGATACAATTGTTGCTGGCACATTGGATGTGGGGTGTGAGAGGAAGAGAGGAGTCAATTTGGCCTGAATGATTGGAGGGCTGGACATGGGGATACCTATAGGTGAACAAGTTTGAATAGAATGAGAGCTCCATTTGGACATGTTGAGGTTTATGTGACACCAAATAGGGATGTCAAATTGGCAGTTTATCTAAGTCTTGAGGACATTCATGAGTTTGTTGGTTTTCTTTTTGTTGTTGTTTTTTAATATCTTTTCCTTCCCTCCCTCCCTCCCTTCTTTGCAATAGAGAAGAAAAAACATGTAAGGGTCAAACCCTGATACTAGTTTCTTACTTCTTTAGATGATTCAGTTAATTGATTTTTAAAAAATTCTTTAAAAAACATCTCCAAGTACATGAGACTTTGGGGAATATATTTTGATGCTTTCTGATATTATTGAGTTTTGGTCAGAGGTAGTATCCTATATGATATTGATCCTCAGGGAAAGTTATTTCATGTAGACATCTGAACAATTTTTCTAAACATCCTCTGTGTGCTTAAAAAAGATTCTCAGGTTAGTACTGAGTGCAGTGCTCCCCCATATTCCCATTAGATCAAGCTTATTAATTATGTGTGTAGAAAAGATTAAATTTAATTTAAAAGTAAAAATGTACTAAGTGGTGATTATAGATGAAATGCCAGCTGGCTTAATATTATGGGAGAAGCTTGTGGTACATTTTCCATTGAGAACATTAGACACAGAGGAGTTATTTATAAACACTTGGGACAGAATGACCATGATGTATTCTGGAGTATTGTGTGATGACTCAGAGAACCTTTAGTGATGATGAAAACACTGATGTCAGAGATGTATTTAAAGAGTTTGGATTAAATTGAGTCATCAAAATGAAGCAAAGTTATATTTGTAATTTATTGTGATCTTAAAATGTTAAAAGTGGCAGTGGAAGAGGGCGAGAAATAGGAAAGTAGGAGAAGTGGCAGTAAGCTTTTGATATTTTTCTCTTTTAAAAACAGGAAAAGCAATCCCAAATGTAAGGTGATCTTTTTCCAAGGAGGATCTCCAAAACTAGCTTGAACATGCAAACCTTTAAATGGATCAAGTCAGATGTCTTGTTGCTCTGGGTGCCCTGCAGTAAGTTACAAGTGAAAAAGTACTGGTGGGTCCAACATCTTTGAAATGAAAAATACTCTCGACCCCTTATAACACATCATCAAAGTTACTTTCAGCTCCCTGTCTACAACAGCATCCTTTAGCTTCCTGTGACTACATATATTCGTCATTTCCCCCAACATTTGTATGGGAATAGAGGAGAAAGGCTTCCCTGGTGGCTCAGATGGTAAAGCGTCTGTCTGCAATGCGGGAGACCCGGGTTTAATCCCTGGGTTGGGAAGATCCCCTGAAGAAGGAAATGGCAGCCCACTCCGGTACTTTTGCCTGGAAAAATCCCATGGATGGAGGAGCCTGGTAGGCTACAGTCCATGGAGTCGCAAAGAGTCAGACATGACTGAGCAATTTCACTTTCACTTTGACTTTCAGAGGAGAAACAGTGAAGACCTTGAGTGGACAAACTGTAAGAGTACCATTATCAACTGTACTTCTCCTCTGGGGATTCCAGCAAACCATGCACACAGAGGTGTGGGATGTGAAGTAGAGCTCATGGTGTTGACATAGACACCAGTTAGAAAGCTACCTAAGAAACCTTCATGGTCTGTTATTTAATCCTTACACAGTGTTTAAACCTAGAAACTTTTTCAAAACCAGTAATATCAGATATTAATTAGGGATTTCTGTGTAATTGGAGAGAGTAATGGATAATTTATCCATATCTCTGAACCTTCAAACATAAAGCAAACTAATCTACTTTGAAAAAGGTTTGTAGTAAGTTTGAAATCAGGAAGTATGTATCCTGTTTGTTCATCCAAAAGTATGTTCTTTTGGAAGATTATTTTGGCTATTCTTTCTTGTATTTCTGTATGAACCCTGTGCACACGCATGCACTCAGTTATGTTGGACTCTTTTCGACCCATGGACGTAGCCCACCAGGCTCCTCTGTTCATGGAATTTTCTCAGGCAAGAACACTGGAGCGAGTTGCCATTTCCTTCTGCGAGGGATCTTCTCGACCCAGAGATCAAACCTGCATCTCTTGCATCTTCTGCATTGGCAGGCGGGTTCTTTACCAGCTGAGCCACAACTTGTCCATTTCTACAAAAAAGAGAGCTGTGGTTTTGATAGGGATTGTGTTGAATCTGTCAGTCAATTTGGGGAAAATTACTGTCTTCACAGTGTTAAGTCTTCCAGTCTATGAACTTGGAATGTTTTTCCATCTTCTTTAATTTCTTTCAACGATGTTTTATAGTTTTCAGTGTATAGGTTTTGCATTTCTTTGATTAAATTTGTTCCTGAGTATTTTATTCTTTTGCATGCTATTATTAGTGAAATTATTTTCTTGATTTCATTTTCAGATTGTTCACTGCTACTATATAGAAACAGAATTGACTTTTTATATTGACTTTCCTTAGAGCTGGTTTGTTAGCTCTAATAGTTGTTTTAGAGAGAGATAGCTAATAAACCATCACATCAGCTAAGTCCCATCATTACTTCATGGCAAATAGATGGGGAAACAGTGGAAACAGTGGCTGACTTTATTTTTTGGGCTCCAAAATCACTGCAGATGGTGATTGCAGCCATGAAATTTTTTAAAAGATGCTTACACCTTAGAAGGAAGTTATGACCAACCTAGACAGCAAATTAAAAAGCAGAGACATGACTTTGTCCACAAAGGTCTTTCTAATCAAGGCTATGGTTTTTCCAGTGGTCGTGTATGGATGTGAGAGTAGGACTATAAAGAAAGCTGAGCACAGAAGAATTGATGCTTTTGAACTGTGGTGTTGGAGAAGACTCTTGGGAGTCCCTTGGACTGCAAGGAGATCCAATCAGTCCATCCTAAAGGAGATCAGTCCTGTGTGTTCATTGGAAGGACTGATGTTGAAGCTGAAACTCCAATACTTCGGCCACCTGATGTGAAGAGCCGACTCATTTGAAAAGACCCTGATGCTGGGAAAGATTGAGGGCAGGGGGAGAAGGGAAGGACAGAGGATGAGACGGTTGGATGACATCACCAACTCAGTGGTCATGAGTTTGGGTGAACTCCAGGAGTTGGTGATGGACAGGGAGGCCTGGCGTGCTGCGGTTCATGGGATCGCAAAGAGTTGGACATGACTGAGCGACTGAACTGAACTGAACTGAATAGTTTTTTGGGGGGTAAATTCTTTAAGGTTTTCTATATATGAGATCATGTCATCTGCAAATAGAGATAGTTTTACTTTTTCTTTTACAGTTCAGATCTTTTCATTTCTTTTTCTTGTCTAGTTGTTGTGGCACACCTTCACTATTGAATGATAATTTGGGTTTAAAATCTAGCCGAGAAATGTTTTCCCTTCATCCTTTGAAGATACCGTTCCTCTATTGTCTTGTAACCAGTTTTGATCGCAATCTGACTCTCCTTCCTTTTTATTGAATCTCTCATATTTCTCTAGTCACTTTTACAGTTTTTTTTAAATGACATGGGTAATCTGACGTTCCACTCTAATTTACCTGGATTAAAAACTTTTTTAAGAAGTTTATTTCTATTTGTTTTACTACTCAGAATTCTTACTCTCTAGAGGCTCATGTCTTTCTTTGAGTCTGAAAAATTCTCAGCCATTTTCTGTGTTAGAGACTATTGCCTCTCCTCCATTCCCTCTGGTCTCTCTGGAACTCAGAGTACAGACTTTAAAACTGGATTTAGCTCTCATGTTTCCTTCTTCTTTTTTTTTTAGTGCATTTGTTTGTGGCTGCACTGGGTCTTTGCTGCTGTGCATGGGCTTTCTCTAGTTGCAGTGAGCGGGGTCTACTCTCTAGTTGAGGTCTGTGGCTTCTCTTGTTGCGGAGCATGGACTCTAGGGCACCACGGGCTCAGTAGTTGTAGCACACAGGCTTAGTTGCCCCACAACATGTGGGATCTTCCCAGACCAGGAATCAAACCCATGTCCTGTACATTGGCAAGCAGATTCTTTACCACTGCACCACCAGGAAAGTTCAGCTCTCATCTTCCTTGACTTGAAAAAAAAAGGTACTTTAGCTGTATTCAGGCTTATGTTCAGCCTATCTGTGCATTTTTTTTTAAATCAGTAATTATGATTTTCATTTTTTAAAATGAGGATATTAAATGTACTCGTTTTAAACACCTTTTTTAGATGCTCTGTTTTGTCTGGTTTTTTTTTTTGGGGGGGTGCAGTGTGGGAGCAGGTTTTGATTAAGTTCTTCCAACCTCCTCAGAGGTGGCCTGCAGTCCTGTGTGTGGCTGGTGGCAGTTTAGCACAGCCTTGCTCACCACAGTGGCTTCTTGTTTATTTTCTTCCTTGGGTGATGTGTCTTCATTTTTTTTTTTTTTTTTTTTAGATTTAAGGAAAATTTCCCTTTTTAAAAAAATTTTGATTCCAGCTATGCATGCATCAATTAACTTTTATGTCTTTAAATCATTTTTCTTTGGTACAGAAGGGTGAGCTCCCAACATGTGCTCAGTCTACCAATTTGAACCAGAAATCCCTAGACTACACCTTCAGCTGCTTTATAATTCACTGTCATAGCACTGTCTCCAAAGGTCTCCGTATGGCCTTTTCAGCAGAGACTTTGATACACATTTAATGAGTGGCGTGTGGTTCTTTATTCCCCTGGAAAACTCCCTAATGTATTAGGGCATTTAAAATTACCTTCAGATTCTCTTGGCCCAGAAATTAAATACCAAGGCTGATTTAACAGGCAGAGTTATCTGATGCATTTAGTACATATGAGAAAGACTCCTGTTTTCCTATACCCAGGTAAATGCCTGAGAACATTATTTACTCATCATTACTCCTCCCACTCAAGAATTTTAACCATCCCAAATGGCCTGTTAGCTATCCTTCTTTGACTTCCTTAGCTGGACATCTTTTCCATTTGAATTCAGTTCAGATGAGCCTTTCACCAATTTGTACTTCTGGATTTAGCTAACACATTGTTTCAAGTAGATTGGAATGAAAAATAGAATCATAAAATCATAAAAATAAGTTCATTATTGAAAAATGTTGGTTGTTCACCCACTATGACTTCCCTGGTGGCTCAGATGGTAAAGCGTCTGCCTACAATGCAGGAGACCTGGGTTCAATCCCTGGATTGGGAAGATCTCCTGGAGAAGGAAATGGCAACCCACTCCAGTACTCTTGCCTGGAAAATCCCATGGATGGAGGAGCCTGGTAGGCTACAGTCCATGGGGTCACAAAGAGTCAGACATGACTGCACAACTTCACTTTCACTTTCTTTCTTTCATCCACTATGTGCCAGTCATATGTGAGGTATGCAGTGTGAACAAAGAGGTGGAATAAACCCCTGAGGCCAGCCCTCAGAAGTTTACAGCCTCTTGAGTGAGGCCGGACAAAAAGTAAAGGCTGAAGAGTAATTGCGAACCGCGACAAGGACTCTACAAGAAGAGAACAGGATACTATGAGTACAGAAGAGGCTTCTCTTTTAAATTTTGTGATCAGAAAAGGGGTTTTCAATTTTTTTAGAACAACATTGAAGGCTTCCCTGGTGGCTCAGCAGTAAAGAATCCACCTGCCAATGCATTAGACACGGGTTTGACTCCTGATCTGGGAAGATCCCACATGCCACAGAGCCTGTGCTCTAGAGCCCAGGAGCCGCGCCTACTGAGCACATCTGCCGCAGCTACTGAAAGCTTTGCATGCTAGAGCCGGTGCTCCACAGCGAGAGAAGCCGCTGCAGTGAGAAGCCTTCGCACCGCAACTAGAGAGCAGCCCCAGCTTGCCACAACTAGAGGAAAGCCCTCGCAGGAGTGAAGACCCAACACAGCCCAAAATACATACATAAATAAATTTCTTAAAATTATTCTTTAAAAAAGGAAAGTCACATGAAGAGAAAATTAAAAGGAAAAAAAATCAACATTGGGACATTTTGTTTATATGAACTCCCATGGAGAACAGAAGTGGACCTGCTGATATTGAAATGAGTGAGTGAGTGGAAAGTCACTCAGTCATGTCCGACTCTTTGTGACCCCATGGACTGTATAGTCCATGGAATTCTCTAGGCCAGAATACTGGAGTGGTAGCCTTTCCCTTCTCCAGGGGATCTTCCCAACCCAGGGATTGAACCTGGGTCTCCCACATTGCAGGCAGATTCTTTACCAGCTGAACCACAAGAGAACCCAAAGAATCCTGGATTGGGTAGCCTATCCCTTCTCCAGTGAATCTTCCCGATGCAGGAATTGAACTGGTGTCTCCAGCATTGCAGGAGGATTCTTTACCAACTGAGGTGTCAGGGATGAGGTTGACACCTAATCCCCCTGCTCTCCTCATTGGTTTACTGAAGCACCTCATGGAATCCTTTGATGCCCAGGGAACACATGTGAAAACCACTGTTGTAGAACCAGCCTCCTTCATGTCACAGACTGATTAGCTGAGGCCCAAAGGGCTGTATAGTCCAGAGTCAGAGGGGTCACTTCTGCTTAGTACCAGAACTGGATGCTGAACCCGGTTCTCCCACACTTGTGTTCTTTCCACTGTCTGCTGCCTCTTCTTCCCCTTTGTTGTGTTTTTATTATAAAACGAAGGCATTTCCGTCTGTGGTATTCTGTAATCCCTTTTCTCCCTCCTGAAATTAATTTTATCCATTGTTGTTCACACTGCCCTTCACTTTCTGTGCTCTCATGCCCCTTGTTTGTCCTCACAACTCACAGCTTTGAAAGGTGTTTTCCATCGCTGTTTTGTTTTTATTATATTTCTATGCCAAGCATTTGAACACTTGGATTTATTTTTTTCTTTAGAATTTTATTATTGATATCAAAATGTTGATGTTAACCGGCTCATGGTCTGGTTTGTTGGGTTGCCTTTTCTCGCCTCTTCATTCATCTCAAATGATAGAGTTCTTTCCGAGGCACCTAGGTTGTTAGTCTGGCTTTCATTCTGACTTACTCTGTTTTTAGTGTAAATCCTTGAGTATCTTTTACAGTTTTGTCTTACTTTTGTTTTACTGTGGCAGAAAAGTTCAGGGCCTGTGTTTGAATGAAGTAGCATATTTGTCCAGAACACCTAGGAAGTTTAGGGAAGTCATGAAAATGAAGATGGGTTAGGAGACTTAGGCTGTAGTGTCTGGGTAGTGAATATAGAGAGGAAAATATTTGTCCTAACTTGGGAGACTAGTAGAGGCTTGATGATCTATGGCTGAATGGTATGAGAGCTATGCTTGGGGAAGTAATTTTAACCATGAGAAATCCATTGAGCAACAGCTTAAAAGTTCTCTGGACACTGGTGAACCAATAGGAAAACCTTTACAATATTTGAGTTACACTAACCAAATGCATGCTGAAAGGTGATAATGCCAGTGGAGATGGAGACCAGGAACAGATAGATTTATGAGCTGTTGAGCAGATGAAGTAGAAAAAGAGGCCGCAGGATGACCGTGAGTGTCAGGGACATGCTCATCATGTGAGCGCCCTGCTGGAGGTGTGCCTGACAGCCCACTGCTCAGCCCTTCTCTTTCAGCTGCCCTCTGATGATACGCCTTTATGAAGTAAAGAGCTCTTTGGATCTCAGGGGTAGGTAGACACCATGGTTCTGCTTTTTTTTTTCTCTTTCTGCTTATGTTTCCATGAACTCCTCTTCAACAAAACAAAACAAAATTAAGCCTTGCTAGTTCTTCCTACCTCCCAATTGCTACCTACCTAGATGGCTTGGCAGACACACTACTGCCAGCTGCTTTCTTATCAAGCAGTTGGCAATTAGGAGAGGCCTTAAGAAAAGAGGTAGGGGGGTGCTCCTTAATATCCCCATCAGAATGGAATCGTCGACTGCGTTAATTAGGTCACTGGTTTGCAGCAGAACTTGGATGCTGTTGCGGAGGGGTGTATTTCATGTTGAAGCATCTGAGGAGTGGTGCCTGCTCTTGCACTGCATCTGCCTTCCTGTAACAGGCTGCATTCAACTGCTTGATGGACTTGCTGACAGAGTGCAGACGTGTGCTCGCCTTCTAATGAATTGTTCTCTTGTACCTGCTTTTTCCCAAAATGCGCTGTGGGATAAACTACCTTGTAGAGAAGATTCTTCGTCATGTGATTGTTCTGTTTCCTTAGAGACAACAGCCGTGCAATGCATTAGATTGCCAGATCCATAGAGAAAGAAGAAGCATTTGCTACAGAACGTAAAGGTTTGATAGCTTTTCCTTGCCTTTATGTTTTTGCTGCTTGAGCTGCTGGGCTGATGATGATTTTGTTTATTTTAGGCAGGATGCTAAAGCCTCTGGAACTTCCCAACCAGTTATTTTAAAGAAGGGAAACCCATTGTATCTTTTCTCACCTGGTTAATTGCAAAAATATAATTAAGAGTCAGCCTTTCTTCCATAATATGTATGTTTCCATTTTTAAAAACAGGTGTCAGTAATGAGCATATGAATGGGTCAGGAAATGAGATTGCATCATGCATTTCATTGACCTTTCTGTGAACAGTAACTTGTTAAAGTATTTAAGTTGTCTTCTTTTCTCATCTTTCTAGAAATACATGAGTTGACATCTAAAAAGTACAGCCAACTTCCTAAGTTTAGTGAACAAGGAGAACAAAGAAGGAAAGATTCAGAGATTCATTGTGGAAAGGTTTTTAAATAAAATAGTATTTTTCTGAGGCTTCTGTAGTGGCTCAGATGGTAAAGAATCTGCCTGCAGTGCAGGAGACCTGGGTTCAATCCCTAGATCAGGAAGATCTCCTGAAGAAGGGAATGGCAACCCACTCCAGTATTCTTGCCTGGAGAATTCCACGTACAGAGGAGCCCAGTGGGCTACAGTCTCAATGATTTAATTATCTCATTTCTAAGACCTTTTGCCTACTTTTTCAGTATAAGCATATTAAGCTAAGCAATAGTTTGCTAATTATTGCTTCATTTTACAATTCTATCCTTTCCCAGAACTAGAACGAGATACTTGGCTTCCTCTGGGTATCTCTCAAGATACCTAGCATGCTGTCTAGTGGTGAAAATTCTGTATAAGAATGTGTTTGTGGTGAACCTTTCCTTCCTGAGAAATACTTCATTCTAAGTCTTATACCACAAATGGCTGTGTTGAACTGCCAGAAATAGGAATGGAGGCATGTGTGTCTATTGCTAGGTCTTTTTGACATTAATGGATTAGTTGCAGTGTGTTTAGATTAGAAGTTGATTTTGCAAATTTTAAGTCTTTTCTTTTGGTTAATTAATTGTCAATAACCAATAAAGTAAAATGTACTTCCCTAGAAGTCAGAGAAACCTCACTGTAAATATGTAACATAATATCTATGCTATGCTTATAGTATCATATGGTTATTTTCTAATAGTTTTCCCAAAGGTAGTTCCATTGGCTTCTTTAACCTCTTTGCTTTGGCGGATAACCCTGGAACCTAGTGAAGTAAAGGAGACGGTTGGTCTGGTGTATGTATGCTCAGTCGAAGTGTCTGACTTTGTGAACCTTTGGACAGTAGCCTGCCAAGCTCCTCTGTCCATGGGATTTTTTTCAGGCAAGAATACCCAAAGGAAGCCAAGAATCTTGTTCTAGCTCTGCCATTTCCTCTTCCAGGGGATCTTCCCAACCCAGGGATTGAACCCATATCTCCTGTGTTGTAGGTGGATTCTTTACTGCTGAGCCATCAGAGAAGCCCAGTTGGTCTGGTACATAGACATAAATAAAGACCAAAATATCACACCATTTAAGGAGGTTAAAAATGATCTGCACTTGTCATAAACGTTGTCTCAAGGCAGGGTGCTTTTAGAGAGAGTAACAGAGGGGATTTATTCTTCCCTGAGAACTCTAATCTGAAAAATTCATGTGGGCAGTAGAGAGATGCCTGGGTTAGGATGGTGAATCTGTGGATTTGATCTGGTTGGTGGTATTCAGTTCAGTCCAGTCACTCAGTCGTGTCTGACTCTTTGCGGTGGCATTAGAACCAGGTAAAACTGGGTTTTACCAGGGCTGGTACTCTCATTTCATAGGTTTGTGACCTTAAGCATGTTAATTATCCTCGTTAACCTTTCTCTTTTTATTTTTAAAATAAGAATCCATCATGAATAGTAGCATGAATTCCAATAGTGTATCTGAGGACCTAGCTCACTGCTAATGCTCGTACTTAGTAAATGTTCATAGTGCATCACCCCTTCCCTCCCAACTCTCTGTGTTGTTCTGAAAGGAAATAATGCAAAATATACAGCAAATCTTGCAACTGTTAACTTCATGGTATTTTTTTAAAATAAGTGTATTCAATAACTTTTTCTGAATTATTAATTTTTTTTTGCTATTTTTTTGTCCATGCCACACAGCTTCCAAGATCTTAGTTCCCCAAGCAGGAATTGAACTGCCCACAGGGAATCCCCCTTTGTGGGATTTTTAATATTCTTTTGCTGTCCTGATCTGTGGTTAATTATTTAAAATAATTACATTGAAGTCTTGTTATAAATTATTTTACACATTTTTTATTGCGAATGATTATCAAATTAGATTTGACCTAAAAATTGTAATACGTTAAACTAAAATATAAATGTCTATTATTGTGAAGACTAGTATGAAGACTTTCCTGGTGGCTCAGAGGGTAAAGCGTCTGCCTGCAATGCAGGAGACCTGGGTTCAATCCCTGGGTCAGGAAGATCCCCTGGAGAAGGAAATGGCAACCACTCCAGTATTCTTGCCTGGAAAATCCCATGGACAAAGAAGCCTGGAAGACTACAGTCCATGGGATCACAAAGAGTTGGACACGACTGAGCGACTTCACTTAGCATGAAGACTAATTGGAATATAAACTTCTTGTGGGCAGGGACAGTGTTCACTTGCTTTTGTTTTTTTCTCAAAGCCCCTAATATTGCTATGGATTTTTGTTTGTGTACTGATGTGACCTTTGTTTATTTAAATGGAGTTTGTAGTAATCAGAAGGACTTTATGGAGATACTAAAATTTCAGGAGCCATTTCTCTCATTAAAAAAGTGAGAAAGAGAACTTCCTTCGTGGTCCAGCGGCAAAGACACCACAGTCCGAATGCAGGGAGTCTGGGTTCAAACCCGACTCAGGGAACTAGATCCCACATGCCACAACTAAGACCTGGCACAGCCAAATAAATTAATTAAATTAAAAAAATTTTTTTTTTGGTAAGAGTGTGATTTTGGCAAGTCTGTGAAGAAAGACATTCCAGGGTAGGTACCTAGAGAAAATTTGAAAGCAGGGACTTAGAAGAAGCAAATAAACAACTTGCTTGAAAGATGTAGAGGGAAGTGTAATTTGATAGAGAAAAGAATGAAGTAGTTTACAGTGTGGATTTTGAATTTGTCTTAATGTATGGTGGAATCTGCTATATAAACTTAAAGATGAGAAGAGTATTATTAAAGTGAGTAAGAAAGATAATTTCAAAAACAACATAAGTGTCCAGGGTTGAGGGCAAAATAGCTGCCTACAAAAATTGTAATAAGTGATTACATGTACTTAACTAAAAATGGTTGAGTACCTATGTAAAGCATTGTTGTGGGAGATACAAAAAAGTAATCAAGTAAATGAAAACATATTATTTTATTTATAGCACAATAAAATGCAGTAACAGTAATGAACACACCAAAAAATCTGGTAAAAAGTCCCCACATGCATGGTTGGCAGTTGATTGTCAAGACAAAGGGAATTGCGGGACCTCTGCAATTAAAAATATTCCGGGAGGAAGAGCAAGATAATGAGCAAATGCTTTTAAAAGTATAGTGCAGGGATAAGTATCTGTCTGGGTGACTTCCTAAAGAAGAGGTACACCAGAGGGCCTACAGAAAATGACAGGTACCCAAGGTATCACTCGGCCTCGCAGGCTTCAGACTTGGCTTTCTTCATGTACCGCTTTGCGTGTACACGTTAAGTCACTTCAGTCCTATCCAGCTCTTTGCAACCCCATAGACTATAGCCTGCCAAGCTCCACTGTCCTTGGGACTCTCCAAGGACTGGAGTGGGTTGCCATGTCCTCCTTCAGGGGATCTTCCTGACCCAGAGATGAAGCTGTAGTCTCTTACGTCTCCTGCATTGGCCAGGTGGGTTCTTGACCAGTAGTGCCACTTGGGAAACCCACATACCCCTTGACTCACTCACAATTTTTAAGTAGAAATTGTGCTTCAGCAACAGTATTGTGTTTTCACATCCTTGATTAGAGAGTATTATCTGGAAATTGTTTACCCCTGAATCTCAGTCAACTTAGAAAATAAAAGCAAGTAATCACACTCAGTTTTGGTCTGAAGCCAGGTATTAGTTTTTTGGGTTTTTTTTTAAGTCAATAGTCTGGCTGATATAATAAGTAATTTCTTCACTAAATGCATTTATTTCTTCACTAAATGCATTATTGTTAGGCTGAGACAAAGATTCCAAAAGATCTTTGAAATTAAGGTTAGATTTGAAAGTCATTTTAATAAATTAGAGATATGTTTTTGAAGGAAACCGTTCATATGAGCTTACCTAGTCTTCCTTGGAACAGCCTGCTGCTGCTGCTGCTGCTAAGTCGCTTCAGTCGTGTCCGACCCTGTGCGACCCCATAGACGGCAGCCCACCAGGCTCCCCTGCCCCTGGGATTCTCAAGGCAAGAACACTGAAACAGCCTAGAGGTGGCTAAAACTGCAACCAAGTAGTTTGAGGAGCATTTGTAATGTAGAGTTCTAAGGGGAAAGAATAAATCACCCAAAACCATACCCTAGGACTATTATCATTTTATCTTTCCTATAGAAGCGACTTTACAAGAGCTATGATCTAACATCATGCTATTGGTTTTACTTTATATATATATATATTTACTTTTATTTATTTGATTATTTGCACCGGGTCTTAACGGCAACACGTGGCATCTTTGATCTTTGTTGCAGCACTTGAGATCTTTTTAGTTGGGTATGCACTCTAGTTGCAGCATGTAAGATCTAGTTCTCCAACCAGGGATTGAACTCGGGCCCCCTGCACTGAGCGCACAGAGTCTTAACCACTGGACCACAGGAAGTCCCCATGCTGTTGGTTTTAATTTGTAGACCAAACAGTCATAAGTTTTTCTAAAACTAGAGCAAGGGTAGTAGAGCCACTGCACCATAATGATTAAGAACACAGACCCAAGAGCCATGCCATAAGACCCTGCTTCTGCCGCCTCATTTGGCTGTGACCTCAGGTGCATTACTTCTCTCTGTGCCTTACTGTCTCCATCTGTAAAATACAAGTAATAATAGGATCTGCCTCCTTGGTGGTTGTGAGGTTTCTATGAGCAAATCCATGGGGAATGTTAGAACTGAATCTGGCATGTATGAAGCACTCAGTGTTACTATTGTTATGAAAGGCACTCTCCACTGTGTTGATTTTATTACGAAATCACAGATGAAAGCGTCCTATAGCTACAAGCATACCTACCGAATATAACAGCTAAAAATGTCATTATTCCATTCTCGGAGAAGAGTCTCACCGCAGCTAAATATAACAGAAAGGTTACTTCTTACACAGTCTGCACACGACGTCATGCTGACTCATGATCAAATATTTCCTGAAAGCCTAATCTGTGTATCATGGTATGCCAGGTGCTTGTAATACAGTGATAAAAAACCACGTACATTTCCTGCAGTTTAGTAGAGGAGATAATGTAGACGGATCTAAAATGTTTTATTTCCTTTCTATTTTGGGAATGTGGTGGTAGGAATCTTGGGGGGTTGTGAAAGTTTGGATCAACTCAAAAGGTTTAACAGGTCTTTTTTCTACTAACAGTCTCAAAGTTCTCTCTAGGTTTGTAAAAGACTTTCCTTTGCAATTTGCTTTCTTAGTGATAACAGAAACAGTACAACCTCACTTTAGAAAAGTTGACTTTGGTATAGTAAGTTTTCTTTCTATTTTTTTTAATATATATATTTAAAATATTAAGCATGTTTTTCTCTGAAAATCAGAAAAAAATTAAACTTGAAAAACTGGAGGAGGACAGGAAAGTATAAATAGGCAAGAAAAATAATGCCCATAATTCTACTTTCCTTAACATTTTGACATATTTCCTACAAATATTTTGCTTTACACATCATATTATTTAGCTAAGACCAGGTGTGTATATATATAAATAATTTTATCTTATTTTATAGGATTATTGTAAAGATAAAATAATATTTTAAAGTCCTAACCACTGTCTAATAGATGCATATCAGACATTCAATAATTGTTAGCTAATATAATAGTTATGTTACCCTTCTTTTTACCTCTTAAATGTTAAGCTATTTCTCTTTTAACTGGAAGGCTCTTCATAAGGATTATTTTTTAATGCTAGCATAATATACTATATTTATTGATATACCATAGTTTACTTTTCCTTTCCCTCATATTTGAATACTTTAGATTTCTTCCAGAATTATTCTGTTATAAATATTTTCCTAAATATTTTTAAATGTAAAATTATCTTTACATTTCTGATTAATTTCTTGGAATATATTCCTAGAAAGGGAATTAGGAGTCAAAATGTTTGAACTTTTTAAAAGATCTTTGATTGGCATATTGTCAAATTACTTTATAGAAATTTTGCTTAATTTTGTACTTTTACTCTTGCCTGAAATAGTCAGTTAAGGGCCTTGTTATAAAATCCTCTCTAGCTTTAAGATTACCTTAAATTTTAAAAATATTGTTGTTATTTTTTACAAGGGAAAACAGTCTGTGATGTTAGCAAATTTCTTTGCTTTTCGTAATTAAAGTATTATATTGTTATTTGTGTTTCTTCTTTTTAATGGTGTATTTTCACTTTGACCATTTGTCTGATTGAAGTCTTAATAGTTTTCTTCTCAGTTTGTATGAATCCCTTGTATGTTAAGGCTGTTAATTCTTGCTCTGTCACATTTGTTGAAATAGTTCCCCAAATGACTTTTTCAGTTCAGTTCAGTCGCTCAGTCGTGTCTGACTCTTTGCGACCCCATGAATGGCCTCCCTGTCCATCACCAACTCCCGGAGTTCACTCAGACTCATGCCCATCGAGTCAGTGATGCCATCCAGACATCTCATCCTCTGTCGTCCCCTTCTCCTCCTGCCCCCAGTCCCTCCCAGCATCAGAGTCTTTTCCAATGAGTCAACTCTTCGCATGAGGTGGCCAAAGTACTGGAGTTTCAGCTTTAGCTTCATTCCTTCCAAAGAAATCCCAGGGCTGATCTCCTTCAGAATGGACTGGTTGGATCTCCTTGTAGTCCAAGGGACTCGCAAGAGTCTTCTCCAACACCACAGTTCAAAAGCATCAATTCTTCGGCACTCAGACTTCTTCACAGTGCAACTCTCACATCCATACATGACCACAGGAAAAACCATAGTCTTGACTAGACGGTCCTTTGTTGGCAAAGTAACGTCTCTGCTTTTGAATATGCTATCTAGGTTGGTCATAACTTTCCTTCCAAGGAGTAAGCGTCTTTTCATTTCATGGCTGCAGTCAAAATCTGCATTGATTTTGGAGCCCCCAAAAATAAAGTCTGACACTGTTTCCACTGTTTCCATGATCTTCGTTTTCTGAATGTTGAGCTTTAAGCCAACTTTTTCACTCGCCACTTTCACTTTCATCAAGAGGCTTTTGAGTTCCTCTTCACTTTCTGCCATAAGGGTGGTGTCATCATCTGCATATCTGAGGTTATTGATATTTCTCCCAGCAATCTTGATTCCAGCTTGCGTTTCTTCCAGTCCAGTGTTTCTCATGATGTACTCTGCATATAAGTTAAATAAACAGGGTGACAATATACAGCCTTGACGTACTCCTTTTCCTATTTGGAACCAGTCTAGTCATTAGAATTCATCCGTCTTTTTCTTCCTAATTTTTCCATTGCTTTTGAACTTAGAAAATCCTCTCTATCCATAGACCTGTATGTTTGCCTCTGATTTATGTAAACATTTATACTTAGTTCTTTAGTACACTGAAATTTTATTTATGAGGTGAAGTGATCTCAGTATTTCCCCATAGCATGTTGCAGTTTTTCTTACTTTTATTAAATACTTATTGCATTATATTGTAATTATTTTTTCTGTATTTTTATTCTTTGTAAGACTTAAGTTTTTGTCCTTTTAATTTTTATCCCCAGCAGTTGGCACAGTACCTACCACTTTGTAGAGACACAACAAATATTTGATAAAGAAAGAAATACACAGTTATGTATAATTTGTCCTGGAAGATTTTAAAGGCATGATGAGCTATTCTTCATCTATTCCTGGCTTTAAAAATCTTACGAGAGATTCTATAGTAATTTTAATTTCAAGCTAGTCAACATTCCACAGTATCCACCAGAATGAATTGGAGTGGTCTGGTCATAGGAGAAGTAACATAAAAAACAGACTTATACAGTAAGTTAAATTTTTACTTTCTAGTAGCAGTTTTGTCTAACCAGTAACCAGAAGCTCTATACTTGTTATCTAAGCCCCCCTATTACTGGATATTTCCCCAAACTTATCCTGCTCCACCTAAAAGAATAAAATGTACCTTTATAATGATCAGAGTACTCAAATGAACAGCTACAGTTTAAATGATGATACTCAAATGTTTTCAAACTTGACATTTTCACATGGGTTCCATTCTCCTATTTCTGACTGCTTGTAAGATATCATTTACCTATACTTAACAATGCCACTTCAGATTCAACAACTTCACCACTGAAATCTACTCATCTTTAGCTTCCTGCTCATTCTCTCTACCCCCACCAGTCCAATACCAAATCCTGTTTCCTACT
Source organism: Bubalus kerabau (assembly GCF_029407905.1). NCBI lineage: Eukaryota > Metazoa > Chordata > Mammalia > Artiodactyla > Bovidae > Bubalus > Bubalus kerabau. The sequence goes on from NC_073634.1 coordinate 76,729,310, forward strand.
CTTGTGATCCCTAGTTTGGATATGTTACCACTATCCACCCAGTAGTCAAGGTAAAAATCTCAGTTATTCCTTATGCACTGACCACATGCACTTAATCTGTCACCACATCTTATCTATATTACCTCCACAATGTTTTCTCTCTGTCTCTTCCCCATCTTAACTACCAGTGTCCACCCTTGTAATCACTGATCTGGACAGTTGCCATAACCTCTTCATTGAGGTCCCAGCTTCCATTCCTTCACCTTCCAAACCTCTTCACATAACTGATTTTTTAATGGGGGTGTGCATTAGAAAGAATCCTCTTGCCCCTGAAGATTCAGATTCACCAAACTGAAGGGACAGCTTGAGTATCTCAGCACAGAAAGCTTCCCTGATGATTCCTGTGTTCACCCAGATTAAAACCAGTATTTTACAAGCTTCTGGAATTACCATTTCAAAACCTTCCTATAGTCATGTCATCCTTGGCTTAAAAGCTTTTAGTGCCTCCCCTACTGCCTACAGTATAAAGTCCAAACTTCTTAGCTTGTGATAGAACAGGTATCATTGAACTCTGGTCCTAATCTCCCTGTCAGATGCATCTTTGGCTACTCCCCTCCCAGGGCCTTTGAGTCTAGCCAAATAAATCAGAGACCCAAGTATGCCTTGTACTTTTGGAATTTTGTACCTTTTTCCCTACCATTTCCTCTGCCTCGGTTACCCATCTTTCTATATCTGGAAAACTCTCGCCTCAATGTAACTTTACCTGAAAACTGTTAACCCATTATTCTTCCAGGCAGGGATAACAGCTCTTCATCGGTTGAATTCTCAGCACTTGTGTATGCTTGAATTGCTGCTCCCAGTAGTTTGCATTTGTGATGATGATGTGTGTGATGACACACACATACATACATATACATATAGTTAGGTCATTAAGATAAAGATAGTCTTACTTATGTTATATGAGTAGGTACCCAGTAGGTATGCCCCTTTCCTTTTGATTAAGAATTAATGAATTATATTGGGAATGCCCTGGTGGTCCAGTGGTTAGGACTGTGTGCTTTTCACTGCCAAGGGCCTAAGTTCAATCCTTAATCAAGGAACTAAGATCCCACAAGCCTTGTCTCATGGCCAAAAATAATAATAATACTTAACAAATTCTCAAAAAATATACATTAAGAAAAAAGAATTAAATTCTGAGTCTTCTTTTCATATCCACCTCTTCTGACTAGCAAATTACCTTTTATTTGATCATTCATCTATTTCTGTCTCCTCATCCAAAAAATTGGCCTGTCTTGTTAACAAAGCTGGAACCCCTCAAATCACAGTACTGATAGTTGATGGTCACTTGGATATCACAGAATTCGTTAGTGTCTAAAAATCCTTGCTGATATCTTCACCAAAGGAAGATACAGAACATCTGGTGGGCTTTGCTTCAAGGTATTCAGTAAGTTTTGAAGGAAAAGATCAACACAACTGATCTGGTGAGTTGCGTCAATTCTCTTACTTTGTAAGTAAGTTTCTATAACCGGCACCATTAATGTCTAACTCACACCTAAAAGAAGCATTCTTTTCAGTTTTGTCTTGCAAGAACTATGACAATTTTTTTTTCTTTGAAACTGGGAGTAGTGTTTGATGTATTACATCTCCTGAGACCACATCTAAGCTGTTGGCTTTCTCAGTGGGTCTAGTGGTAGATTCTACAGTCAAGACCCCCTTTAAGTTTTCAGATGCCTCCTTGATCTTGGGTTATAAACACATACCTATTTCCCTAGCAAAACATGTTAGGAGTTCAGAAAGGGTATGAAATTTGTGGACAGTTCTGATTAATTTACAACTTACAATCTAATCCGTATTGTCTGGTTTTGAATATTAGAGAAGCTTTGGTATGTGTGCTGTAAGATAATAATTGATCATGGTGTCTACCAAGAGATAAAGATAATTATTAAAAACTTCTGTGGTATCAGACGAAACAGAATGCTACAAATCATGAATTTTATCATGTGGATCCATGTTTGGGGAATTAAAACAAACTTGGGTTTTTTTCCTATTGTCATTTTTCCTCAAAGAATGTCAGAAAGGAAATTGAATGCAGTAGTATCTTCAGTATTGAAATATACTGGGTAACTGCATAAGTTCTGAAAGCAACATGAACATGTCCTTATCTATATTGGGAATGGGTTGCCAATAATAGTGTATTAAAGAGGCAAAGCACATTGTGTTTGCAGGACCAGAATATTTCTGATGCCTTCAAGAATGAAAAGCTATCATGCTGGACTTGTTTCTCTCACAGGAATTGTCTCCTTATCCCCTTTGGACAATGGATTTAAAAGAATCGCAAGAATATAAGTTTAGGGTAAAATGAAGCTAATTTTCGTCTTCACTTCCATTAATAACCAGCCTAAAACAATGGATTATAACTCAACACAGCACTACCATTAATAGGCTTGAAATCTGGGGGCAAAACTGGATATCTGCCTGGAAAGTAGGTAGTGAGATAAATAATGTGGAATCGAACTCCAGCCTCAAAAGGCATATTTCAGTTCTGAATGTCTTACTTTGTCACGCAAAGGAAGAAATGGGTGACAATAAGCATAGTGTTGTGGCTTAAAAATCAAGAGACCTAAATCTGTGCCCTGCAAATTACTTTCCATCTTTGATCCTCTCCATTAAATGAGAAATCATTAAAAATATTTCCCTATCCAGAAATGAAGTTGGTTTTTAAAAAAGAAGTGCAGAGGTAGACCCACCCATCTCTCAGTACTTTGGATCTACCTGAAACTTTTCCCTTGAGCCTGTGTTTGAATGTACTATGAAACCTGCAAAAATAATAAAGGCTCTGGTCCTTTAATACTTACTAGGATAGGGGCTTTCCTGGCAGTCCGATGGTTACGACTCTGCACTTCCAATGCAGGGGACGCAGGTTCCATACCTGGTCAAGGAACTGAGATCCCACATACAACATGGTGTGGCCAAAATATATGGGGTTTCCTAGGGCGCTAGTGGTAAAGAACCTGCCTGCCAATGTAATGTAGGAGATGTAAGAGACACAGGTTCGATCCCTAAGTCGGGAAGATCCCCTGGCAACCCACTCCAGTATTCTTGCCTGGAGAATTCCATAGACAGAGTAGCCTGGTGGGCTACAGTCCATAAGGTCGCAAAGAGTCAAACACGACTGAAGCTTCTTAACATGCATGCATGCATATATGTATTCACTAGGACTTGCTAAATATAACCTCTAAAAAACAATTTCATAATTAACTCAGCTATTAAGAGATAAGAAGGAGCCAGGAGGTTATTCTCAAACACCTAAATATGAGAGAAGGACTTCTCTGCCTCACATTTCTGCTGTTGATGGACAAATTTCTCTGAAAAATACTTCTTTCAGTTTAGGAGAGGAAGTGAGTGATTTCCCAGGAGGAATATTTAGCAATAGTCATGTGGTTCCAAGTGTAAGACAGAAGCCCTTTGTAACTGAACTTTGTGGGTAAGGAGAGGGGCTGAAGAATGGCTGAAAGGCAGAATCACAGATTCTTTTTGGTAAATTTGGAATCATTCATTCAAGACTCACAGGAGGAAGAAAGAAACCTTGAGTCCAGAAAACTGACCAATAAAGACAAGTTATCAAAAATGCTTACCTTGAAATTTAAATTTGGATTACAGATATGGCCTCATTGTTAACACTCTAGTAAAGGATTGATAAAAGAACTTAGTATTTAACAATTTAATTGTTTCAGTAAATTGTAGACAAACTAAATCTGAGGGAAGACAGTGAACTTGAACCAAATCTCAGGAAAAGCAGGCATGTTGCTGCTGTGACCTTTGTAGTACACCACAAATGCCACACACCCAGTGTTCCTGTAAACACCTGGAATGCAGAACTCAGATTCTTGTGTGCTAAAACGAAAACAAGAGCCACCAGGGTTACATCCCTGATGGCTCAGATGGTAAAGAATCTGCCTACAATGGAGAAGACCCAGGGTTTGAGCCCTGGGTCAGGAAGATCCCCTGGAGAAGGGAACGGCTACCCACTCTAGTATTCTTGCCTGGGAAATCCCATGGACAGAGAAACCTGGTGGGCTACAGTCCTTGGGGTCTCAAAGAGTTAGACACGACTGAGCAACTAACACTTTAACTTTCAGCCACGTGGGTACAACTTACTGTTCCTCTTGGGTAGTGGCTCTAGGGTCCTTTGGCTTTGACCTTCTTGCTGAGTTTCCTTAGGCTGAAAGTACTGATTTCAGGCCCCATTCCTCATGGATCCCTCTGAGCATATCAGGAGCGATATTAGTAGTTGGTCCTTTGCCCTTATCACTTTTCCATTTGTTTCCCCTCGTTTCACTGGTAATTATTAATATAATGTCAATGTCTTTTCTTCCAGTCCTCCTCGCCTTCCGACGAACCTGAATGACACCATGGTGAGCCACATGTCCTCTGGGGCGCCCACGCCCACCAAGAGGTATGTGATGCTTGTGCCTCGGTCCCCGCTGGGAGTTGGCTTCTGACCTCTGCCCTGAGAAGCAGAGCATTCCACAGGGCAGAAAGGACTGGCTTTCCTTCTCTTCCTCTGACTGTCTTTTTATATTATTTTCTATGTTTTATCCTCCTGTTTTTTTCCCTACTAACTTATAAATATAGCAACTGAAGGAGTCTGCTTTTGAGTGGTGCCTGAGGTGGATACTGTCCCTTTGTGACAACCAGTGAATGTGGTGTCAAAGCGGATTAGGCTTGTTTGAGATCTCTTTATTTTTTTAACATTAAACAATATTTGATGAGCATGAATTTCAGCAGTTTTGCAGTAGAGTTCTTGGAGAGTCAAAGATCATTTCTGCTTTCTGATTGGACTGCATAAATTGAGCTAATTCCTTATGTTCTCCTACATCATTCTGTATAGAATTTATAAGCATCCAAGTTGAAAAGCCTGAGTTTCTCTCTTAATTATACAAGGACTTTCCTTAGGGTCCTTCAAGGCACTAGAACAGTATACTCCTTTCTCCTCTTTATTTCATTACTCTTCTCCAAAATTCTCTTAGGCAGGACTTGAAAGAGCTGTATGAAATGGTTGACTTCCCATCTGATTTAAGCTGTTCCCTCACCAGAGCAATGCAGAAAATTTCTCAAGGGCACACCAATAAAGAATTCTTTCTAGCAGTCATCACTCAAAAAAAATACAAAAAAACTCGAAGATATTCCCACCTACTCCCCAAGTCCTTCCTGAAGAAGAGCACTTTGTACTGTAAACCTGAAGAAAACTATGTGTACTGATTGCTTTGGATTAATTTAACTATAGAAATGTCATCTATGTAATAATGCTTTGACTTTATATATATAATACTTAAGATACTAATACTTAAGAGCAATTATGTTTGTTCACATTAGGTAAAACTCCCTGAGCAGTGTTTCCCAGCCTGGAGTGATGAGAAGCATCAGCTGGGTCACTGGCTAAACATACACATTTCTGGGATCACCCATTTCTCAGACCCAGTGGACCCTGAGATCCTGGGAAGCCACATGGTTAGCAAGTATTCCAGGTGATTCTTATCATCAAGCAATTTGGGAAAGAGCCTTAGAAACGAAGGAGTAAACCGTAGGAATCTGCCACCCTGCAGTAGAGGATTTAGGGACTTAACAAACCAGAGTGACTTGCTAATACAGTGTTACCCACATGGACACTCAGCTGTTCAGACAGATGACGGTGCTTATCTGCAGCCTTGTTGGGACGCTCCAGCAGGACAGTAGCTACACTGCTTCTTTGGGGCAAAAGTGAGTGGTATGAGCAGTCTCAACTGTGCCCAGATTTCTGAGCCCTTTGACTTTGTGTTTGAATCCTGGCTCTCACCTGACCTTGCACAAGATTCTTATCTTGGTTGATTTATCTGTAGAATGAGGACAATAATAGTATCTACATTATGGGGTGTGTATGCGAGGATGTAAGATACTGTCCTTGGTATTTAGGAAGTGAACTAATGAGAGAACAGGTGGGGAGGAGGGGCTGATTTACAGAGGATGTCCTCTCTCAGAGGAACAGGAGGCTTATGAAAGAATACACGGCAGTAGAAGCTCTCCCACCTGCCTCGATTTTACAGTCGCCCTTGCTGGCCTTAGCTTTTTATGGAAAACACCCATAACATTCAGAGCCAGACCCAGAATCTAAGTATCAACTCAGGAATGTTTCTGCTTCAGAACTCAGAAGACAAGGTAGATTATTGAAAGAAGTCAGCTTGTGGGTTTTATGTTTTGTTAGTCGCTCAGTCGTATCCGGCTCTTTGCAACCCCATGAACTGTAGCCCGCCACGCTCCTCTGTCCGTGGAATTTTCCAGACAAGAATTCTGGAGCGGGTTGCCATTCCCTACTCCAGGGGATCTTCCCCACCCAGGGATCAAACCCAGGTCTCCTATATTACAGGCAGATCCTTTACCATTTTAGCTAGCAGGGAAGTCCAGGCCTTATGTTTTAGCAATGCCGTTTATAAGGACTTCACTTCACCTGAGTTCTCTTCACTTACTAGTTTTGTCATCTGACTCCCTGAGGGCCCTAAGTGTATGGTGACCAAGGGAACTGTGCATTTAAGAACCCACAGCTGAATGTAGTTGGTAGAGTCTGTTGGAGGGAGTACATTTTTCTGGATGATATTTCATTGCTTGAGCAGGCTGAAAGAAGGGAGTTGGAGTAATAATCATCACAGCTCCTCTCTAGAAGGACTGCTAACCTTAAGCTTGATGTTGCTGCATAAAGCCCCAGCTCAGTAGTCAATGGCCAGCTGCCATTGTCAGTCACAAAATATTTACAATTTCTGAAAGTTGTTTCAGATGATACTGTATAACCTGGGTGAATATTTTAAAGTCAGCAGTTCAGCTAGCATCTCTTTCTGGGTAGGCTTCGTCAGTGCTAGCGGTGGTAGTCACAGACTCTCCAGGGGCTGACCAGCAGACCAAGCAAGGCCAAAGCCCTAAGAGACTGGAGCAAAGGCAGAGCTCTGTGACTTAGCATGAAGAGTAGTTGTTAGAGAGGCTGCATGGGAACAAGATGCCCCTGTCCAGCAATATTGTCCTTAGAACTTTAAGAGATTTCATTTCTATTCAGGATGAAATGATGATATAACATCCAGACATCAATTGCATAACTCATAGATCTGGCTCTTCCTGGCCCCAGTTACTAACCCATATAAATTTCAGATAGTACCCTGTTTACTTCCTTGAGGACTCATCCGTGTTTGTTTTCTCCTCTGAATGTCGTCAGACCTGTGTCTCCAGAGTCTGAGAAAAGCCAGGAGCCTGACACGTCATCCCAGTCATAGATCCTTCCTCTGCCAGGGCAAAGAATCCTCGGGGGGCATAAGGCTACTCTCCAGAATGAGGTTTTCTTTAGAACTCAGCATAAGACATAAATCACTGAGTCAGACAAGAACACACACAGTATCAAAAACGCCCCAGGAAAAAATTAAGAGTTCCAATTTCTACCTTTCTGATAGGCCATGCATATAAAAATAGTCACAGCCCCAGTGGTGAAAAAAATATTTGATTAGCTCCGTAAAAGATGATCTCAAATGTAATGGTTACTTTTTACAGAAGAAAACCTTATAAAGGGCTGAGATGCTGACAATCATGTGAGAAACTGTAAATTATGTACCTGAAAGGTTCCCCTCTAGGGATTTGCCCTCCGAATATTCTTCTAATATTCTTATATTGACATGTTTATAGTTGAAAAGAAATTTCGTCTTTGTCTGAGACTGAGTAGTTTCTAGAAATGTGCTTCTGTTAAAGAATCAGAACAGTATACTTAAAAACAAACAAACTTCCAGAACTTTAAAACAGACTTAAATTGCCCCTCTGCTAGTTAATTTCCTCTGAGGCTTGCTTCTGCCCCTCTATTTCCCCAAGGTTCAGAATGTGATTACATTATTACAGTCTGCAGTATTGTACTATTTTAAGTCATACCTTATATTCAAACCAATATGAAGAATGATGCTGATATTTTTAATGTATTCTAAAGCTTTGCCTTTAATTATTTATACACATAAAAATGTTTACAATTCTGTGGGCACTTCATATAACTTTGACATCAACAAAAACCTCCAGGATGAAACTTTTGACTTTGTGCATTTGTTTGGTATAGTAGTTTTAACTCTTTTAACTTCAAGTATTAAAATCTAACTTTAAAAAGCACAGACCCAGTTAAGCCAGATGAAAACATTGTAAAAGTCTTGTGTACAACCTTGTACGGACTTCCCTGGTAGTCCGGGGATTGAGGGTCCATCTTCTAATGCAGGGGATGCAGATTTGACCTCTGATCGGGGAACTAAGATCCCACATTCCCTGGGGCATCTGAGCCTGCACACAGCAAACAGAGTAGCCCTCATACTGCTGCTGGAGAAGCCTCTGGAATGCACTGCAACAAAGACCAGCACAGCCCAACAAAAAGAAGAAAGGGAAGAGCAGAAGCTGAACTGCCACCGAGACGTCCACCCTTGGCTTCTCCATCTCTTGGCTCCTCTCAGAGAGCGGTCTTCATTCCCTCCTCCTATAGAACAGCCACTGCTCAAGGTGTCAGTGGCTTCCAACTCACATCCTCAGCCTTGTCACTCGAGAGGTTGTGCCTTTCTTCTTTCAGATTAGGAGACGCCAGGAAAGAATTCTTGTTGTCCTGAATGGCATTACCACCTATCCTCGTGTGTGTGTGTGTGTGTGTGTGTGTGAGAGAGCCAAACTCTCAGACCTGTATCAGGAGAATTGAGGGAGGAGCATTTCCCCTAAAGAAGGTTGTACTGTCAAGAGCAGCAGAGATCCTGTAAATAGAAAAATACCAGAGGTTGTTGGCAGAGTGCTGTTTTGCTGCCCAGCACAGAGAGGTGTGCAGAGGTGTGCACATGTGCGTGCGCGCGCACACACACACACACACACTTCCCTCCCCACGAGCTTTTCTTCCTGACACAGTGCAGCAATATGACACGAGCGCGCACTCACCTTTCCCGGAGGTCTTATCCACCTCCTGCAGACAGCATGGGGTCCCGGATATCTGGGTCACGTCCATTCATCAGAATCAGCTCTTTTGTGATTCATTAACCTAGTCTACCATGGACCGAATGAGAAGTTTTAAGAACGCTCACATCTTTACAACTCACAGCTACAACTGCAACTCACAAGTCTGTAACAGCAGATATCTGAAAATAGGATAATTGTAATTTAGAGAAGCGGGGTGGGGAAGGAAAGTCACAGGAAATAGGACATATTAAGCCATATCTGCCCATTTCCTCCTGAAACACCATGAAAATGACAGTCAAGAGATTTTTATTTTTTTTAGTAGAAGCCCACAACAACAGAGAAAAATGGGTGAGGAAACAATAGCAAGAACATTTTGGAAGCAGCAAAGCAGATGGCTGAGTGGTAACTGATTTTTCCAGACTGGAGAGAACTAAAATCTAAGCCAACTGAGAAACCCAGAGGAAAGCCCACCCGGGAATGGGAAGGCTCTGTGGGGGGAAATACAGAATGATGGCTTATAGTCTGTGTAAGAAGCACTTACAGCCTCAGAATGTCTACATAACTGGGCACCTGCCCCTGCCCTTCCCTGCCAGAGCTGAGATTTATGCCTGTGGTTTCTGGAACAATACAACCCCCATAAAAACCCAACTTGTCCTAATCATCTCACCTTGGTGGGCTGAGGCCACTGGCTTCCAGACAACGTGTCTCTTTCTCTTGGAACATCATATTAAAGACTTCAGGAAAGCCCCACTGCGTCCTGTTATTCCTCTCAAAGTGCCTAGGGCTCCAGCCAGAGGGGCACAAGATCCAAGTCCTAGGATCCCAGAGATTACAGTTTAACCAGTGGCTTTGCTCTGTAGCCATGTAGCAAAGATTGATGTATTCCCTCCCTGGATGGAGAGTTTTGCTACCATTGACACTTCTCCTTGACTCAGCTAGTTCCAATCAGCGTTACACCCCACTCCCAGTATTAGTTTCTATTTTAGTCATAATTCTTGGCTACAAATAATAGAAGCTCAGTTTGAATTGGCTTAGGGAAAACAAGAAGATTTTTTTGTTTTTGTAACCAGGCTGTGGGCAGAGCAGGGGGTAGTGGCTGGGCCCCTGGGCGGACAGAGCAAGGGGAACTCTAACTGGTGTAGGTGTTTCCCCCACCCATCACCTCCTCGCTCCTCTCTACTGCACATCTGCTCCTTCTTCCCTAATGTAACTATCATTCCACGAAGCAGGGAACAAAGCCAGGAGACCCATGTGTTCACATTTCATAACCTCATTGCTCTAGGTGGATCCAGTTTGAAAACTTTCAATGGAAGTTACATTGGATCCATCTTGGGTCATGTTACCCACCCCGGTGTTTTCTGTTGAGTGGCCCCACCTAGAATAACATGGTTGAATGGGTAGGGGTCAATTCACAAACAAGGGTGAGTCTACTTCCCTGGAGAAGGTGGGGCTGCTGAGGAGACATGTCACTATAAACTTCTTTCTCAGGTGGTTTCTGAAAGAAGTACATGTGAAAGCATATTACATCACACCTCCACATGCATGGATTTCTTTCAGGAGACCTTTGTTCCCTTACCCCCTTTTCTCAAGGGTTAAATAATTCTTGCTATTCTGTTCAGTTTATGGAGATGATTGCGTGGGACATAACACCCACTTTGAGTGGTGAACAGGTAAATACAAGAGCCACAGATCCTGAGTAAGTCACCAGTTGCAAGGGACCTTAAATAAGGGCAAGATTTTATCGGAGCCTTTTTACTTTAATCCATACTTCACAAGAAGGAGAAGCAGGTTTTAAAGGCCAGGCGGTGCCACAGTTTAAGTACTACTTCTGAGCTGTAGAAACGTGACCAAGTTAAGAGGTGAGTTGTCCTATACTGGTTTTAAAATGGCTTTCTGACTGGGCGCCAAGATAAAGAGCTTATCTTGTTATCTACAGAAGGCAGTGGAGTGACAGAAGCCACAGAACGCTGCCTTTTCAGACTGAAAACAAAAGAGATGTGGGGAAACTGAGAAGAGAGACAAAATGAAATTGGTCAAGGCAGACACTGTGCATGTGTGGACTCGGGCCACTGATTCTCTCTTTCTGTGAAATGAGAAAAATAGAGTTTGGTGGAAAGCAAAAACTAATGAGGTTTTCGGCAGCGCCCTGAAACAGCTACCTTGTATGAATTCTTTGTGACAACCTCTCCAAGGCAACTCAGGAATTATTTTTTCTCCAATTTTTTTTTTTTTTTCCTTGAAAGACAGAAAAGCATAGTAATTGAAAATTAACACATAATCTTATGGAACTGCAGAGTTGGCACATTTCCAGAGTCTGTCTGATGGCCTGGGCAGCCTGCCAGTTTTCAGTGGCTTCTGGGTTGGGATTAAATTCCATTTCCATTCAAGCATTTAAGGTAAACCCTTCAGCAGTTCTAACTCAGGTTAGTACAGATTAAAAGCTTGAGTATTTCCAACTCCATACTTCCAAACTTTGATGTGAATAGTTTCCTCCTCTCATTGGACTGAGGCTTGAGATCCAGAATGTGAGCAAGAATTGCATCCATGATGGACCGTCAGCAGAGCAGAGGGGAAGAAGGAGCAGGTCTAGGGGGAGAAATCGTGAGTTGAGTGTCCCCACATTTCGATTGAGATGCTTGAGGGATCTTGGGCTTGAAGACGGACTTGCTACATTTTGAATGTGGGGGTGCTGGGGAAGGGAGTGGTTGGTTTTCTTTCTGGCTTGAGTTAGGTACCTTTGGTCAAAACACAGAAGGAAGATTTTGGGAGGAAGTTAGCAAGGTTATGTGAGTTAGAGGAGCCTGGGGGACGTCAGGGAACCAGACCATTGCATGAATTCTTGAGATCTGACAAATGGCCAGTAGAACATATACACAGTCAGTCTCTCTCTCTCTCTCTCTGTCACACACACACACATTTTTACATATGCTTTGGAGGCTGTTGCCTTGGATACCTCTTGACTGTCCCTGCTGCTAAGAAGCTGACTAGGTGCAGCACATTGCTTTCTAATAAGATGCTATTAAGATGCTCCATGAGCTTGCACACACGACGGAAACTCCTATAGCGATGCTCAAATTTCTGTGCTGGTCTGGCTTAGATGGACTTGGTTTTTCATCCCCATCAAACTATTAAAATGTTTCAATTTCTTTTAATAAGCAGACATTTAAAACAAATCAGTGCTGTAGTATAAAGTCTTACCTTTTTTCTGGATCTCATTAGGAAAACTCTAGTCTGCTCCCCACCAATCCAATCTCATTTTTGCGACCAAAGGGATTTTTCTGAAGTACAGGTCTGAGTATGTTATGCTCCTGGATAAAAATCTTCAGTGGCTCTTCCCTTCTACATTGCTGTCCAAAAGCATGGAAATGTTCTGTGCTAACCCGTCTGGTAGCCATTAGTCATGTGTGGGTACTGTACACTTGAAATATGACTGATGCAACACAGTGAATTTTTAATTTTACTTAAATTAATTTGAATTTAAACAGCCACAGGTGGCTAGTGGCAGTGCAGTTCTGCAAGATGCAAGGCACATTCTTCATTTCTGAGCTGACCCTTGCCATCCTCTGCAGCCGTACCTATTCCATGGTTTCTACTTGGCATTTACTCTGAGTTACTTAATCACTCACAGTTCCCCAAGCAGGTTGGCGCATATGCTGCTCTGCCTTGGTGCCTCCCATCCTTTTTCCTGTTATTTCCTTCTCTTTGTCATCTAATTCTGCCTTCTCAACTTAGCTTCACCACCTCCAGGAAACCTTCCCTAGTACCCTAAAGCTAGATGAAGTGTTCATCTTCTATGATCTGTAGCATCTTGTACACATCATAGAATTGTTATTAGCCATTTGTTTCATGCTTTTCAAGACCCTAAGCTCCTTGAAGGCAAAAATCCACCAGGCTTGATCCAGAAACTTACTCCTTTTCTCAAATCTTGCTGCTGCTTGCCCCTTGATCAGCATTTCTGCTAGGAAAGGGGTTTCTTCATCAGTCATTTCAAGCACATAGCATCGTACAGCACTGCCTGCTTGTTTCACTGAGGGCTGAGAGATAAAGGACATGGATTATACTGGAATATCAGGTTCTGATGCAGTGCCACTCCTGCTGGCCCCTCTTGGTTAGCTGTAACTTCCACTCTTTATCAGTGAGAAACCTGACTCCCATCAGTCACCATCCGCTTACATATTTGGTCGGTGGCTGATAGTGTGCATAGCAGTTTCAGAATTGCTGATTTATTTTTTAAACAGATGATTGTTAAGTCATATATTATACAACTCGTCCATTTAACACATACCATTTAGTGGTTTTTAGTATATTCACAGAGTTGTAAAACCATTACCACGATAGATTTGAGAACATTTTCATCACCTCCCCAAACTGATTGGTTACTAAAAAAATCTCTGCAGTGTGGAGACTCGACTGTAGAGAACTAGAGTGGAAGAAAAGAAAACAGTCACAAGGCTCTTGGAGTAGACCAAGTGGCCCTGGGGGAGGACTTCCAGACGAGAGTATGGCAGCAGTGGGCGTGGCAAGAGTGGCTGGTGTGGGGATCTGTTCTGAAAGTAGAGCCGGCAGGACCTGGTTAAGAGATTAGATGGGGAACATGAGGAAAAGAGAAATTAAGAAGACTTCTCAGCTTTGGGGCTTGTTGACTGGGTGAATGAGAATGCTGTTTATTAAACCAGCCAGTTGGGGGGAGTGGCAGGCGAACAAGGAACGTGTGGAGAATTGAGCTGTATTTTGAACATGTTGGGCTTGAGATGCCTGTTAGGCAGGCAAGGGCAGATGCTGAACGGGCATCAAAGTTACATGATTCTGGAGCTCTGGGGAGAGGTCAGGGCTGGAGTACGAAGTTGAGAAGATTACAGGTAATGCCTTTTATGGAAGATTGTTCTAAGAACAAACAGAAGATCTGTAAAAGTCTCTGATGGGTCACAGTACTTTGTTGATAGTAACTGCTATGTTATGGTATTTAATCCTCCCAACACTCTCTAAAGTAAATATTTCATGAGGTAGATTTTGTATTATTATGATTTTACAAATGAGAAGACTAAGACATGGAGAGGTTAATGTCCAAGCTCACATGGCTAACAAGTATCAGAGTTTGGATTAAACCCAAGACTGCCTGACTCCTGTGCCCGAGTTCTCGGTTGCTATGCTCTGCTGCCTTTTACTTAGTAAATAATTCTGCTACCAGGCGTGCGCACTGGCTCTAGCATGCTTGCTTGTAGTGTCTCTGACCTTGTCCCACCCCTGCTTACCCTTCATCCCAGCCACCCACCCCCTCACCACCCCCCACCCACCATCAGATCCCTTCCCCTTGCTACCTGTGCCCATGGGTGTGTTCTTAACCTGGGCCAAAGGCGCCCTCTCTTGCTAACACTGGAGATTCTGCTGGAGCTATGAGACTGTCACCTAGGATCCCAAGCCTCTGTTGTCTTGGAGAGCCATTCTCATACTGCAGTGTGCAGCTGGAGCCCTGGAAGCTTGTTTCAAATGCATATTCCCAGGCCTCGTTCCCAGGTAATTTGATTCAGTAGAAGCTTGAGGGTTCTAAAGGAAGAAGTCTGGGGAAATGTGTTTTTAGAAATGCTGCCTTTGACCCTGCAGTCCCATCAGGACCTTCTGTCCCCAACTATGCTCATTATTACCGTTGGTTTAGAGCTGGGAGATGCCTTATGAGGGAAAGAACTCTCTAGGTACCTGGGGAGAAATGTATTCATCTCATGGTCACTTCTCTTTTTAACTTTGGTTCATTTTAATCACCCTTGTCTTTGCTGGTCTCCCTAATTGGGTAAAATTCTACTATTACTTCCTCTCATAGGAGAACAGTGTCCTTATCATCATAATACTCATTACACTTGGAGTTTTCCTTATTTGTGTGATCATCTCTTTTCTACTTGACTATTGCTCTCTTGATGTTAACAGTCAAGTAGAAAAATCCACGTCTGGGTTTTGCTCATGTCCTGTCCTGGCACAGTGCTGACTCTAGTCAATGCTCCAAACATTGACTCACATGCCCGATCTCCATCAGAAGTGCCATTCAAACTATTGTGTACTCAGGCATGCAAATCACCTACTTTTATGGATTGAATTAACTTTTGATAGCTTAGAAATAGAACAGTTATTTTCATTATTTTATTTGTTATAGGATTCCAAAATATTCCAAAGGATTGACTTTGTTTTAGAAAAACAGAGTTCTAAAGCAAAATCTGTTTGTAAGTTGGGATTGTATATATGTTGCATATACACATTGCAGCACATTCAATGCATGTATGCATTGAATGTGCTGCAATGTGTATCAAAAAGTAAATCTGAAAAACAGGTACATTTTTGAATGTGAGTAGAATGACATAACACCCATTGTTGTTCAGTTGCTAAGTCCTGTCTGACTCTTTGCAACTCTATTGATTGCAGCACGCCAGGCTCCTCTGTTCTCCACTATCTCCTGGAGTTTGCTCAAATTCATGTCTATTGAGTCGGTGATGCCATCTAACCATCTCAAACTCTGTCATTCCCTTCTCCTTCTGCCTTCAGTCTTTCCCAGCATCAGGGTCTTTTCCAATGAGTTGGCTCTTCATATCAGGTGGCCAAAGTATTGGAGCTTCAGCTTTAGCATCAGTCCTTCCAATAAATATTCAAGGTTGATTTCCTTTAGGATTGACTGTTTTGATCTCCTTGCCGTCCAAGAGACTCTCAAGAGTCTGCCCCAAACAAAATTGTCAAAAGATTCATGGGCATTTAAATTCTTCATTTGCCATAAGCAGCTACTGTTATGCTTTTCATTTTGGCTTAGATCCCTAATTATCTGGCAAACAACACTAGTTCTGAACAGCAGTCTTCGTATCACACTAAAATGGAGTTTAATGGACTGTTGCTTCTAGAGTAAACGTCTCCAGTTTCTGTTCTGCCATTTCCTTTGGAACACATCATGGTCAGATTTTCATGCCCGTTACTCTGCCAAAACTACTTTTGTCAAGGAGACCAGAGACTTCCTACATGCTAAATCCAGTGATGAATTCTCAGGACTTCCGGGCTTGACCTGTCAGTGACATTTGATGTAGATGATTGCTCCCTTGTACTTGAAACACTTTCTGCGCTTGCCTGCAGATACTATGCTTTCTGGCTTTTCTCCTATTCCTTCTCTGCCTCCTTTGCTGATTTTTCCATACCTCTTTGACCTGTAAATGTTAGCATACCAGAGGGACCACTTCTGTTTTCTGTCTGTACTCAACTCACTGTAGGTGATCCCATCCATACTCATGACTTTCGATAAAATCTGCATACAGGTTACTATAAAACTTCTTTTTCTGACGGAGACTTTTTCCTTGAACTTTCACCTTTTCCCTCACACGTCTTCCTCCTAATCAATACCTTCACTTGGGTATTTAATATATATTTCATAACTAGCATATTTTAAACTCAGTTCTATATCTTCTCCCACCAAATCTGCTTCTCCCATATTCTTCCCCATCTCTGTGAATGGCAGTCCCATTTTCTTAGTTGCTTGGTCAGAATCGTTAATTTTTCTCCCATCTAAACTGTCAGGTTATTAAATCTATCCAAAATCACTGTCAAAGTCTATCTAATATCTTGTTATTTATTATCACTTCTACAGCTACTATTTCCTAGCCACTCTTGTCTCTCATCTGGAATGTCAAGATGCCTTCTAATTGACTGCTTCTTCCCCTTGCTCTCTGGCACTTTATCCTTCCTGTAGCAAATGATCCTATTAAAATACAAGTTACACCTCACTTCTGCTCAAAACTTTCCAGTAAATTCTAATTTCAGAGTAAAAGCTAAAGCTTTTGTCCTTGTATGCAGGATTATATAACCTACTTCTCAATCTGTCTGCCATAAAGACCCAGCTTTGTTTTGAATTCTAGTTTGAAGTGAAGTGATACTTTACAAAGATATGATAAAAATAAGTTACTACAGAAAGAACCTCCACTCTGGTCATGGTGAACTAACTGGTATCAGATTAGCTCTCTCACTATAAACCACTGGAAAACTGGTCTGAATGTAAAAACAACAGTTTTCAGGAATTAGACAGTAAGTAGCATAGGACTGATTCCTGAGATGGAAAACAAGTGAGATAGCCCCATGATTGCCCAGACTTTCTGCAGGAATGCATTTGCCAAACACCAGTGCAGGATATAAGCAGAGCAAGGTGGTCTTGAATGAGAAAGTAGAGATTGGAGTTGGGGAGCAAAATTTGCTGAGCAAAACACCAGAGAGGAATACATGTGCAGAGAAAGAGCTCCATAAATCTTAAGAGAGATCCCTTGAGTCTTCAGCTGAAAACTAAGCTGTATTTGCATGTAATGAGATTTCACATGATCTGAGAGAGAACAACCCCTGGGGATTTGAAAGTGGAACAACTGCCTGAGCTCATACTGTTGAGTTCTAACCAACATATATAGTTTGAGTTCTAACCAACCAAAGTAAAGAGACAAGATTGAATGCTTGAGGCACTCAGTAAAGACCCCAGAAGGACCACATCTTAGGAGCGGGTCAAATTAGCCCTAAATAAAGTTACTCTAGATCTGCACTAATGAAGCTTCAACATAAGCCTCAAAAGGATCAAGCTGTTCACAAGGAAATTGACTGCCATTCTTAAGAGGAAGACAACAAAATCCAGACATTCAGCAACATAATACTCCGCATTTGCACCATTCAGTGGAAAATTAGAAGACATAGGAAGAGGCAGGAAAGTATGACATGTAACCAGGAGACAATTAGTCAACATAACAGAGCCAGAAATAACCCATGTGATGCAGCTAGCAGACGTGGGCTTTGAAGCATCCATGATAAGTATCAAAAGTATGAAAGAGGGACTTCCGTGGTTGTGCAGTGGTTAAGACTCCATGCTCCCAGTGCAGGGTGCCAGGGTTCCATCCCTGGTCAAGGAACTAGATCCCACATGCCACAACTGAGGGAAAAAAAAAAAAAGATCCTCCATGCTTCGTCTAAAGGTCCCATATGCTACAGTGGAGAGTAAAGATCCTGAGTGCCAGAACTAAGACCTGGTGCAGCCAAGTAGTAAATATTTTACAAATATATTTATAAAAGAAAATATCAACATAATGTGGAGAAAATGTGAGAAATAAAAAAGAACCTAGTATAAATGTGATTGGAAATTTTTGCATGTATAGTCTACTTCCGTTAAAACCTTTAAAATAAAAAAAAATAGAGCTTACAGGGTTGAAAGGGATTATACTGAAAAATTCAGTGAATGGACTTAACAGTAGGTCAGAAATTACAAAATGAAAGTTCACTGAACTTAAAGACAAAGCAATACAAACTATCTAAAATGAAGCAGAGAGAAAAACATTTGAAAAACAGAGCCTCAGTGACCTTTGGGACAATGTCCAACAGTGTAACAGAAGGGGAGGAAAATAATTATTCATGGAAATAATTTTTTCCAAATTTCTGAATAAATTTTTACATATTTAATGAAAACTACAAACACACAGATACAAGATGATCAACAAACTAAGCAGAATGAACACAGAGAAAAACATAGCAACACACATCACAATCAAATTGCAAAAAAAGAAAAAAAAAAAACGCAGTGATAAAGAGAAGACATTAAAAGCAGCTAGCGAAAAAAAAGACATGTTACATATGGGAACAAGGGTAAAATTTTCCAATGAGTTCTCAATGAAAATAATGCAAGTTAGAAAATAGAATGATATCTGAAAGTGGTGAAAGAACTGAGTTTTATTCTCTCTAAAATATAGAAATTTCCTAGCTTTATCCACTGAAAAACCTAGAAGTGGTGACAACCCAACAACAGTGAGCACTCTAGTACCCTGACTGTGGCTTCTGAATGCTCTTTCTCAGTAAAAGGGACCTGAGACCCTTGGAAGAAAGTTTGATTCTAAGTGTGGAGCAGGACATATACAAGATGAGACTGAGGCATCTTACTGTACAAACAGGGAAGCTAATAAGCTCTAGTGAAGCCTGCTTCCTGGGGTTCCCGCTGGCCAAAGTTAGGACGATTTGAATACCATTGTAACGGATTGAAGCACATCAGATACACAAAAATCTATGAGTTTATAATGATATTAAGACAAACAAAAACCCTCCTAAGGCACTAGCTCATTTTTCTGTTGTTGCTGTTAAATAAGAAATATTAATCATTTGTTTTACCTGTCCTGAATGAGCAGTATTTCACAGTAAGCAAATAGAAGAAATGAATTAAACGTACAAAAGATGATAAAACTAGAAAGTCAACCTTTTGTAACCCCTCATGAAATAATGTATCTAGGCAGGAATCATTTTAAATGCTAAAATTATTAGGTGAAAAGTTGATGGGCATGTTTGTAATAGAGAGATGTAACCAATAGTATCTGAATCCACTGATTGGTATTTCCATTCCATTCCATTACGTACCTCCTGTTTGATTTATAAGTACATCATATTATATATGATGGGGTCTAGCCCTGTCTCAATAACAAAACAAAAGCAAAAACTTTAGTCCAGCATCTAGATCTGACCCCACAGGGGCTAGAGAAACAAGTTTAATGATGCCTCCAAAATGTAGGATATACAGCAAGGTAACCTGTTTTCTTCATAAGTAGATGATGGGGAAGAAACAGGGAAAAGGAAGAACTGTTACAGATTAAGAACAGAAACATATAATCAAATCCCAACATAAAAAACAAAAACAAAAAACATCAACCAAATGCAAAGTGTGGACCTTGTTTAAATCTTGACTTTAACTGTAAAAGGATATTTTTTAGGATTTAAATTTTCAGATGGACTAAGATATTCAAGAATTTTTGTTAATTTTTTCATATGTGATAATGGTGTCGAGGTTGTATAAATTTTTTCTCTGATGTACAGACTCAAGTATTTGCAGGCGAAATAATAAATTGTCTAGCCACGCCCTCCTGCACAAAATGTTGGAAAAAGGAAGAATAAATTAAATAAGTTGATGATGTTGATCTTTGTTGAACTTTAGTGATGGGTCCATGAAGTGTGCGTGCTCAGTCACTTAGTTGCGTCCAACTCTTTGCAACCCTGTGGACGGTAGCCTGCCAGGCTTCTCTGTCCACGGATTTTCCAGGCAAGAATACTGGAGTGAGTTGCCATGTCAAATGGTAGTCATTAAATAACTTTTTCTATTTTGTGCATATTTTAATACTTCTCTAGTGAAAAGTTAAAAAAAAAAAAAGAAAATCATGTGCTTAAGGACTTTCCAATATCTGTAAGAGAAAGCCTCACTCAGATTGTATGCAACATTGTCAATTAAATACAATTCTAACAAGTTTTGTATAAGTATCAGTTTCATGGGAGAAATAGAATGATGCTAAAGGCAGTATCCTTGTAGAAATAAAAAGGTTTAATTGGTAACATGAAGTAACTGAAAACTCTGACAGGTAGACAGAAGCCATAGGAGCATTAAGGGGCCACTCAGTGATTAAATGGACCCACTCTGCCTCAGTTTTCCTGCCAGAGGGCATTCCCTACAAGATGTATCCATCACAGAGCCCAGAACCTGGGCAAGCCTGGTGGGTAAGGCTCCTCGGTGGCCCCCACATTAGTTTCTCCTTCTCACGGGCTGTAGTAGCAGCCCGCCCACCAAAGCAGTTTTCAAAGGGGTTGCTTTTGTTGAAGGGATTAATGAGATGTATTCCCTATGGTCTAACACCATATTCCGTTATGCCTTGTGGTTTTTCATTGTTTTCCTTATCATGATTTTTTTTTGTTCTTTTTTTCTTTGACGTTTGCCCATTTTAATCCATGTTCTTTTCTCGCTCTGTTTGTGTTCGTGTCACGCTTGCTGTCTTTGCCTCCGTTGTTCCTAGGTTACAGTATAGCCAGGATATACCCAGTCACTTGGCTGACGAGCATGCGCTGATAGCTTCCTATGTGGCCCGTCTGCAGCACTGTGCACGGTCAGTGGGAGAGCAGCAGTAGGCGGGTGGCCAGGGGCTGATCGGAGGGAGGGAGAGCTCTGTTACCCGGGGCTGCCAGCTGGAAAATACTCTGCATGTGGGGTTTTTCTTGAGAAGCTACCAGCTATGTTTGGCAGGGTTTAAATAATTGCTAAAGCATTAGCTTCTAAAAGAGAAGGAGCCTTGCCAAGCCTGGGCACTTACCTAAACACAGAGTCAGAAATTCTTCTTTAAAGTGAAGTGCCCTTCCTTCCTTCAGACTACACTTAAAAGGGTGTAAACCTCAGAGATGTGCAGTCCCAAAGCCGTGTATTCACAGAGGTATTTGATACAACCTCTTCCTATTCATTCTTGCCTAAATAATGGAATCTTTCGATCCATGTTCAAAGTCTGGGGTTGATCAGCACACCTTGTCTAACGTGGAGGCTTTGACACCATCACCTTGTTACATCTTTATGTGTTGCATCATCATCCATTCCCCCAGAATCTTATCATTGTTGATTTAAACCAGTAATTTTCAACAGTGGTATTGAGTCATTGTCACCTGAGAGACTTTTACCAAACCATATATACCTCCTCATATTATAATAATTATATGTATTATAATTAACTAGAAACTACTGTTGATATGGGAATATGTCTGATCCCTCAGAGGGTTATGGTGGAAAAACATCTGATAACCACTAACTCTAGCAAAGTTAACCCTCTAAAAGAGTTACTAGCAGACAAAATGCCATTGCATTCGGGTAGACCCAAAGTCACCTGTCCATTCCATGCCCACCCTTGCCACCATTCTGCAAGGAGAATGGCAGGTAAAGTTTAAATGATCTAAAGCCATCCCTCCCCTTTATATAGCAGCAGAGAAGAATCTCTGTGCCAAATAGCCTGAGATTCTTACTCTGAGAGAGAAAACTAATTTATAAACTTAAACACATGGGAGAAGCTAGAGACTTAAATTTTGATCATAGCTTTGCCCTTAACATGCCTTGGCTCCACAGGAAGCGCTTATTCCCCGTGATAACAGAAAAATAAATTAATAATCAATTTTAAAATATGTATAATTGAAAAGGACTGTTTTAAGTATTATACTTTACAGCACTTTGCATAGTTTTCCCAGTATGACCAAATGGTGTTTATTACTTTCAAGCATTTACCTGTCTCTAAAGCATTAGATTATAGGGTTCTCCTATCTCCCAGCTATAATTAATAAGCTTATTCTGTGGAGGGGAAGGCCTACAAATTGTGCATTGTATCATAGGGAGATGATTTCTGAGCACTCTGTCCCAGTCCCTTGATCTCTGGGAAGAGACTTGTCTCACCCTGGCAGGACAACTTATTTAGTATCAGTAAGGGCAGTTGTCTGAGTGATTAAAAGTTTCCATGGTGAATACAGCAGCAGAATATTTGACAGACACTGCTACCTGATATTTCAGCCCAGGAAGATGTATGCTAGGTTTAGCTGAGACCCTCAAGTCTCATGGCTTAGAGATGAGGCTCCCTGAGCGAGAATTGATGGCCAGGAGCCCTGGAAGAACATGAGGATTGGGTGAGTACTGCATCTCTTCTTGATTCATAGTTGAAGGAACTGAGCTTTGTACAGAAATTTCCAGGCTAACTATTGATAATTCTGAATATTGAGATTTAAAATCAGCTGAAGTAGAAGAATAAGAAACCTTTTTAATTTCCCTTGTAGTTTTCATTGACCTTAAAACCTGTCATCAACAGAAAGTTCTAGTTTCTGGCTGGAAAGCATGGCCAGTTAAAGCGACCATGTCTTCCACACTCAGGTAGGAATGACAGGTCAAATCAACCCTCCTAGGAGAGGGAATGTGATAGAGAAGGAGGACCTCTTTTGCAAAGAGGAACCTATTGTGTCACAGAGGACAGCCGCTGTAAGTCCCACTTCTTAGGCTGCTGTTCCCTCCATAACAGTATCTACTTGTTTTGGTAAATGTTTATTTTGTTGTTATTTAAAAGATAAAGAGAGTCCTCTTGTTTCAGACAAACATAGGCATAAGTACTATAATTCAGCCCTGACCTTGGGGCCCTATCCCTAAAGTATTAAAGCCAACCATTGGTAGCATGTTGTTATTGCAAGATCATCTTTTGAGAAATGATTATATTAATATATGCTAGAGCCTGACGCTTGCACACCTAAAATTATATAGTGTTGGGAAGTGTCATGGGCAGAAGGCCATGACATTGACAGTGGCAGCACCTTAAAAAAAAAATTCATCCTAGAGGAAAGACCAAGGGAAGCTTAAAGAGTTAGTCACAGAGATAGAAATACAGGATGGTAAAAAAAAAAAAAATCTAAGAAAAATATAGTTGACTTTGTATATGAAAAGTCCAGATCTCTATTGATTTACCTCCATCCTTCCCAGATTCTCTTCAGTAATTATAAAAAGGTCTTTAAATTTTTTTCATATTTCATATTTTGTCATACTGTTAAATTGCACTCAGGGGTTTGGAACTCCAGGAACCTGGAGCCAAAGTAGAAACAAACCATGACAGTCATCTCTCATCAGATAGTCATCATCATTATTGTTGTCTTAAAGCTTCTGTCAGAACTGAAACAAAGTAGAATTATATAGCCACAGTGCTGGTTAATCTAGAAGTGCCTTATATGGATAAGTAGCAGTTGACATCACACCCTAAATTAAAGATGTCAACCATAATCAGCAGAAGGTTCTATATGAGCAGAACATATACACAGAACTAGCCTCCTGCTCAAGAATCCTTTTATCCAAGGTAGTGGAGAAGGCAATGGCAAGCCACTCCAGTACTCTTGCCTAGAAAATCCCATGGATGGAGGAGCCTGGTGGGCTACAGTCCATGGGGTCCCCACGAGTCGGTCGCGACTGAGCGACTTCACTTTCACTTTTCACTTTCACGCAGTGGAGAAAGAAATGGCAACCCACTCCAGTGTTCTTGCCTGGAGAATCCCAGGGATGGCAGAGCCCGGTGGGCTGCTGTCTATGGGGTCGCACAGAGTCGGACACGACTGAAGCGACTTAGCAGCAGCAGCAGCAGTGGCACTGAGGTGGTGGCACTACCTTAGTGCAAAATGAGAGTGAAAGTCTCTCAGTCGTGTCCGACTCTTTGTGACCCTGTGGACTATACAGTCCATGGAATTCTCCAGGCCAGAATACTGGAATAGGTAGCCTTTCCCTTCTCCAGGGGATCTTCCCAACCCAGGGATTGAACCCAGGTTTCCTACATTACAGGCAGATTCTCTACCAGCTGAGCCACAAGGGAAGTCCCAAGAATACAGGCGTGGGTAGCCTACCTTAATGGAATTTAAAATTTTTAGAATGCTGGAACTCTTGTTAAGAGTAACAGACTAAATTAATTCACTCAAGTTGGGGCTACAGTTATAGAACAAGCATGGTAAAAGAAGAGAAAGAACATTGGAGGGGAATGTTTGATACCATGGAATCTTCCCCCACTTTATCATATTGTAAGCCTGCCCTAGCTTAGCTTCCTCAGTTTTGCTCAGCCAATGTTAAGAGTACTTCCCCAGCCCTCTGTTTTTCGTGATGCTTTAGTTTTCTCTTGGTCTTTTTGAATTCAAGACCTATATCTAAATGCATGAGGTTTTCTTTAAACAATTGATTGGAAATAGCTCCCTAGGCTTTATAGATGCCCTTTTTTTCAGCCTTTGCATTCAAACAGAAGTGTCCCCTTTGAAGGTGTAGGAGCAACAGGGATATACTGCCCAAAAGAGATGTTATGCATGGCCTTGTCATTTCTCTAAATCCCTTTGGTCTCAGAAGACCATTAGTATCTATGATTCAGGTCCCCATTTCTTTTGTTACCATTCTTTTCCATAAACATTTCTCCCATCTGTTCTTTCTGAGAGAGAAGCAAGAGTAGGGGTTGTTTAATAGATACCTGTTGAATTTTTATCTCCTTGGCAGTGTCCTGGACAGTCCTAGCCGACTGGACGAGGAGCACCGGCTTATAGCCCGCTATGCTGCCCGGCTGGCTGCAGAGGCAGGAAACATGGTAAGTAAGTAGAGGATTACAGGAGAGTAGCAGAAATTTACATTATTTTAATATATAGATGGAAGGGGAATGGTAACCATGAAACTCTGGAGAGTAGATACCTCAGAGACAGGAGGCGGGAAACAGGTTTAAGGAAGGGATTGCAGTGGTCTTTAATTTTATCTATAATAACCACTTTTAAAAATCAATCAGTAAAAGAAAATCAAAGAACCAAAATTTGGTTCTTTAAAAAGATTGATAAAATTAATAAGCCCCTAGAAATCCTGATCAAACAGAAAGGGAAAAGGATGTGGAAAAAAGAGAACCTTTATACACTGTTGGTGGGAATGTAAATTGGTGAAGACTATGAAAAACAGTATGGAGGTTCCTTAAAAACTAAAAATAGAACTACCATGTGATCCAGCAATTCCACTCCTGGGTGTATATCTGGAAAATGATGAAAACACTAATTCAAAAAGATACATGTACCCCAGTGTTCATAGCAGCAGTATTTACAATAGGCAAGACATGAAAACAACCTGACTACCCATCAACAGATGATTGAATTAAGATGTGATTCACACACACAAGCTGGAGTATTACTCAGCCATACAAAAGAATGAAATATTGCCATTTGCAGCAACATGGGTGGACCTAGAGAATATTATGCTTAGTGAAATGTCAGAGAAAAGCGAATTCTATACAATATCACTTAAATGTGGAATCTAAAAAATAATACAAGTAAGTGTATATGCAAAACAGATTCAGACTTGGGACTTCCCTGGTGATCCAATGGCTAAGACTCCATGCTCCCAGTGCAGAGGGCCTGGGTTCGATTCCCGGTCAGGGAACTAGATCCTCTATGCTGCAGCTAAAGATCCAGCATGCCACAGCAAAGATCCCACATGCCCACCACTGACTTGGTGCAACCCAGTAGATAGTTAAAAAACAAAATGGGGACAGACTCACAGACATAGAAAACAAACTTGTGGTTACCAAAGGGTTAGGAGGGACAAGTTTTGGATATGGAATTAGCAAACTACTATACATAAAATAAATAAGCAACAAAGATTTACCATATAACACAAAGAATTATACCTATTATCTTGTAATAACCTTAATGGAATATAACCTGCAAAAACCCTGAATCATTATACTATATACCTGAGACTAACACAATATTATAAATCAACAGTACATCAGTTTAAAAAATACATAGAAAGGGAAGAAAGAAAATGCAAATTACCAATATTAGGAGTGAAAGAAAGGACATCACTACAGAGCCTATAAACATTATAAGGATGGCAAGAATATTATGAATATCTTTGATATTATGAATAAACTTGATGACTAGGTGACAAATTTCTTGAAAGATACAAATTTACATAATTGACATAATAAATAGAAAATCTAAATAGTCATACATCTGTTAAATTGAATTCATAGTTGACTTCAAAAACTCCAAGCCCAAATGTCTTAACTGTTGAATACTATCATATGTTTAAGGAAGAAATAATAACAATCTGGCACAAACTTTCAGAAAATAGAAAAAGAAGGAATACTTTCCAAGTCATTTTATCAGGTCACCATAACTTGAATCTAAAACAATACAAGGCCATTACAAGCCAAGTTCTGTCATATGCATAGATGCAAAAATCCTTAAGAAAATATTAGCAAATTGAATCCAGCAATATATAGAAAGGATAATATTCCATGATCAAGTGAGATTTATCCTAGGAATGCAAATTTATTTAACACATGAAAATCAGCCAGTGTCATTCACCATATTAGCGATTTAAAGAAGAAAATTATAATACTTCAATAGGTGCAGAAAAGGCATTTTAACAGTCAGCAAGACTATCTAAGATTTCTTAGAGGGGTTACAGGAATCACAAACCATTGGGTCCAATATTGTCCTGGAGTTCTGGAGTGATATTAAACTGGACAGGCAGGCCAAGATCTTACAGGACAATACTCCACAGTGTATTGTATACTAATTTATGTTTGCTCCTTCCTAGGGAAATAGTTACGAAAGCTGCCAATAGAGAGTTTTGCTTTGTTTCTCTCTCAAAATGTAATTTATTCCTTTGGGTTTGTTTAGACTTCAAAATCTTTTCCTTGAGAATCTGATAAGTCATACATCTGACTCTAACATTCCAACTCTAAAGATTAGGGAAATGGAACCGAATGGGAGGGAAAAGTCTTGGGAAAAGACTAGTTTTATTTGATTAGTCAAACCAGTCAGTCACAAATATTTATTATTTTAGAAATTAAAATTTACAAATAATATTAATTTTTTTGAGATGGAGTAGTGTTGTGGTTGGAGTTTTAAAATTAAGTATACTTAATACCATTATACAGTCTTGCTGACTTTAGTACTTTTTAAATTTTGTAAATAAAAGCTCCAAAGCCATTTGACCCTGAAAAGGAGATCCTAGTACTCCTTTACTGCAAACAAGATAAATCTGTTTACACCTGATAGTTTCTGATGCCAATTCTCTTATTCATGTGACAATGATCCTTGTTAGAATGGTCTTGAGACTAAATTCTGATATGGCCCCTTTTATCTTCAGTTTATTTTCCTAAGTGTAGTTATCTTATAAATATTGGGTCTCTCAGGGTGGAGTCTTCTTAACTAGATTTCTATTAAACAGACGACTTCTAATCTACTAATCTCTCACTGATACAAGTGCTTTGCATAAAGTGGGTGTAGTGCTCAAAAGAATTTATTTATAGCCTGCCAGATAGGCTTTGTATTGATTTTTTTTTTTTTTTTTCCAAAACACTTCACAAAGAAAGACCATTAAATCACTTTAGCAGCCGGCATTACACCCTATGAAGTCCTCCAACATCAGACCCTCACATCTCCCCAGGTGGCAGACATGGCCACCGAAACCTCTTCCAAACAGAGACTGATCCCAAACAGAGAATTTGTAGATTGCTTAGATGAACCAAGAGAGCAAATTTGTTTTCCTAAAGCGCCTAAACTCCTTTTTAAAGCAGAAATACAATGTCTGGCAAATCTTAAAATTTCATCACAAACATGACTAGCGTATGATGTAGTCAGATGGTTTTTTGTTTATTTGTAAAGTTTCTTTATGAGAAAATTAAAAACTCACTATGGACAACTTGGAAGAAAAGTGAAAGGAAAAGGAAACCATTATCCATTGTCGTGCTATCTAATTTACACATTTTTGAGATTTTTTTTCACAGAGCCCAGTCCCAGACTTCACAGCCTCATCATCATGTCAGCTGCCCCACCCATACACTATTCCAGATATATCCTTATGGCTTCTTAGAATTAAAGATAATGGTATTTTCATGTGTGTTTGGCACACATGTGATGACTTTAAACCCCTACAAAATCGTCATTGTCAAACCTAGCTACATATTATAATCTTGTGTGCAGCACTTAAAAAGTATAGAGATTCTTGGCCTTGCCTCAGATCACTGAATGCAGAATCAATGGGTTTAGCAGGGTCTATTGATTTTCATTTAAAAAGCAAAAAGAAAACTTTCAGTCTTTTGATTTATAGTTACCTTAGGAACCACTGCCCTAAAAAACATTACTGGATTTTTGAGAGAGGGAAATTAATAATCCATAGCCCTCCAGTTAGTCTAGGCAAGGCTGAGGTGATGGGAGGGCTGCGCTGGGATGCAGTGAAGTCTAACTGATATCAGGCATATCTCTGTAAAACTCATTCTACCAAGTTCATCCAGACAGGAAACTTCCAGTCTCTTTTTAGGAGGCTCCAGAAGTGCATCCCAGCAGTTGACAGTTTGCTGACTATGTTGGCTTTCCTTGGTTTAATGGTTTTTGTTGTTCAGTCGTTCAGTCGTGTTTGACTCTTTGCAACCCCATGGGCTGCAGCACGCCATCCTTCCCTATCCTTCTCTATCTCCAGGAGTTTGCTCAAACTCTTTGAGTTGGTGATGCCATCCAACCATCTCATCCTCTCCCACCCTCTTCTCCTTTTGCCTCCAGTCTTTCCCAGCATCAGTGTCTTTTCCAATTTGCACAGTTTTGCTCAGTGAGGTTTTGTTCCTTATCCTGTATTTTTCAGCTGTGTCTCCATCTCATTAAAGATGATGGAGCTCTGTAAGATTACCTAAACCTGAGAGAATACTGGAGTGGGTAGCCATTCTCTTCTCCAGAGGATCTTCCTGACGCAGGGATCAAACCTAGGGCTCCCGCATAGCAGGCTGATTCTTCATGGTCTGAGCCACCAGGGAAGTCTAAGAGAATACTAGGGTAACAGAGGAAGGGATCTTTTTCCATAAATATTCTGATTTTACAAACAAGAGAATAAAGGTATATAGGAAAATAAACTAGCTCAAAGTTTACATGGCGAGTAAGTAACTGACCCTAGGATTCCTAACATTGCACAAAGTAAATCCTCCAGTTGGTAGCCAAAGTAGGGTTTGTTTGTTTGTAATAAACTTCATTACAGAACAGTTTCAGATTTATAGAAAATTTCTGAAGCTAGTTCAAAGAGTTTCCATATAACCCAAGTTTCTTTTCCCATATTAGTAACATCTTACTTTAGTATAGCACGTTTGCTGCAGCATGTCAGTGTATGATTATTAACTAAAGTCCATGCCACCTGCAGTGCAGGAGACCTGGGTTCTCTCCCTGGGTTGGGAAGATTTCTTGGAGAAAGAAATGGCAACCCACTTCAGTATTCTTACCTGGGACAGAGGAGCTCGGCAGGCTCCAGACCCTGAGATCGCAAAAGAATCAAACATGACTTAGCGACCAAATAACAACAATGTGCTTTATTCAGATTTTGTTAGTTTTTGCCTAATGTCTTTTTTCTTTTCTGGGGCTCCATCCAAGATACCACATTTCATTTAGCTGTCATCTCTCCTTAGGCTCCTCTGATCTGACCCTTTCTCTGACTTTTCTTATTGTTTTTTGTTTGTTTTATTGAAACATAGTTGATTTGCAATATTGTATT
The DNA here is from genome assembly GCF_029407905.1 of Bubalus kerabau. NCBI lineage: Eukaryota > Metazoa > Chordata > Mammalia > Artiodactyla > Bovidae > Bubalus > Bubalus kerabau. The sequence goes on from NC_073634.1 coordinate 76,759,110, forward strand.
AGTTTCAGGTATAGAGCAAAGTGATTCAACTATATTTATATATGATACACAGGATTATTTTCCATTATAGCTTATTACTGACTTTCCTTGTTTTTGATGACCTGGACAGTTTTGAGGAATGCCCTTTAACTGGGACTTGTCTATTTTTCTCATGATTAGACTGGGATTGTGGGTTTTGGGGATGAAGAGGTAAGTGCCACTTTCCTCACTTCACATCTTACTTGTATAGTATCCGCGTCACTTATCTCTGTTGATGTTAACCTTGATCACTTGGCTGAGGAAGCGTTTGTCAGGTTTCTCTGACATAAAATTCCTCTTTTTTCCCCTTTCCACACTGTCCTCTTTGGAAGGAAGTCACTGTGGACAGGCCTCACTTAAGGAACAGGGAGTTAGATTCCACCTCCTTAAGAGCAGAGTATGTACCTATGTTATTTGGAATTAATTCAGTGTTTCCCTGTTCAAAATCCTGCAGTGGCTTCATGCCACATGTGGAATGGAATGGAAACTCCACCCCCTGATGAAAAGGCCCTTTGTGATCTGGCTCTCCCAGTTTATCTCCCACCCTTGCTTCACAGCTAACTCCCCTCCATTGGTACTGACTGAACACACCCATCTGGAGCACTGTGGGCCTTCACCCTTCTCTCTGCCCAGCAAGCCCGAGCCACCAACCCCTAGACCTTCACCTGGCTGGCTGCCTCAGTTCACTGAGTCTTTTATAACTACCTAATTTAAAAAAGTCTTCTATTTCAGTTTATTCTGTTTCATCACCCTGTATTTCTTCATCAAATTTATCACTACTGATGTCCTACATACGTATATATATTTCTTACCTTTCTTTCCCAGTGTAATATAAGCTACATGAGGGTAGAAGCTGTATTCAGGCATCCCCAACCTACGAGCCATGGACCAGTACCTCCTGTCAGATCAGCAGTGGCATTAAAGTGCACAATAAATATAATGCACTTGAATCATCCTGAAACCATCCCCCCGCCTCCCCATTCCATGGAAAAATTGTCTTCCATGTAATGGTTCCTTCCGCCCGAAAAGGTTCGGGACTGCTGCCTTATTCACTAATGCATCCCTAGTTTCTGGAACAGTATCTAACACATAGTAAGTGCTCAGGAAATATTTGTTGAATAAATGAATGAAATATTTAATTTTTCAAAGAAACCATCTTTAGGTCTCTTCTGGCTAAAGTATTCCATGTTTTTTAAAACTAATTTTCTGTCGTTTTCTCTGGAGGCATTTTAGGAAGGGATACCTGGCTTCGTTTTGTTTTTTTTTAAGGAATACTGTGGTGTCTAAGATGGTCAATAAATAAAATCCCTACATCTCTCTATTATTTAATGTACCTTGACTAGGTTTGATATTTGTCTGAGTGAAATAAGCCATCATTCAACTCTCTCCACTGGGGACTCTCCCCATTGTTACATCCAGGTGAAGGAGCTAGGGTGCAGGCTGCTCCAGGTGGGACAACTAAGGGTTTGAATCTTCTTCCACCTCTACTTCTTTTTTGTGTGTGTTTTTCAAATTTTTATTTATTTAGTTATTTTTGGCCATTCTGAGTTTTCATTGCCGTGCATAGGCTCTCTCTAGTTGCAGAGATCAGAGGCTACTCTGCATTGTGGTGCACGGGCTTTGCGTTGCAGTGGCTTCTCTTGTTTTGCAGCACAGGTTCTAGGCACTCAGGCTTCAGTAGTTGTGGCACACAGGCTTAGTTGCCCCATGGCATGTGGGATCTTCCCAGACCAGGGATCGAACCAGGGTCCCCAGCAGTTAAGGCGGACTCTTAACCATTTCACCACCAGGGAAGCCCCCACCCCTACTTCTTTATGTTTGAGTAACAGTGCTTCTTGGTGCCAAAGAATATTGCCTGGTTAGGAATCACTATTTTTTTAAGTTAATTTTTGTTGGCATATATATAGTTGCTTTACAATGTTGTGTTAGTTTCTACTGTACAGCAAAGTGAATCAGCCACACATATACATATCCCCTCCCTTGTGGACTTCATTCCCATTCAGGTCACCACACTGCATTAAGTAGAGCTCCCTGTGCTGTATGGCATGTTCTCATTAGGAATCACTGTTGATAATCATTCTTGATTTGTGCATTAACTTCCTCTATGACAGATGCTTCAGCATTGCAGTCAGACACTCAAAACTAAAAAGATTCTTTAGAAATGTCCAGTGAAATACTTTGAGGGTTTTGATTGCTTGTCATTATATGAAACCAGTTCCTTTCAGAGTTCCTCATCCATAATTTTCCTTGGTCCCACTCTGATAAGGAACCATTCATCTTAACTCCAGTCTTCAGGATTTGTAAATCTATTATTCATAGCAGGTTTAGTCTCAGGCTTGCCATTTTTCTGAGGTTCAGCTCAGGCTCTCACAAGACTATGCATAGACAATAGAGAGAACTTGCTCAGTTGGCCACTGGTCCACTCTTCCTGTAGGAAGAAAGATCACTTTTTTCCTTTTTAAAAAAGAAAAGTATTTGGTAAAATACTTAAAAAAGCCTCCTATTCAGATTTGCTATGCTGTTTTACCTGTGTTTATTTAGGAAGTTTCACATGAAAAGAATTACTGATTGCATCTTTAAGCCCTAGATAGGAAACAAGGTTTCTGCTTCATCATATATCATGTGTATACATGAAGTGAAGTGTAACCATACCAGAGCCTTCATATGAGACCTTCCACTGTGGCTAATCAATAAAAGGGAAATGTCACCTAGTCATCCATTTTCATATTTTGGGTTGATTGACTTCCATATTCTTAAAGGAGGTAATCAGAGTCAAAAATGTCAGTGGATTTGAAAATCAACCATAATGATTTCTCCAGAGATATTTAGATGGCCAGTAAGCTCATGAAAGTATGCTGAACATATTACTCATTAGGAAAATAAAAATTGAATTCACAATGTGTGTGCGTGCTCAGTAGCTAAGTTGTATCCAACTGTTTGTGACCCTGTGGACTACAGCCCGCCAGGCTCCTCTGTCCATGGAATTTTCCAGGCAAGAATACTGGAGTGGGTTGCCATTTCCTTCTCCAGGGGATATTCCAACCCAGGGATAAACCTGTGTCTCCTGCATTGGCAGGTGGATTCTTTACCACTGAACCACCTAGGAAGCCTGAATTCACAAGGAGATAGAGTTTATACTCTCTAGGATGACTATGGTTAAAAAAAATGGACAATAACAACTGTTGGCAAGAAAGTAGAAAAATGGACCTCTTGTATATTGCTAGTGAGAATATAAATTATTTGTATATCGTTAAAAGTGCAGCCATGTAGGAAACAGCCTTGGCAGTTCCTCAAAAGATAGTTACTATATAACCCTGTAGTTTCACTCTTATATACCTGCCAAAATGAAAGCATGTCTCTATACAGAAACTTGTCCACAAATGCTCATAACAGCATTATTCAAAACAGCCCACCAAAATGGAAACAACCCCAAATGCCCATCAGTTGTTGAATGGATGGACAAAATACTAGCTATCCATATGGTAGAATATTATTCAACCATAAAAAGGAATAAAATACTGATACATGCTACAACATGGATGAACCCTGAAATCATTTGCTAAGTGAAAGAAGCTATACTTAAAAGATCACATATTGCATGATTCCATTTGTATGAACTGTCTAGAATAGGCAAACCCATAGATACAGAAAGTAGATTAGCAGTTGTTACGAGATAGTGGAGAGGGATGTGGGGAGTGACTGTGGGTCTCTTTTGGGGGTGGTAAAAATGTCCTGAAAGTAGATGCTGGTGATGGGCTCGCAGTCTTATGAATATAGTTTCAAACCACTGAAATGTATACTTTAAAAGGGTAAATTTTAAAGCATGTAAATTATATCTCATTTTTTACAAACCCACAGTTTAGATACTTCATGTTCACTCGGATGGTTAAAACCAAAAAGACAATGACAGGTATTGGCAAGGATATGACAAAGTTGGAACCCTCCTTCACTGTTGCTGGGATTGTAAAATGGTTCAGCCACTTTGGGAAACAGTTTGACACTTTGTCAATATGTTAAATACAGAGTTACCATGTAACTTAGGAGTTCCACTCTTAGGTATTTAATCAAAGGAGATGAAAACACATATCAACACAAAGATTTGTAAATGAGAGTTCAGAGCAGCTTCATTTGTAATAACCAAAAGCTGAAAACAGTGGAATACTATTCAACAGTAAAAAAAAAAAAAAGGAAGGAACCCTGATTCATGGAGCAACGTGGATGAACTTAGAAACATACTAAGTGGAAGCCAGAAACCAAAGAGTACATATTGTGTCATTCCATGTATATGTATGTAGAAAAGGCGAAACTGTAGACAGAAAGCAGATCAGTGTTTGCCTGTGGTTGGGGGTGGGAGTCGCAGTTTACTACAAACTGGCATGAGGGAACTTTCCGTGGTGATGAAAAATGTTCTAAGATTGGACTGTGGTGCTTGGTTTACATAACTTTAAATATACTAAGACTCATTGAATTGTACACTTAAAATGGGTGGATTTTATGATATGTGGATTATACCTCAAAAATCTGTTTAAAAAAAAAATCGGTCCATCTGGGACTCTGGATATATTTGAATCAAAAACCAAAAACCTTTCTTCCGCACTCTAGACCCGTCCTCCCACTGACTTGAGCTTTAACTTTGATGCCAACAAACAACAAAGACAGCTTATTGCAGAACTGGAAAATAAAAACAGGTAAGAATGTAGAGAGAAGTCAAGCCAGTTTATAAGCCCAAGATTATCATGTGAGTATCTGATTCTCGTTTTCCTTGCAGTCTAGATGGGTTTTGACCACAAAGGAAGATTCCACCTCGGTTAAGATAGGCCAGCCCAGGTCTCGCCCCGGACACTAATTTGTGCGTGAACTCTGCATGCAGTTCATTCTGGCCGTCCGCAACGCTGCTCATATGCCCTTGGGGAAATTCTTTTCCCCACCCAGTGTTCCCCTCTCACCATTCCTTTCTCCGCTGTACTCCGGGAGCCTTTGCTCTGTCTCGCCATCTCGTCCTGGCCCGTGATGCTGCATGCGACTGTTTGGTCTCTCGCAGAAAAGCCATTCACAGGCTTGGAGCCCAAACAACACAACATCACGCACTGAAAAGGCAGGAACCAGGATGGGGAGGTTGGACAGAACATAACAGGCATCGTGGAGGAAGGGGCCACCATCAGCTCTTGGGGTAGAGGTTGGGGCTCAGGAGAGGAAGCGAGATGGAGGAAGACTTGAGGGAAATATGCACTAGACCTGCATTAGGAGGCTACAAGGTTACCCCAGAGAGGAACTGAGTATTCTAGTTGTCATTTTTCTTCTGTGGAGATTTTTCGAGTTCTTGAGAAGATTTATATGACTTTTTCTACCACAAAGGGTTGTTTCATTGAGGAACTATCAAGTGTGGGTATTTTAAGATGACGTCCATTTCACGTCTTGGTTGTTCAGAAGTACTCGAAACAAGATAGAGGCAGCACTAGTGGAATAAAAACTTGTAACGGAAAAGAGAGAGAGAGAGACCGCTGTGAAGCATCACGTAGCCATCTCTTTCACCCACCCTGTCTAGAGAGATCCTGCAGGAGATTCAGCGCCTCCGTCTGGAGCACGAGCAGGCATCCCAGCCCACCCCGGAGAAGGCCCAGCAGAACCCCACGCTGCTGGCCGAGCTGCGGCTCCTGAGGTAAGTGAGCATCCTGCACCGCCATCCCCGTCATAACCTGCTCTGATAGGAGTTCATGTCTCAGGAAACCAAACTAGTGGGATAGGATCCGTTCATCCTTACATCTAGTCATGTTAAAACGAATAGCTGAAGCATTCCACTCATTCTGTTACTGCTTCAGATGTTTGAGTTCCTTTATTAATCATTCTGCGATCTCCTGCCTTCATTCCAGAACTAGGTAAACACCAGCCTCCAGCTCCACCTCAAGCAGAGCAGTATTTATACTTCTGTGATCGCTTTAAGAAGCCCAGTGTGCTGCACTCCATCTTCTTATCTTGAAATTAGTCTGACTTTAGAGACCCTTGGCAAGGAATAACGCTCTCCCCGTCTTTCGAGTATGTTCTCTAGCACTTCATAGATCAGGAGTCCGTGGTAGGAAATCCCCTGAGATGTGAAACCAAGTGGGAATCCCTTACACTGTGGCTGTGGTACCTTCCAGTTCAGTTCAGTTCAGTCACTCAGTTGTGTCCAACTCTTTGCGACCCCATGGACTGCAGCATGCCAGGCTTCCCTGTCCATTATCAACTCCCGGAGCTTGCTCAGAGTCATGTCCATCAAGTCGGTGATGCCATCCAACCATCTCATCCTCTGTCGTCCCCTTCTCCTCCTGCCTTCAATCTTTCCCAGCAACAGAGAAAAGGGTACCTTCCACTTCAACATAAACTCTTTCAAGGAGCGAGAGACCAAGGATGTGGGATCAGGATAGGGGTAGAGAGCAGCTTCAGCTCCCACTTGGTGCTGTTTTCAGGGGAATGAAGGCATCTTCCAGAAGAGTAGGACATGAGCACGATCAAGCAACGTTGTGTGTGTGTATTAGTCACTCCATCGTGTCTGGCTGTTTGCGACCCCATGGTCTGTCCATGGAATTCTCTAGGCAAGAGTACTGGAGTGGGTTGCCCTTCTCCTGGGGATCAACATTCATAGGGTCTTATTTCCTATCAGTCCTAGAAAGATGTGTGCACCTTCTTCCATAAGTGAAGCCATTATGGAAACTAAATGAGTGACTTGATTCTCACCAGACCTGTGGATTCCCAAACAGTGGATTCTTTCTGCATAGGTTGTAACCTTTGGCATCCCATGGTCGATTTCTAATGTGCCATCACCTGGATTTCTACAGAGTTGAAAGTCCTTCCTTAGTTCTTCCTTTGATTTAGATCCTTTAGCTTCCCAGCCATGATTTTGTCTCGTAAAGAATAGAGATGATTGTTTTTTTCTAATTATCCTTCTGTTTAGATTTATGTCATTAATAGATAAGTCATCAAGAATTTAAGCTGTGAAGAAGAAAATCTTTAGAGATACAGAGATTCCCATTCTCCAAAAAAGAAATTCAGTTGAGTTTCTGAATTTAGTCGGGCTGAGATCTTGGTGGCTCTGGGTCCGCTGTCGCACATTTGGGAAATCAACACAGTTGGTGTCGTATCAGGAAGGACGGGAAAACAGAAGCTGCTGACTCGGAGCATAGCTCCGATAAGATACAGCTAGCTGCTTTCTTTCTCCACCTCAGCTCAGACACAGGTGACTATCTTGTATCTAGAAAAGCAAAAAACTGTCATACTTTAGTTTCACTGTTGCTGGGACTGGGAGTGCTGAAAGGGCTTCTTTATACTAGAGAGATCTGAAAAAATCGTAGACCTAGAAGAATAGACAAAGGGCAGAATCCAGCAATGTGACATCAGGCAGTAAGAAGCAGGAATTCAATCTAAGTCCAAGGAAGGTCTAAATTCTGAGAAATCAGAAAGTATTTAATCTCAAAAGCAGCTTCTGTATCACTGAAAAAAGAGGGACAGTTTAATAAAGTGTGCTAGAGCAATTGCTCATGCATAAGGACACACATATTGGCTTTCCTTCTCACACTTACATACAAAAAACACCGGCAGAGGGATGAAACGTGGAGACAAAAATGTTAAAACTTCTAGAAGAAAACGTAGAAGAGTTTCTTTAGAATTTTGGAATAGAAACTAATTTCTCAGAATTACTAGCCATGAAAGAAATTGGTAAATTCATCTAGATTAATATTACCAACTTTTGTTTATCACACGACACATAAAGGTCAAGATTCATTTGTAGGTTCTGACATCCTTCTGGTTTTGATCTATGTATATGAATACAGGAACTGCCAATACCCAGCTAGTATAATAAAACAAGATAGAGAATTTTATCCTTAGGGTTAGTGGTTATGAATCCTGACTGCCAAAATTGTCTTTTCCCCTTTTATTATTTTTAATGGTATATTTGTTATTATAATAATATATGAGACAAATGAGTAAGATATGAAACATAATGCTAAAATGAACACCCAGAAACCCACACCCTACTTGAGAATTCACATATTGCTAAAGCCATGTCATCTCTGTATGTGCCCCCATCTTGTCTCACTTCCTTCTGCCTTCCCCACCAGAGCTAACCTCTATCCAGAATTTGCTTTATCATTCCCTTGCTTTTTAAACAGTATTTTCAGATATGTCTGTATGTTCACACACTAGAGTGTCTAGTTTTGCTTTTTGTTTTTTGAGCTTTATTGAAATGAAATTAATATACAGTCTTCTGGGACATTTTTCCCACTTAATATTGTTCTTTAGGATCCTTCCATGTAGTTGCAAGAATTAATAGCTGTAGTTCATTCATTTTTGCCATTTTTTATTGTAATTATTTGATGCTGCGTAGCACAGAGAAAGAATACTGCATCCAGTCTTGGGGGTTCAGGGAAGACAGACTTTCTAGAAAATTGAATGAGTCAACTCTTTATTGAGTTTATACCTGTGCTGGAAATTTAGGGAGTATGAATACAAGAAGACAATGATTCTATCTTAAAAATTTATAATCTTGTTTTGGAAACAAAACATAAAATAATTTCTAATCAACTAAGTAATACTGTACAATGTTAATAATAAGTAGTGTGGATATTAGAAGAAATTTGGAAGCAATTTGTCCCCCAAAGGTGGTGGAATTTGGGCTGAACCATGAAAGGTAGGTATGGTTTGAATGAAGTGTGGGGCAAAACATTTAAGATTAGATACAGAGTTGGGGTTCAGCAAGATTCCCCAATAAATATAACACATTTCAGAGAGAGGAAAGAATCTTGAAGCTAAGAATTTGTTTTCAGCCATCCAGTGAATTAATCTTTAGAGTGCCAGTGATGGGAGATAAAATTAGTTGCATAATTGAGACCAGATTCTGAGAGCCTTAAGTGATAGGTCATTAGAAATCCTTTGAGAGCTTCAAATAATGATTTTATTAAGTTCACGATGTTAATTGAGTCCACACTGGATGCGTGATATTCTCTTAATCATTCAGTTTATGCAAAGATGAGTAAGGCTCATCCCCTGACCTCAAAGATTTTGCATCATGGTATGAATGACAGCAGTACAAGGTAAAATAAATTAAGTGCCCCAGAGAAGCACCGGTTGCTATAGTGATTAAATAAGCAGGATCCGATATCCACTGAAGTAATCAGGAATAGTTTCCTGAAAAGAGTGACGTTTAGGATGGACACTAAGGAATAAATAGTATTTGGAAGAGAGCAGGGGAGTACTGAGTTGTAAAGTGATGCCATCTGCTTAGGAAAAAGTGAACCATGGCTGGAGGTCCAGACACAGAAGAGAAAGGGCAGTAAGGAACTGAGGATAAAATGTAGGTAGAGTTTGTAGCAGTATTCTCTCTGATAGAAGTATAGTGTGAGCCATCTATGTACTAAACTTTTTCTAACAACCATGTTGAAAAACTAAAAGGAAATAGGTGCCATTAAAACTTCTTTTATTTAACCTGCCTAATCTAAAATATTATCTTTTCAACATTTAGTCAAAATTAAAAATTATTATGATATTTTACTTTAATTCACACTAAGTTTTTAAATCCAGTGTGTAAGTTACACTTAGAGTGCATCTCAGTTCAGACTACTGCTGAGTAGCCACGTGTGGCCAATGGCTATGCAGGGCAGAGTCAGTGATGCTAGAAGTCTACTGTTCAGATTATTACATGAGATGATGAAAGGAGTACAGCTTTCCTTTGAGTAGCATTGTAAAGGCCACAGAATGCTTTCATGTCCATCATCTTACTTGATCTTCAAGATAGTGCTGCTGTTGGGACTTCCCTGGTGGTCCAGTGATGAAGACTTCAGCTTCTAATGCAGGGAGTGTGGGTGCAGTCCCTGGTTGGGGAGATCAGATCCCGCAGGCCTCACCACCCAAAAATTAAAACATAAAACAGCAGCAATATTGTAACAAATTCAATAAAAACTTTAAAAATGATCCACATCAAAAAAGCTTTTTAAAATTTTACTGTTAGTAATTTGTTATTAGTTCCATTTTAGAGAAGAGAAAACTGAGACTCATACAGGTTAAGTGACTTGTCTAAGGTTGCATAGTGAGTAAAATGGTGGGCCTCAATCTCTTGATTTGTATTCCAGTGCTTTTTCCTAGTCATCATAGATGAAATCAGGATTAGTCAAGCTAGGAGACCATTGCATGTGTGAGATGAAGCATACTTGGATAAAGTCCGAGAAGCAGGAATAGAAAGATAGACACGTGATATTCAGGAATCATCTGAATTGGGTGCCTGATGAAATCTAGGAAATGAACAGGAAAGTATCAAAGAGGATCAAGTTTTTCAGCCATAAAAGCTTAGAAGAAAAAGTAGGAGAGATGGGGAAATTGAGAAAGAGAACCATTTAAGAAGGAAAGTCTAAAGTTTGGGTTTGGACAGATTGACCTAGACTTGATGGCATGAAATCTGTCCTCAGGGAAACCAAGTTCTCTGAGACAGAGTCATCCTCAACTCTGTCACACTTTCTGAGCCTGATGGGTGGTTCTGGGAGCACTGACAACTGAATCCCATCTTATCTGAGCAGTTTTCACACATTTTTCTCCACTGTTAATTTAAATTTGAACTAATTTGTATGAAGTATTTGACTTCCTGAAGAATTTAAAAAATGACTTTAATAATATTAACAATACTTTTTTGCTCTACAGCAATGTATACTTTCGAAGGCAGTTTTACATGCTATTCTCATAGCAGTAAAGTGGGCAAAACAGATATATCACCATTTTATATGTCCAGTATCAGAGCTTCATCTCTTCATTTCTCATGAACGTTTCCTTTCTGACAGGCAGAGGAAAGATGAACTGGAGCAGAGGATGTCAGCATTGCAGGAGAGCAGGAGGGAGCTGATGGTCCAGCTGGAAGGGCTGATGAAGCTACTGAAGGTAAGACTAGCGGCTGGGCTCCTCCTCCCACCTCAGTTCTTCTTGTCCATCTTCACCCCCAGCTCAGCTTCTGCCTTCCCTGTGATGTCAGAACAGGATGAGGCTAAAGGGTTAACTATTTAAAGCCTAATTACAAAAAATTAGTAACCAGAACCAGAGTGATGTGCTTTTATGAATAAATAAGAATGTTTATAAATAAGATATTAGCTATATATAAATGAGAATTTCTCAATTATATAAAGTTTCTTTTAAGACAAAGCTTCAAATAGTGTACTAGCTTACTTACCAAATATTGTGTGCTATTTTAATATAATATAAATATATAATATATTATATATATAATAAATATATAAATAAATATATAATATAATATAAAATAGCTTATTAAGAGGCTATTATAGAGGCTGCTGCTACTGGTAAGTCATTTCAGTCATGTCCAACTCTGTGTGACCCCATAGACCGCAGCCCACCAGGCTCCCCCGTCCCTGGGATTCTCCAGGCAAGAACACTGGCGTGGGTTGCCATTTCCTTCCCCAATGCATGAAAGTGAAAAGTGAAAGGAAGTCACTCAGTTGTGTCCGACTCTTCGTGACCCCATGGACTGCAGCCCACCAGGCTCCTCCGTCCATGGGATTTTCCAGGCAAGAGTACTGGAATGGGGTGCCATTGCCTTCTACATGTTTGCTGCTGCTGCTGCTAAGTCGCTCCAGTCGTGTCCAACTCTATGTGACCCCATAGACGGCAGCCCACCAGGCTCCGCCGTCCTGGGGAGTCTCCAGGCAAGAACACTAGAGTGGGTTGCCATTTCCTTCTCCAATGCATGAAAGTGAAAAGTGAAAGTAAAATCACTCAGTCGTGTCTGACCCTTTGCGACCCCATGGACTGCAGCCTACCGGGCTCCTCCGTCCATGGGAGTCAAACCAACCTAATCAAACCAACTCTAATTGATAATTTTGCTCTATTAGGAGCAATAAAATAGCAGATAGCTCTAGGTTTGGTATATTGGGGCTTGACAAAATATAGAATAATTTCAGTCCTCACTACTTTTTATTGAAAAAGATATTACAGCACCCATATCCTAGAGCAAAGGCATGCTTGGCATTTAAATGTCCTCACTTGGCCAGCTTGCCTGGCACTGAGTGGAAATATTTACCAGCCCTGTAGCAGCAATACCAGGGTACATTTGTTTATGCTGTAAATTCCTACTGTGTTTCTGTCTATACTCTGAAACCATTGTACTTCATGATATGTCACAGAGTTAGAAGCCAGAATGGAAATCCAAGTGTGTAGTACCTCAGAAGCCAGGCTAACGGGGTGGATTTAATCCTGTGATAAGGTGAAGTCATTAAAGGCTTTGAAAACAATACTTTAGGAAAATGTACACAGCAGGTCAGTAAGAGGAGAAACTAAAGGATAATAGGAGGCTAGTGAAATCATTGGCTTCCCCGGTGGCTCAGACGGTAAAGCGTCTGTCTACAATGCGGGAGACCCAGGTTTGATCCCTGGGTTGGGAAGATCCCCTGGAGAAGGAAATGGCAATCCACTCTAGGACTATTGCCTGGAAAATCCCATGGACAGAGGACCCTGGTAGGCTACAGGCCATGGGGTCACAAAGTGAAATCATTCAGGCCTGGAGTGACAAGGGTCTGGACTTGGAGGGGAAATCCAGGAACAGGTCAGCTGGAAGACTTCTTCAACTTCATCATCAGCCTGTCCTTTAATAATAAAGCTTGTGGTATTAGCAGCTTGGGTAAATGGAGTGTTTGTGTTTTGAACTGACTTTTGGCTTGCTTGAGAATCATTTCTTTTAGTCTTGAGCTAAGTTTTTTCTAGCTTTGGTCCTGGGTATTAGGGTATTTGGAGACATGTTTCTACATTAACCCTGTTAGCAGGATTTCTCCTGAGAAATTGTCTAAATGGGTCTTGTTTAAAGAAAACCTTATGCCTACAACCTGGTCCAGATCCCTCAAATAGCTGTCAAGTACCCAACTAAGCAACCCAGTCACCCACTCAAGAGAGCAGGAGCGAACTTAAACCCATCGGGCCGGTGCAACATCTGGAGCTACACAGGGCTGTGAAAGCTGTACCGTTGTGGGTTAGTCCACCCAAAGGACGGAAGGTTATGGGGGATTTACCTCCCTTTCAGAAAAATGTTCTCAGATATTACCCAGAACATAAATGGGAAGGTACCCCAGGGTGATTTTTGTAAAAGGCAAAAATGTTTATGCAAACTGAAGGGAAGTCAGAATGCATTTCCCCTAAGTATCACAGAAAGCTTTCCCGTCAGCTGATGGGCCTTCGTGTTCCTCAGAGTTCCTGGCCCTGGTCCTGTGTGCATTACCCTGACCTTGCTATGTACCCCCAAGCAGAGGGAGCTGATACCTGCAATTCTGTTCCCAAACCCTCCGTTTCTTTGTATTTCCAGCTGTTGTCTTTTACTTACAATTTCAGTAAAATAAGCAGGACCTCACTGCTCTGTTTTGTAGGATCCCCTCCCAGGTTCTTAAATGTCTTATCATTATCCACCTGACGGGCTGTGGTCATTCAAAAAGGGAGAAAGGATTTGAAAACATAAACCAGGAATGTCATCTTTTTTAATCCGTCGATTAAAATTCACAGTTGAAAATCTCAGACTTTGTGTGTCCAGCTTCCTAAAAGGGTTATAGCATAATCTTAATTTGTGTATTATATGCACTCCTAAAAGGTTATACATACGAATCATTGACTTCTATTAAAATCTCAAAGATGTTTTCCCACTATGAAAACCACATTTACCAACAAATAGTAAAAGTACCCTTCAGAATTCTAATTTTAATTTCAAAGGACTGTCTTGCTTTCATTGATGTTCAGTCCGCCCGCATTTAGTGCCCTCATAAAACAGCTGTAGGTAGTTAGTCAGATGGACAATTAAGCCATATGATCTGGGATACTCATGAATTAAAATATACCACACAGTAAGTTTCTATTTCACATGAAATTCTTTAATTTTATTGTTCCAGGGAAATACTATATACTGTGTCTGTTTATCTGAAAATTGATAATTTGAAGAAGCGTACATGTGAAGTGCCACCATTGTTTGTTAATTCATTCAGCAAAAATCGTAAATTTGGGGGAGGGGGGATAAGGCAGGGTAAAAATCATTTCTTTAGCAGAAACGTATTGAGTTCCTAAGAGTCCTGTTCAGCTATGTGGTATATAATGGTGACTAAGACTCAGTCCCTGTCACCAGGGAGTATCAGGCACCTCCTTATTGTTGTTTTTTTCCAAACGACATAATGCAGACTGACACTCAAGTACCCATGTTTCAGAATGTATCTTTTCTTTACATTTTTTCCCTTGATGAATGAGTATATATGGAGAACCTCTACCTCAAACTTCCTATTTGATCCAGAAATAGTTGGATGTTGGTGTTTGTTTCTAAATCATGTTCCCAATATTTTCCTGCCCCTTTTCCCATTTTTCCAATATTGCTTTTGAAATACATTTACCAAATGATTTCTGTAGTTTAAAATTTTAACCTCATTTGCAAATGAGATTTGGAATATGAATTTTTAAAATACAGATGGCAGTGACTACAATGGCTGTGGCATTCCTCTGGCCACTGAGCCAGATCTCCCCCACGTGGATGCGTCGCCCATATTTTCAGGTAACTTGGGCAATCCTAGATTTGTACTTTATGATTAAGGCATTGTTACTCCCCTTTAAATCAACTTGGCTCCTATGTCTGACTTGTCATCAGTCAATCTTTACGGACCCCGACTAATTGATAACTAATTGAAAAAGGTTATTATGTTGACAGAGCCTTTATCTGATTAACTTTGGTGAATTTGGATTACACAGTATCCTAAGTAACACTTAACCAAAGTCTCTGCCAATCCCAATGCACATGGGGGCTCTCTGAGTCCTAGAAACACTATGATCTGGACGCTGCCCTGTCCACTCACCCCATCCTAACCTGGCATACATCTACTGCAAATTATCACGATCTTATGTCGTTAGATAAATTCTATAGAGCAGAGTCACAAATGTGCAAACATGAAACCTTGCTTTCTGAACTTCCCTATTTTGTTGAGCCACGGTGATGTTGTCTTCAATACCCAGTCTGGAGAAAGCAGTGAGAATAAGGTATCTTAGAAACAGTTCTAAGACATTATATACTGGTCTTTTGATCTCAGATGCAATTCCAACTTGTCAGGATTGCTCTGTCCCTCCCCTGCAAATTTCCATTTCAACATTTAATGCCAGCAGTAAACACATTTTGAATTGTTTAATAACTCTTCTGTGGCTGTTTGCCTTGCCGGATGAATGGAAGAAAAGTGTGCTGCCTCACAGGGAAGCCTGACTAGGCAGGAAGGTCGTTACCCAACTGTAAAACTCTAACCCCTTCTAACTGGAGCTGTGCATACCAGATGCAAAAGCTGGAAGACGCTAACTTCTTCAGGTGAACTCAGCTAACACTCAGGCCCCTCTTTGCCTAGGTGCTTGTGGTTCTAGGTTTGGCCAGACATCTAGCAGCTGGGGCTTTGATAACGAAGAATATCTTCCGGTGCTGAACTGGAGTTTCCTCAAGAGATTGTTGGTGCCCATATAATTTCCAGTGCATGTCTCTCCCTTGCAGGAATAAAATGACTCTCTCCAGATTCTTACTGTTCCTCTCCCTTTTATAATTCCTTGTCTTTACTGAAACCATTCTCACCATTGCTCCCAGATCTGCAGACTGAGAATCACTTATCTATTCCCAAGACTTCCTACACACATATTTAATAAAGACAGTCTGCACGGATGGATCCAATTTAAATGGAACCATTGCAACAGCTTTTAGATTTGTGTATTTGAGCAAAGAGCAGAGGTGTCATGACCACAGTTACCCATCATGAGGCACAGAAAAAGGAAGCGAAGAGACCCATTAAAAGACAGAGTAACTTAGAAGCACAAGACTGAAGAGAGAGGAACTCGGAAGTGTTTATCTCCTCGCTGTGCTTCGTTCTTCATGTCTACAGCGGCCTTCTGAGAGCTAAGGGTTAGGAAAGGCCTTCTCTGAGTACCATCACTGTAAGGCTCTGAGAGACAGAGACCATACCTTACCTTCGTGTTTCTAGTGCTTCATGCATAGGGAGGAGTAAATGAACCTGTGTTGGAGTAATGAGACAGCCAGGTCAAGAACTCTCTTTGAAAAGCCTCTTAGCACCTTGAAGCAGTTTCCAGTTTAGAGGGGGAAGGGAAGGGGATGCATGTGCATCCTTGAGAAGGACCACACAGTGACCAAAAGCTCCACACGTGGAAGAGAGGAGACTAAATAAAAGAATCTGTGGTCAGATGGAATCTCTAGTGTCTAGGAAGTTCTTAAGATCACTAGTTCTCAAACTAGCAGGATTCAGAATCCGCTGAAAGGCTCATGAAACAGTGCTGCCCTCGCCCCAAGGATTTTGATTCTATTGGTCTAGGGGGATATGGGGCAAAGCACGCATCTCTGACAGGTTTCCAGGTGATGCTGCTGCTGCTTGGTCTGTGTTCTGCACTTTGAGAACCACTGGCATAGAGAAGTGTATCTAAACACATGTGAATATTGTGAATGGTGAAACAGAATGATCATTGAGCTTTTGAGTCATGGTTGAGCTGCTTCTTTCAGTTCACCTCAAATAGTGATGTAACCCTGGGCAAGTCAGGTCTTTTTTGTGTATGAAAGGGGAAGTTGGACTGGAGGCTTTATGAGGTTCTTTCCTTCTAACTCTAGAAGTTAGCATTTAAAGAACTGGATGTGGCATAAACTTGCCATTTGCACTGTCCACCTGATGATGCTCTGATGGTGGTCAGGCTCTTGGGTGTCTGAACCCAGGGGTCTGACCTGGTTTGCCCTGTTCTGTCACCTTTTTCCAGATGTTTGTGGTGATGGGCATTAATTTCTCTCCTTTTTTCCCTCTACTGTTTTTTTTTCATCTTCACCACCTCTAGGAGGAAGAGCAAAAACAGGCAGTAAGTGAACTTCAGAATTCTCCACCTCTTGCTTCCTTTGCATGTTCTTCTTTTCCTCATATAACTGTTGCATACTTTCTCCTCTCCTCCCTGCATCCAGATCATTTCTGCAGAGTTGGTCTTGTGTACAGCCCTCCTCAGTTCTCTCCTTGGTGTTGTCAAATGGCCTAAAAGCCCTCATCATGTTTACCTAATAGTGCATGTTCTTATTTGAAACCAGAGCTTGTTGAATTTGTCTTCAGAGTACACATCTATTGTGTTTATTTAAATATGCATGATTAGCCAGGCTATAATTGCATTTCCTGCACTTATGTTCTCTGCCGCTTTATGATTAGGGTGACTTTAATTGCTTGAAAAAACTTTCAGGATGGTGGGGGTGACCTCGGGGCTGAATACTATGCTGTGAATGACTGTGCATGAAGATGTGCATCAAAGTTCCTTTGATAACTTTAGATGTTCTTTAGTCTTAAATAGTCTTCTCGGTGTTCCAGCTCCAGCAGCCTTCTTAACAAAGTTACCAATGAAAGCTAAGTGGTTGATCACGCTGTAAGTGATTTCCTGTTCAGAACTACTCCAGCGGGATCTCAGCGGGATCTCTGGTTTTTCTGAGCTGCTTGGTGTTTAGGGAAGGTTTATGTTTGTTTTTATTTTTCCTGATAGCCACTAACCCACACTGGAATCAACCAAGGGTATATCAACGATGGTAACACCATCTGTTTATATAATATAGTCAGGTTTTCAAAGCATACATTTTTTTATACAAGCTAAACCTGATTTTTAATTTAACCTCAAGGCTTTTTTTTTTTAAGTGAAATATGTCATTCAGTGTACTCATTTCTTATTCAAATATCCTCATTTCTTATTCAAAAAGCAAATTTATTCATGTTTTAAATTAAGAATAGGAATATAAAACATTATATTTACTATTATTTCCAGTTAAGAAAGCAATGGAATCATAGGGAAAGAATGGAAGAGGTGAGTAATGAGGGGAGGAGCCAAGAAAAGAGAAAAGGAGACTGTCAAAAAGAGGGAAAGAAGACAAAGATGAAGTCAGAGTAGGCAACAAGCCCATACATCTCAATAGCTTTAAAGTAACAAAATCTTGTTTTTGTCTTTGCTTTATTTGTTTTGTGTTTTCCTCACTTACACATCATGCATTACTTTCATCCTATGGCACCTTTGTATCACTGGGAACATTCACATGGGCAAAGCAGTAAATGATCAGGATGGAAGGTCAAGCCCAGCCCTTAAATGCTTTTCCCAAGAAGTGACACATATCACTTTCACTCTGTTCCACTGGTCAAAGCAAGACATATGACCACACTTAATTTCAGGGAAGTATGATCCTACAATAACAAACAATAGAATGGGAAAGATTAGAGATCTCTTTAAGAAAATTAGAGATACCAAGGGAATAGTTCAGGCAAAGATGGGCACAATAAACGACAGAAATGATATGGACCTAATAGAAACTGAAGATATTAAGAAGAGGTAGCAAGAATACACAAAAGAACTACACAAAAAAGATCTTCATGACCCAGATAATCATGATGGTGTGATCACTCACCTATAGCCAGACATCCTGGAATGCGAAGTCAAGGCTTTAGGAAGCATCTATGAACAAAGCTAGTGGAGGTGATGGAATTCCAGTTGAGTAATTTCAAATCCTAAAAGATGATGCTGTGTAAGTGCTGCACTCGATATGCCAGCAAATTTGGAAAACTCAGCAGTGGCCACAGGAGTGGAAAAGATCAGTTTTCATTCCAATCCCTAAGAAAGGCAATGCCAAAGAATGCTCAAACTATGGCACAGTTGCACTCATCTCACACACTAGCAAAGTAATGCTCAAAATTCTCCAAGCCAGGCTTCAACAGTATGTGAACTATGAACTTCCAGATGTTCAAGCTGGATTTAGAAAAGGCAGAGGAACCAGAGATCAAATGGCCAACATCCACTGGATCATCGAAAAAGCAAGAGAGTTCCAGAAAAACATCTACTTCTGCTTTATTGACTATGCCAAAGCCTTTGCTTGTGTGGATCAAAACAAACTGGAAAATCCTTAAAGAGTTTGGAATACCAGACCACCTGACCTGCCTCCTGAGAAATCTGTATGCATGTCAGGAAGCAATAGTTAGAACTGGACATTGAACAACAGACTGGTTTCAAATCAGGAAAGGAGTACGTCAAGGCTGTATATTGTCACCCTGCTTATTTAACTTCTATGCAGAGTACATCATGAGAAATGCTGGGCTGGATGAAGCACAAACTGGAATCAAGATTGCTGGGAGAAATATCAGTAACCTCAGATATGCAGATGACACCACCCTTGTGGCAGAAAATGAAGAACTAAAGAGCCTCTTGATGAAAGTGAAAGAAGAGAGTGAAAAAGTTGGCTTAATACTCAACATTCAGATAATGGCATCCGGTCCCATCACTTCATGGCATATAGATGGGGAAACAATGGAAACAGTGAGAGATTTTTTTTTTCTTGGTCTCCAAAATCAGTGCAGATGGTGACTGCAGCCATGAAATTTAAAGATGCTCCTTAGAAGGAAAGGTATAACCAACCTAGACAGCATATTAAAAAGCAGAGACATTACATTGCCAACAAAGGTCCATTTAGTCAAAGCAATGGTTTTCCCAGTAGTCATGTATGGATGTGAGAGTTGGACTATAAAGAAAGCTGAGTGCCAAAGAATTGATGCTTTTGAACTGTGGCGTTGGAGAAGACTCTTAGGAGTCCCTTGGACAGCAAGGAGATCCAACCAGTCCATCCTAAAGGAAATCAGTCCTGAATATTCATCAAAAGGACTGATGCTGAAGCTGAAACTCCAATATTTTTGCCACCTGATGGGAAGAGCTGACTCATTGAAAAAGACCCTGATGTTGGAAAAGACTGAAGACAAGAGGAGAAGGGGATGACAGAGGATGAGATGTTTGGATGGCATCACCAACTCAATGGACATGAGTTTGAATAAACTCTGGGAGTTGGTGATGGACAGGGAGGCCTGGCATACTGCAGTCCATGGGGTCTCAAAGAGTCGGACACAACCGAGTGACTGAATTGAACTGAACTGATAATCCTCCAGTTTGTTTAGAAGAATTAGAAAAGCAGGTGCTGGTAATGCCCCAGGGATGTGCCTTATAGCTGAAACTATTTGCTGGGAACTTCTTCCAACCGTCCACCCAGACTAGCATCTCCTGGGCCCACTCTGAATGTGCCAGCAAAGTATGTGATCAAGAACACCCCATAACACTGAGAACACCATTCAGAGGAGGACAAACATGGTGGATATTTATTTTAATGGCAGCAGTAAGGGCTTCCAAGAGACACTTCGTTTTTAAAAAATTTTATGGATTACTGTATAGTCCAAGAATCAGAAATGATCACTTCTGGCATATTACTTCTCAGGTCAATTTAAAGCTGACCTTGAGCCAACAGGGGATTAAATAACAACATGTTCATTCCAGTGACCTTTGATCGTGGGTGAGATCATACTCTCCTTGAGACTGGCAAAATGAGAAGCTAGACCCAGATCTCTGGAGCCTGCCATGAGCAAGCCACTTGTGTACGTGTGTTGGGAGTTCTTGGTCGCTGAGGTCCTGAGCTCACAATGTAGTTCTCACTGTCCCAGGGGACTGTCCAGAGCATGAATTGGTACAAATTGTTTTTCCCTCATCCTTCCCTATTGTGATGTGAGATAAGACATCCTGCTCTGTGCATACAGGTAGAAATTTCCTCTGTCTGCATCACAGGTTTAAACTGGACCCACCTAAGACTTAGCTACTGCTGCTGCTAAGTCGCTTCAGTCGTGTCCTACTCTGTGCAACCCCATAGATGGCAGCCTACCAGGCTCCTCCGTCCATGGGATTTTCCAGGCAAGGGTACTGGAGTGGGTTGCCATTGCCTTCTCAGTGAGGTGCAAATTTGAATGGACTGGCTTTGCCTAGTTCACCAATATTTGTAACATGTACAGCTGGGAAGACCATACAACTTTAGAACTCAGGCATCTGCTTTAATCTGTATCATTATTGATCGAAGCACCAAAAGGTATTTACCACAGAACTAAGTCGTCAACCTTTCTTCCTCCCGAGTTCAGACTGGTAGAGCTTAATTTCTTCTCTATCAAAATGCATTACCCTGTATGGGTTGTAAAATAATTATAAGATTTTTTAAATGAAGAATTTACTAGACATCCTTCCCCACACTGGCTCTGTAAATCCATTATAGAGAACTCTTTATACTATTTACCTTCTTCCCTTTCAGGGATTATTTTAGTTTTGGGGGAATTTGAGGGAAATGGATGATAACGGACCTTAACTGTGATTTGGGGGCTGTGGTTCTACCTTCAGCCTCCGCCACTTTTCCAGTACTTTCGTGACATTAGTACCTCAGCTGATAATTCTTCTGTCTTTCCTCTCCCCTTTCCTTCCTCCTCCCCCTTCTTTTTTCTCAGATCTTAGTTTTGTAATTAAGGGTAGAACTGCCTGGCTGTTTCAGATAAGACTTCACTGAGTGACTGTTCGACCCATGATATACCCTACAGTTTAACAGACCCAGGAATTAGATTATATCGGTTGAGTCAGGGTTAATCAGGCCGATGATAATCGTCAGACCATAATTAAAGGGCCTTGTCTGCCTTTTTCACTACCGCATCCCCTAGCCACTAGCCCAGCGCATGCCACATGGCAGATACTCAATAAATAGTTGCTGAATGAAAGCTTGTATTAACCAAATGTATAAGATATTGACTTAAAAACTGTGTAAATTTATAGGTTTTTTTGTAAGGGACATAACTGGTTCAAGAACCTAAGCAGTAATTTTGCTCAAGGTACTTCCATATAATAGGTAGATCTAGCCAAGGGACTAAATGATGGTTCAGAAATGTCCTTTATAAGAAGAATCAGAAAAACAATTTTCAGCATTACCAAAAGAATAGGAAGAACAAGCCAATATATTAGTATTTTTATTAACTGTCTTACTATTTCTCTCTAAAAAACAGATAGATTATGTGGAGTAAGAGCATCCTCTCTTTTTTAAGCACAAATAATCTTTAAAATTCAGGATACCTGTAGTTGTTTGTATCCATTGAAAATACTTTGAGCATTGCTTAGTAAGAACCCCCTGCCCATAACCAGAAGTGTGGTACAGAGGGGTACACTAAAGTAATAGCAGACTGGTGAAAACCCTTCTTTGATGGTGGCCTTGAACTGTGGACTACTCCCTCAAGGTCAAACAGTCTCCCAATCCTACTCTGGAGGGATTTCAGTGTACAGATTTATTCTAGGGACACCTTAAGGGTCCATTTTTCGCAGCAGTCCATAAAATTTCACTGCTGCACTGCTAATGCCAGATAAAATGAGCTATCCAAGGCAACAGTTCACTTTACTCATGTAGCGTGTATTCCTTTAAACATTTCTCCAGTTTCTTCTATTAGAAGATCATTACTTTTTATATACAGATCAGCATCAGAGTTAAAGACTGTAGACAGTAATGCATAAGGATAGGGGACAAGGGTGACCTTGATCCCAATTCGAAGAGTAGTGATCAAGAGAGTTATATAGGTGGTAATCAAAATTATGTAATTAGAGGATCTTGGGGATTTCACTAAGAGAACATGCCTCTACTTCAGACAGTTGGGATATCAATTGGATCTTGCCCCAGGCCCTTTCTGATTTCCAGAACCAGACAACCACCCCACATAACTAAACCAGAGAAAGCATGGTGTGGGCTAGCTCTCAGAAGCCCCCTTCTCTGACCATGGCTTCACCAAATACAGCCATGGTTGACCTGTGATTCTGCCAGGACAAACCTCATGAATGTGTTAACTTTGTAAGTTTAAGAGAAAGTACTTACCAAAAAAAGGCTAAACAGCAACAAATAAAACCCTCCTCATTGTCCATTAAAGAGATTATTGGTGAACCCCTTGATGTGTTCATGGGTCGGTTTCCCTCTTGGTTCACTTCATCTTTGAATGCAGTTTCACTGAAAAGTGATTCACATGCCTCTTAGAAAATTTGCTGGAATTCCTTGGCCCCACTATATTCTGCAACAGAAGCCCGAGTCTTCTGCTTCCTGACAGGCAAAGGATTGCCATTTATTTATTTAATCTTCAAGCAATGTCTTATTACATATGTTCATTTGAGCAGTGGGTGAGCTTGGCCTTTTGGAGGATCAAAAGAGAAATCCTACGCAAATACCACCCTGAAATAGTATGAACATTATTTCATGGTTGGCATGATGCCCTATATTCAGAAACACAAGCCAGGTCAGTGATAACCAGAGCCTTAGGCACCATTGCTGCCCTCCCTTCCAAGTTGGCCAGCTGCACTAATGGATTTTGGTAAACAAAGACCAATGTGCTGAACTCTGTGACCATGCCCCAAACCCTTAGCCTGGTTCCCACTCCCACTCTTTGTACATCTTCCCATAGATGGCCTCATGAAAGTCTTCAAACATGGTCACATTCACCAGTCTTGGCTCCTGTACTTACTTTAGGCACCTGGTAGCTTGTTGGGGTTTTTTGTTTGTTTTCTCCAAAAGAAAATGTCATAGCAATATTGAAAAATAGGTACTTACATTTCATTTCCCCCAAACTCCTTAAACAGAGAGAACTTATAGCCTGAAAATATTAGGGTAATAGCTTTGGCTCTTTGCAGCACCCCCAATATTTTTCATCACTGGCATCAATCACAAGCTGAAAGGTTGCCTTACCTACTTGGTTTATTTTCCTCCTATACTATATTTATATCTTTTGTTCTCGTGATCAGAATGCATACAATATATGAAAAATATACACCACGGCCTCTGGAAAAGGTTTCTATACACCAAGCTGGAGAAGTTCACCCTCCAGTAGCCTAGGACATAATATCTCCCCCCGCAGAATACTACAGTCTGGGTCTCATCAACAGAAAAGAAGGTAACTTCTAGGTTTTGAGCCCAAGAGCCTGGGAAATTGACTTAGAAAAAATTGAACCGGGAAGATGATGTGAGATACAGGAAAGGGACTTGGATCTGATGGTGTACATACCGAGCTGCAAAAAAGTAGGCAGACAGTCAAGCTTTTCATTTGGTCTATTAGATATTTGGGGGTACGCTGCTGGAAATTTAGTGGAGAAACAGGGCTAGCAACATAAAATTAGAGTTTGACCCATAAACACGGCAAAGTCCATCGTAGACAAAAAGAATAAAGAGGAGGTAGGATTGTGGGTTCTCATGAAAAACCAGAAAGTTTCAAGGAGAAAGTTAATAAGGCAATTAAGACAAGGATTTGACAATAAGGTAGCAACCTTGTAAAGGAAAATTTCAGTACGGCAGAGTGTAGACAGCTCTGAAAGATGGACTTTTGTCTTCTTGTCCAACCTGCTCAACCCCACCCCCACTGGTGTCACCTCAACAAAGGAAGGAGTTAAATAAGGAGTTTACCTTACAGAGTTGCATGTGAATAGATTGTTACAAAACCTCACCATGTATGTAACCTTTACAAACCTCAATTTTCTCATCTGTAGATTTCCAGTCCACAATTCTTTGATCCTTTCATCACTGATACCAATCGGTGTATTTGGGGAAAGGCTATGAACCAAGAAGGGTCTGCGGAAATCCTCTTGGGTTCATTTGACTGATGTTTCCTTTTGTGACTTTGAAACCCTCTGACTTTCCATTCATTTCCTGGGCCCTCTAACCAACTCCTTCCCCAGGGTTTATCATACCAACCTTCTCCCTTCCACTTCTCTAGACAAAAGAAAGCATCCTAAGAAAACAACATCAACTTCTTCCATGATCCCTCTCTTTTGGCTTAGCTCTGGGATTCTGGGATGCCTCCCACAGAAAAAAGGTTCCCTACACTCTGTTTCCGTGAGACCTCACTCGGCACCCTCACTTGGCATGCGATTGAATCCATGACCCTCCACTTGGAGAGCATCTGTCGGCGTTGCCATGCATCCTGATGCCATACCAATCTCTAGGGTTTTATAGCTGACCTCGGGCTGATTCTGATGTTCCAAATTAACAGCAGTGCCAAGGTAGGGAGCTTCCTGGCTTAGCATCCTTAACTGAAATGAATATCTGTTTAATTTCAGCCAAAGAATCATATTATAAAGAGTATGGGAGACTCCTTTGCACTCTTCTCCATTTGCTGCTAATCATAATTTGGCAAGTAGAATTACTCCCATTTGGCGGTGCAGTGTAGATTGCCCAATGCTTAAAAAAAGAGAGAGAAGAAAGAAATATAGAAGCATTCTTTATAAAATTATAGACAATGCAGAAAGACAGTTACCTGCAGCTAAAGTGGTACTTTTAATTCAGCCACTATGGAGAACAGTATGGAGGTTCCTTAAAAAGCTAAAAATAGAACTACTGTATGACCCTGCAGTCCCACTCCTGGGCATATATCCAGAGAAAAACATGATCCGAAAGGATAAATGCACCCCAGTGTTCACTGCAGCACTGTTTACAATAGCCAAGACATGGAAGCAAACTAAATGTCCTTTGACAGAGGAATGGATAAAGAAGATGTGGTGTATGTATACAATGGAATATTACTCAGCCATTAAAGTGGTATCTTTAATAAGAACCCATGCCAACTCATTATTGCTCTTCAAAGCTGGCTAACCCTAAATCCTTCCATGCTTTTATTACTATATATTTCATATTAACTTATATATAATATTCAATATTTATCCACTGCCTTCATATTTCAAATTTCAGCTCCTATATTTAACCAGCTCAGATCTCAGGAAACCAAGCGAGAATCGAGGAGACTCTCAGGCCTATAGCTGCCCCCGGACAGCTCCCAAATGTGCAGAAGAGTCTCAGAGTTTATTCTTGGCCCCTTGAAGTTTCTAACCTGATCTGAAGCTAGTGGTGGCCCCCACTTCCTTCCATAGCAGCTCACCATTTGGGAAGAGAGGCCCTGGGCAAGCCACTCTCTTTAGAACCTCATAATGCTATCACCCTCAACCACATTTTCATCCTCAGCACTATGGACATTTGGGGCAGATTACTTGTGTGTGTGTGTGTGTGTGTGTGTGTGTGTAGTGGGGGGGGGGTGGTGAGGAGTGTTCTGTATATTATAGAATGTCTAGCAGCATCCTTGATCTCCACCTACTAAATCCCAGTGATATGCCCCCACCAGGTTCCTATCAGGTACATTTATCCCCAGTAAAAAAGCACTGCTTGGGACCTCCCTGGCTGTCCAGTGGTTAGGGCTCTGAGCTTCCACTGCAAGGGGCCCAGATTACATCCCTGGTAGGTGAACTAGGATCAGAGAACCTTTCTCTCTGATACCAGTCTGAGCCTTTGCATCATTCTCGGCATCCCTTATTCTCAGGTTTAGATATGGGATGGATGGTGAAAGATTTCTAGTCACCTTTCCCCACGAATCACCCCTTTGTCCACATGCCCTGCTTCTGTTAATGTCATTGCCAGCAATCCCCACATGCATGCTGTCTTCCAGTCCCCTGCTTTCCCCACTCAGTTGCCAAAGTCTAGTCAAGTTTTTCTCCAAAAGCTTGCTTATGTCCCTCTCCTCCCAGTTCCTGTCACCATTCTTCATTCCAGCCTCCATCATCTGTCACCTGATCTCCTTGTCTGCTGCTTCTCAATCCGATCTCCACTTTGCCTCAGAGCCAGACTCCTAAATCCAGCCAGACTCCTAAATCCAACCAGACTGACCACACCAACCCCTCCTCGGAAGCCTTCACAGACTCCATCTGCCGTTGCTCATAGCAGGGGCACCAAGCTTTTTCTTAAAGAGTTAGGTAGTAAACATTTTAGGCTTTGTGAACCAAATCAAAGGCATTATGTAAGGACTTATATAACCATTTAAAATAAAACCACTTAAAAATGTGAAAACCATTCTTAGCTCATAGACTAAAAAAGCAGGTGGCGAGCTGGACTTGGCCATGGGCTGTAGTTTGCCCATCCATGGCCTAGTAAATAAACCTGATGACCATTTATTTAAGGTTCTAGATGATTGTGGCCCACACGTGTCTTTCCCACCGTGTATCTTCTGTGCTCCCTGCATGCTAGTGTCCCCACATGCTCCCTACCCACCCCCCCACCCAGCCTCCTCTCTTCGGGGAGCTCCTGTGCCCTTTCCTCACCTGGATTGCCCTTCCTGAGCCACTTCCGCCTATTGAAATTATACCATCCAAGACGCTCTCAGATGCCACCTTGCCTGTGAAACCTTACCCTGGTCAGAGTTAAACCCTCTTGCCTCTATGTTCCTTTTCCTTTGTACCTCCGCTATTTCATCCTCCTTTGTAGGCCAGCTGCTTACATGCCAAATTGCCCAGGAGGCTGTGAACCTGTGGAGAGTGGAGACCTTGCCCCTTTATACCACTACTTTGTACCTGTCGAAATGGAATCGTGGCAGGTTGTACCCCATGCGCCAGCATGTGAAGCATCTTATGTATATCCTCACTAACCTGTGAAGATGCACTCAATTTCCACTTTACATGTGAAGAATCTTAGCCCAGAGAGGTTAAGTAAGTTGCCCAAGTCACACAGCTAGTCAGTGGCAGAGCTGGAATCCAAACTAGGTCCACCTGACTGCTAAGCCTGGATTTTAACCACCTTATCATATAGAACAGGGACTCAACAAAGAGTGGCAGTGCTGGATCAGGTACCCCACCTCATCATACAAGTTTTACTTACCCAGAAGCAGCATTTGAATTTGACTCACTGAACTTTAAAATATCTTTGATAGGTTCTGCCTGACCCATCATTGAATTCATGTCTGGATTAAGGACTCTGCTCTCCTGGAATCCTTCGTCTTTT
This sequence comes from Bubalus kerabau, assembly GCF_029407905.1. Taxonomy (NCBI): domain Eukaryota; kingdom Metazoa; phylum Chordata; class Mammalia; order Artiodactyla; family Bovidae; genus Bubalus; species Bubalus kerabau. The sequence goes on from NC_073634.1 coordinate 76,786,780, forward strand.
GGTTTCTAATACACAATCTCAGTGTTTGGTATTCATTTTATAAGGATTTTTCCCTCAGTGAGGTCCCGGATCGTTTTGCTGAAAACTAGCTTTGAAATCCTATAATGAGAACTAATGGGACACCATTTTCAAATAGACCTGGGCAAACTAGGAGAAACAAACAGAAAGAGGGTAATTCTAGTCTTGGAATTTATGAGCTTCCCTATCTAAAAGTTAAAATTTCAACTCTCTTTTGATCTTTGGGTTTATGGTGAGTTTTAAGAGGTTGTTCGTCTTAGACAGTCTCAGGAACTTAATATGCTTTCTTCCTTCCACCCAGAAAGATACCTAGACACCTTACCTCCACCCTTTTCAGCCTCGGGTAAACTTTGTCTTCTATGTAATTTAGTTCGAATTGAATAGGGGCAGAATCATGAAAACCGAGAACCATAACCTTCTCCCTGTTGCCAGCAGCATGATCACAGAACCTACCAATCCTGCCATTGCTGTTTCCCATCCAAAGCAGTTAACCCCACAGGGGGTGACAGGTCGTGGGTAAGCCCCGAGTTTCCTGAGTGAAGTGGGAATAGACCGGTGTCTGCCCTCTGCGGAGGGACCTCAGGACAGGTGTTTTGGTGGCCCCGTCCTTCCAGCAGACACACACCATAAATGTATACTAAGACACATCATCAAACTCTCTGTCCCTTCTCTTGGGAGTTTAGAAGCCAAGTTCATCCTTAAAAGCTGCACTGCCCTTACACTCAGAGGTAGACACTCTGGGGAGGGAGGAAGGTTTCCAGGCATGTTCTTTACCTGTTTCTAATTCACCCCAGAGGGAACTCTGCTTTGTTCACTGCCACGTGACTGTCTTTCTTCTCTCCTCAAACCTGTTCTCCTGTGTGCTCTCCATCGCTGGGCCTGACTCCCCAGAGTCTTAGCTCTTGTCATGTTAGGCAATTATTTTCAAATCTTGCAGCAGGACAGACATTGCAGCATCAGGTAATCCCTCTCCTTTTCCTTCCACATTCGATGAGACAGCTGCATTTTCCCAGCAGAGCCGCCATCAGCACCAGCTCAAAATAGTCCTGGGTTGTTTTTTTGTTTGTTTGTCTTTAACTTTTTGTTAAAGAAAAAAACATACAAAGTCCATTCTCTACACATCCCATCTCTGTATGTTCACGGTTGCCTCATCTAAATTTCAGGCTTGTAGTTCCTTTCTCCCAATGTTGTTTCCTTGGGGTTTTGTTGTTGTTGTTGTTGTTGTTTTTCTGAGTGGGCCTCTGAAAATCGGCAGCAAAGAGGCCAGTTTGTTTATTTTGAATACACTGCAGCAAAATGAAGGTAATTGTCCACACAGGCCATCTGCTACCTGGCAGGTGTCCATGAGTCAGAGAGAAAAATGGAGACTCAAGTGTCTCCTTCTGTTACCATGATAACCGCTTAGCTCAGAGTTGTCACTGGGCGTGTGTGTGGAGGGGATGCTGTTAATAGTTGCTCTGGCGAGGGCATGAACTCTCAAGATCAGGCTTTTTGCCATGAGCCTCCCTGGGTTTGATTACCTGGTGATAACGTGTATCAGGGAGATTAAAAAAAAAAAAAAAAAAAATTCGTACCTATTCCATCAGGAAAAAGAAGGGAAGGAAATAGTATTTATGGAGCCCCTACTGTGTGCCAGGCACCCTGCTGGAGACAGCTGAGCGTGGCCAGGACAACACATACATCGTTTTCCTGCTGCAAAGAGAGCCTCACCCCTGTGCGGCCCCGCTCTCGTGAGTCCCTGTCTCACTGACAGTGTCCTCAAGTCACCTTCTCTGGCATTCTCTGCACCTGTTTTGGCTCCACTATTAGATTTGCACTCAAACAGAAGACTAAGTCAGAATCACCGTATTCTCCTTTCTCACATTTTTCGGTTGTGGCGGAAATTAATTTCTGTTGCATGGCCTCGGCAGTGGGACGTCTCATCTGATGCATGTTCCGTCTGAACTCAGAAACTTGGTGCTGGGATCGCAGCGTGCTTAGGAGTCTCCCTGCAGTGTAGGACAATTAGAACACCCAGGCGGGATTTCCCCGGTGGTCCAGGAGAGACTACCTTCCAGGGCAGGGGGTGCGGGCTCATGGGTTCAATCCCTAGTCAGGGAACTAAGATCCCACATGTCACAGGGTGCAGCCAAAAAATTTTTTTTAATAAATAAAACTTCTTAAAAAAAGATGACAACCCAGGTATTTGTCTTAATCTTGTTACTAATTTATTTGTGACCTTCTGACCTCTCAAGGCATCTCTCTCCTCAGATATAGATAAATGCTGAACTGAAACAGAGCCTATCTTCCTGAGATCATGAACCCTCTGACATGATGTGCATAACTTCCAAGCTCTTTTCTTGGAACACGATATGTAGCTTTCTCAGGGTCTCAGAGTTTTTGCTGATTGAGAAGAAGCAAAGGGCCAGCAGAGGAGAGAGCCTCTCCAATTGTAACGTTTCTCTAGCTCTGTCTTTCCAACAGAATTGTTCTCAACTACAAGGGACCTCTGTACTCAGAGAACCTGAGTTACAGGGCGTTTCTTGTATTTAGTTATTGGTTGGGCACGTGACTGGCCTGTGCTGTGTTCAGGCCTTTGTAATAGGTTGTATTTCAACAAGGTCCCACTGTCCTTGCCTCAGGAAACCTTGAAACCGGGGAGTGTGTCATGAAGCCTCCCCAGGCTGACCTCCGCTCTCCCAGCAACTGAAACCCAGAGGCATGCAGTGGTTTTGGACCTTTGTTGGACAGCTTATCTCCACCCCTTAAGAGACATCTGAGCAGTCCCTCCACCTTCGCTGATTTCTATGAGAGTGTCAGGTTCCATGTAATCTCTAGGTTCCAACAGTGATGCTCCCCGCAACCCCCAATCATGCCGCTGCTTCTAGATCTGTTTATTCTGTGTGGAGGGAGCACTCGGCAGTCTCCATGGGGAGGGCCTGCCTCTTGGGACCCCTCTGGGCCTTTGAGACAGGGCGCTGTCACTCACAGCAGTGCTCCCGTCTGCAGTGACTTCAGTGTGTCTGTCTGGCACAAACCTGTCTCTGCGGAGGGCAGAGAATGAGCTGCCTCTACCCGGGCTGCAGGTGCCTGTCAGCGAGCTGGAGCGCTGCCATGAGCCCTGTGACTCTGCCTCCAGCTGCAAGTGCTCCAGACACTCCACTCTACTTATGGAGTTAGAAGGACCTTGTTTTGAACCGTCTCCTTGAGACAGCCCCTCCTCTGCCCCCAGCAGCCTGCTCCCTGTCCTCCCCACGGGCTTTGCATGCAGGGGGCCTGAGGGCAGCATCTCTGTTGTGGACTCTGCTCATGAGAACGGAAAATTAGAAGCAGAACAGCCTCTGTGACCCTGAGGTGGCTGCCACGCACCCCCAAAGGACGAGCCTTCACTGACAGGGTGGTTGTAGCCAAGGCAAAGCCTTGGTGACTCGGCATTTCTGAGATGAGGTAAACTTGGTGAGGTCATAGCGTCATTGAATTTTACATCTGAAAAATGCTTCACAGGTCACCAGTGAAGCCGCTCAGTTTGCAGATTAGAAGACTGAACCCCAGAAACACTGAAATGCGTATGCTGTACTATCGATAGAAAAGCCCAGGTCTCCGGGCTTCAAAGCCGTTCCCTTCCCACCGCGCCTCCGTGCCTCCTTGGCGTTCACCTGGGGTGAGAGTCAGATTCCATCTCGGTGCCTGTGGCAGCTCCTCCTCTACGAGTTGGTGGATTCGCAGCCGAGAATTGTCTCCAGGTCCTGTCGTCATCGACAAAGTAAAGAGGTCGAAACTTTCAGCCTGAGGACAGGCTCATATGCTGAGGGATTTACACACATTCTCAGATCAGGAAGAATTTTTCTTGAACCCGTATCCTCGCCTCTCTTCTCATCCATGGTCCTTGTTCCAGGGTCTTTGGCATCTCATGAGGGCCTGTGGGCCTGGTCGCATCCCCAGATTTTCCCTCCTATTCCCTCTCTGTCAAATGCTCTTCAGATGTGGCTGATCTAATAATAAATAAAGAAAAAAAATCAGGCTTAGCACCTAAGTTATCTATGGCTGCACATACACTGAAAGTTAATGACTTAGAAGAACAAACTTAACTCACAGCTTCTGTGGGTCCGGGGTCCAGGGTCCAGACGCTGTTTAGCTGGGTTCTCACAAGCTGAGGTTCAGGGTTTCTCACAAGGTTGCAGGCACCTCAGGGCTCAGCAGATCACATCGTTGTTGCCAGGACCCCTTGTGGGCTGTAGGATTGAGGGTCACAGTTCAACGCTGGCCTGATGTCTGGAAGCCGGCCTCAGCTACTTGCCAGGTGAGCCTCTCCACGGGGCAGTTCACAAGATGGCAGCTGGCTTCCTCAGTGTGAGTGGGGTAAGAGGAAGAGAGAGCACATGTGGACAAGACAGAAGTCATGTCTTTCATCAACCAGTCTCAGAAATGATCTTATTGTCTTGCTTCAGTTAGAGGCAGTCACTACAGCCAGCCCGTGTTCAAGAGGAGGGAATTACCTCAGACGGTGACTGCAGGGAGGGAGGGTGTCACTGGAGGCCCCCTCACGGGTCTGCCCACCACAGTCAGTTACCTAGTTAAAGCATTTCACATAAAGCTTTATTGATGGCGATAGATTTAGTCCTCCCTGGAGCTCATTGCCCACTCTGGCTCCGTTCCCGCTTTCCATTACAGAAGGAAAAGGGTCAGAAACTTGATACACCTCCTTGTCGTTTAACAAATATTTATTAAGCCTTTACATGTGGTAAGCACAATGGTAAGGAAGATAAATTTGAGAGGTGAGATTAATGCCGCGCAGGGGTCCGAGGGAGGTGACAGTGAAGCAGTCAGGCGGGAAGCCAGTGGGAGCTGGTCAGACACATGGAGGGGGGCGGTGCTCCTGGCAGAGAGAACAGCAAGTACAGAGGCCTGAAGGCAGGAGAGAGGGCTGTGCTTCCAGTATTTCAATAGATTGTTGTTCTCGAATCCGTGCAGGAGCAGAGTCAGTTGACCTCCCTTGCACCGACATGTACCTCATCCCAAATCAACCCTATTCCTGATCTCCCGCCTCGGGCCTGGCGGAAGTCCATGCATATTGGCTGCCTGTGACTTGTGCCTCTGCTGGGGCCTTGGGGACGTACTGGCCCACAAGGATGCCAAACCAGCATTGTTCTGCTGGACCCAGAATCCACAGAGGGTTCCTGACAGCTCTATCCTAGCTGTGTTTTAATCCAGCATGATCCTAAAGCCAGGGACTGAAGCTTGAGATCCATGGAGAAAATTGTGCCTTCCCAAGGGTCTGAGAAGAACTTTTCTCTTTCCACTGCTCTGAGCAAAGACAACATCAGGAGTCTGGTTTCTATCTTCCTCAGAAGGCATGTCCTGGGCAGTGATCCCAGGAAGGGGGACTGATTATTTTCAAGCTGATGGTGGGCAGTAGGATTCATTTCCTGATCCTAGAGTTTTAGCCGCATGTGGCTGTCTGCTCCGTCCATTCCTCTTACCTCATTCCCCATCATCATTTTCCTATTAAACTGTTTGCAGAGGTTCCGTTTCATGTTCTTAAAAAGCAACCTATTTGTTCATCTCCGATCTTAGGGCTCTGACATTCAGTCCTCAGGCAGCGATGCTGGCTCCAGTCTCCCCGAGTGAGGTTTATTGAGTCCTTGCCACATGGTTAATGCTGGATTGGCCCTTCATACGGTGAAGTTAATTTGAATTTCACAGGCCACATACTTAGGGGGAAAAATTATTTGAGTGGCTTTAGTTTCCCTCTTGAGTTCTCACTTTCTGAGCTGAGCACTTAGTCTGGGCATTTCAGGCAAACTCTGAAGTCAGTCACTTCAGAGTTTTTTTAATTTTTTTTTTTCTGGCTGAGCTGGGTTATGATGCCCAGGTTTTTCTCTAGTTGTGGTGTGCAGGCATCTCTTATTGCGGAGCACAGACTCTAGAGCTTGGGCTTAGTATTTGTAGCATGCAGGTTTAGTTGCCCTGTGGCATGTGGAATCTTAGTTCCTCAACCAGGGAACCCATGTTCCCTGCATTGGAAGGTAAAGTCCTAACCACTGGACCACCAAGGAAGTCCCAACTTCAGAGATTCTTAACCCTCTTCCTGCACCCAAATGAGTGCTGCATCCTGGAGACTTATACAGGGTGCTGTAGCATCGGTGGAGGAGTATCCACAGCTCCGAGGCGATATGTTGCTGGGGCCATCATGTCCTTTGCTTGTGTCTGGGCCAGGTTCTCTCAGGCAGCAGCCCCCATTCTGTGGCTAAGGCATCTGAGTTCAGAGACTCCCCCAGCATTCAGGCTCCACACCTGACCTCACTGATGCTCTGACTCCTCTGTGACTGAGGAGCAGCTTTGGGGTCATTGCTTCTTACAGTATCAGCCTACTGAGTGCATGGGATCCTTCCTTGAGGCTGCTCAGGCAACCCAGGAAACAACTTTTATTCTGTTTCCTTCCACCCTGGGAAGGCCCAGGAAAGGCCCAGGCGTTGCCAGGATCCACCACTTCTGTGATCTCCTGCATCCTCCACTGTGCCGGCTTAGGACTTTCCTATAAAGCCAGGCCTCTGCATCAGACTTTCCTGCCTTCTCTGCAGATTCTCGCATCTTTTCCCCAGTTTCCTTATCTTGTTTGGATTGAGACTAAAACTGTTAGGTCTGGTATTCATAAGTACCTTCAAACTAGGTTGAATCTTATGCTCTATTATTTGCCCCCTGGCTTCCCTGGTGGTTCAGTGGTAAAGAACCCACCTACCAGTGCAGGAGATGCAGGTTTGATCCCTGGGTTGGGAATATCCCCTGGAAGAGGGCATGCAACCCACACCAGTATTCTTGCCTGGAGAATCCCATGGACAGAGGAAACTGGTGGCTACAGCCCATGGGTTGCAAAGAGTCAGACATGACTTAGTGACTGAGCACACACACATATGCCCCCTCTCCCATAAAAATATCCAAAAAGGCAGAGGCTGATAATAGTTATAGGGTGAAAGGTGATTGTTTCCCAAAATGCAGTGATTAATAAGTGAAAATGTAATCTAGTCAAAATGGGACTCCTATGGTGTTTATAAACTAGTTAGAAAGAAAAGATATATACCCTGAAAGAATAATAATAAATGTTTTATAGCCATGGACAAAAATAGAATATTTCACAAGATAGAACATTTGAAGTATCAATGGAAGATTATTATAAAAGTTAAACGGTGGTAAAGACATCAAAAAAAGATTTTTATAGTGTTCCATTATATGAATAAGCCTCATTTTGTTAAGTCACTTGCTAGTCAGTGGACTTTGGAGTTATTTCCACTTTTGGCCTATTAAACTGTTGCTAATGAACATGTGTGGACAAGCTTTAGATGAGGATATGTCTTTATTTCTCTTGGGTACATACTCAGGAGTGAAATTGCTAGGTCTTATGGTAAGTTTGCCTTTAACATTTTAAGAAACTGCCAAACTGTCTTCCTAAGTGGTTGTACCATTTTACGATTCCGTCAGCAATGCCGGAGGGTTTCCATTTCCCCATATCCTTGTTGGTCTTTTTGATTGTAGCTATTTCAGTGGGGTAAGTGGAATCTCTTTGTGATTTCAGTTTTCATTTCCCTAATGAGTACTCATATTGAACATTTCTCATGTAATTTTTAGCTCATTTTATATCTTACTCCATGAAATGTATATTCAAGTCTTTGCCTGTTTTGTAATTGGGTTGTCTGTCTTCTTATTCACTTACAAGTATTCTTTATATGTTCTAGACACAAGTTCTTTCTTATAGTTTATTCTGTATTTATTTCAGCTTTAAGTAAGTAAGTAAGTTCACTCACTCAGTCGTGTCCGACTCTTTGCGACCCCATGAATCACAGCACACCAGGCCTCCCTGTCCATCACCAACTCCAGGAGTTCACTCAGACTCATGTCCATCGAGTCAGTGATGCCATCCAGCCATCTCATCCTCTGTCGTCCCCTTCTCCTCCTGCCCCCTATCCCTCCCAGCATCAGAGTCTTTTCCAATGAGTCAACTCTTCTCATGAGGTGGCCATTGATATATAATTGACATATAAAATTATAAGATATTTAAAATAGATACATTGAAGTGACTTCAGTGTATACAGGGTGGAAGGATTTCTCCATCTAGTTTATTAACACATTCATCACCTCACGTATTTATCTTTTGTGTGTGTTAGAGCCGTCAAGTTGTTCTCACTTAGCAAATTTCAGCTATACGATAGATAGTATATTATCAACTGTAGTCACCATGTGACATTAGATCTTCAGACCTTATATTTCAGCCAAAAGTTTACACCCTTTCACCAGCCTCTCCCTATTCCTCCAGCACTCAGCCCCTGGCAGCTAGTTTGCTACTCTCAGTTTCTGAGTGTGGGGTTTTTTTGGGTGTTTTTTAGGTTCCGCATAGAGAGGGTACCTTGCAGTATTTGTCTTTCTCTGTCTGGTGTTTTTCACTTACCATAAATAACACAGCAGGATTTCCTTCTTTCTCGTGACTAAATAATATTCCATTGAACATGCATAATACATCTTTTTTATCCATTCATCTGCTGATGGATGCTTATTGTCTGCATATCCTAGCTATCATGAATATTGCTGCAGTGAACAAGTGTGCATGGAATTTCAGATATCCCATCAAAATCCTGTTTTCATTTTCTTTGGATATATACCCAGAAGTGGGATTATTGGATCATATGATAGTTCTGTTTTTCATTTTTTTTAATTATGGATATTTTATGTGTTTGTTGTTGCTGTTCTTGGGCTTTCCTTCTAGTTGCTGCTGGTGGGGCCTACTCTTCTTTGCAGTGTATGGACTTCTCACTCTGTTGGCGTCTTATTCCAGGGGCTTCTCCTGTTAGGAAGCACAGGCTGTACAGCACACGGGCTTCCATAATTATGATGCATGGGCTTAGTTGCTTTGCAGCATGTGAGATCTTCCTGTCCCCTGCATTGGCAGATGGATTCTTAACTACTAGACCACCAGGAACGTCCCCTGTTTTCATCTTTTGAGGAACCTCAATACTATGACTGCACCAGTTTACATTCTCACCACTAGTGCACAAGTGTTCCCTTCTCTGCACACCCTCACCAACACTTGTTATCTCTTGTCTTTTTGATGATGACCATCCTAACAGATATGAGGTAATATCTCATTATAGTTCTGTTTTGTGTTTCCCTGATGATTCATGATGTTGCATACCCTTTCATACATACCTGTTGGCCATTTCTGTGTCTCCTTTGGGAAAATGACTGTTCGGTTTCTGTGCACATTTTTAAATCAGATTGTTTTTTCAGGATTGTATGAGTTCTTCCTATATTTCAGATATTTACTCCTTATCACACATAGGACTTGCACATATTTTCTCCCGTTCAGTAGACTGCCTTTTCATTTTGTTGATGGTTCCCATTGCTTTGTGGAAGCTTTTTAGTTTGATGTAGTTTCGCTTGTTATTTTGCTTTTGTTTTTGGTATCAAATCCAAAAAATCATTGTGAATATCCACAATTCCTTTATCAGAAATAATTTACAAATATTTTCCCAGTCTGTGGCTTAGCTTTTTTATTTTTGTTAGTGTGTCTTTTTTATAGTTTTATTGAGTTATTGTACACTTCATCCTTTTAAATGGTTTTTAATATAGTCACAGAATTGTGCAACCATGATCCATTTTAGAACATTTCCCCTCCTCCAAAAAGAACCCCAAACCCAGTAGCATTCACTCCTCATTCCTCCCAGGCACCCAGTCCCAGACAACCACTAATCTACTTTCCATCTCTATGGATTTGCTTATGCTAGACACTTCATATAAATGGAATCAAACAATATGTAGTCTTTTATAACTGGGTTCTTTCACTTAGCATATTTTCAAGGTTCATGCATGTTGTAGCATGTATCAGTACTTCATTCCTTTTTATTGCATAATCATATTCCATAGAAAGAATGTATTACATTTTATTTAAATCATTCATCAGTTGATGGACATTTGGATTTGTTTTCACTTTTTGGCTATTATGTGTAATACTGTTATGAATGCTTGTGTACAAATTTTTGTGTATACATAGATTTTCATTTATGGTCAGTATATACATGTAAGAGTGGACTTGTCACAATTTTTAAACTTTTGAGGAACTGCCAGACCATTTTCTAAAGCAGCTGCACCAGTTTTACATTCCTTCCAGCAGCTTATGAGAGTTCTGAGTTTGCCACATCCTAGCCAACACTTGTTATTATCTGTCCTTTTGTTATAGCCTTATTAAGAGTAGGGTTGTGAAGTTGTGTCTCATTGTGGTTTTGATTTGCATTTCCCTAATGGCTAATAATATTGAACATATTTTCATATGCTTATTCTGTATTGGTGTATTTTCTTTAGAGAATTGTCTGTTCAGATCCTTTTCATATTTCTAAATTACCTGTCCTTTTTTTTGTTTGTTTTAATTTTTTAAGTTACTTGTCCTTTTATTATTGAGTGTAGGAGTTCTTTACATATCTTTTTAAAAAATTAGTTGTGTTATTGAAATATAGTTGGTTTACAGTGTTGTGTATGTATTCTTAATATAAATCCTTTATGGGATATGATTTGAAAAAATTTTTCCCCATCCTATGAATTCTTTTTTCACTTTCATAAAGGTGTCCTTTGAAAATAGTTTTTAATTTTAATGAAGTCCAGTTTATCTCTTTTCTTTTGTAATGTATACTTTTGGTGTGAAATCTGAAAAGTCATTGTCTATTCTTTTCTTCTAAGAGTTTTACAGTTTTAGTTCTTATATTTGGTATGGTGCATTTTGAGTTAGTTTTTGTATATAATGTGAAGTAAGGGCCTAATAAGTTCATATTTATGTGTATCATGGAAAGATCTCAAAAGTATGCTAAATTTTCTGTATCAGTTCAATTCAGTCACTCAGTCATGTCCAACTCTTTGCGACCCCATGAACCGCAGCACGCCAGGTTTCCCTGTCCATCACCAACTGCCGGAGTCTACCCAGATCCATGTCCATTGAGTCGGTGATGCCATCCAACCATCTCATCCTCCGTCGTTCCCTTCTCCTCCTGCCCTCAATCTTTCCCAGCATCAGGGTCTTGTCCAGTGAGTCAGCTCTTTGCATCAGGTGGCCAAAGCGTTGGAGTTTCAACTTTAGCATCAGTCTTTCCAGTGAACACCCAGGACTGATCTCCTTTAGGATGGACTGGTTGGATCTCCTTGCAGTCCAAGGGACTCTCAAGAGTCTTCTCCCACACCACAGTTCAAAAGCATCAATTCTTTGGCACTCAGCTTTCTTTATAGTCCAACTCTCACATCCATACATGACTCCTGGAAAAACCATAGCCTTGACTAGACGGCTTTGTTGACATTACTTTGTTGACAAAGTAATGTCTCTGCTTTTTAGCAGAAGTTAAACACAACATTGTAAATCAACTATGCTTCAATAAAAAATTTTTTAAAGCATACTATATGTTTAGCAGATTGCCAAATGATATGTGCAGTATGATACCCCTTCATGCAAAATTTAAAGGCATGAAACATCATACATTATTCACAACAACATATGTACACATAGGTAAAAAGTTTCACACAAAATCTATGATAATGGCCGCCTCTGAAGGGAAGAAAAAAAGGGACTGAAAAGAATTAGTAGTCAAGGGGTCTTCAGATTTATCTGCAGTGTTAGAATAAATTTCACACAATATTAAATATCAATTTGAATGGTCCGTTACGTTGTACTTTTAAGCTTGCCTTGTATTTTTCAAGTTTCTCAGATTAAAATACACAGGCATGAATCAGAGCAAGAATGATGGAAAACAGACCGCTTCCGCTCGGTCCAGCACTCACATTGGGTGAAGCTGAGCTGAGGCCCCCTGTCAGCCTGTTCGGGGCGGCCGATTCTATCTGTATGTGGGGTTTCTGAGCCAGCTCCCCAAAGATAATTATCTTCCTTTGAACTTATTTGCACACTTTGGCTTATATTTTCCCAGTCTTGCTTCCAAAGAGAACCCTAGTCTTTATGCCACTGTCAGTTGCCCTTCCTCTAAAGAGCCGCAGAGCCCAAATCTCAGCGGACTCCCTTTAACTGGAGTTTTTAAGTTTTTATCCCATGGCTCCAAGCTTTCTCCAAAACTGCACCAGAGCCTTCCCACAGAAGGCTCGGTTTCCCAGTAAACATGTGTCCCCACGGAATGGTTCACAGAAGACCACACTGTGTGCTTGACGAGGGCAGCATGACAGGCCAGATGACTCGGCTCCTGAGAACTGCCTGCGGCTGGGCTCCTGACCCATGAACTCATCAGGCACATTCCCCGCAGCCCAGCAGCTGCAGAGGTGCAAAGCGCATGTCATTGCCCTGGGAGTAGAAGGGCTTGTTCCAGTATCTCCCGCTGACAAGCTAGCTGTGCAGCCCTGACACAGAGCTCTTACTCTCTTCATCCTTGTCTTTCTTCTCTAAAATGGATACTGCTCGAGTCATTATGAGGCTCAAATGAGATGATGCACATGAATGTGTTTGCAAACAGAAATGAAAGATGTTTGCATATTATTTCCCAGCTGTGACCCCAGCCCCTCCCAAATCCTCCACCAGCTACCCCGCTCCATCTGTCCACCTGGAAGGCCCTTCTACCCTCCCTCCCTGAGCACGCCTCCACTTTCCCTCCGCTTTTAGTTTATTCTTCAGTGTTCTCGCTGCCTCTTCTCCTCCTCCCCCTTGTTCTCGCCCCTTCTCCCTTTTTGTTTCCCCGCTCCTTTTCTTCCTCTCTCCAGTCCTGGAGGCAGCCTGACTCTTTTCTTTCAAATCTGATCATGCAGTGCATTGCACCACTGAACTGAAGCCCTAGGTTGGCTCAGGTTGACTGAGAAAAAGCACTTACCCCTTCCTCAAAGAGGTAAGGTGCAGGAGATGACAGGCTTTATCTCTTTGATTCTCCCAGGCTCAGGCCACAGGATCACCGCATACGTCGCCCACTCACGGAGGCGGACGCCCCATACCCATGCCCGTGCGCTCCACCTCCGCTGGCTCCACCCCCACCCACTGCCCGCAGGACCCGCTGAGTGGAGTCGGCGGGGACATGCAGGAGGCCTTCGCCCAAGGTGAGTTCGGGAGCAGAGGAAAATGAAGCGTTAAAGGGGTTTCAAAAAGTGGACAAGACTCCTGCTGTGGTTCTCCCTGTTTTCTTTTGTCCGCTTAGCTTTCAATGATCAGATTTTCATGTACAGTAAAAACAAGTCTCGTGCTGGCCTCTTCTTATTCGATGGGCTGGTCTGCAGCGGGAGGTCTGCAGGCTTATATGTGTGCGAGGGCCAGGCCTTCTGGGTTTCTGTGCTCTTTTTGAGGAGGGTTGTGGGAAGTGCCTTGTCCTTTGGGCTTTGCCTCCTCCAGAGGAGTTGGATGGAATCATTCCCAAAGTCAAGTGCTTGGCCTGCAAAGTGTTTAGAGCAAGCAGGAGAAGGAGGCTAGAACTCTGAATCCGACCTTGCTGAAGGCACCTTGTCCGTGGAGTTAATGGCCTGCCGTGTTCTGTAGTGGGTGGAAGACGAGGCTGCTCAGGAAGTCTTGTCTTGTCTCGGGGCAGAGACGAGAGCAGGGAGGTGGAGCTGAGAGTAAGTCCTGCCCAAGGGTTTGTTCTACAGTCCACCTCTTTGAATATGGCTGAGAAGCATGGAGGTTACAGGGTCCTGCCTTCGCAAAGAGAAGAGGGAGGAGAACCACGGCCTTGGGCACCAGTGCCTGGGAGCAGGCGGAGCTGCTCGGCCCATCTTCCCTTAGGAGTCCAAACTAAGTCCCGGGGCCGGCCGACTGAGGCATCTGCTCAGCTCTGTCTCCCCAACCCCCATCACCACCACCCACCTACCCACCAGGCATCGCCATCTGCTCTGCCTCTCCTCAGGTACGAGGAGAAACCTCCGCAATGACCTGCTGGTGGCTGCCGACTCAATCACCAACACCATGTCGTCCCTGGTGAAGGAGCTCCACTCAGGTGACGCCCAGAGCTCCCACCCAGCCTCCCGCCTCCCCTCCTTGCCCCTGCCTTCCTTGCCACCCACCCCCCGCGTGGTAAAGCGCCTCCCTCATTTCACCACGTGGCCTCCTTGCTTTCCAGGAACTCTCTGGATGCCTTGCCCTGTGAGCCTGTCTCCCACACGTGGTCACACACTTAAAGTTTCTCTTAAGAGCACGCCTTGTGGACCAGACACAGTTCTGACTTTAAAGGAATTTGGCTCCGAGGGCCCCTTCCTCACTGTGTCTTCCACCTGTACTTCCTCCACAGCTGCTCTCTCCCTAGGCCTGCTCGGCTGTCTCGCTTGGAGCTTTCCTGGACGACGGGGAACCGAATCAGCCACAAAAGCTTCTGGACTTCCTCCCGCTGCCTTTCTGCTTCTCCTGTTTGATTTGGTTTTGAAACCCTATTCTCTCCTTTTGTCCGTGACGAGGCTCTGGTTTCCCTGGAAGTTCATGACCTGAGTCTGGTGCTTCCTTCACTCCACATGTTCAGTCTTATCTCTGACTTCTTTCTCAGTCTGTCTCGCAGCTATTTCCCATGATTTTCCCGAGACCCTTACCTCATGGCATATTTCCCCCTACATGAAACCCAGGAAGGGGAGAAAAAAAAATAGGCCATTCCCATATCATCATATCTACAAGAATCCCCATGATTGAATCAGTTTTGAAACCGCCAGATATTTTACTAATTTTTTTAATGGTGGTCAGATTCCCATATTTTATATTAAACAAACTTCCTTCCTAAGTGCTGTGGGTCACTCATACAGGTGGCCCTCTTTTGTTTCCTTTCACCTAATATCGTGCTTTTGGATACCTTGAAATAGCTTAACAAGGTTGTTCAATAAAGATATAAAGCAGTTTTTCCGTGGGCTATTCAGACACACGTACTTACTCAAACATAATACATTGAAATTATCCATCCATGCACTTAAGGAATGCAAGCCTTGAGTAGTCCTTCAGACCTTTGTAGGCGAAACCATACACTTTTAGAGTTGTCATGAGACAGGCTGAGGTCTGGCCAATGGCTTCGCTCTCAGATCTGCTGTTTTTGTTTAGAAGAGAGTAAGGTTGGTATGTCCAGTACAGTTGATAATATGTCAGTTCTCCTTTTGAGGGAGCATGATGGTAACACTGTCTGCATTCTGGTACCATTTCTCAATCCCTTTTAGAAGCACTTTCCCCCTCCACACACACACATAAACAGAAGAGGAGACTGCCTTTGAGATGACCTCATGGGTGATCAGAAAGTCCCTTCCCTTATATAGCTCCCTACCAATGCCAGAAATCCCACTTTTGGAGGGAATTTCTTAGGGGATTTCAGGCCATGGAAATTAACCACAGTTGTGCCTCATGGCTGCTTGTTAGGGTTTGTGCAAAATACGTGGTTCATGAGCTCATCTCATGAGTTTGAGGGGTAACTGGACATCATTAAACACAAAGCACATAGAGACCACACAGCTTCATGAAAAAGTAAGTGTATGGGAATACCCAGCCATCTCTCCTGGTAGGAAAGAATGGTTTTAATAAAGCTATGTAACGTATTTGGAAGGTACCTCAGAGATCACATTGTCCCCTCCCCTTACTTTAATTTTTTAATGTGGAATCTTAGTTCCCTGAGCAGGGATCAAACCCACACCCCCTGCATCTGAAGCATGGAGTCTTAACCACTGGACTCCAGGGAGGTCCCCCACTCCCCTTACTTTAGAAGTGCAATGAATGATTATCAATAAAGAGATTTGCCTAAAGTTATTCAGCTGGAAGGGGCCCAGCTGGTCCTAGAGCTTAGGTGTGAATGTTAAGCTGATGGTCTTACACTGCACTGCCCTCATCCCCATGCAGGACAAGGGGTCAAATCTGCAATCCCACCAAGACCTCTTTCATGGATGCTTCATTCTCCAACGCCCTGAAGTCCATGGTAGACGTGGACTGGGTCCACATCTGGCACAGTATCTCTATCGGACACAGAAGCAAACTCCTTTATGTGCAAGGCTGCCAACTTCTCAATGAGTGCAGGAGCCTTGCCCAACACCAGCACGTTTTTACTGTCACTGTCGAGGTTCTCATGAGGACAAGACTAGTTGCTCAGATTATCTTTATGTGTATCATGGACATACTGTTTATATCCATAGCTTACGCTCCTCATCTTTTTTGAAATTTTTGCACGAGTAATGAACTCTTAGAGTTGAAAGGATCTCAGAAGCTGCTTAATCCAGCTTGCTGCCTGGTGTAAAAGTCCTCTGTTTGAATATTTCCAGTGAGCTCATTCATGACCAGTTCTCCTCCTTGAAGTGTTCTTGCTTATCAGAGAGCCAGAATCTGCCTTTCTATAACGAATTTATTCTCATTCCACAACCCCCGCAGAAGCTGCCAGAGGGAGCTCAGTCCTTCCCTCACATTAGCCTTTCCAGTATTTGAAGGCAGACAGCGGGGCTCTCCCACAGCCTCTCCTCTTTAGGCAGCTGTTCATCGTTCCCTCAGCCATTCCTCACGTGACACAGGTTTCCCTTGACCATCCTGCATGTCCACACCAGGGTGTGGCCAAGTGTTTTAAGGCCCCACTTCAAAGTGAGTTCCTGGGACTGAGCACATCTCCAGATCACAAGGGGTCTTCCACCAGTGACCCCCTCCCCCTCCCCAGAACAGTGAGCCGCCGCCTCCCCCGTCAGGCCTCTTGGGAAAGCAGCCTCAGATGGCATTAGCTTTTTGTCCACATTGCCACTTGGCACTGTTCAGTCATTTTAAGTTTGTTGTCTGCTAAAACCTTTAGTTTCTTTTTTTGTTTAAACAGAAGCCAGTGTTCATCTAGTTATTCCCTGCTGTGCATTTTTATGGTGCTTTTCTTGAACCTGAGTGCAAGGTATTCACCATATTCCTAGTAGGTGTGATCCCTTAGAGAAACGAGCAACAGAGCCAGAAGCTGGGTGGGGGTGACGTCAGACTGTACTACTCCTCTGAGCCCAGGGCTTATGGGGACCTGATGCTGCAGCATGTGCCACGCGGGACACAGACCAGGTGACCGCAGCACCCTTGGAGGCCCGCAGCCATGACCCTTTAGCTAGGGTTTCATCCCTAGCCTGCTAAGCGCCTTCCTTCTCCCTCTGCCTATGCTTCTACTGGCTGAAGGGTCACTGGCCTCCTTGGACTTGTTTTCACAGCAGGGGAAGGTGCAGAGGAAGAAGAAGAGAAGATGCAGAATGGGAAGGACAGAGGTAAAGGCAGCTCCACAGGACCCCTAGTCTGATGGGGGCCAGAGCCCTAGCCTCCTCTCCCTTTTGTTCCTGCGTGCCTGCCACCACCTTTCCCCAAAGCTTTCAGACCCCTGTGGATCCTTCTCCCAACCTTTCCCAACTGGCCACCAGGTTTTTCCCTAGAGGTGTTCTTGTCAGTGGATCAACAAAAAAAGCTTCCTGGTTTCCTGACACTATGAAAGATGGATGGGATGCAGGAAGTGGATACGAGTAAAATGCCAAACATGACCCCTTGCCTCAATTTAGGATAGAGTTAGTAGAGCAAAATTAAGATATGCAAAATAGGAGGTAAAAGGAAGTGGCAGGGAAAGTTAGTCATCAAACTTTAAGTGTAGGATTATTAGTACAGGAAGGTTTCTTAAAAGGCAGAGATTATTGTGGACAGAATAGCCAAATGGTTTTGTGGCTTCTCAGAGTAATTAAAAGCAATAGAGAAAAGGTATCAACCCAGGACAGTAAGGCTTCCTCATTTTATTGTATATAAAACCTTCTTAATAACTTGTTATGTTCAGAGAGCTGTGCTAAATGATTTCCATGTATAATCTCATTCATCCCTCAACAACTCTTTGAGATCTGTAATATAATGATATCTCCCATTTTACCAGTGAGTAAATAGGCTCAGAGAAATTTAGATCAAACAGCTTGCATGCGTGCCAAGTCGCTTCAGTCGTGTCCAACTCTTTGTGACCCTATGGACTATAACCCGCCAGGCTCCTCTGTCCATAGGACTCTCCAGGCAAGAATACTGGAGTGGGTTGCCATGTCCTCCTCCAGGGGATCTTCCTGACCCAGGGATTGAACCCACATCTCTTACATCTCCTGCCATCAGCAGGCAGGTTCTTTAAAACTGGCACCCCATGTGGGAAGGGTTGGATTTGAACTGAGTTTTCCTAACTCTAGACTTCATGCTCTTCATGTTTCTACATTATCCTAAACAGATAATACAATTCTCTTTGGACATTTGAGAGTCAGCTGTTATTTCTGTGATTGTACTTAATACATCTATTGCTGGCTTCCTTCAAGATGTGAGCTCCCCAGGACAGAGACTTTCATCTGTTTTGCTCAGTTGTATCCCCAGTGCCTAGAACAGTGGCCAGCATGTTGTAGGATGTCCGTAGATTCACAAACATAAGGAAATAGGGTGGCATGCAGGAGAGCACTTTGTCAGAGAGAGAGGCAGGTGGCTACCCTGAGGATGCTGAAAGTGGAGCCTGAGAGGGAGCTGGCCCAGCTTGCTCAGGTCCCTGTTGGAGGCTGAGCACTTAATACACTCCTCCTGTCTAATTCCATGGCTCCATGAGGGAAGGATTCCAAAGACAAGGCTAAGGGCGGTTAAACAATGTGTCCAGGTAGTAATCGCCTGAGCCTGGACTCAGCCCGGGTGTCTCTAACGCCAGCACCCATCTTTAGTCTGAACGGACTGGGAGACCAAGTGCAGTGAAAGAAGTCTTAAGGAAGAGTGGAGAGAAGTGGATACAGAAAAGGAGGCTGTGATGAGAACAGGGGAGCACCTTAGAAGGGGAAGGTCAAGAGCACTTGCCCATAGTGGCTCATGTGGATGAGAGAGGGGTCTTTGGAGTTTGTCAGCAAGGACACTGGAATCACCAAGGATGAGTCGGGGAAGAAAAACATACTCCAGGTGCTGCAATCATCAAGTGAGTCTGAGCGAGGCCTGGGAGAAAGTGGACAACAGCTATGATGAATTAATGAGAATGATGTATTTGACATAAAGCTGTCAAAAGGTCAGCAGTAGAGGGCAGTGGTGTTTGAAACGTCTAGAAATGCTGCAGAGAAAACTGACTTTTGCATGCCGATGAGGGACTAGGAAAGAGGCAGGAGGGCTGTACTGCAAGAGATGAAGAGAAGAGGAGACACACAGAGATAGATTTACGCTTATGTAAACACACCCTGCAAACACATGCATGCGCACACACACACAATCCAGTCAGATCCCGGCTTTCATGTGGAATGTTCTTGGCTGAAGACATAACAGCTGCTTCTTTGGCCTCTCTCCCCTTATACCCTCCCTTCCCCAATAGTTTTTCCCAGGGCCTCTCCTCAGTCTCCCTTGCTCCCCCAAAGCACACAGAAGACTGCCCTGATCCCTTGGGCCTTGCCCTGCCCACAGACTCTAGCCTTAGGCCTGATTTCAGTCTGGACAGAGGCTGTCTCTCACACACGGACTGGGCATGGTTTCCTTGTCTGGTACCTGCTGGCCTCAGGGACCCTCTGTCTTTGCACCTGTGTAGCCCAGTCAACATCTCTTCTTTCTGTCCCTCTTGCTATGTGTGTCTATGTGAAATCTTGTTGTGAGAATGCCTGAATTTCCATTTCTGTGGTTTTTTTAGGTGTCATCCCCAGGGGGCAGAGTGTTAAGAGTTGGGGTGAGAGATGGGTAGGGTTTAAAAAGGATGTTTGGCTGTCAACACTGTATGGGTCCCAGGATAGGCCCCTGTAGCTAACATGTGGCTGTTACGTAGGTGTAGTTGTAAAACCAAGTGTTTTTTATGGATGAAACTTCTGTTTCTCCACCCTGATCTAGGCATGAGATTTTATTAATACTGTAGACCGAGGTGGCAGCAACTACTGTCACCCAGGCATTAGACAGCAATAACATCAACCAGAAGAGAGAAAGATTGGCTTCTTTGGGGTTGAAATCATGCTGACATAATATAAACACAACCAGGTCAGCACCCCATGAGGCATAGTCTGCTCAGTGGAAACCATGAGCCAGATGGACACTTCTGAAGAACCCATGACCCGGCCCGACTTCCCAGCCACATTCACCCTGGCCTCTCCCTGCCCACCCTGGCTCCCTGTCTGGGTGCATCCTGGGAGACGATTCTGCTCCACTGTAGGAGTGCCCTCCCCTCACTTTGGGTGGTCAGTCCTTGTAACCAAGGCTGTACAGATGAAACATAGGCTAACATAACTTCCCCATGTTACTTCAGAGCCCTCAGCTGCTACTCCACAGCCTCATCGTATGCCCCTGTGTCCTTCAGAATCACCTCTCCTAGCACCTGCCATCATGGTATTGAGAGCTATAAATCCAGTTTGCATGCTTAATGCTGGTACGTGTCTGGGAGACTGACAGCAGTGGTCCTTGGTAAGAACAGATACAGGCTTTTGACAGTCCAGACGATGGTTCAAGATTTCGGGGTGAGCAGAAGTCTGATTTAGAGTCCCCGGCAGATGTGTCTGCAGGAAGGAAATAATGCTGTTTTCAAAGTGTAAGCCATTTTCACCTTGTTCATTTGCAGAACCATGTGGGCTGTGCCCTCTGATGTAACTGCTCCCTAGGTTGAAGGTGGATTCCTTTCCATTTTCATATGATTTACTTTCTCTTGAGAGGCATGTGTTTCCATGGCTGCGTTAGGTCAGTCGTAGTTGCCGGTTGTAGGTCATGTGACTTCCCCCTTGTTTTCAAACCTGGTTGGGAAAAGTTGACCTAAGAAGAGACAAAGAGCAAGTCCAGGAGCCCATGGGTCGGGGAGGCCCCAGGAGAACCCCCGGTGGCAAGGAGACCCCGACGGTGACCTCCGACTGTCGTTTGTGTCTGTGCTGCACAGGTTAGCGGAGGAGCCGGGCCAGAGAGGAAGCATGGGTGAGTACAGTGCTCCCTGCCCTCCCCCACGGCCCACTCCCTCCTCCCTCTCCTCCATCACAGTTCCCAAGCCAGAGCTGCCCCGGCACACGAGATGCAAGTTGAACTTTCCTTTACAAGCCCTGCTGCACCTCCTCTCTTTGTGCAACTACACCAGTACACCTGCTCGGCCCCATTTGCAGACACTGGCCCATCCAGCACTGCTCTGAGCCTGGGCTTCAGGCAGGTGTCACCTGTGTTGGGATGCAGGTGGCAAAAGTCACTTCCCTGGGCTGCCTCTCTTTCCTCCTTGCTTCTGATTTCCCTGCAGCCTCTGTCGTTTTTCTCCAGATGTCCAAACCACCGCCAGTGCAGGGTCACACTAATAACTCCGTAAAGTCGTTTCCCATGGTGCCTGGCCAAGCTGCACCTTCTCACTTCCTAAAAAAAAAAAAAAGGAAAAAAAATTAATAAAAGTTCAGATTTCCTCACAGGCAAATGCCCATTGCCTTGAGAGTTAGCCTTTCACGTTTTTCCATCTTAGGACCTTAACTCTTATCTAGCTCCAGTTCCAAGGTATTGCGGCTTCTACACTGAGAGCTAAAAGGAAGGAACAAAAATACTTGGACAACCAATCTGTTCAAGAGAAGAGTTCTTTCAAGGATAGATGCCTTTGGTGCAGCCTTGAGATTCCTCTTTATTTTTTTAGTCTTTGCTTCCTTCCCCTCCCCCCACCTCATGTGTTTAAAAGTTAGACCATCTTCCTTGGTTACAGATCTTCCAGACAGAAAAGCCAGAGCTGCAGCCCACGGTCCAGAAAAGGACCTTTCCCAGCCGTCCTGTGGGTTCTTGTCCTGGAGCAGCTTCCAGGCTTTTCCCTGACAGCCCCACTTTTCCCCATCTGCACCAGGCCCTGGGTTCTGTCCTGCTTGCCCTCCTGGACCTGCTTTCTCTGAGTCTCCCCGGCTCAGGGATCGTGCAAGCCGAAGGCGGGCAGGGCCTGAGCTGTGGAAATTCTCTGGCCGCCCTGGAAATCACAGAGCCTCCCAGGCTGGGCAGGCTTGTCCCTGAGCTCACTGCGCATGCGGGCAAGGCCCTTCCTGAAGCAGGCTGTGGCTGCCGCAGCTATGAGGCAGTCAGGAGCTGACTTGCCCTTGGGGAGCCTGCCAGGGCCCCTCTCCCCAGGGCACACAGGAACTGGGGGACGAGGACAGGCTTGTCCACCAGCTGGCCCACCGCTCTTTGCACACAGGAGGAAACTAAGGCCCACTACCCAGGAGCCTGGTGCCAGCCCTGACTCCTCTGCTACTAGTGCTGTCCTCTGACCCTGGGAGGGGGGTGTTGTGAGAAACTCTGGAAGCGGGGAGAGTTTCGGAAAGTTAAGGAAAAGCCTAAACGCTCAGGTGGACTCTTAAGTTCTGCTCACTTTATGTGTGAGGCTGAGGCTTTCTCCCCTTCCATCCAGGGCTTCTCAGCACATCACCAGCCTCTTTGCCCTTCCCTTCAGTCACAATTCTTCACCCCATGAAACCACCACTTTCCAAGCCTTGCAATGCAAACACAGTTCTTTATTTCCTGGAAACATTTCCTGACCCTGTGACCTAAGCAAGGACTCCAAAGACCCAAGATACCCCCAGAAAGAGAACACTCGCTTCCCTAAAAGGAGGGTGTGAGTCCTGTCCCTCTTCTAGTGTCCTGAGTTGACAAGGTAAGCAGCCGGACAGCACCATCCCTGTGCATTGTCCGGTCCCGGCAGATGTTAGACGCCTTTGCCTTGAGACCCTGCACCAGTGCCCGGGAATCACCGTGCATCTGTCCTGCACAGGCACAGGGGATGTGGAGCGAGCTGGCACCGACCGACTCGAAGAAGGCGAGGTGTTCTCCCAGAGGCGCATTCCTGTCCATCTTTCTGCTGCACACCTGGACCAGGCTTGCAGGCTGCCAGACGTTACCACCTGCCAGGGAGAGGGGAGCCCAGGCCGGTGGGAAGTGGGAGGGACCGCCGGTGCCGCCTCAGGCGCACCCCCCACCCCACCCTCGCACAGTCCTGCATGAACTAGCATCTTCATCACTCTCCTCCGGGCATGGTCTCATCTCTGCAACGGGAATTTACTGGAGGTTGAAAAGAGAAAAGAAACAGCACGAATCTCGTTGTGTGTGTGTGTGTGTGTGTGTGTGAGAGAGAGAGAGAGAGAGCTGATGGAGTTCTTGCTAGAATTTACTGGAGGTTGAAAAGAGAAATAGCACCAATCTCGTGTGTGTGTGTGTGTGTGTGTGTGTGTGCGCGCGCGCGCGTGCGCGCGCGTGCTGATGGAGTTCTTACTGGCATCTCGCCAGCACGCGGGCTGCTTCCCGGGATGGGGGCACGAGTTTCCTCCCAACCTTTGACCTTTAAAAACCAACAGGTTTTCTTTCCTCTGTCGTGCAAAGACAGCTTCAGGCTTTGCTCGGTTCTACAGACATTCACACCCTGGCCACAGGGCTAAAAATAGCCTCCTTCCTTTCTCTCTCGCTGCTTACACTTCCGCCCGATTCGACGCCGCTGCGCTGCAGCCCGGGCGGTAAGCAGGAGCAGAGAGCGAGCGAGCTTTGCCCCTGCAACCCCGACGAGTCCTCCTCCTCTGTCTCCACCTTGTCCTCTTTCTCCTCGTTCTCTACCTCCTCCGGCCGCTGCAGGAGAGCAGGCGAGCGGGTGTCGCGGAGCCGGGGCGGCCAGGCGGGACGCGCTGACCGGTGACCGCCAGAGGGAGCGCCGTCCGGGGCGGGGGCCTCGCTCGCACAGCCTCTCCCCTCTCCCGGTGCCATCCGGCTCCCGCACACAGGCTAATCAATCCCGATTCCTGGTGATTTTCATTTATTCCCACCGCCCCCACCCCGGGCTCCAGGATGTTATTTTTAGTAGCAGAACTGCTATAAATATTTATAAAGGGCAGTGACTGGAATGAAGCGAGAGGCCTCACTGCCGACTCTCGCCTCTCCCCACCCCCAACACGCACTCCCGCTGTAGACCCCGGCCCGCTGTCGGAGGAGGGAGGGCTGCACCAAACCTGTCGTGGGCTCGCCCACGGCAGCGATCGGAGTCACCTGGGAGCCTTGTGAGGTAGCAGTCGGGGTGAAGGAGCGGGGTGGGGCGCTCTGCAGCACTCCCTTCGCACCCCCTTCTCCCTCCGTGGCTCCCACTCCTGAAGGAGGTCGAGGCTCGCGTGGGAACACCTTGCCCAGCAGCTAAGTGTAATGAGACCAGACATGAGGGGCAGGAGCAGCTGGGAAGACTGCAGATGTGCCAGAGCAGCAGGGAAAACGGGAGCCAGAGCTGGTGTGAAAAAAACGCACTCCTCTGGGAGCCTCTGGAGAAGCCCTGGTGCCTGGGGGAGAGCATGCGGCCGCCCGCCCCCACCCCCCAGCAGCTCCCATGCACTACAGAGCCCAGAGTGTGACCCGCAATGAGCTGAGGCCCCAGGGATGCCAAGGCAGCTCCCCTGAAAGAACATCTGTGTCAAGGTGCTCCAATGGGAGTAGGGGGCGGGGGTCCCAGCTTGCCTGGAGGACCAGAGAGATGAGAGGAACCAAATGGAATGTCCTGGGGGATAGTCCGTGCCAACCAGTGGTGAGATTAGGTGTGGAAGGTCTAGGTAGGCCGGGGCCTCACAGAGGACACCGATGGGTGATTCGGTGCTGCCTTTGCAATCCTGACTTCCCACACCCTGCCCCTGAGGACAGTTAAGATCCCACCTCCTGATTCATGTGGATTGCTTGCTGCTTAAAGAGTTGAAACACTCAAAGGAACAGATTTGAAGCACTAGCGGCTTCAAATCAGCCAAGGGCTGGGGCCAGCTGAGGTGCAGGTGTGAATAGCAGTGTCTCCTGGGCCCCCACAGGCCTGACCACCTTCCAGCTGTCTCTCACTCTCTTTGGCCTTTGCCAAAGAGTATAGTCAGAGTCTTCAAACACAGGAAAGGCTCCAAACTTCCAGCCTCCCGCTTTACCAGCACCCAGAAGATCCTAAGCAGACAGGAGAGAGCCACAGGGACTACTCAACATGTCTGGGTGGTCCATTTTCATATAAATTCTCAACAGTTGATTTCATTTCCAGCTGGAATATCTACCATTATCTAAGGCCCCTGCTGTGCCTCCTGGCTGCTTGGCATCTGCTTTTGAATACAGACCCCTACCAGAAGCTTGAAGCTGGGTCCCTGTCCTTAACCCTGACCTGTAACAAGATACATCCTGTAGTGGGCATTTCCTTCTTAACTGCTTCATGACCATTTAGGAGCTAGCCTACTTTAACCTGCCTCCCTGGTGGCTCAGATGGTAAAGAATCTGCTTGCAATGCAGGAGACCCAGGTTTGATCCCTGGGTCAGGAAGATCCCTTGGAGAAAGGAAATGGCTACCCACTCCACTATTCTTGCCTGGAGAACCCCAAGGACAGAGGAGCCTGGCAGGCTATAGTCCATGGAGTTGCAAAGAATCAGACACGACTGAGTGACTAAGTACACACAAAAATGACCTTTTGAGAGAGCTGGCATATTCTGTCAGCATTGTGGGCCCCCTGGGCTGGTGCTGATCTGTAGCTAGGAAGACCCCTGGAGAGGTCCCAGAGGCATCCTGGGTCTCAAGGAAGTCGCGATCCCACCAGGTTCAGGCTCATAAATCCCAGCCGTGCTGAGGTTCCATTTATTGTCACAGCCCTCTCCACTGCTGGGTGTGCTTCTTCCATCAGCAGACTCCCCCTCTTCTGCATTGCTTACGCCCTGCTCCTGTAGTCCATGACAGCTTTGGAAAGGTACAGTTGCTATGGTAATGCCCAGAGCCATCTGAATTCCTGCTGCACCTTCTGGAAGACAAGGGTTTGTGAGGAGCCGTGCAGTAGATTCCAAACCTAGCCTTTCCTGACCACCTCTGTCAGGGGTCAGGTGACTGCTGGAGGTGGAGCGGGACATGGGTAGCCCACCTTCCTTGGGCAGACATTCCATCACTGCAAGCTGCGTGCAACTGGACAGGTCCTCCACACGTGGATCAGAAAACCAAGTGAGTCTCTTCCTGGGGGATTTTAGGTGTAAGAGACAATGCCGGTGGCCCTCAAACTTAGTATCCCCCATGGGCTTATTAAAATAGGGAGAGCTGGGTCCCACCCCCAGAGTACCTGGGGCAGAGCCAGAGAATCTGCATTTCTAACAAGCTCCTGAGTGATGGTGGCGATGATGGTGGTGTAGATCCAACCACAATGTGAGGAACACCATACTAGGAGGAGAAAAGCATATCAGTGCAAGAAACCATGGCCAGTGAGGTGGAGAAGGGACAGCATCAGTTGTCTATTGTAGAGAAAGAGAGACTTCCCTTCTGGGAGGGCTCTGCTGTCCTCCCAGAAGGGAAGTCTGGGGCTCTGCTGTCCTCCCACATTTCTTGGCCAGAATACCAGAAGGACTGGTGATCCTAGGCTGTTTCTTTTTGGTTCCCCACCACTCAATAAACAAAGACCTTCCCCTATGAGTGAGGGTGGGGCAGCCGTCATAGGTGAAGCCTTGAACTTGGAGAAGACCAACCTCACAGATGCCTCGTGACTGAGTGAGTCCTACCTGGTCTACCATCTCAGTGTCCCGGAGACCAATGACCTACCTGGCTCAGGAGGGAGGGAGAAGAGGGGAGAAAGGCTGTTGCTGGCACTGAGCCCCCACCATTGGAGTTTTTACAGCAAGATGCCTTCCCCAGAATGTTGTTTGGTCGTCATGTCCGACTCTTCACAACCCCATGGGCTGAAGCACACCAGGTTTCCCTGTCCTTCGCCATCTCCCAGAGTTTGCTCAAGTTCATGTCCATCGCATCAGTGATGCTATCCAACCATCTCATCCTCTGTCATGCTCTTCTGCCTTCAGTCTTTCCCAGCATCAGGGTCTTTTCCACTGAGTCAGCTCTTTGCATCAGGTGGCCAAAATATTGGAGCTTTAGCATCAGTCCTTCCAAAGAGTATTCAGGGTTGATTTCCTTTAAGATTGACTGGTTTGATCTCCTTGCTGTCCAGCAACTCTCAAGAGTCTTCTCCAGCACCACAGTTCAAAAGCATCAATTCTTTGGTGTTCTGCCTTTTTTATGGTCCAGCTCTCACAACCGTACATAACTACCATAGCCTTGACTGTATGGACCTTTGTTGGAAAAGTGATGTCTTTGTGTTTTAACACACTGTCTAGGTTTGTCATAACTTTCCTGACAAGGAGCAGTCACCTTCTCATTCCCTTCCCTAGAATGTAAATACTGTATTCTCCACTAAATGATGTTCAGGCCCCAGCTGGGCTGCTTACCTTCCGCCTATGTGAAACTCCTATTCCCATGGCTATTGTAAGAGAGAGAATGATGAGTAGAAAACCTGATTGGGCTTCCCAGGTGACGAATTGGGAAAGAATCTACCTGCCAATGCAGGAGATGCAGGGTTCAATCCCTGGGTCGGGAAGATGCCCTGGTATAGGAAATGGCAACCCGCTCCAGTATTCTTGCAGGGGATATCACATGAACAGAGGAGCCTGGTGGGCTACAGCCCATAGGGTTGCAAAGAGTCGGACACAACTGAGCAAGATCAGGAGAGAACCTGATCGACATTGCAGACCCTCTTCCCAGTTACAAATAGTACTAATAAGTGCCAAGGATTCTGACATCTTCTCTGCACACTTAGCCTTGCCTGGGAAGTGAGGTCTCTAGGTGGTGGGCTTGGTGACTCTCCCACCGACCGTGTTGGCAAACAGGTGGAGGGTACTCTGGCGTCATCTCCCCCGCCTCCTGCCCCATGGCAGGACAGTTTTGGTAGAGCCTGGTGTGAGAAAATGGACATCAAATCAGTTTCCCAATTTTAGAAAGCACTGTTAATTTCCCTGAATTTTCACTGGAAGGACTGATGCTGAAGCTTCCAATATTTTTGGAAGCTCCAGTATACATTGGATGTAAAGAGCTGACTCATTGGAGAAAACCCTGATGCTGGGAAAGATTGAAGGCAGGAAGAGAAGGGGATGACAAAGGATGAGTTGGTTGGACGGCATCACCAACTCAATGAACATAAGTTTCAGCAAACTACAGGAGATGGTGAAGGATAGGGACGCCTAGCATGCTACAGTCCATGGGGTCGCAGAGTCAAACGTGACCGAGCAACTAACAACAGTTAGTGTCCCAGCTCTGTGAAGGTTTGGGTGGGTGTGACTGCTTACATTTATAACATGTAGAATCCCTAAGGAAGACCATGAGGAAAACTGGGACTTACTGGGGTGGGGGTGGGCGTCCTTTGAAGAGGCAGACTCCAGAGAGCCACGCTTGAATGTCTGAGACCACGCTCTAAGCAGAGCCTAGCACTGCTAAAGGTAGAGATTAAGAAGGAACATGTAGCCTAGCATGGGACTGTCATTCATTCTAGAAGATACTTGATGAGCAGTCTGTGCTGGGCACCAGATGCCCTCCTCAGGTCTTCAGGCCTCACTGAATATAGGACCTTAGAGGTTAAGGTTGAAGCCTGGTCTGAGGTCATAACTAGGGTGAGTAGGGGAGTGAGCTTGGAGGGATTACATTGCCCTCTGAAGCCCGTCAGCTTCGGGATGGTGGGTGCTGCCTGAGGCCGCTGCCAGGAGGAAGGGAAATGGTCACCTAGCAGTGTGCATCTCTGGACCTGTGACCAGGAGAGGAAATTGGAAAAAGACCCGGAAGCTAAGGGTCATGACTAATATGTATTTTATAGCACCAGGGGCCCAGGCGTACTACCCAGGAATAAGGAGTTCATTCACAAGCAGTTATAACCTGAATCCTCTGCAGCCCCAGCAAGTGTCCTCAGACACACTTCACCCAGCTTTAGTGGAAGTGCACAGAAACCTCAGGACATGGGCACACACTCCTTTACCCTGGCAACCTGACTTGCAGAGTTTAGGTGTCAAGGGCTACTGTTTTCTCTGAAAGTAGAGCCTTAGACTCGGCACCTGACTTGGGCCTGGGAGAGCATCTACCCAGCAGGCCTCAAGATCACTTGCATACCTTGGGCTTTTCATTCAGGTCCCAGCTCAGGGGTAATGCCTTTAGCACCATGCCTGATCTGAAGGCCTTAATCACTTTAGTCTCTTTCCCTCCCCACAGAGTTGGCATCCTTGCCCACCAGGCACTCAGCCCCTCACTGAAGAAGAATTGTCTGTGTCCTGAATATAAAAACCTCTAGAAATCCTCCCTGGGAATCCCAGGCCGGGTGGTCCAGGCCCCTCCAGGCTCTTTCCTCCTCTACAGAGCCTGACCGCCACTGGGGGGCGATAGGCAGTGTGGCTTTGGTTCACCTCATCAACCCCATGGAAATGGACTTCCCTGGTGACTCAGTGGTAAGGAATCTGCCTGTAATGCAGAAGACGTGAGTTTGATCCCTGAGTCGGAAAGATCCCCTGGAGAAGGAAATGGCAACCCACTCCTGTATTCTTGCTTGGACAATTCCATGGACAGAGGAGCCTGGCGGGCTATGGTCAACAACTTAGTGAATGAACAACAACAATCAACCACCTGAGGAGGTCTGCCCTCCTAGGGCTCTCCTTAAGGGGTAGGTCTTCTGGAAGAAACATCCCAGGGCTAGGGAGGCCAGGATGGAAGAGCAGCTCTGGGAAGGGCAGCAGCTGGGCACAGATGCTGCTTGGGAGGGAGTCTGGTGGGGGGTCAGCCAGCCAGCCTAAGGTTCCCCCTGGATCAGGGCCCCTAAACAGGAGTCAGGCTGAGGGTGAGAAGGAGGACTCCAGGCTTGGGATCCTCCAAGGTCCCCCTCTTCCCTGACTGTGGGCGCTGTTTGTCCTGCTCTCCTCATTGCCTTGGCAACCACCCTGGGGTCATCCTTTGCGGCCAGCCTGTCCTGGGAGCCCAGGGCCAGGCTCTTGCCATCAGAGGAGGGGAAGGGAGAATGGGATGTACAGACACAGCAGGGTGACCTGGGAGAGGAAAGTGCAAGAGGAAGACAGTCCAAGAGGATGGGGAGAGAGGCAGAGCCTGAGGTGAGGGGGATCGGCCAAGGAGAGGCTGGGAGGAGGTGGGTGGTGTGATTCACCTGCTCTGAGTCATAGGCAGAGGTCAGCTCATTCCTTGGCCCTGCTGTTGCCACAGCCCACCAGGCCCCTCTGTCCTTGGAACTTTTCAGGCAAGAATACTGGAGTGGGTTGCCATCTCTTACTCCAGGGGATCTTCCTAGAGTAAGGGGATCTTCCTGACCCAGGGATTTAACCCACGTCTCTTCTGTCTCCTGCATTGGCAGGGCAGATTCTTTCCTACTGCTCTACCTGGGAAGCCTCACTAGCCCCCACATTTTGCCCTAATTATCCTTACTGGCTTTCCACCCCATCTTGGGCTGGGAAAGGGACTGCCCATGCCTTTCTTGGGACCTCTACCCCTAGGGTGGCCCCTGCCGCAGGGCAGGCCTTGGCCCTGGAAGGCAGAGGCCTTATCTCCCCACCCCTCCCTCCTCCTTCACATCCCAGTCCTGACCCCAGCCACTGCAGCCTCAGGAGGGGGCTATGGAATTTCCCTAGGGGTTGTCTGGTTCAAGGAGTCACTTAACTCCCCGCCTTCAGCCATCACTGAAGAGTGGAGGGAAGTTAGACTGGGGTCAGTGGGAGGCCTCTAGAGCCAAACTTTACAAACCGTGGGGTTTAATGCCAGGGTGGAGCTGGGAGAGGCCCTTGTTTAACATTTCTGTTTGCTGACCCTGACCTGCCCATGGCCCATCTCACCTAGCTGCTAACTGGTCTCTTCCTGCCCCCATTTTATGATGGAGATTGGGTCTTTCTTCCCCTGCATATTCTTTCCAGGGAGACAACTCCCTGGACAAGGTCACTGTCTAGATGTGTTGTGTACACACAGAGCTACCCTCACAAAGGCCTTTTGGCTCTGCACACACAGGCACAACCTGGAGGAACTCAGAGCCCGCCAGCCCCAGGCCCCATGTCTGGAGAGCACTGTCCAGGCCTGTGAAGAGATTCAAACTAAGGAAATGGAACGCTTCCTTGAGAAACCAACAAACAGCAACTTAAAGGCATCTGGGAGGGAATAAGCGAAGAAAAACACTAGAAGAGAAAACAAGACAGTTACGCACATGATCAGCTGTAGCTATTGTGTTAGATGCATGAATGTCCAGCTTACTGATGCTGCTGGGTGATGAACCAGGTGGGCTTCTTCAAGAGGGCTTTGCTCCAAAAGGAAGGGAAGAATCATACAGTAAGCTCTTGCTGTGTGCCAGGTGTGTTCACACATGTGATCTTTAGTGTCCTAACCCAACAAAGCTGCGATGTAAGTTCATCCGTTCGGAGGAGGATGGCTCTGCGAGGCCAAGTAACGTCCCAGATCACACAGGTGGGAAGTGACAAGTCCAGCCCTCTGCTTGACTGTGATGTAACTGCACTTCCCATACTATCACACTGCTGACATGGCAGAATTTCAGCAAAATTTCAAGGAAAAGGAAGAATATCCCAAGTGTGGGAGAGGAGAACAGAGGGAGATAGCCCTAGGAAGGGGCATGGTGAGTCAATTGCCTTAAGGAGAGCCTGACTTGCCTGCTTCAAAAGTCACAGTTGAGATATAATTGCCCAGATTTGCTGATATTTAAGACAAAAATTCTTAAGCAAGATAGTATCTCTTAATTCCTACTGCTACCTCCACCTCTGGGCATAACCCTTCCCCTAGGCTTCTCAGTTCAGTCGCTCAGTCGTGTCCGACTCTTTGTGACCCCATGAATCACAGCATGCCAGGCCTCCCTGTCCATCACCAACTCCTGGAGTTCACTCAAACTCATGTCCATTGAGTCGGTGATGCCATCCAGCCATCTCATCCTCTGTCAATGCAAATAGAACCTATACCTGCCATGGACAGCTGGGTTTGTTTTCCCCAAAAAACAGGCTCTGTGAGACGAAATCCAGCACAAAGAGAATGATAGATGCCTTTCTGGGCACATTGACCTAACTGATGACTTTCCCTAAAAGGTACGGCAGCTCCACTATCCCCTGTCCACAGATGAGACTGCTGGAACAAGAGAGGCATTCTGCCACGGACACGGGTGGCAGGTGGCAGGGACTAGATCTCAGGCAGGCTGTCTCCAGAGGCACCTCCTAAGCCCCATGTTCTGCCTCTCTGGCTAACAGACACTGATTGAGCCAGAGTTCTGGGCCTGGTGCTGGGCTGCGCACTTTCCACGTGTCATCTCATGCAGGCAGGGAAGGAAGAGGCGGAGTCTTGGCCTCCGGTTCGGCTGGATGGCCTTTCATCAGGCCCACTCTGCAGTTTACAAGTAATATTTAGGGCTCCTCTGTTTCCACCCTGATCTTGCAGGACAGGATTGGAAGGTCCTCCGTCCACCTATCAGATTCAGCTCTGACCAGACCTCACACTGAGGGGCTTACTGGGGGCTTCAGCAAGAGCCCTGAGTGGCATAACCCCACCCCATCTATGGAGAGGGACCTCAACAGGAACTTTTTTTTTTTTTGGCCAAACTGCGTGGCACGGAGGATCTTAGTTCCCTGACCTGGGATCAAATCCATGCCCTCTGCATTGGAAGCACAGAACCTTGACCACTGGACTGCCAGGAAGTCCCACCAACAGGAACGCAATTGTTAGCCCCACAGAGACACTGTGATGTTGTCACTGCTATTCACAGTCAGAGCAAGTCAGAGGGTTGAAGAGCGTGAACAAATCGTCTTGACCCAGGAAACTGACATCAAGGAAATTGAACAGTTCAGGACCACATAGGGAGGTGATGGAGAAACTCTTGGAGGAAGTGCTGGTCCTTCCAGGCCTTTTTTAAAAAAAAACTTTATGCTTAATTTTTAAAAAAATTCTGGTGAAGAACATTATCATTGTGTAACCTTCATTCCAGAAAGTAATTCAGAGAGATGATGTCAGGAACCATATTCCCAAGGCCAACCCTGTCATGCGGTAACCTATGAGCCATACCACCCCTGGAGCTTTAAATATATCTACCAAAAGGTGTCTGTGAGGGCATTTCTCACTATGCAGGCTTTCTTCTGTTAACATGCACCAATGGAACTTGGTCCCGCTCTTTAGATCATCCTGGATGTTAGGATGGGGCGTTTAAGGATGCTTCTCCATGAGAGCATACCAATCATTCCACACCTAACTTTATATCCCGTTCTTAGGTGAATCCTTGAGCATTCACCCTTCCTACCTAAGCCATGTCACAAAGCACCCTCATTAGCAGAGGTTTCTATCTAATCACCAGACTTTCCCAACCAGAAGAGATAGAATCCCATATGCAGGGCAAATGATATTCACCCTCCCAGAGGAAAGTCTGCCTGGAGCCCTGTCTTCCAGTGATTGACCTGAACTAACCTGGCAAAATAGAGTGGATTCCAACCCCTCACACCCCCACCCCGCCCCCAACTTGGGCTTCCCTGGTGGCTCAGTGGTAAAGAATCTGCCTGTAATGCAGGAGATGCGGGTTCGATCCCTGGGTGGGGAAGATCCCCTAGAGAAGGAAATCGCAACCCACTCCAACATTCTTGCCTGGAAAGTCCCATGGACAGAGGAGCCTGGCATGGACAGAGGAGCCAATGCAAGGGGCAGGGGTCCATGGGGCTGCGAAAGAGTCAGACACAACTTAGCGAATAATCAGCAACCCTACTCTCTGCTTCTTTTAAGAATCTTCCAAGGTTAGAGGGGTAAATAGGTACATCTTACATTAAAATAGAGTTCCTAGGAATTCCCTGGCTATCCAGGGGTTAGGACTCTGCACTTCCATGGGTTCCATCCCTGGTTGGGGAACTAAGATCCTGCGTGCCACACACACTATGTGGCCAAAAAAAAAAAAAAAAAAAGAGTTCAGTTCCTAATTTGTCATCTACACTTGGTCATATATGTAAAATGTTGTCTCTGCCCTCAAAAGGCTACAGCTGAGGGGACTTCCCTGGCAGTCCAGGGGTTAAGACTCTGCACTTCCAATGCAAGGGTGCAGGTTCTATACCTGGTCGGGGAAATAAGATCTCAAATGCTACGCAAAGCGGCGCCAAAAAATAAAAAACAAAGTCAGACTGTTTAAAAAAAAAAGGTTACATCTGAAGATGGGAGGGTATACATGGGGAAAAGGCAATCATACAGAGTGATGCTTATTAATTACCAGACACCATACAGAGAAGTCTTAAGGGAACCAGAGAAGGAAGAAGAGTTCAACCATAGGTAAATAAAATGATACCTAAATATGAAATAACAGAAATAACATATTGTCTCTCATTACACGAACTCATCCCTTCACTGGCTCACACACGGCCTGGCCAAGGCTGCTTTTAGATAGAGTTCTTTTACGGTGAGTTCTTTTACTGTTTCCTACACTTGTAAGATCTTACATGTGCCTAGTCTGCTCTGTTTGCATCTTTGTTTTAAAAAAAAACACATACTAAAAACTACTTTTGAAGCAAAACCTTCCTCCTGGGATACAACTTTTCCTTCGCTGGCCCTTGCTTTTGAAGTGGCGCGTACCCTCCTCTGGGCCAACGTGCCTCTTCGGAGGTCTCTTTCAGGCTGGAGGCCTGTGGGGTCTCAGCGTGCCTCTCCTGTTTTCAATTAAACCCCTCAAGTTGAAGTGGAGTCAATGGCTTTAGCAAGGTGATTTTCCAAAGGGGTGATCTTATTTTGAACCAACATGTCAAAACAAAACCAACTCAACCTGCGACACACACAAAGCAAATACATACACACATAGATACATCTGTTTGCGGATTTACCTGAAAAAATCACAAGGGCAAAGCAAGATGCAGAGGGCCCACAGGGCTTCCAGGGAGGGAGGGGGATCTCTTTCAGTTTCCCCCATGATGTGGGGGTGGGGGTCGGGGAGTGGTGAAGAAAGGGCAGCATGAACCTGTGTCCTGGCCTCAGGGTGTTCAAGACCAGACTCAAACCCGGGATGGTTTCTGCCTCTTCGGGCTGGGGATTGGGATGGGCGAATGAGAAGACATCCACTTCATCTGGTTCCTCATCCTCGCCCACTACAGACACCGGCCGGCCGGGAAGGGTGTCTGGCGCCAATGGACATGGGCATTAGAGGCTGGGAAGGCGACACTCACTCCTCAACCCCACAGCAGGCTGACACCTCATGGGGTGGGGGTTAGCGGGTGACCCACATGGACCCCGGCACTTGCTCCCGCCCCAGTCTCCTCTTTTAGCTTTGTCCTCTGGGGAAGAAGAGCTCTAAGGAACACAGCACCCCAGGGGCCAAGTCCTTATCATTTGGACTCTCTGACAACAGAGAGACACTCTGTGGACTGAATTGGAGGGTTTAACAGAGGGTGGCTTAAAGTCATTTTCTTTGGCCCCCAAGGTATTTTTAAAACAATTTAGTGGGTTGCAAATGGTGAAACAGCTGAAGATTTCATAGAAAAATCCAGATTTACAGCTTCTCTTCTCTGGAAAAGTTTGAATATCTGGCTGTACTGGTCCCACCATTCCCCCATGGCAACAAGCCTGCTCAAGACCGTCTGAAGACTTAGATACCCTCCTCTCTCATGGCCACACCTGTGTGTCCTGGGGCGCTGCTCTGGGCCAGGCACAGCTCTTCTTGCCCGAGGGCGGGTTCCCATATCCTCTGTAGCCCCAGCCAGACAACTCCCTCCACACCCCTCTGCCCACCCCTCCACCCCGCAGCAATTCCCAAGCAGCAGCCCACAGGGGGCCTTTCTCTAACTCTGAGGATTTATAAGGAAAAACTGCAGTAATGCAAAGAGATGCTTGCATGCATGCATGCGAATTCACTTCAGTTGTGTCTGACTCTTTGCAACCTTGTGGACTGTACCCTGCCAGGCTCCTCTGTCCATGGGATTCTCCAGGCAAGAATATTGGAGTGGGTTACCATGCCCTCCTCCAGGGGATCTTCCCAACCCAGGGATTGAACCCACATCTCTTATGTCTCCTGCATTGGCAGATAGGTTCTTTACCACTAGCACTATCTGGAAAGCCCAGTGTGATGTTTATTAACTATCGAACACAAGGCAAAAAAAAAGTGTTAAGGGAATCAGAGAAGGAAGAAGAGTTCAACCATAGGTAAATAAAATCGTACCTAAAAATAAAATAACAGAAACAACATACCCTCTCTTATTACACGAACTCAATCCTTAAACTGACTCACACACGGCCTGTCGAAGGCTGCTTTTAGATGGACTTCCAGTGAGTTCTCTTACTGTTTCCTATGCTTGTAAGATCTTAAATATGCCTGGTCCACTCCATTTGCATCTTTGTTTTTAAAAAGCACATACTACAAACTATT
Source organism: Bubalus kerabau (assembly GCF_029407905.1). Taxonomy (NCBI): domain Eukaryota; kingdom Metazoa; phylum Chordata; class Mammalia; order Artiodactyla; family Bovidae; genus Bubalus; species Bubalus kerabau. The sequence goes on from NC_073634.1 coordinate 76,822,822, forward strand.
TTTGAAGCAAAACCTAAAATCATTTGTACTTTGCTGCTCCTTTCTAGAGTGTGACCTCAGGTCACAGCTTATTCTCTGAATCTACAAAATGAGAAGATACTATTAACCCGTGTGGTTGCTTATAAGGATTATATTGAAATGGGAGACCACTGGAGGAGTGTTGGCACATAGCAAACAGTCAATAGCAGTTCCTCTCCTTCCTTCCTCTGACACCGCAGGTGCTGCCCCTTCAAGTCCTTCAGCCTCAGGGAAAAGTTCTTGAACAACCCCCCCACACCCCCACCGCCCACCAGGCCCCTCCTGGACTCACAAGTGAGAGGCTGCAGTGATGGAGATGCAGGAACCAAGTGCTGCCAGGGCCTGAGCCCCACACCTGTGGCTCAGAGTCACCCCAGGGAGTCTCCCTGGGGCTGGTGAGAGCTGTTTAGGCTTGGGGCGCTGATTCATCTCCCCTGCACAGACCCGGGAAGGGCCACCTTCAGAGGTCAGAAGAGGGGTCCAGAATGCTGAGCCAAACTTCTACCCCCACTGTAGCCTTCACATCACAGAAAAACACTTTCAGGGGTGGAGGGCTAATATGGGAGTGCCAAGGTAGGACCAAGACAGGCTGGGGAGGGCCACCTCACCCACTCCACCAAGTACATCCCTCCCCGGGAACTAACTGTCGTTCCATGGGTGATGCAGTGTTTTCAAGCCTTTGAAACACCAAGTTCTTCCCCAGCCCCTTCTCTCAGGACCAGAGGCTGGTTTGCCCTGGACGACAGAGCGCTCTTGGAAAAACTTACCCTTCGCCGGAGGTGTCATGCTCTCACCGCTACACTGAGACTGAGGGAGGGTTCTCTGCAGACCAAGAAGAGTCTGCTTCTTTTACTCACTTAACAGATATCTGTTCAGCAGCTACTGCCTGCCAGACATATTCCAGGCCCTGGGGATACAGTAAAGAAAGAGACAGGGTGCCTGCCCTCGGGAAGTTCACATTTTAGGGCAGGAGACAGACAGTGAACAATTGTGGGAGGACGGGAGGTGGTAAATGCTCAAGGGGAAAAGTGTGGTGAACATTTACAGAGTGAGTCATGGGGGGAGGTCATGCATGAGCTCTTCTGGGTGTAGGTCTCTGCCCCTCCTTTTTAGGTGAACAAAGAGAAAACACACACACTACCCTTGGCAGGAAATTCCCCTGGTAGGTCTAGTTGAGAACAGACTCTCTTGTCTTCGCCACTTATGATTTTCTGGGTTATGTCCCACTATGGCCAGCCCCCTGAACCAGACTCTCCCAGCAGCTAATCCAGCCTCAGACTAACATCTTCCTGCCAACTTCCCCTCCCCCTACTCTTGCCTGTTCAGGCCACCCCTGGGTCCTGGACTCCAGGCCTTTGTTTTACTCCCTGGTGGTTTTTTATCCATTTGTTCTGCCAGTCCTTCTCTGACCATCTTCTCCAGTAACAGAGTTTCCCCATCACATCCAGTCCCAGAATCCAGACTTTCTATTTTGCAGCAAGAAAAGAATATTCTGGAAATTACACACCTTCAGTGTTTTCCTCCACCTTGACCAACCACAAGGCCAGATAGCCCATCTTGGCTGCCCCTGGATATCCCCCAAACCACCTCCAAACGCCTTCTCCTCCCCAGCTTTCCCACCTTCACAAGAGAGCCCAGTGGGTCTTCTGAAATGAGACCAATTTAGCTTCAGTCTGTGGAGTGGCTCTGCAGCCGCTACACTCAGTACTATACTTCCTCAAAACTCCTGTTCTTCTCCCAAGCACCAGCCACTTCTCATTTATTGCCACAAAGGAGTTCTTCAATTTGACATGTGTGTGTAATCACTGATTTGTTTCTGTGAGCTGCTTGAGGGAGGGCCCAGGTCTGTTTTGTTCACCAGTGACTGCAAAAACCCTGCTCAACATCAGACAGAAAGTGGAAGCTTAACAAACAGTTGTCAGATGTGCAAATAAAATATACCCACAAGTACAATTAAATTGGTAATATACCTACAACAGTCAAAGATTAAGGAAACAAAAAAGAAGTGGGTTTTGGCTGAGTGGCAGATCCTAACCTTAGTTCGCTTATAACGATATATTTATTACAAGTGGGTCTGACCAAGAATTTTTCCTGGTGTGTCAACTTATGGGGCAACATATTAAGGGATGAAAAATTGAAACTCAGATAATCGTAAAGAAAAAATAACATTACACACCCTCAGGTAACTGTAAAACCAAACATATCACACACACACACTTCCTCCTGCCTAGTTCAGGGGCTTTGACTGGGTGCTGTCCCTAAGACCCGCTCGGGACACGAAAAGAAAGCGAGAGCAAGACTAACCAATCAGAAGTCAGCACCTACAGAGCCCCACCCCTCCACATGGGTGACAAACAGCAGGCTCCGCCCCAGTCCAGCGCCACCTGGAGGTCGAGGGGGGCAAATGCGGCGCCTGCTGGGAGGTGGATCTGTCAGCCAGGCGAAGTGCGCTGAGCTGGCCAGGGTCTTCGTGGTCTGCAGAGATAAGGCCTCCGCCCAACTCTAGTCAGGCCGCTTACGGGGCAGCTGTGGGGGTCATTGAGGGCGGAGCCGCTGAGGCGCGGTCGACAGCTGTTAACCTGTTCACTCAAGAGACTTTTCCCACAACTTTCCGCTACTTCCTGTTGTAAATTATCCCTACTTGACCGGAAGAATGGGTGTGATGAGAAAAAGTGGCTCAGAAAAGGGACACAACAGCGGTTGTAAATGCTTCAATAACATCTCTTTTGGGCCCAATCTCCATTAAGCAGAGTGGACCCGGAGAAGGGGTGGTGCCCTCTCGCTGGTGCCCAGTCAGTGGGGCAGGGGTGTGGAGGCTGTCCCTCTCCAGCTGGTTGCCTAGATGTCCCCAGAGGAGCCCAGGCTGCAGCGTTACACTCAGACCTCAAGGTCGGACAGCCAGTGTGTCTTCAGCTGCCCGGGCCTGACTAGGTGGCCATCCGGAGAAGGCGATGGCACCCCACTCCAGTACTCTTGCCTGGAAAATCCCATGGATGGAGGAGCCTGGTAGGCTGCAGTCCATGGGGTCGCGAAGGGGACACGACTGAGCGACTTCACTTTCACTTTTCACTTTCATGCATTGGAGAAGGAAATATCAACCCACTCCACTATTCTTGCCTGGAGAATCCCAGGGACGGGGGAGCCTGGTGGGCTGCCATCTATGGGGTCGCACAGAGTCAGACACAACTGAAGCGACTTAGCAGCAGCAGCAGCAGGTGGCCATCAGCCCTGCTCTGTCCCTCAGGGTCAGGACACAGAACTAAAATAATTGTCATTCACTTCATTTTCCTTGTTCCTAATTTGAAAGGAGGTCTGAGGTCACAGTAGAGTAGCCTGTGTTGGGGTGAACTGGGCCAAACAGTGCTGGTGCCCTTGAGAAATATTCTTTCCCTCTCCCATGTGGCCTAACACCCAATGCCTCTTATTTCCCCTCATTGTTCCAGTTTCCTCCTAATTCCCTTGTCCCCAGAAACATGCAAACCCCAGTGTTGGTCACAAAACCTGGCTCCCGTGGCCCAGTTTCTCTCCTACCAACACCAAGCCTTTTTCCCTCTTCTTGCTCTCCTGCCCTGTTCATGGACTCCAGTATCCCCAGGGCTACAGGTCATGTTCGGCTCCTGAGAATTCATTAGTTGTAGAATAAAAGGCTTGATCTCCAGTAAAGAGATTTCAAGACATCTGGGGGCAGGTGGGTTTTCTGAATACTCTGGATGCAAGAACTTGGGATGCTATTGGGGGAGGCTACTGCAAGGGGAGAGAAGGGTAAGACTAGCAAGGACAGAGCTGTGAGCTCTAAGTCCCACACTTAGCAGGTGAGGACCCTGTGTCCACTGTTTCGGCCATCTTCATGACTTGGAGAAGCCGTGGCTCCCCTGAGAAGCTCCATGTGGACGCAGAGTGGAGCTGGGAGTCCGGGTCTGGTGCCACTTGGTCACTGAGTTGCCAAGATTCCTCTCAGGGTCTCAGTGGTCTCCTCCTTAAAAGTGGCATAACAATCACCGGCTTGAGTGCCTCTGGAATTGTAATTAGGATCCAATGAGAGCTGGTTCCAAATAGGAAAAGGAGTACGTCAAGGCTGTATATTGTCACCCTGTTTATTTAACTTATATGCAGAGTACCTCATGAGAAACGCTGGGCTGGAAGAAACACAAGCTGGAATCAAGATTGCCAGGAGAAATATCAATAACCTCAGATATGCAGATGACACCACCCTTAGGGCAGAAAGTGAAGAGGAACTCAAAAGCCTCTTGATGAAAGTGAAAGTGGAGAGTGAAAAAGTTGGCTTCAAGCTCAACATTCAGAAAATGAAGATCATGGCATCCGGTCCCACCACTTCATGGGAAATAGATGGGGAAACAGTGGAAACAGTGTCAGACTTTATTCTTCTGGGCTCCAAAGTCACTACAGATGGTGACTGCAGCCATGAAATTAAAAGACGCTTACTCCTTGGAAAGAAAGTTATGACCAACCTAGAGAGCATATTCAAAAGCAGAGACATTACTTTGCCCACAAAGGTTCGTCTAGTCAAGGCTATGGTTTTTCCTGTGGTCATATATGGATGTGAGAGTTGGACTGTGAAGAAGGCTGAGCACCGAAGAATTGATGCTTTTGAACTGTGGTGTTGGAGAAGACTCTTGAGAGTCCCTTGGACTGCAAGGAGATCCAACCAGTTCATTCTGAAGGAGATCAGCCCTGGGATTTCTTTGGAAGGAATGATGCAAAAGCTGAAACTCCAGTACTTTGGCCACCTCATGCAAAGAGTTGACTCATTGGAAAAGACTCTGATGCTGGGAGGGATTGGGGGCAGGAGGAGAAGGGGACGACAGAGGATGAGATGGCTGGATGGCATCACTGACTCGATGGACGTGAGTCTCAGTGAACTCCGGGAATTGGTGATGGACAGGGAGGCCTGGCGTGCTGCGATTCATGGGGTCGCAAAGAGTCGGACACGACTGAGCGACTGATCTGATCTGATCTGATCTGAGAGCTTGATCTAAAAGCCCATCTGAAACATTATGTCCTATTGAGGGTATTTTCTTCATTCTTCTTTCCCCTTAGGTGACAAGAAACAGAGAGAACCGGGGAGGCAACTAATAAAAGTACTCTGAGCTGCTTTTTTGGAGTGCAGGGGATCTCCCAGCTTCCTGTTGGATCCTTGTTGGGGTGGGGTGGGGGCGGCCATTTCCATTGTCCCTGGACCTGATCCATGTTGGGCTAGAACAGGAATTCAAGTGGGAAAGAGAGGCAGTCTTGGGGAGTGGAAGGGCTCTGGAGTTGGGTACTGTCCTTCCTCACCCCGAAGATGCTCCACTGCCTCCATGGTGAGGGCCGCTTGGTGGGATACAGATGATGAGCCAGGCTTCTGCTTCCCTTGCTCTGCTATGGGTGGGGCAAGGGATGGGAGGAGGAAACAGACCCACGCAAAGAACCAAGCTTGGACCTTCTGTACCACACTGCAGAAAAGAGGGGTGGGACTCCTTAGTCTCCCCATGTCTCCCTGAAGTGCTGGGAACAGCTGGAATTTGGGCATCACCACCTGGCTTGCTCCATTCTGTCATCTGGCTCTCACACCCTTCTAATACTGTCCTGTTAGAGCCCTCTGGGGGAGGTTCAGGTTTGTCTTTGCTCCTCTAGTAAGCTGCATCTCAGCTGGCTTCCTGGTACAGTGGTTTAGTCGCTAAGTCATGTCCAACTCTTTGCGATCCCATGGACGATAGCCCACCAGGCTCCTCTGTCCATGGGATTCTCCAGGCAAGAATACTGGAGTGGGTTGCCTTTCCCTTCTCCAGGGGATCTGCCTGACCCAGGGATCGAACCGGGTCTCCTGCATTGCAGGCAGACTCTTTACTGACTGTGCTACTGGGGAAGCCGGCTTCCCGGTATGCAGACCCTTATATAATCCTCTCCTCTGGAGTGTGGGCTGGTCCTAATGAAGAAAGAAAGTGAAAGTCGCTCAGTCATGTCTGACTCTTTGCCATCCCATGGACTATACAGTCCATGGAATTCTCCAGGCCAGAATACTGGAATGGGTAGCCTTTCCCTTCTCCAGGGGATCTTCCCAACCCAGGGATTAAATCCAGGTCTCCCACATTGCAGACAGATTCTTTACCAACTGAGCCACGGGAAGCCATGAAGAGAACAGGGCAAAAGCATCTAAGAGTCAGTTATAGAAGTCTGTGATGGGACTTGCCTGGCGGTCCAGTGATTAAGATTCCAAGCTTCCAATGTAGAAGGGACAGGTTCAATCCCTGGTGGGGGAACTAAGATCCTGCATGCTGCACAGTGTGGACAAATAAAAATAATAATCATAAAATAAAAGTCTGTGTCCTCCATCTTGCCTGTACACTGCAGCACTCTCCTCTCCGCTCTAAGAGCGAAGCCACAGGCCATCTTGTGAGCTGCCCTGTGGGAGGACCACAAAGCAAAGAACTAAGGGCATTCTCTAGCCAACAGCCCATGTTGAACTGAATCCGAGTCCAGCAACGTGTGAGAAACTGAATCCCATCAGCAACCACAGGAGTAAGCTTGGAAATGGACTCTTCCCTGTTAAAACTTGGAATGAGTTAGACACTGTGACTGCAGCCTGTGAGTGACCCTGAGCCCAAGGACCCCACCAAGCTACCTACAGATTCCTGACACACAGATACTGTGAAATAATACAATGTTGTTGTTTAAGCCACTAAGATTTGGGTTAATTTGTCATGCAGCATAGATAACAAGTACACTCCTTTCCCTTCAACCTTGTTGCTTCATCAGTGCTAAGTCTCTTTGTCCTTGGCCTTCATTCACTCCTCTGGTTCACTCCACCCCACCCCATTTACCCCACCCTCACCCGATGCCCCTGCCTCTCCGAGGCTCCTCCCTCTTGCCGTCACTTCTCTTACCCCCTAATTGTGGTCTCCCCCAGCATCTCTGTCTGTGTACTCCCGGAGAGCCCCTTGCTCATGGCTTCAGTAATGAGTAAGCTCTGTGTCTATGGAGATATTCTTCCAGTCATTTCCCCCATTCCTCCCGCTCATCTGCGTTCAGTTCCATTTCTCTTCTGGCCCCTGAACATATATTTTATCTAGATGTTACTATAACAGCTCAAATCAGTTAATATGTCCCTCCTCGTCATGTCTGTTTTCAGTCAGCAATACGTGTTCCCTTCAGAAGGTGGTTCAGCGCTTCCCTGGATCCCCCGCCACAGCTGAGCACGAATCTCCTCTCTTCCTGTCTGTCTCTCTTCAGTTGAGACTCTCTTTACATGTGACTGCCTGTATTCCCTGGTGTGACTTGGTTACTCCCCTGGCCCCCGTTTTTTAACCTGTAGCTAAAAACTAGAAATACCCCCAGATGTTTTTCAACAAGTGATACATCTCCATGCCATGGACTACTACTCAGCAATAACAATGAAAGCATTATTGATACATTTAACAACTGGGATGGATCTCCACAGAATTATGTTGAATGAAAAAAAGCCAACCCCCAAAGCTTATATACTGTACGACTCCAATTTATATAACACTATTTACAGGTGAAAACTATGGAAATGGAGAACAGATGAGTAGCTGCCCAGGTGAGTAATTGGGGCAGAGGGGGAGGCAGGGAAGAAGTGAGCATGATTGTAAGAGAGCAACAGGGAAAAAAAAAAAAGCAACGTGGGGAATCATGGGCCGATGGAAATGTTCTGTACCTTGACCACGTCAGTGTCAATAACCTGCTTGTGATATTACACTTAAGTTTTGAGAGATGTTATCATTGGGAAAAACTGATAGAGGGTATAGGGGATTTCTCTGTAGTAGTTCTTGTAATTGCATGTGAATCCAAACTGGCATCAAAAGAAAAAGTTTAATTAAGAAAAAACACCACCTTGAGTTACATGGAACTCAACTTATAACCTAGAAAGTACATTACCTAGAAAGTACATTCATTCCTAGAAGGTATGAATGAAAAAAAAAAAAACAAAAAACACACTGCTTTAAAAAAATAATTTGATCATCTATAATTCTTTATTTTTATTTTTAAATTAAAAATTTTTTTAATTTTTTGACCACACCCCATGGCATATGGGATCTTAGTTCCCCATCAGGGATCAAACCCATGCCCCCTGAATTGGAGGTGCAGAGTCTTAACCACTGGGCCACCTAGAGAGTCCCCATAATTCCTTTTTCCTTTTTTTAAATTGAAGTATAGTTGATGTGAGATATTATAAAAGTTACAGGTGTACGATATAATGATTCACAATTTTTAAAGGTTATACTCCATTTGTAGTTATTATAAAACATTGGCTATGTTCCCTGTGTTGTACAATATATCCTTGCAACTTAGAAAAAAAAAAAATCACTGCTTTTAACCTGCTAACATGTTTGTATTTGAAAAGTAGTAACAGAACCCCAAGTTTCTAATCTTCCACCTTACCCTTGAGTCAAGAAAGCTAGATGGACTGTGGTACTGCCCACCGTGCTCCCCTGAGACCGTAAGATCAGGTCCAGTATATCTGCTCTTCTCACTGATCTGCCACTCCTGCCCTCTTCTTCTGAAGGAGCAGTGAAAAGCAGGAAGAACTTAGGGAAGCTCTTTTAGGCAGGGGAACTGAGTCTGAGGTTGGGGCAGAAAGAGAGGGATTAGGGCAAGTCACCACAGGCAGGTCAGATTCTCACCCTTACAGTGCCTTCTTTCCTCTAAGCTCAGGATGCCCTCGTTGACTGAAACCCCACCATCCTTCAGCCCCCGCTCAGATCCCATTTGCTCAGGGACTCCTGCGCTCCAGCCCGCATCCCTTCTTGTCTGAGCTTCACAATTTAACTCCTGATTAACTGGTGAACGTTAGTCTGGATTGTGTTGTGTGTAAACTCCTCACAGGCAGAGACCATCTGTCTCACCAGGCTCTTCTGCACAATCAGTTCAGGCACTCAGTCGTGTCCGACTCTTTGTGACCCCCATGGACTGCAGCACGCCAGGCTTCCCTGTCCATCACCAACTCCCGAGGCTTACTCAAACTCACGTCCATTGAGTCAGTGATGCCATCAACCATCTCATCCTCTGTTGTCCCCTTCTCCTCCCGCCTTCAATCTTTCCCAGCATCCGAGTCTTTGCCAATGAGTCAGTTCTCTGATTCTGCACAATGCCAGGCACCAAATACACAGTATAGAAATATTAGTAAGTATTGGCTTGTAACACAGTCAAAGGGATCACCTCCTCAATTCATGAAGAGGTCATTTTGATAGAAAAGTGGCCAAAAGATAAATTGACGGTTCTCAGTTTATAAATGCAAACACCCTTCAACACATGAAACAAGTTCAACCTCCTCGTGGTCAGAGAAACATACAGCAAGAGATCACTGCTCACCCAACCAATGGGCGGAAGTCCAAGAGTCTGATGACATACTCAGTTGGCAATATTCTCTTTCAGTTGTATTCCTGGTGAGAAGGGAAAAGGGTACAACTCCTGGGGGTAATTTTTTTAAACTTTTTATTTTAAAACTATCCCACAGGAACTACAGAAAACTACAGAAAAGATGCAAATGTCGCAAAATAATTTATTTTTTTCTAAACTATTTGTGACAAAGTGTCAACATGGTGCCCAGTCACCCCCCCAAAAAACACCTTACTATAGGATATATTTCTTTTTATCCTATACTAGAAATATATTCTTATAAATAAGGATGCTGTCTTCCATAACTGCAATACAAACATCAAAATCAGGAAAGTAACACTGATCCATTACTATCATCCATTACTATCCTCAGACCCAAGTTACAATTTTCTAATTTTTCCAGTAATGCCCTTTGTACCAGAAATATCCAATCCAGAATCACACATTTACTTGTCTCTTTAGTTTCTTTCCTTCCATCTGGAATATTTCCTCAATCTTTCCCTGACTTTCATGGCCTTGACACTCTTGAAAAATACAAGTCAGATATTTTTTAAGATATCCCTTTGCAATGGTGTGATGTTTGTGTCCTTTCAAAGGTCATATATCGAAACCTACCCTGCAAGGTGATGGTATTAGGAGGTGGAGCCTTTGGGAGAAGATTAAGTCATTAGGGCAGAGCTCTTGTGACTGGGATTAGTGCTCTTGTAAGAGAGACCCTAAAGAGCTAGCTTGTAGCTACCACCATGGACACAGAGAAAAGATGGCTGTCTATGCAGAAGGAAGCATCATCAGTCATCAAATCTACTGGCATCTTCATCTTGAACTTTCCAGCCCCTACTGTGAGATATAACTTTTCATTGTTTATAAACCACCCAGTCTATGGTACTTTGTTACAGCAGCCCAAATGGACTAGGAGAGGGTTTGTGTGATGTCTCCTTGAGATTAGATTCAGGCGATGCATCTTTGGCTGGAGTATGTATGACAGAAATGATGCTGTGTCGTTCTCACTGCATCCTGTTAGATGGTGTATCATTTCAATTTGGTCCACTACTGATGAAGTTAACTTTGATCACTTGATTAAAGGGCTTTTTCATTGTAAAGTTATTCTTTTCCTCTTTGTAATTAGTAAGTGTCTTGCTGGGAAGTACTTTGAGGCTGTGTAAATATCCCATTCCCCACTAAACTTGCAATTTGTTTGTTTATTTCTAGCACTGTGGACTCATGGATTCCTATTTTATGCAGTGGATTTATAATCTGTTGGTATCATTATTTTGGTGCTCAAACTTTCCCATATTTTCCCAGTAGAAGCCCTTTCTGTACGTCATCCTTCTTTGGATACTTCTTTAACTTTAAAGTATAGCATGTTCTGGGCTCATCTTGTTCCTTGCTTGACCCAGCTCTGGAAGCTGCCATTTCTCCAAAGAAAGTCCAGTTCCGTCTGATAAAGAATGGTATTTAGAAACCAAGATCTGGGCATGAAGTATCCTCATCCCTGTTGAGGTTTCATTGCTTGTACGTGCTCTCAGCGGACAGAAGAGGGGAATGTGTGTATGTATATACACAAGATGTAAATATACACACATACATTTTACACCTATATTTATCTCTGGTTCTATCAATATATAGAAGTGAGGCTCAGAGTGGAGTGAGAGGCAGAGGCTAAGGTGTTTTCTGGAGGAAAAGGCTGAATCAGCATCTAGAAATAGGGGAGGGAAGTTGATGACAGTTGTGTGGGAAATCCAATAGGAAGGTAAAAAGAACTGAATAAAAGCACTGTGTACCGGCACATGTAAAACCATACAGAACGAATTTGTGTCTTTATGATTTTCTTGGTGAATTAGGATAATGACCTCATTTATGGGTTACAAAGCATTTTTCCCCTCTTTGTCATAATGCTCACAACCTCTGTGGTGGCCATGCACTGGAGTCCACTCATCAGCTTTGGGATTTTAGGGGGCGAGTTACTAGTCAGTCCATGGAGTTCCTAGGAAATGAGCTGACTGGCAGCCAGTTGAGGTTTAAAGGAAGTGATTCTGCAATCCTCAGACCTAGGGATTGCCCAGGCTCTGAAGGAATCCCTAGGAAGCCAGGACCATGCCAACAGAGAGTTGGCCTTCCGTAAAGGGGGCTTCTTCCCTGCAGGCCCTCAGGTTGAGCCTTTGAAGACAATGAGCCTCCAGACCAGGACTACGCTCCCTTAGGGAGAAGTGAGTCCTGGCTGCCCCGCTGGCAGGGTGGACCCCTGTGTGCTTTTTCCCTTCCCCTCTCTTCCAAAGTCAGTCTTCATTGAGAATAATCTATTTTATCTCCACCATCATAGGCTTGGTGTTTTGAGGGTGGTTAAATTTATAATGTAGCCACTGTTACAGATAATGAGAAGCCATGTGTAGACCATTGAGAGGAATGCACCTTACCTGGATCCTCTTTATCCTCCTTTGGGAAGGAGAGTAAGTGGATTTTTAGTTGTAGATGGTGAGGTTCTTTATTTTAGTAGGAGCATTTAAAAATATTTTTTTATTGAGGTGAAATTAATATAATATTAAATTAACCTTTGGAAAATGTACAGTTCAGGGGCATTTAGTACATTCACAATGTTGTGCAACCACCACCTCTATTAAGCAGCAAAAACATTTTAAAAAAAATATTTATTTGGCTGTGCTGTGTCTTAGTTGTGGTACGTGAGATCTTTAACCTTCCCTGGGGCATGCGGAATCTTTGGTTGTGCCATTTGAACTCTTAGTAGCTACCTGTGGGATCTAGTTGCCTGACCAGGGATTGAACACAAGCTCCCTGCATTGGGAGCACGGAATCTTAGCCATTGCCCACCAGGGAAGTCCTGGCAAGAGCATTTTTGATGCTTGCATGGGGAAAAGTCGGTGTACATGGGTGCTGGGCGGCCACTGCTTGAAGTGCAGTGTGTCTGCCCAGCACCCTTGCTTTGGAGAACAGCTCTGCCCCTTCTCCATGGGGTGCTGCTGGGTCTGTCAGTCTCCAAACCTCCTGCACCCACTTAAGGGGGTGGATATGTGATCCACCCCACCCCCAGGTGGTAGGACATGTTCAGAGCGGGCTTTGACCAAAGTCAGAACAACTGAAGTAACCCTTGGGACATCTCTGCTAGGGATGGCGCTGAGACCGAGGGTGCCACTGAAATACAAAGCAGGACAATTGTGTCTCATATTCAAGGCTCAGGGGTTTGGAGGGTGTTATTTTTTATTAATTTATTTTTTATTGGGAGGGTGTTATTAAAGATATGGAGGAACTTCCCTGGTGGTCCAATAGTTAAGACTCTGCACTTCCAGTGCAGGGGGCACAGGTTTGATCCCTGGTCAGGGAAGATTCTGTGTGTTGTGGCCAAAAATACATACATAAATAAATAAATAAAATAAAATACATGGAACCTCCTGCCCTGGAAGCAGGTGACTGATACTGCCCCTCACCCCAGAGGATCTAGGGTTGACCCAGATACTGGCTGGGCCACAGTGGAGCACACACAAGTGATGGGGCCGTAGGAGCCTGAAGGCTGAATCAATCAGAGCTGGACCCCATGTGATGTATGGTGAGGAGGGCCCAGTAGGGTTAGCCAGCATTGATGTGTCTCTTCTTGGGACAGCCTGGAGGGCCTTCCTCATGCCAAAGACATCAGGACCGGGCGCGGGAACCAGCCCTGCAGCCACACGTTTGCTTCTTACTGGACATAAGCAAACCCCCTAACATGGTCACCTTGGGCCTTTTGACACCAGCAACACAGACATCCAAGGTAACACTTATCATGGGCTCCCAATGATTTCATCACATATAATTCTACTGAATAGAAAGCTGCTTTTTTTCTTTTTTGGCCGAGCCACATGGCTTGCAGGGTCTTAGTACCCCGATCAGAGACTGAACCCAGGCCACGGCAGTGAAAGTGCCGATTCCTAACCATGGAACCGCCAACGAATTCCCTATTGAAGAGAGACACAACTGCCCACTTGACCCAGAGAGTTTCAGTTTATTAAGAATAACTGTAAGGTTTTAAGGTAACTATCACGATTTCAGAGTCAGATGGACCATGCTTTGAACCCTGGCTCTGCTGCTTCCCAACTGTGTAGCTCTGACTGAGCCTCAGTTTCTTCATCTGTAGAGTGAGGATGACACAAACTACCAAAGAGTGTTGCTTAAGGACTAGGAGAAAAGTGCCAACCTGGTGCCTGGCACACAGGAGACACTCAGTAAACTGTCACTGCTATTTGGGGTATCATTATATAAGCCCTAGGGTTTCCCTGGTGGCTCAGATGGTAAAGAATTCGCCTGCAGTGCAGGAGACCCAGGTTCGTTCCCTGGGTCGTGGAGATCCCCTGGAGAAGGGAATGATTACGAACTCGTTTTCTTGCCTGGAGAATTCCACGGACAGAGGAGCCTCGTGGGCTACAGTCCATGGGGTTGCAAAGAGTCAGACACGAGTGAACAACTAACACTTTCACACTTTAAGGAACTAGAAGGTATGGCAACTATCTTTCTAAACATGGTCTTCCCTTTAGCCAAGCTTTAGCATGTCTATGGATGTCCACCTTGATGCTGAAAGCAAAGTGGCAAGGAGTCTGCAATGCGCATATTCATTCAGCCAAAGCTTGTGCCAAGCTTTGTCACCAAGAGGTGACAGAGGTGGTCTCTGTCTTCAGAGACCACTTAAGATGGAAGGAACATCTTAAGTCTCTGGAACTGTCCAGGTAGAGCCCACAGATAGCAGGACCTCTCACCAGTGGCGTGGGGTGACCCCTTGAATGAGGGTGACACTGAAAACTGTGTAGGGAGTGGTCTCTGACCTTGAGGCGAGGGGAGTTGGCAGACTGAAGGACCTGGAAGCATTAGAGGACTTCTGGAAGGGAATCTCTTGGATGAAAGCTCAGCTCTATGTCCCAAAGAGTTAGGTAACTGTTGCTGTGACCCTTGAAGGGCTGAAGTTAGTCGGGGCAGAGGGAAAAGAAGGACTGGTTTCAGCAGAGAGGGTGATGGATGCCTGGAGAAGGGGGCACACTACGTCCTGGGCCAGGGAGCTCAGAGCGCTGTAATAAAGATGAAGCGCTGGGTGGAATAGGAGTACACTGTGGGAGATGACTGGTGGGGGTACAGGCAGAAGAGGGGAGGCGAGTGAGGGGGCCAAGCCTACTGGTGACGGTTGGGAGAGTAAGGGTTGGGAGAGTGAGAGTCGTGGTGCTGATGTAAGTAGACAGAGATGCCCCAAGTCAGAAACCTGGAGCCCTGGGAACTCTATGGGAAATGAGACCAACCCTCCTGGCAACGGGGTGAGTAAGCACGAGGGTGGAGTGTAGGTGTGTGCACGGAATCTTAGAGCTGGAAGGGATCTTCAATGTCATTTAGTTCCACCTCCCAGCCAAGGAATCTTTCAGTCTTCCACTGACCAACTGAGGGCACTCAACTCTACTTGGACACCTCAAGGTACGGGGAGCTCACTTCCTTCAAGGGAGGCTCATCCAATAGAGGTGCTCGAGCCTCCACGACGGCCTGGATAGGCCCGGCGCCCCGACCTTGGCCCTGTTGAATGGACTGGCCTCCACTCGGCGGCGGCACCTGGCGGGGGTGGCGGGTGGCGTGGGGGTTGCGACGCGGATGGGCCGGCGCTGCTGTCCCCAGCCCCAGTGCTGAGGCAGGCAGAGTGCAGTGGGCTCTGGTGGAGGTCGGGAGAACTGCAGGGCGAAGGCCGCCGGGGGCTCCGTGGGCTGCCGGGGGGAGGCACTTGACACCGGCCGCGGGAGAGGAGGGGCCGCTGTCCCTGCGGCCAGTGCTGGATGCGGGGACCCAGCGCAGAGGCAGCGCCAGGTAGCGGGGCGCCCCGCGCAGAGTCGGGGTGGTGGTGGTGAGGGCTACCGCAGGCCCCCGGCGGAGTGGCCCGGGAGAGCGGCCGAGGTGGGGTGCCCGGGCCCTGCGCAGGGTCGGGGCGCTGCGGGGTCCGGCTCTCCGAACCGCAGCGTGCGGGGACCCCCAGCGGGGACGTAGGGGCCGGGAAGTCGGGCCGAGGGCGCTAGGACCGGCCGCGCGCCCAGGCCGCTCCCGCCGCGGCGCCCCGGGGCCCCCAAGCCGGCGCTGCCTCGCGGGCCGGCTCCGCAGCGCCGGGGCCGGGGCCAGCGCGGCCGCGGGGGGCGAGCAGCGGGCGGAGGCCTGGGCCCGCGGGCGGCCGGAGGGAGGGAAGGAGGAAGGCGGAGAGAAGGGGTGGGAGGGGGGGACCCGGCGGAGGAGGCGGAGAGAGGGAGCGCGACAGCGAGCGGAGGGAGGGAGCGAGCGAGCGAGGCAGGCAGGCGGGCCGGGAGGGAGGGAGGGAGGGCGCGCGGGCGGCGGCGGCGGCGGCGGCGAGAGCAGAGGACGAGCCGGGACGCGGCGCCGCGGCACTAGGGCGCGCAGCCGGGCCGGCCCGACCCCACCGGCCACACGGTAATGAGCGCCGCTGCTGGCGGCCCGGGAGGCCGGCCCGGAGGCGGGCGGGGAGGAGGGTAGCCGGGCGGGGGGCACGGTGGCGGGCAGTGCCCGGCTCGGGGCACGCTCCCGGACCCCCGCAACTCGGCGCCGGGCGCTCGCGGGGCCAGGGCTGCGGGCGGCGACGGCGGGCCGGGCTGGCCAGGGCGGCGCGGGGGATTGGAGGGTTTGTTTATGTCCCCGCGGGCTCGCCAGGCGCCCCCTCCCGTCCCGCCCGCTCCCGGCTCGGAGCCCCCTCCGCGCCCCCGCCCGGCTCCGGGCTCAAGTTCAAGTCTATACAATGCCGCCGGGGGCCCCCCTCCGCCGCCGGCCTCAGCCTCGGTGCCCGGCTAGGCGCTGCCGCAGGGGCCCCGGCCTGGCCGCCCCCGCCTTCCGGGCCGTGCCTGCCCCCGCCCCGGGGCCCAGCCTGGGGCCTGCGGCCGGGGCGCTGGAGGGCGCGGACCCCGACCCGGAATAATCGGCTCCCGCCGCGGCCCGCAGGGAGCGGGGGAGGGGGGCGGGGGCCGGGCCCCGCGCAGGCTCCGCGGCGGCGGCAGAAAATGGCAGCCTGGCACGACCCGGCCCCCCGCCCCTCCCCCCCGGCTCCCGGCCCTCCTCGGCCCGGCGGGGCGGGGGGACCCGGGAGGCCCCCGGGGGGCGGGCCGAGGGGTGATCGGGGGGCCGGGCCGGGGAGCGCTGCGCAGCGATCTTCCTCCGGCCACCTGTGGCTGGGGGTGCGGGGTGCCAGCGGATCTGGGAGGGGCGGCGGGGGTGGGGAGAGTGCCAGTTGGGGGGCACACCTCTCCGCTGAGAGTCGAGCGGCGCGCGCGCGGGGCGGGGGGGCGGGGGGGGGCGGACGTCGTGCCTGGCTCCTCCCTGCCCCCGCCGCGGGCCGTGGGAGCCGGGGCGGCGGCGGCGGTGGCGGTGGCGGTGGCGGTGGCGGCGCCGCAGTGTGGGGGCGGGGCGGGGGCGGGCGAAGATCCCGGACCCGGGCCGCGGGGACCGGAAAACGCAGGGGGGTGGTAGCCTCGGGGCCGGGGCCCGGGGCGTTGCGGGCGGGGGCGCCCAGGGTCGCCCCCTACAGCAGCACCCACCCGCCTGCACACACTCACACGCACGCGGACACACTCACGCACACGCACCCCCGCTGGGCCGGTGCAGACGTGTCCTTGAAAGCTTCGCATCTGCACGGTGAAGGACGAGGCCTCGCCGAAGCTGCGGCTCGGGGTCTTCGGCCCCTACGTCCCAGTGCCCCGGGAGACCCCAAGCTTCGGAGCCGCAGGCGGCTTCGGGCCGTGTCCCGCCCTCACCCCAGCTCCCCTCCCCCAGGCCGCCCTGCCTTCCCTCCCCTCGGCTCCGAAGGGGCTGGCCGGAGTCCAGGGCCCGCCCCCGGCCTCCCCCAGCCCCCCATCGCTGGGGCCCGCGGCCCTCGGGCTGCCAAACTGCATTTCGCTTTCCTGGAGCCTCCCTTCTTGGGGCACCCACTCCCTTCCCTCTCCCCCCACCCCCCAGCCCCTGTTATTTCCCCCTTTTCTCTCCATCCCTTCCGTCCTTCCTTGTCTCTACTGCAAAGCCAGTTGAGTAGGTGTTGGCACCTTGGGTGGGGAGTGAGGGGCTCGCTGGTTCTCAGGGGCTCCCCCCCGCCCCTCCCCCCCGCTCGCGAAGGGGAGCCCCCTGTGGCTGCACCTTGACCCAAGATGGCGTCCTGCACCCAGCTGGGCAGCTCTGGCCTGCGTCAGGCAGGGAGGAAGGGCCCTGAGCCCCGAAGCTACACAACTCGCCCCCTCCCAAACCAGCAGGGACAGGAGGCTGCGGGAGAGGAGCCCGCCGCCCTGTGACCCAGCTTGCCCCTCGCTGCCGTGCCCAGAGACTGCCATCAGCATCCCTGGGGGACTGTTCCGTCTTCATGTTTCAGCCAGGGCCGCCAGCGGCTGAACCAGGCCTCCTGGGCTGGCCGGCTGTGAAGGGATCCTGGGATCAGGTGCTGCTACGCTGTGCCTGCTCCCTCCCGGCAGATGTGACAGCTGCAGCCGAGGGAGCTTTTCTCCTTGGGCGATGCTTGGAGTGCTAGGACTGGCCTGTGGGATTTGAGGAGCCCAGCTGTCAGGCGGACCCTCCTTGGGCCGTCCCCTGTGCTGGCAGGGGCCGGTCTCCTGGTTGGTTTCCTGAGCTGCCTGGGTTAGGAGGTTTGGGTTGTTGGGAGTTCTTGTTAGGTTTCTGGGACAAAGTGGTCCCCCTCTGCCTCCAGGTCCCACTGAGGCCCTGGTTGGGCTGTTTGACAGGCAACTCTGTGAAAAGTGTGAGTCTTGTGTGCATGTGTGTGCATGTGTTCACATGTGCCGCACGCAGGCAGGGGCCCAGGCAAACCTGTGCAGCGGGTCTGGCACCTGCCCGCCTCCCTTCCCCGGGCCCCACTCCTCTGGGCCCTGGCTTCCTCTCCAGCCTCTTGTCCAGGTCCTTGGGCCTGTCTTCAGCTCCTCATCAAATGCACAGTTCCTGGCCCGGATGGACCGAGGCTCTCCTTGTCCTCCTTCCCAGGCTCATGGACCCGCAATAGGAAACCAGCCTTCAAAAAGGTGAATTCCTTCTCGAATTCAAGGAGTGTCAGTTTCACTGGGCAAGGGCTCCTCCCCTCCTCCCCCCACCCCCTAAGCACTGGAGAAGCAGAGGAGAGGACAACCACGGCCATGTGTCAGGGTGTCTGTGGACAAGATTCTTCTGTAGGGTGGGGGTTGGACTGCAGCTTGAAGGCCCATTCCAGCTTTTAAATTCTATGGCTCTGATTCCAGTGGTGTAGTTTCAGACCCAGGAAGGGAGGTGGGGTGGTCTTATTTCTACCACACAGGGATAATCAGGAAGGACTTCTCAGGAGAGGAGGTCTGAGTGAGAGCGGGGCCTCCTGAGGGGTGGGCCTTTGAAGGGAGCTGGTGATGTGAAGGGTGGGGGACCTTCAGGAAACAGGTCCGTCACATCTGACTCCACAAAGGATGTAAAAGTTTAGCCTCTGGTTAAGCCCTCACATGTGTGTGTCCTTTTGTAGGTTTACATGGGCATTTGTGTGTGTGTGCACAATTTCTGAGATTTCCTCCGAGTCCAGTTTGCAGTGAGCGTCTGAGTTCATTGTAGATCTTCAGGCTGAAACTCCAAACCTTCTCATCCTTTCTTGGTTTCTCTGGGGACCAGTCCCCATCCCAGAGCCCACCCAGAGTCACCTCATTAGAACAAGAGATGCTCCTAGTTTCATGCCAGTGGTCCTCTGAAAAAGCCTGCAAGGAAGACAGGAGAAGCTATAAAATCCTGGCCCGGGATGACCTGGCTGGGAAGAAGCAGGGCCACAGTTGCCCTCTGGGGAGCTTAGACTGCCTCCTGCTCCAGGTCTCCTGGTCTCCTACACTCCGTGTCAGTGTCGCCTCTTGGTTCATGGTCTCCACGGGACAGGACTCTTGCCCTGGCCACCTCTGGGTCCCCTTGGTCATTTTGTGGGGCTTCCAAGGTGTCTCCTGGATAGTGAGGAAACTTGCTGCACATCTGTGTTTACGTCCTCAGCCTCTCCCTAGCTGCACGGTTGATGGCCGGGCTGTCTTCATCTTGCTTCTGCTCCGCCTTCCCCAAACAGTCACTGCCTACTTAGGCTCCTTAGGCTCAAGCCCCCCTGAAAAACAGATTCTTTTTCAGCATGAGCCAGGACTCCATCAAGGCTCCTGTTTTTTTGGGAGCCAGATAGAAAGGGGACTCTGAGAGCAGTGTTGCCAGCTCTCTAATGGGTGAGTTAAAAATAGACCACCCTCTCCCCATCCTCTGCCTGAAATGTTACCATTAGAATCCAAGCCCTAGAATTTAGGGTTGAAAGACAACTTGAAGCTCTGGGAGCACTTGGGCTGGGTTGGGGGCTGTTTGGGTGTGGAGCCAGGCCCGGTTACTTCCAGGGTTGGTAGTACTACCCAGAGCCTGAGGCCAGAAGGGCCAACTGCCTGCCCATCACATGCTCCCCTCCCTCAGCACTTCCTGCCACCTTCTGCTCTCTTGATCCTGGGGTCCCTGTCTTGGTGCCTGGGTCCCCTTGCCCGGTCCCATGCCCCACTGATAGTTAAGTGTCTCTGGCCTTCCGCTTGGAAACAGGCAACAGTCAGGACCAAGGAATGGCCTGTAGAAATTGTTTCCATTTCCCTTTTGGTGTTTAGTGGAGAGTAGTGTGCTTGGGGGACGGGGAAGCCTGATGGGCTACCATCTATGGGGCCGCACAGAGTCGGACACGACTGAAGTGACTTAGCAGCAGCAGCGTGCTTGGAAGCCGGGCATCTCTGTGGGCCTGTGTACTTTGCTGCTGCTGAGCAGGGCTTTAATAGTAAACCAAAGGTGCCAGATTCCTTTCCACTCAAATCTTAAAGGCTCATTTTCAGGCATTTCTCTCTTTGACTCTTTTTCCTTAAAAAACAAACAAACAAACAAACAACCTACTAGATCTGAGATCCATGCAGTGTCAGAGATTTGCATGTGTGTCCCTTGGCTAAGTGTGTGGGCAAGACAGGGTGTGGTGCACGTGTGTCTCTGCATATTTCTGTGTACGCGGTGTGCAGCTGCGTGGGGACAGAGACTTGCTTTGACATGAGCCTGTCTGAGGCAGCCCAAGTGAGGGCCCTGGAGTCGGAGGGAGCTGCATTCAGCTTCCAGCTGTGGGATCTGGGACAAGCGCAATTTCTTCAACCCTCTGTTTCCTCACCTATGACGTGGAAACGAGACCAGGCTCTATGCACAGGTTGTTGGAAGGATAAAACGAGTTAATGCCCATCGCCCTTGGCAGAGTGCAGGCGCTCAGCATGAGGATCGTCATCATCAGGTAGTTCGAGTGGCTTGGTGCTGCAGGAAGTGCTCTGGAAGTTTTGACCGCTTTCCCCCCTCTGTGTGCAAAATCTTGGACAGATGAGGAAAGCGCTGATTCTGATTGAAATGTCTTCAGAGGAGGGAGGCTCCTCAGCGCCATTTGGCAATCCTTCCAGAGTTTAGCAGATCACAGTCAACAGGTTGTCTTTGTGTCCACCTACAATCCCTCACGCCAGTTTCAGCTCTTTATTCGGATTCTATACCAAGTGCGGCCTGTTTACTTCTATGTACCAGAGACTCGCTGAGCATATCCTGTGGACCAGACCCTGTGCTGGGCTTTGAGAGGGTACATGGTGAGTTTAGGGTGTGCCCAGGTAATTAATGGCCACAGACCAAGGTCGAGGGAGAGGGAGACACAAAATGCTCGAAGGACAGTGAGGTGACAACCAACTGGAGAGATCAGGGAAGACTTCTTGGAGGAGGTGGCACCTGTGATGAGCCTGAGAGCACAGAGATGGGGCTTCCTGACCAAGGAGAGGAAGCCAGGCTGCATGGGATAAGGTGGCTGGAGTGTGGCGGAGACTCTGGGGCAGTGAGTGGGGCCTCCGTGTGCTGGAAGCCAGCCTGAGGCCCCATGCTGATTTGAGGGCAGTGGGCCTCTGTGCCCTGTAGCTCCGATGTGGCCCGTGGGGACTCACTTCGAACTTCCCTGCTTGTGGTGGCTCTGGAGGGTGGTGGGGGAGAAGAGAGGGAGGAAGAAGAAAGGGAGGGAGGGGAAGGGGCCAGCTGAGCTCGTTTGGTGTAGGATCTTGATGATTCCTTTATGTTCTGTAGACTGAAGCTTAAGAGCTCAGACTCAGGGAAACAGAGCAGGGTTTAAATTACAGCAACCCCGGGGTGTCGTGGCAATTAAGGGGAACACCAGCGGGGCTGTGTCTCTGTCAGTGATGGGAGCGTGATGTGAATGGGCGGCAGGAGGGTCCCTGACCTGGCCTCCCAGAGGCATCCCCTGCCCCAGGCTGAGGCATTGCAGCACCCACATCATTCTTGTCAGGGGCCGAGAGCACAGGGAAGGGGAAGGGGGGGCCGCAGACCCTGACTGCCATGCCATCTCACCTCCCTCCTCCACATGCAGCAGAACTGAGCCCCCACCTGGAGGAGAGATGCCCCCAGGTGTGACTGGCAACCCCAGCAAGGACAGCCAGGGCCCGCCAGGCCACATCTCCCTTGCTGATCACATCACAGCCCTGCTTGTCTGGAGGACAGAGACAGGGGGAGGAGGTGTGGGCGCCCGGGGCTTTCCTAGCCAAATCCCAGCAGGGAATGCAAATTTTTTTTTTCAAATGCAGCTCCGCATTGCCCATTCCCATCCTGCTCTGGTCCCCCCTGACCTCCAGGATTTCCCAGCCTTATTTACATCTATAAGCAGGTTCCTATTTTCTCTTTCCTGAGGTCATGGCCCTGCTCACTGTCATCCTTATTGATCTTCCCTCTCTGTTTCTGTTTCAAATGTCAAGGTCATCTTTAATTCTGGGCCAGTTGTTGGTTGCTCCTTCTGGGTGCACAGAGGGGATGGAGGACCATCTCTCACAGCTCGTAACGGGACGGCTGGAACTTGGGTGTCCTGGCAGCTAATCGGGTGCTCTTCCTGCTGTGCTGCTAGGTAGATGGCTCCTGGGGTCAGTGCAGAAGGTGTTCTAGACCTAATAGATCAGCTTGATCCTGGTGTGCCTGGTGCTTCTTACTTCAGAAGGTTAAACGATGCTCAGAAGGACGTTAACGGGGTCAGATCTGTAGTTGACTGGGCTGTGAGTTGGATGTGGGCTCTGTCATGGTGAATGCCCAGGAACACCTGAGCTGGGAGGCTGGGAGCTTGCCTTCCCTCAGAGTTTCCCCAGAGGACCCAGGGAGGGGCAGGCAAGGGTGCTTGGACCCATGCCAGGCAACTGAGATCCTCCAGCAAAGCAGAACCTGTTGGCAAAGGGCTTCTTGAAAGCATGGTCCTGTGTGATTTATTTTGTAGACTCTGAAAGGGTACCTAAGTTAATGGATAAAAGGGAATCGAGTCAGATTCTCCCAAAGCCTTTGAAATGGGATACTCAGTGTGTCTATTCTGACATGTTGGATCTCCATGATATGGTGTGAGGTCACCCCTACAAGCAGTGTGCAGAGTCTGATCTCATTTTTGTCAAGTTCCTTTAAAATGTATACCAGTATGCACATGTATAGGCTAGCGCATGCTTAGAAAAAAGTCATTCTAGAAGGATCACCCAGCAAGCATGTCAGCATTTTGGTTATACACTTTATACACTTTTGTAACCTTTGTGACAACGTAAAGGCACATGCATTCCTTTCTTAATGACCACAGCAAAAATAAAACCACACTTCTGAAGCTTCTGGATAAGAAGTTGAAAAAAATTTGAGTCACCCTTAGGCCTGAAGGGTGGGCCCTTTTATAATGGATGTGAAACTGGCTTGGAGAGTGACAGCAAAGGGTGGAGCTACTCAGGTACTTGTATTTTCTGGAAAGGTTGCAGGGAGATTTATTGCAGACCCTGAGGTCTCCAAGCGAAGGCCTGGACTGGCTGGGGTTGGGTGAGAGCAGGAAAACAGGCAGCTGGCAGCACCCCAGTTCACGTCGGGGCTGCAGACCAAGTTCGTGTTAGAGGGTAGGGACGGGAAGCTCTCAGATCTGACCAGGATGACAAGCTAATCATCGAGGATCTTCAGTCTGGTTGCTCTTGTGACCCAAATGGTCCCGGTGTGGACCTCAGGTGACCCAGCCCTGGCATAGCCTGGGGAGCCACATGCAGGGAGGACAAGATGGCGCTTCAGGAGGCCCTGCCAGGGGCAGAGGGGAGGCCTGGGGAACTCGTCTGGCATGTGGGCTCAAGCTGTGCCCGACTCTGATCTGGAGGCCCAGGAGCAGGTGGCAGTGACCCAGGTGACAGAGTGGAGAGGTGAGGAGGGGCGGATACAAATTCCTCTGCTGGTTGCTTGGCAACAGCGCCCACCTCCCCCTTCCACAATCGGATTGCCCAGCCCCGGACCATGGGTGCCAACTTGGAGCTTGCTTTGCCCCCTGAGACTGGAGAAAGGGTATGTGGACTTCTCCGGTCCCACCCCACCCCATCTCTGAAGTGAGGCTGGAAGATAAATAAAAGGACCATTAGCATCAGCATGGAAGCAAACTGGTCCCTCTGCGGACCGCCCCTTGTCCCAGGTTGCCAGGAGACAGATGTGCAGGGCACAGAAGTGACCAGAGGGTGGGCAGACCTTGATCTGCATCTCACCCTGCTACTCCTATGGTAACTGAGAGACCTAGAGGTCTCTGAGCTGGGAGCTTCATCTGTGAATCAGGGATAAGAGGAGCATCTGCCTCTTACTGGTATTGCTTGAATCTAATGAAATATTGATGATGACATCAACACTGCACCTGGCGCATAGTAGGTACTCAGGTGGTGTGCATTCCTTTTCTGTTAGTTGGGTCATGACAGGGGTACATCTGGGGACTGGGCGAGATGACCCCTTCGAAGGCCCCCTTGTCTTCCAAGACCCCACATGTGTTGTCTGTCATCTTCATCACCCCTGAGGGGTTGCAGGGCCTCTGTTTCCTCCTCTGTAAAGCCCAGATTTAGCTGGTTGATCTCCAGCCCTGGGCATCTCATCTCTGGGTCTTTAATTTTGATGTACTTTGGTCAGTTTCTTGAGACTCCAGGCCCACCCAGGAACCAAGTAGGTTCCTCAAGCCCTGGGCCCTCTCCCTTCCTGCCCTCTGCTCTCTTTGGGTCCAGAGCAGGGACTGGCCTCTGCTCTGGTTGCTGGGCCCGCTGGCAGGGCCAGCTCTACCCCCTGGCCCACAGGCATGGGAGGGTCTAGACCTCAGCCGGGCCTGGCAGCTGGCGCACAGCACTGCTTCCTAATGGTTTTATTACCAGCAACAATGTGGTGCTTGTTGCCATCCTCCCCAGGCCTGTGGTTCCCAGCCCAACTAGTGGTGGCCTGAGGGCCTGCCTGGTACTGGCAGCTCAGCTGGGAAGCCCAGTGGGGCAGGGCAGTCGCCTCTGCGTTTTCTTTGGTCAACACCCTCTGTGTAGCCTGGACTCTGAGATGGCCTGGTGAGAGACTGGGGCCCCGACTCGACAGGCCTGGCAGCTCTTAAGTTTTCTCTCCAGAGGCTCCTTGTTTCAGATCCACAAATAACGTTTATTTATTAATTTACTAAAGACCTACTATGTGTCAGGCACTGGCTACAAAAATATTAAGAGGACTAAGCCGGTCCTCAGGGTGTCTGCAGTGGAGGCGAGAGTCTGGCAAGGTGACCATTACGTCATAGGTGGGTGGAGAGAGCTCTGCGGCATGTGCCCAGGGCATTCCATGAGCTCAGAGAAGGGACATCTCAGGCAAATGGGGAGAGAAGATCCGAGAAAGGTTTCTTAAGGAGGTGAGGCTGGAGCTCAGTCTTGAAGAGTGGGCAGCAGTTAGCTAAGTGGTTCAGGGCATTTTCTCCCCTGGTGCGGCAAGAGTGAAGGGTGATGGGAACCATGGGATGTGAGGCTGGGAGGGCTGAGCAGAGCTGGACAGAAGGCTGGGACGTTACCCATCAATAAGCATTGGGCTTGGAGTACCATGCCCGTGTTTGTGTATCAGAAAGATGGTCCAGGGGCATCAGGGAGGAGAAATTGGGCAGCTGAGGCTGGGGACAGATTGCCCAGGCAGAAGGCTGGTGCAGGAGTCCAGGGGAGCAGCAGCGCAGGCGCAGAGGAAGAGGAGGGCTGTTCTGTGAGGCATTTAGGTGGGAGTGGCTGGATGATGGAGAGGGTGAGGGAGCTGGCTCAGCCAGCCTGGTGGGCGGGGCGGGGGTGCCATCCATTGAGAGGGTGCAGGTGGAGGGAGTCTAGGAGAGATCTAGGAGTGCTTCCCATGGGAGGCGGGGCTGGAGTTGGGACTTGAGGGCGGTGCTTAGGATTTTTACGCTGCTGGAGCCTGGGCTGAGCCAGGAAGGTGAGAGAGGCCTGGATGTGGGGGGTCCCAGGGAGGTGCAGTGTCCAGCGGATGGATTAGAAAGGCAGGTGCTTTTTTCTCCATAACTGGTAGCCATCCTTCTAGATTTTTAAGGATGGAAGTGACTTAACCAGGAGTTTGTACCACATGCACTGGGGATCCTGACGCTGGGGCCCTTGATCAGGGGCTTTTGCTTCTCAGGAGCTCCCCCAAACGATGAGCCGCAAGGCCTAGACTCTGTTCTTCAATTCCCACTGCACGACCTGGAGGGAGTTGTCATCACCCCCTGGAGTTGCAAAGTTGACATCCACCCTCCATTCAGAGGCAGGTCTGCCAAGGTAGGAGCGAAGAGGATGGTGTCTCTGCAGTGCTTGTAGTGTTTGTTTGCAGTGTCGGTAAGCAAACAGAAAAGAAACAAAAACTGTTTCTCTAAAATAGAAATACGAGTCTTTTGTGTATCCTAGGAAGAAGCTGTTTCTAAAGAGTGTCTAGAAAACGGCATGAGCCAGGTCAGCATCCCTGAACCTAGGCAGAGGCGAGAGGCGGCATGGCGTTGCACCAGGGCCACCAGGCTTGGCGCTGGACGGGCAGTGGTTTCACCTCAGCCTTGCCACCTCCTAGCCACGTCCCCCTCAGGCAGATGACTTAACTTCCCTTAGCCTCAGTTTTGCCGTCTGCAAAGTGGAAACCACCTTCCAGGCTTGTGTTGTTTGTTTCAAAAGCCCTGCTTCTTGCACTCAACTTGCATGCTTTGTTTCATGTATCTTTTAAAAGAATGCTCCTACAGTTGGCCTCGCAGGTGCATAAGGATTGCAGTTCAGCTGTGCCTGGCCCCTGTCTGGCGCTCAGGAGGCACAACCCCTCGTCTCCTGTCTCACAGGCTGAGCCTCCTCTTGCTGTTCACCTCCCAAGAGGCCCAACCCCCAGTGGGTTTTGAGTTCCAGGTTCCTGGGAAGTTCCACTTAATCATGTTCCATTGACTCCCTTGTTCTGCAAACCTGGGTCATCCCAGTATATCTGAAGAGCGTCTCTCGAGCTCAGTGGGAATTAGTGGAGGGGAGGTGGAGGTCTGTGCAGAGTGGCTCCTGGCTGTGTGGAGAATAGAAGGCGAGGGTGGGAGAGGCTCTCACCCGCTTGGGTCCTGGGTGGACCGTAGCGTGGGACCTTGCCCAGGACCTGGCTTCCTGTGCCTGGAAAAGGGCTGCAGGGCCTTGGTCCATCTCTCTGGGAGATGAGTTCTGGGTGACCTTGGCCTGGACAGTGAGGCCAGCTTCCCAGGAAGCAGGCACACGTGGTGGCCATTGGGCACACGTGGTGGCCTGCAACAGGCAGCCACGCCCACGGGGAGAGTTCTGAAGCATCTGTGCCTTGCAGAGGACGCTCTGGCGGGGGTGGGGGCAGGTGAGTTCTCATCGGGGGCTCCTGTGGTGGTAATGTTGGCAAGAAGGCCAATCAGGCTGTCTCTGGCTGGGGATGGGGTGGGTGGGGACCACTGTCAATTCGAGGGTGGAAACCAGTGTTTCTCTGGTTAGTACAGATCTGCTCTTGCTCCCCTGTCACAGGGGGAGTGGGGCTTGTGTGGACCGAGGGTGTGGTGGTGTCATCGCATGAAACGTACAGCATAATTAATCTAGCATACCCTTAATGGTATGCATAATTGTGCTGCCTGGTAATTAGGTGTAAATGGTAAGCAGTTCACATAAATGTTTTCGTAATTGGTATTAATTTTGCAGAGGCAAACTAAGTTTATGTGGTTTCCCTCTTCTTGCTCTGTTAGTTTTCTAGCACAGGCAATTCCTAGCTCTTGGAGGAATTCTATTGCAAATGTTTGTTTATAGGGCCGTGTTTTGTATTTTCTCTCAGAACAATGTTATGAATGGTTATGAGGTTCCCAAGCTGGTTTCCAAATGCCTCTTTGGCCCGCACTTTAGGTGAAATGTGTGCTGCATGTGTGGGGAGGCCTCGCCGGGAATCCTCCTGCTCCAGGTTCCCAGAGCCTGTGTGTGTGTGTGTGTGTGTTGTGTGCATGCGCTCACGAGCGCGCATACGTGTCTTTCTGCATGTGTCTGTGTGTGAGTCTGTGTGTCAGTGTGTACCTGTGACGCCTTAGGTGACAGTGGCAGGTTAAGGGTGCTGGTAAAAATGTTATTTATTCTGGTTGCAAAGGCCTTTGCACTGGGGGATTAGGGGAAGCCTCGCAGCATTAGACGGGAGAGAGGACTCTGGGTCAGGCCACAGCAGCTGTGCAGGAGCCATTCTTGGGTGTGGTGTGAAGTAGGAGTCTAGGTTTCCTAAGGACACTTCGCCGGCCTTGCTATGCTAGGCTATGCTAAGTCACTTCAGTCGTGTCCGACTCTGTGTGAGCCCATAGACGGCAGCCCACCAGGCTCCCCCGTCCCTGGGATTCTCCAGGCAAGAACACTGGAGTGGGTTGCCATTTCCTTCTCCAATGCATGAAAGTGAAAAGAGAAAATGAAGTCGCTCAGTCGTGTCCGACTCTTAGCGACCCCATGGACTGCAGCCCACCAGGCTCCTCCGTCCGTGGGATTTTCCAGGCAAGAGTACTGGAGTGGGGTGCCATTGCCTTCTCCATGAATATTTATTAAGTGCCTACCATGCTCCAGGTATCATGTTGAACATTCGATTCAGATTCTCTCATATCTTAAAACAGACTTAGGAGGCAGGGACTCTTATTCACCCAACTCTGCAGGTTAGTAAAGTGAGGCCCACGTCTGCGTGGCAGAGGTTTGAGGTGGGTTCTGGCTGAGCCCTCTTAGGGCTGAGCTGCATCAGGGGCGGCCGTGCCGCCTGGAATCCTGGGCTCTTCGTCCTCCCCCTGGCTCCCCACCCCTACCCCTCTACAATTGGTTTGGTTTGGGTTGGGGCAGAGGGTAGGAGAAAGGAAACAAGGGAGCAGTGGGTGGTTCTGACAGCTGCAGACTCTCTTTCCGCCTGCCCTGGGTGGGAAGGGGCCGTGCCCCAGCAGAGGCTCCCAGACCCTGAAGGCCCTCTGGGGGACCTCCTGGTTTGGGCCTGGGAGGAGTGTGACAAAGTGCAGGCGGGCAGGCATCCATCACATGGGTGGTGTGGGGAGACAGTGGTCACAGGCAAGCTGGGGACCAGCCTCCAAGGGCCTGAGTACAGGGAGGCCAGCTCCCCCTACTTCCCATGGTTCACAGACACACTGACCCAGTTGCCTCCTGACCCCAGGTGCCCTGGACATCTGGGGCCTGTGGGGCCCATAAACCCCGCAGCAGGCGTACGCCCTGGCCTAGGGCAGGTAGAGCAAGGGCCTTCTCAGCACAGTGCCTTGGAGAGCTCTGCCAAGCGACCCCTAGAGTGGGGGATGCGGGGGGGTCACTCTAGGCCCCACAGCACTGTGCTGGATGTTGCAGCTGCCTAGGAGTGATTTCACACAGTCCTCTTGGCCTCAAGGGTCGCCCAGACCCGGGAGGATGGGAGGGGCGGGTGGCGGAAGCGCAAGGTGCAGGGCAGGACTCTGACCTCTTGTGCTTAGGAAAACACGCACATCCGTCTGCATGTGAGACGCTAAATGACCACACAACAAACTGATTACAGACCCCTGGGTAAATGGTCGAGGAGAGGCGATAGTGGGTGGGGGTGCTGAGGGATGGAGGAAAAGGGGCCTGAGGGGGCTCTCTGGGAGGAGCCCGCCCCACCACTCCCCTTGGAGGAGAGAACGATGTGAGTGTTGACACAAGGGTGTGGGAGCAGCGGATGTGAGCCCGGGGCCTGGAATGATGGAGTCCGCAGGCAAGGTGGGGGCCAGGCCAGAGCGTAGGCTGAGGTCAAACTTGGTGAGCCAGCAGTGTAGACTAGCCCGAGTTTAGATTTTACAGTATATGAAAATCACTGGCATCAGAGAGTTTTTTAAAAATAACAGCTTTGTCAGGATATAATTCACAAATCATATAGTTCACCTGTTTAAAGTGTGCGATTCGATGGTTTTTAGTACATTCACAGAGTTGGGCAACCATCACCACAATCAATTTCAGAACATTTTCATCAGGCATCATAGGTTTTGATTGAGGAAGCCATGTGTGGAGAATCTTTGCTGAGAGGCTGGGGTGGGAAGGAGAGACATCACAGGTGGCGTTCTAAGATAACTGCCAAGGTCTAGACCTGTGGTTCCTGGGGGCCAGGAGGGCAGGGATGGGAACAGGTGCCTGTGGGTCAGACGCCTGAGGGTCAGGCGCCTGGTGCAGCGCGGGGATGGAAGGAGGAGGCAGGGCCTCCGTTCTCCCCGGGGCGGGTTTTGGGTTTTGACAGCTGAAGGTAAGGTGCTGCCACTTCCACACAGAGAGCAGAGCCAGAGGAAACATGAAGCCTCTGGTTCTAGAAGAGTAGGATCTTAGGTAACTGCAAGTCATCTGGGTGGGGGTGTCCAGAGAATAAAGATGGAGTCCTTGCAGTAGGTCTGCGCTCACTGAAGGCCAGGGATCTCAGCAGAGGAGAATTTCGAGCACAGCTGGAGCTGAGTGTGACCTGAGGGGGTGCCCACTGTGCAGTAGTGGGAGCAAGACCCCAGCCAGCTCAGGAGACAGAGCGGAGGGGCCTGAGGGCCAAGAGCATAGAGCCAAGTGGGGAGAGAGAGCCAGAGAGTCCCCTTGCTTGTGAACTTGCAGAAGCAGAGGTCTCCTGTTCACCCAGGGCCCAGCCTGGCAATGACACTCAATAAATGATTGCTGAGTGAGTGCTTGAAGCCGAGAATGACTAGCTGGCAAGGAGGCTGAATTGAGCTCAAAGATGCCAAGGACGGAAAAAAGGCCCTTTGAGGCCGTGGGTGACTATATCTGTCAGGGTCAATTCAGGAGACAGAAACCACATAGTGATTTGAACAGGAAAGTTTTAATATAAAGACTTATTAACCATAACAGGATTGGAATATCGAAAGATTGACCAGTAAGAAGTAAAGAGAACTGCAAAGGATACAGAAGTAGCATTTATGAGAACAGCCACTACACCTAAGGTGGCCACAGAGTGCCCAAGGTAGAGGCCCCCAGGGTTGAGAGCCTGACCGTGATGGAAAGGGCATGGCCCTGGCTCCCCGGATGACAGAAAAGTCACCGTAGTGCCATGTTGGCACTACTCGCTAGAAATTTGTGCTGCCTGTACCCCCCCACCCACTTCCCCACCCCACCCCCACCCCCCATTCCCAGAACTCAATGGAAATCCATCCTTTTGGGTCCCAAGGAAAGTTGTTCATGAGGAATTATCTTGCTGGAGGCACAGTGCTGCTAAACTACCCCAAAGGAGAACTGAGTGAAGCTGCTGGCTGTTCTTGACTGTGAAACACTGCTACAGCCAAAGTGCTGGAGAAGTGCCTTGGCTGCTGGAGCCGGGCACCGGAGAAGCTGTGATGGGACAGGACTGGGCACTAGGGAAGGCCCGGGGCAATAGGATCTGGCTGCTGGAGAAGTTGTATACAGTGCAGGAGTCCTCCACGAGAGCACTCTGGCTCTGGGAGAGAAAGCACCTCCTCCTTCGGTGTTTCTGCAGTGCCCTCTCCTGATGGGGTTTGATGTCAGGCCAGCTAGCAGAGGGGACTTATTTAAAGGGCCTTGCTGCATCTTCACAGAGCAGGCAATGAAGGGTGAATCAAGTCGCTGGCACAGTCTGCTGCTTCAGCTGCACAGCTTCCAGTGGCTTCCTTTTTACACCCATGTGACTCCCCTGCAACAACAGAATAGTTGTATCTCTACCTATCAAAGCAGCTCTCCTGCTTACTGTTCTCACCCTGTCTTCCAAACAGGGAGTCCCAGCACTAATTGTCTCAATCACTGTCCGCATGAATAATGCCTCATATTCAATCACAGTCTCCCTGAATATTCTGTTATCTAAAGACTAGACTGTAATTCGCAACTGAATTAACTAAATAAACTAAATTAACTTCCAGCAACTTGTTTATAAAATAATGAGAAGATGGCTGGAAAAAAAAGAAAAATAGTTACCATGTACAAACAAACACACGTCTCTATCAAGTAAATAGAAAATATGCAAAACTGCCAGAGTTCTCATTTTTGTATTTGTTCACAAGACCACATTTGCTATCCAGCTTCCTTCTCCCATTTCTCATCTTTAAGTTCTCTGCATTCTGCTGGGACCTCAGCAGGGCCAGCTTTTACCTGGTGGAGTGACCCAAAACCCTTGATTCTTGAAGGAATCTGAATCCTTGGTCCTCGGTTTTCCTTGGCCCACCCCCCTTGCTCTATTGTTTATTTGTTTTTGGTTCCTATAGTTTTTCATTAACCCTTACTTTTGGTTATGGAAGTTCTAAGAGGTACCTGAGAGAATCGGCTAGTTCCAGAGATTATCTTCCTGGCTTCTATTGTGTCCAGCAACCCAATTTCTCCTTGGTAACTGGGATTAGTCACTCCAGCCCATGAAATAACTCCTTTTTGTCTGTTGATTCAGCAATATAAGGGGCTCCCCCAAAAGTCAGTGACTTGTGTTCCAGTGCAATCATTGCAGTATCCTCTTGGGGGGCCAACACTCAGAGCCCCTGGACCCTTTCAGAAATATGGGGGTGAAGTGGGGGCCAGATGCAGGGATCACAGGGAGAGTAAGTGAAGAGGCTCTGGAGCTGGCAGTTGTGAACTCTTCTATAGAGAAGGCTGGAAAAGCGGAAAATCACACAGGTGTGGACCGTGGGTCACTTTGGGGCGGGGAGGGGTGGGGACAGAATCAGATCCAGGCTTGTGGCTTTCCAGACAGCAGGCCCCACCAGGGCCTCATGGGAGCTTTTGGCCTGGACCCTGTGGCCTGCCTCCCAGACGTGGGATGCCCATTGATTCCCACATGGCCCATCGCTGCACACACATCCCCAACCCCCTAAGACAGGACTCCTCCTGAGTCATTGTGTTCGGAAATGCATGCTCCTGTATGGAACTCTGTATCAGCTCATTTTGGCTCCTAAGAACAACTTCAGCTCCTTACCAGTGTCTATTTTGAGTAAAAACCATTTCCCCCCGCTCCACTTTTGGGGCTGTGTCATGGTAACCATAACATATGAGCAGAGGACTCTGATTCAACTCATCTCTGCCCATGTGGCCACCATAATGGCAGCACTGGGTGTGATTATAAACGCTCATGCTGGTGGTGCCCCAGCCTCGAGGGTGGTGTGACAGCCACAAGTCATCTTGCCGTGACTCCAGAGCCGGCAGATGGGCTTTGAAGTGGGGGACAGCATGGCAGGATTGTTGGCTTGTTGCCAGTGGCTTTTGGTGTTCTATGGGCAGCTGGTGGTTTGGGTGGGAATGACGTTTCTGGAAGTCAGAATGATGGTATGATGACAATCCTCTCCCTCGTGTTGAGAGAGAATGAGCAATCAGAAAGTGGCACTGGGGCCTCCCCCGCCCCCTTATCCAGCCCCAGTCTTGTGACCAAGAGAGGCTGTGGCGGGGAGGGGGAAGACGTGGCAGATAAACATCTCTGTCTGGGAGGCCATGCCGCCTCCCTTTAGCTTTCTGCTGCCCCCAGCCTACCAAGTTTATCACCACCCTGGCGGATGATTGGGTGGTGTGGGGCGCACGATACTCTCCTGTCTTCTGTCACCCACAGGACGCGTTTGCACCTCCTCCTAAGCTCAAGTGGGAAATTCAGCCTTGAGGCTGTTATCAGCAGGCTCAAGGGGCACAGACAGCTCAGCTGGGGGCCGTTCTACTCAGGTTCATTGCCATGTTTGCAAGGACTCCTGAGTTAGATGAAGCTGAGTTCAGAATCCTGCCCGGGGACTTTCCCCCTGAAGTACTCTGGAGAGGTAATTAACCTCTCCAGGCCTCAGCTTATCCTTCTGTGAAATTGGAATAGTAGTAGAAACAACTTCATAGACTTTATAGGATGGTTCTGAGGATGAGATGGAGGCAGTGCATGTCCCTTAGCACAGTGCCCAACACAGTAGGTGCTCAGCAAATAGAGGGATGACTACATGAGCGAATGGCTCCTGCATTGGGCAGGGCACTGAGTGCCACGATTAGAAGGTTGCATTGCCTGTTACCACCCCTCCCCCTGCCCTCACTGCCGATCAACCTCACCAGGAATGAGAGATGACCTGGAAACTTTGTTTTCTGATGAGTTCCTGCCCAAAGTTAAAACGTGGCTCAGTGGTAAAGAATCCACCTGCCAATGCAGGAGACCAGGGTTCGATCCCTGGGTTGGGAAGATCCCCTGGAGAAGGGAAAGGCTACCCACTCCAGTATTCTGACCTGCACTGTATAGCCCATGGGGCTGCAAAGAGTCAGACACGACTGAGCAACTTTCACTTTCACTAAGTTAAAACATGGCTCAGTGGTAAAGAATCAACCTGCCAAGGCAGGACTCCAGGGTTCAATCCCTGGGTCAGGAAGATCCCCTGGAAGAGGAAATGGCAACCCACTCCAATATTCTTGCCTGGAAAATCCCTGGACAGAGGAGCCTGGTGGGCTACCTACAGTCCATGCATGGGGTTGCAGAAGAGTCAGACCTGACTGAGTTATTAAGCAACAAAAGTTAACAGTGCAGTTAAAAGTTTACAGTGGTCACTTGCTAATTGTAAGAGATCCTGATGGAGTGAAAAACCAGGGGCCCCAGAGGGTGACAAGCCTGGATCTGTATTGATAGCTGGCTCCCCCTACCACCCACGTGCTGTGTGACCTCGGGCAGCTTTGCTAACCTCTCCTACCTCATTCTTCTCATCTAGGAAATGGGGATAAAAATAGTCTGCACTTCAGAGGGTTGGAGTGAGGTATAAAGATGAACAGGATGTTGAAACTGTAAAGCTCTTTCCACAGGGCCTGGCGCGTTGTTAAGAATCGTAATCAGTGTGAGCTCCTGTCTAAGTGAAGTACACTCACAGGCACTCCAGGGATGTCAGCAAAGGAGAGAGAAAGCTGTGGGCTTGGTTATTCAGGGACCAATAATTGTTAAAATTTATTGAGTATTTTCTTTGTGTCAGGCACTCTAGTTAGCATTTTTTTTTAAGTAATAATTTTAATGTTATTTCGTCCATTCTCTTTCGTTTTTTTTTCTTTTTTTTTGGCCATACCACCCAGCTTGCTGGATCTTAGTTCCCCCACCAGGGAATGGAACCTGGGCCCCCTGTAGTGGCAATACAGAGTCCTAACCACTGGATATCAGGGAATTCCCTGTTAACCATTTTTAATGCATCTCATTTTAAGTCTCACAAGAGGCCTGTGAAGTGGCAAGTGTCATTTTCCCCATTTTGCAGCTGAGAAAACTGAGGCACAGGTATGCCTCAAGTTGCAAAGTTGTTGCTAGTTAAGCCAGAATTTGAACCCACGCAGTCGGGCCTTCCAGGTAAGACTTCAGGAGGTTGAGATTAGCGTATGAGTCAGCGTATGGCCGTCAGCCACAAGGCACAGACTCACTCACACCAAAGCAGGGAAAGTCTCACATTACTTGGGGGAGGTTCAGAGATGACCAGCCTTCAGGTACAGCTGGATCCAGGGGCCCCCAGACAGTGATTTCAGTTTCCAGCCCTCTATCTCCATCCCTCAGGCAGGCTTTCCCCAACACAGCCAGCAGCCCCTGACTCACATCCTATCATTGTTAGTATCTTTCCACTGCACCAAAACGCTCCTGGGGGGCCTCTGGTTGGCCCCGCCTGGTCACATGCTCACTCTGTGACTAGGGTAGGGGGTGGGGTCAGTGCAAACACCACAAAACCCCTGGGAAGGAGAGGAAAGAACCAGATAAGTCCACTACAAGAAGATCAGGCTACCAGCTTGAGGGGTGAAGAAGGAACCTGGTGCCAAGATGGTTAGATATTTGTCCACAGTTCAAATACAGGATTCGAGATGGAGCAGGATGGTCTATCCTTATGGTGATCACGTTAGGATCATTTTTGATGGAGAATTTGGATTTGTGGGCTGTTATGGTTTTGTTTCTGGAAGAGGATAATTCCGTGCTGGCCCTTGTTGAGGTGAGACTTGGGTGACGGTCTAGTTGGTGCTGGTTGGAGAAGGCGTGGAGGCGAGGCCTTCGGGTGAATGGCCCCGGGGGTGCTGATGGCGTTGGGGTTGGTGAAGAGGGTAGGGATGGCACTGGGGACAGTGTGGTGGCGGAGGTGGGAGCTGAACAGCAGGAGGGTGTGGGCAGGAGACGGTTGAGTTGTGGGTCTTGGGTCTGAGATGGACTGATGAGCAAGTGGCATCATGGTTAGGAATGTGGGCAGCCATGGCACATGGAGATGCAGTTTGGGAGGAATGTAAGGGAGGTGAACTGTGCCACGCATGGGCAGGACTTGGTGGAAATGATGTGCTGGGAGAATTAAACATTTCGTGAGGGGCGTGGTTGGGGGGGCGAGGAGGGAGGTACCACTTTTAGAGCTGATGATGGAACTCTGTGTGGGTGTGAGGAGCTGATGATGGTTATTCTGTGGGATGTGATGGTTTCATAGAGTAATAGAGGTGGAAGGACTTAGCTGCACTCTTACGGAGGAGGATGGAGGCCAAGCCCACCCGATGGCTGCAGCTGGGATGTAAGTCTTCGTTCCCAAACCCATTCTCTCTTTTCAAAAATTACTCTTTATTTTCTTCACAGTGGTACATGCGTATAATTTAAGAAGTCAGACAGGACTAACATCTCTTCACAAAAATGCACTTGTTCCTCGCCTACTTCCACCTTCTTCTTCTCAGAGGCAACCACTTTTAGCTGTTTCTTCTAGCAATTTTACAGCTCGTGGATCTGAGTAATGTGCGTATTTTTGACTCTTCCGTTGTAGACATTTTCCATTGATTTCCTATGTAGTAAATAAGAACTTAACTCTCTTATATGGCCAGCCAGGGCTTTCTACCGTGCCATCCTCCTAAACAGCTCTCATGGTAGGCATACTATTAATAGTACCTTACCAGTGTTCTTTCAAAAATGTCTTATGCATAAAATAATATATGTATGTGTGTAGCTGGCAGGTAATGGCCCCACAAAAATTCAGGAGATTAGGACGTGGCCGCATCCACATCTGAACCTCGTGTACATGCGTCACCTTGTGTGGCAAAGAGCCTTTGCAGAAGTGATTAAGCGAAGGGTCTTGAGCTGGGGAGATTCACCCTGGATCACCTGGGCGGGCCCAGTGTCACCATCGGGTCTTTGAACATGAGAGGCAGAGGCAGGCGGGTCAGAGTCGTGCGAAGGGAGAAAGACCGGCCATCACTGACTTTGAGGATGGAAAGGGGCCAGGAGCCAAGGAATGTGAGCTGCCTCCCCAAGCTGAAAAAGTCAAGAAAATGGATTCTCCCCAGGGCCTCCAGGAAAGAATACTGCCTGCCAACACCTTGATTTCAGCCCAGTGACAAGAACCATTTTGGACTTTGTTTAAACTTCTGACTTCCAGAACAAATTTGTTTTTTTTTAAGCCATCGACTTTCTGGTATTTTGTAACAGGAGCAATAGGAAATTAATACACCATGTAATATGTATACATCCACATGCATACATGCAAACATGCATTCATTTGTATGTTTTATGTATATACACACACACACACACACACACACTTGTTAAACCAACTAATACAACTATTCACAGCTGAGCTTTATACTGTACTACCATAGTTTCCTTTTTTCCTCCTGAAGTGACTAATTACCTTGCTTCTTTATGTGCCTTATTTTCTTTATACCTTTTGCCTGTACCTGCCGCACCTGCTAATAGCTATCTGTATGGCTTTCCACAAGGGCAGTCACAGCCAGTATTATGTTTCAGTTCCATTTTTTGAGTTATCTGCTCTAGAGCATACGGCACAGTGTAGCTGCTAGTCAGTGACTTCTTCCTGTGGTCTTCCTTGGCATTCCCTTCACCTTCCTTCTGGTTAGAATTCCTGTTTTCTGGAGCTCATGTCTTCTTGCTCGGTTTACTCCCCTGTTTGGAGCACATCGCCCACGACAGATCTCCATTTTAATCCAAATCCATTCAGCTCCTGAATCCAGACCACAGAGTAAGAGCAGCCAGTCACACCTGTAGTTCTGTCGGGTTAAAAAGATGGCCCGGGGGTGGGGGGGGGGGGGTAGGGAGCACGGTGGTGATAGCACTCCAAGTTAGAGGCTTCCCTCGGATATCTAGCGGTCCTTGGTTATCCTTGCAGGATTAATAACAGGGGACTGAAATGCAGATTAGAAGCTGGTTCATTTGCAGATCCACATTGGCTGATGTAAACAAGCCACTTGGAAACCATTTGGGTTCTGGTTGCCGGTATCTGTATTCTTAGACCTTTCTTCTAGCACCGATAAGATTCTGCAGAAAAGAAGGTAGGAATCTGGCTGCTGGTATTCTAGGAACCCAGTGAGCGGCTAGCCTGAGGTATTCAACATCAGCATTGAAAATAAGCTTTGTCTCCTTGGGTTTGTGTTTTTGCATTTATTTGACAGCACCAGGCCTTAGTTGCAGCACTTGGGAGGTTTGCTCTTTGTTGCTGCATGCAGGACCTTTAGTTGTAGCTTGTGAACTCTTAGTTGCAGCTTGTGGGATCTACTTCCCTGACCAGGGATAGAACCCAGGCTCCCTGCATTGGGAGTCTTAGCCACTGGACCACCAGGGAAGTCTCCGTCTCCTTGGTTTTGATTTATTATTCTTGCTCTCAGCTGTGCTGGACGACTCTGTGCAAAGACCCTCTGTTTGGTGCTCTCCAGAGAGAAAACCTTCAGACTTTATGGTGGAAGTGTATCTAGATTTTAGCTTCTTTCATTTGATCTTTTTCGCGCATACCTTCTCTTTGCCCCTGGTGCCACAGATGATCCGTTGTACTGTCATCCCAAGTGTCTTTAAAGGACTCTGTCATAAACCACTTGTCATGTGCTGTCTGAAATTTGCCTGCCACAAGTCTGCTTTCCAGACCCCCACATTCTGTTGGTGGTGTTTCCTCTCTGTTCAGCCCAATCTTGTGAATTTGTGTCTTAAACAGTCTTTCTCCCACATTGGATTTAGAAGGTCGCGTATTTGGGCAGTTGGGTGTGTATATTCAGAATCCCAATCTTTCTCCATAACAGTTTTGTAACTGGAGTAGTGATGACGGTGGCCACGTCAGTTGTGATACCAAGATACTTTCCTGTAGGATTCCTCAAAACAATTGTTTAAAAGCTCTTGTAAACATTATTCATGGCCACTGTGGACTTTAGCAGTATAAAGGAGAAAATAAAAGCTGCCTGTCATGGTAGTGGCCCTTCCCTGGTGGCTCAGTGGTAAAGAATCTGCCTGCCAATGCAGGAGATGCCGGTTTGATCCATGGATTGGGAGGATCCCCTGGAGAAGGAAACGGCAACCGACTCCAGGATTCTTGCCTGGGAAATCGCATGGACAGAGGAGCCTGTCAGGCCACAGTCCATGGGGTCCCAAAAGAGTCAGACACCACTTAGCGATTAAGCAACAACAACGAATCTTGGTGGGAGGGTTCTTGGCAAGGGTCTCTGTTTGGTGGTGGTTTGGTGGTGCAGCCTTGGCACGGGTGAGGAGGATGCTTTGGAGCCAGGAGCAGCAGGGCTGTCATGTCATGGTGGACACATGCTGCTGTGCTGGGACCGTGGGCTCAGGAGCAGGTCTCTCCCCTCAGCAGGGCTGCTTGGGAGAAGAAGGAAGCTTCTAAGGACAGGCGGGCAGTGCTGTGTCCAGGCCTGGACCTTGGCTGCCCCAGTGGGCCCCAGAGCTCTGCAGTGCGTGGCCTGCCCGGCCCTGTGCTGGGTGATTTTCAGTGATGCTGGCTGACTTGGAGGGACACTTACTGACAAGGCTGTTCCATTGAGTTACACAAAGGAGCTAAAAGGCTGACCCAGGTCAGCTGTGTTTGCTGTGTGGACAGAGTGTGCAGCTCAGGCGGGTGAGCAGGGGAGGGCGAGGGGGACGAGCATTTCCTTTCCGGGGTGTCTGCCCTCAGGGTCAACACCCTGTGATGTTCTGCTTTTCCCCTCCTGCTTCCTTCCTCTTGTCACCAATGCTTTTTCTTACAGAAACCCCTGGACATTTCTAGCCCTCAGGGCAGCATTGAAACAAATTTCCTGGAGAGGGTTCTCTGTCCCTAATGTACTTGGTGCCCAGCTCTACATGGACTTCATGCTAGACCCTCGGGGCTCATGGAGACACCCAGACCCCACCACCCTCAGTCTGCTCCCACCCTTTGCCCTCGGGGCCTCCAGCAGCTTGGCAGGGCAGGGCTGGAAGACCTGGTTCTTGAAGATCAGCCCAATGCTTCCATTTTACAGATGAGGAAACTGAGGGCAAGAGGAGCCCGAGTCAGGATTAGAGCCACCTCTGCTGACTCTGGGATCAGTGTTCTTCCCAACCAGACTCTGCCTCTCTCGGCTTCCACCTCCTTTTTGAAGCTTTTGATGTGATGGATGATTGGGGGATGTTTGTGCTAACAAACAAGGAGTGAGTTTGAGGGGAACTTGCTGGCTAATGATGGATGGAAGCCCTGTGGAGTCTGATGGGTTCCTGGGGTTGTCTCTGAGGGGTAGTATGAGCTGGGGGGATGGAGCTTTATAGAGATGCCCTGAGAGCTCTGGAGTTGGTGATCTGGGTTCAAGCCTCTGCTCTGACTCTGGAACACAGATAAGCCCTAGCCTCTGCAACCTTAGATTCTACAATAGACGGTAGTGATACTCCTATAGACGGTAGTAACCGCTCGTGGAGATGGTAATAATACTCGTGGCTGCCCAAAGAGGAAGGCCCATTCTGGGCTTCACACAGCATGGGACACATGGACCTGTTGCTTCTGCACCCACTGTGCCACCAGCTAACGGCACACACGTTCTTCAGCCCAGGTGTCTGTGGTCCACCTGTGGCTTCCTTAGGGCTCCCCTTGGGTGGGGGTGGGGGGTGGAAGCACCTTCAGCCTGTCCAGGCTCTAACTTACAGAGGCCCCTCCTGTCCTGGCCCTAAGGAGGCCCCTCCTAGCGCCAGCTTCCCCTCCATACCACCCGGCCCCCCAACGCCCATCCCTGGGGAGGGGCTGCACCCGTGGGAGACCCAAGCCTGCGCCTTCTCCGGTTCCTGGTTTTCCAGGGAGCCCTGGCTGGAGGGGGATGGGAGAAGAAGCCCTGGAGGGAGGGGGAGTGGGGGAAGCAGAACCGGGAACTGGAAGGGGAAGGGTGTGGGTGGGCCTCGATCCAGCCTGCCTCCCACTTTCCTCCTCCTGCCAGTCCCCTCCCCGTCCTGGCTGGCTGGCGCACTGGAGGCAGGGGCTTGGCCCAGGAGAACTCAGTGTCTCCTCCGAGTGAAGGGGGGCTGGTGAAGCCACAGCACCACCACCCCCAGCTGAGGCCTGTGGTGCGGGTGGGGCCCAGGCTTTGTTAGTTCGCTGGCTTGAGGCCCACACCTGAAGCAGGGAGACTGAAAAGCCCCTAAAATTCAGCCGTGTGCCTTCGCAGGGCCCCTTGGAGCCCACCAGTTTCTGAGGGCAGATGGGGCCAGTTCACGGGATGGGGGGCAGAGCAGCCTGGCCTCCTCTCTCGGCGTGGCTGCAGCCACAGCCTCTCCCGCCCACAGGGCGTCCCCACGACAGCTCTGCAGACCTAGGCCTTCAGCCCGGCCGCAGCCCCCGAGTTCAACCTCAGCTTTCTCCGGGCCCAGGCGCCCGTCCCGAAGTGAGGTGACATTCATTTCACTACATCCTGTGACTGCCGCTCACTTCCTCCACGTGGTGGGAGCAGTGTGGGGGTGGGGGTGCGGGGAGGACAGATCAGAGGAAAATGTAGCTGGGCTGGGGACCTCTGGGATTTCCCAGGGGGTGGTTGGGGTGGGAGGGAGGCTGCGGGAAGCTTTCAAAGGAAAGAACAGACGTGAATGAAGACACGGGAGGAGGCGGGAGGCAGCTGTGAGTCCCACTGTGCCATAGCCGTGCGGAGGCCCTGGGGAGACTGTCGTCCCGTCGCCACCTCGGAGGCAGGTGGCGGGCCCCCCAAGGAAAGCCAGGCAGGGCCCCGCTGCCAACTTGGCTGCCTCGATTTCCCCTGGTCCCTAGGGTGCCGGGTCCAGCCAGCACCTGTGAAGAAGAGTCAGGTTGGAGGGGCAGGCCTCACAGGCTGGGGGGTGGGGGGTGCCCTGAAGCTGAGGGGCTGGCTCCGGGAGGGACTAGGGGTCAGGTGGGAGGGCCTGGGTGGGGGGGTGCCTGCCCTGCTGACCCCTCTTCGCTTCTCTTCTTCCACAGGTGGAGTCACTGGAAGCCCAACCCCACCGGCAGCCTGAGGCCGCGGTTCCCCAGGGTTTCCGCTCCACACCTGGATCTATGTCTAAGTTGTAACTCTTGCTTACCAAGACCACGATAATTCCTTCCCCAAAGCCCAGCAGCCCCCCAGCCCCGTGCAGCCCCAGCCTGCCTCCCACCGCCCAGCTGCCCGCGATGCCCGCCAGCGGCCCCGGGGACACCAGCGGCTCCGCTCTGGAGCGGGAGGAGGAGCGCAAGGTGAGCAGCTGGCTGTGCGGGGATGGGGGGGAGTGCTGGGCACTGGACCGCATTGCTCTTCTCCATATGGGGCTGTAGGGAGGAAGGAGTCTCCTTCTTTTGTGATAAGCAAACTGAGGCGTGAAGAGGTTAAATACTGCAGGCCAGGCTCTAGGAGCCGGTCTCTAAGCCCCCACCCCCGCCCCTCCGCTGTGTTTGAGCCAAACTTCAGACCCCAGGTCTGTGCAATTGTTAGGGGTTGGCCTGGCAGGGGCCCCAAACCTGGCTTCCTTTCTGAATCAGCCTCTTAATTAGCTGTGTGTCCTTATGTCTAAGTCATTTTACCTGGTTTAGCAGCCTCTGTTTGCCCGAGGGGTTAGTAGCTTTGGGAAGGCCAAAGACAAGTTCAAGGAGCTCTGTAGATGGGAAGCCTGGTGAGGACTCCCCCTGCCACACAGACAGCTGGCTCACCGTGGGGCATGGGGCGCGGTGAGCTCAGGGTGGCACCAGCCACGGTGGAGACACTGGTTTCCCGCCCCCACCCCACCCCAGCTCTGAGCAAGTGTCACTTCTGGCCCTAGAGCCAGTGACATCCTTGTTTTTAGGGCCCCAAGAGGGGTGACCTGTTTGCCCTTCTGCTGAACTCTAGGATGGGCCCAAGTCAGTTAGAGGAGATCCCTGCAGACTAGTGGGAGTCCCGGCTGGGTCCTGACTGGCTACCTGAGGACCTCACCAAGCCATGTCCACCTGTCAGCAGAGCCACTTGAATCCCCAGGGATGGCAGGCCCCACCTCCACCCTGGCAGGGAAGCTGTGCCAGCCACGGCCTTCCTGGGGCGTCCCAGCTGGCAGGCCCGGGCTGGTCCCCGCAGTGTCCTCTGCCTGCTCTCCTTTTCCTGAGCGGGAGTGAGGGGTGGTGGTGCTAGGTGGTAGCTGGGAGTAGCAGGGTGTGCTCACGGGGCACAGTTGGTCTTTCTGGAACCAGGGTGACACCTGACACCAGGCATGGGGCCCCTGAGCCCTCTGAGGAGCAGCAGCTCTGGGGACTGCAATCAGCCACAGTTCTGAGACTCTCTCCCTGCCTACTCTCCCCACCGTGTGTGCTTGGCTCCTTCTGAGGCTTGCTCATTCTTAGAGCCAGTTTCTGTTTTC
Organism: Bubalus kerabau; assembly: GCF_029407905.1. NCBI lineage: Eukaryota > Metazoa > Chordata > Mammalia > Artiodactyla > Bovidae > Bubalus > Bubalus kerabau. Next base: position 76,866,007 of record NC_073634.1, read on the forward strand.
TGGGTAATTTCCATCCATTTGGTCCTTGAGGACAGCCCTTGAAACAAATGGGGCAAGGACAGATGGCCCTGGTTTGTAGACGAGGAAGCTGGGCCTAGCTAATCAGTGGTGAGTCCAGATGAGAGCCTGGTCTCTTGCCCCACCTGTGTGGGTCCTGGTATGGACACACGCACATATGCATGTGCATGCATGAAGCCCAGAAACTTGCCTTCCCAGCCCAGAATCCAGTAGAGTGCCTTAGGATGAGGGACCATGTATGCCTCCAAGCTGGGGACAAAATGCATGCTGTGGCCCACCTGCTGGGGCTCCTAGGGGCTGCAGGTCAGTCCCTTTCTTTCTGATCCCATGGGCTTTCTGGGCTCCTCCTACCCAGGACTCAGACTGTAGGAGACCCACACCCTGCCGTCAAAGAGCCAAGGCCACCTGCGGCCACCTGTGCTCTTGACCCGCAGCTGTGGCCATGACTAATTCCCTTCCCTCCTTGGGCCTGGCTTTGCTTCTCCATTGACCCTGACCCCCTCCCCTGGCCTGGTGTCCTGGCTGGTGCTGACACTGCTCTGTGTCCATGCGCCTGCAGTTGGTGGTCAGCTGCCCCCCACAGATGAAGGAGACAGGGCAGATGGGCTACATTCCTCCCGTTACTGGCCAGGGCTTCCCCTGGCAGCAGAGCCCCCAGGGAGAGCAGCAGATGGGCTCGCTATCATGACAGTTCAGGACAGAGAAAAAGCACTGGCCAGAGAGTCCCAAGTCCCGGGCCTCAGGCCTGCGGATGTCATTTCCTGGAGATGTGACTTTCAGGCTCTCTGGGCTTGCATTTGCTCAGCTGTAAAATGGGGATAGTAACTCTTACTGTGCCTGTTTTATAGGGTGGTAGTGGAAGTCAGATGAGGTCACGGGCATGGAGTGCCCTGCAAACAGCAAAGTCTGGTCCAATTACGAGGGATTACGATTGCTATTATTATCTACCCATAGTAACTGCTCTGGCTCAAGAGGCAACAAACACACACACAGGCCCAGCGCCTGGTGCTGATAGAAGGAGCTGATAGACAGGGGCTGGGGCATGGCGGGCGCTCCTCCCCGGTGTGCATGCTGGCTCACCTGGCACATCTCCCTGGCACCTCAGGGCTGGCTCTCGTGGCTCCAGGAGCCGCCCTGGGAGGGCGGGCAGAGATGCTGACAGTCACTCACGGCAGCCCATGAAAGCCAGGCCTGGGGCAGGGGTGCCGCGTGGCTGCAGAGGGGAAGATGGGTTTGGGCCAGAGCCCAAGGAACCTGGCAGAGTTTCCAGGGGCGCCTGGCACAAAGGAGCTGTTGGTGAGCCAGAGGGCAGGGGTGTGGCTGCCCACTGGCCCCTTCACCGCCTGGCCCCACGTGCCCTTCCCGCCTCCCCCTCCCTCCCCACCGGCCACGCCTCCCTGTACCTTTCACTCCAGTACTTCCTGGAGCTACCAGGCCTTTGTTTATGCTGCTTCCTCTGCCTGGTGTGCCCTTTCCCTAAGCTTCTCTCCTCCTTTCTGATCAAAGCCCTGGCTTCAGTCCGCCTTGAATTACAGAGAGAATCAGTGGTTCTTAAACTGTGGTCTATAAACCAGCAATACCTGGAAGTGTTAGATATGCAAATATTCAGGCCCCACCCCAGACCTGCTGAATCAGAAGCCCTGGGGAGAACCCAGCGATCCTTGTTTTAACCAGCCCTCTAGGGGACTTGAGAAGTACCAGTGTGGATCATATCCAGCCCTGCCGCTGTCCCTGGAGGGCAGGACCCCAATACTGTTAATGGGGTGGATCCTCAAGGCCTGACTAGCTCAGAGCAGATGCTCAGAAAATACCTTATGGATAGGACAGAGAGGAGAATGAGAGTGGATGAGACTCCTTCACTGGAGAGCAATCCCAGAGCCCAGATCAAGCAGTCAGGGTGCAGCGCTGTGGGCAGTAGGCTGAGAGAGCAGAGAGGTCTGCATTATTTGGTGTCCTTCTGGCTCCTGCCCAGCGTCCCTTCTCCCTGCAGCCTCCCTCACCTTACCACCCGTGTGCTGGGCAGGGACGGGGCTGCTTGGGGAGACTGGGAGGAGGCAGGCTTGGAAGGGGTGCTGAGCTCTGGGGCTCTGGCCAGGAAGGGTCAGCTGGGTAAATGTGGCCACAGAGAAGGGAGGGGGAGGTGAACTGCAGGAAGGCCAGGAACCTGGGTCCTGGCTCAGAGGGAATCATGGAGATGGGGTTCTAGGTCCCGCATGGAGGGGAGACGTGGGGCAGAGGAACAGGGCAGGGGACCAAGAGCGTTCCAAGCCTTGGGGCTGGAAGGGCCTCCTCGGATCCCCAAATGTGAATCAGTGTCTCACAAGGAGTCCAGGCCCCAGGCTGGGCCCCTCATCTTCCTGCTCCCCTTCTCCTCTGGCTTCAGAAACCTAACAGATGCATTGACTGCTGACTGTCTGCCAGGTGTTCTCTTAAGCTCTGTGCTTGCCTTCTTACAATTGCTCCCCAGGATAGGCTCTGTTATTTCCATCACTATCTTATTAAAGACTAAACTGATGCTCAGAGAGGTCAGGTCACTTGTCTAAGGCCACAGAGCTAGCAAGTGGTGGTGCTGGGATTATAACCCAGGCTTCTGAGCCTTTCAGGCTGTGACCCACGGGAAGTGGGAACAGAGTGGGTGTTGCCTCCCCGCTGTGATGTTCCATGGTCCTAGCCACGTTTCTTCTGCTGCAAGTTAAAGAATGTTTATTTAGACTAAAAGTCGGGATGGTCAGAGAACGCTTTTCTCTGCGTAGCCGTGCTCTTGCCCTGGGGTGGATGTTGGGGGCACTCACCCCTAACAGGAGCTCACGTGTGCAGGCTAGTATGCATGACTGGGTACATATGCGTGCGTGTGCGCGTGCACACACACACACACACACACGCACCCAATACATGCTCTTCTGTGTAAAGACACTGCTGTATACATGTTGCTTCTTTCCCTTCTGCCTTCCCTCTTTTCTTTCTCTTCAAACTTAGGTTTTTTCCCAGTACCTGGCACATAGTAGGGCTCCCCGAGTCTGTTGGGTGAACTGAATAGACCTCCCTGGAGGACCTAGCAAAGGGAAGGGGATAGGAAGATACAAGGATGGGTAAGCCATGCCTGCCCTCGGAGGAGGGAGGCTCCTCCTTGGACAGTTCGCTCTCTCCTGCTGGGTAGGAGAAGCGCCAGTGGTGGTGGTGGTGGGGAGATATGTGTTTGTGCTGGGGAGCACAGCAGGTGTGCCTGTGTATGTGTGTATGTGTGTGTTTACATACATGTGTATATATACACACATATGGCCAGCTCCATGAAGGGGGCTTCTCCCTCCTCACCTAAGTCCAACCCAGAGGCCTGGCAAGCACTGACTTCCTGAGCTCTGGCTTGTGAGCTTCAGGGGCATCCTTGGGTGGGGTTCTCCTGGCTCCAGGCTCAGCTGTTCTTGCTGGTCCACAGGTCTGGTGCCTGCCCCCAGGCATGCCTTCCCTTTAGTGCACTTAAATTGCACATAGTCACTCAGGGCCGGCTCTTTGCTTTATAATTGTCACTATAAGGGTAGCTGAAATAGCCTTCCCTCTTACACATTTAAACAGTTCCAGAAAAGGCAGAAATACCCTTATCTCTTCAGGAACACAGCTAATATTAACGGTCCACGGACAATAAAAAATGTCCATTTTTAGCTCAGTGGAGTTGATTAGATGCTCAGGCATGGAGAGCAGACGAGCGATGTAAATAGTGCCCCCCACCCCCCGCAACCGCCCCAGAGCTGACCAAGACCTCCATTGTGGGGTTCAGGTTCTCTCCACTTCTCGAAGTTAGCTGCTACGACTTGTCGTGTTTAGCTTTGCAGTCAGTTCAGTCTTGAGCAGGGATCAGCTGGACTCTGGAGACAGGCCTGTGTTTGAATGTGGACTCAGCTACATGACTGCTGAGCATCAAAATGAGAGGTTTCCAGGAGATAGTGTGTGTGAGCGGTTAACACAGGGCCCTGGCACAGATTGAGTCTTACCATTTATTTTGGATAGTTAACTAGCTGTCTGTCTATCTACCTTCTTACCTTTCTCCCCATTTGCCTGTCTCTCTGCCTACCACCCTATCTGCACATTGGTGCCCAAGATCTACTGTAGCCCCGAGGACCGAGAGCCTGGGAGAAGAATGAGGATGGTGCAGTTGAGGGTGTGAGTGGTGTGGGTTTAAGCACCCTGAGAGCCCCTGGGCCCTTCTCCTGTCACCCACTGAGCACAAGCAAAACCGAGGCAAGTTGCAGGATGAACCCAAGTCCTGCGGCAGTGGCTCTGCTATCTTTGGAGGCTCCGTGAGGGGCCATGGGCTGGGTGAGGAAGCCGAGCTCAGTTCTATGGAGCGAAGAGGGCCGGCAGGGAGCTGAGCAGGAGAGGGTGTCCCAGGGAGAGTGTAAAGTGGGGTGAAGCCCTTCCTTTCTGGCACGTGGGCTGGGCACAAGGACTGGACCTGGCCTGCTGCTGCCCTTACGGAGAGCCACAGAGCAACGAGGGCTCTCGCTTATAATCACCCTACTTAGCACATGCACAGCATGGAAAGGCAGAGTCTAGAGGAGTTACCTGTGCCTGGCAATTTCCTCACTTGATCCTCACGGTAACTGAAGTGCCCACTGTCATTATCCCCATTTTTATGGGTGAGAAGTTGAGGCTGAGAGAGGCTGAGAAACTTGGTAAAGGTCACATGGTGGTTTACCTGATTCTTTCTGTCCACGAAGTGAGGGTGGCTGGTGGGGCAGGGATGAGACGGTGGACTGTGCAGACCTGGGTGGGCTGCTGAAGGGGTGAGGGCAGAGGCGCTTGGGGGCCGCCGGGCTGGCAGCTAGCAGAGTGGCCGTGCTCCATCCGGCCTTCGGCACAGCGCAGGCCCTTGTGTATTTAGGTGGTGTCTCTCCCTCTGAACTGAGTTCCCTATTTGCTTGTCTTTATATCCAGTACACAGTAGATGTGCAATAAATGTTTCTGAGCTCATCCATGGGCCTGGCCTCGTGGAAGCTCCAGGACCGCAAGGGTGGGCTGCGGTGGGCTGGGTGCATGTTGGGGGAGTTTCTCTTCTGAAGGGCAGTGAGGCCCCAGCGTGGCGCACGGGGTGTGAAGGACCTGGGAGAAGCCATGGTGTGCAAGTGCCCAGGAGCTCTGAGGGTGAGAGGGGCCCACAGGACACGGCCGCTGCCTGCCCAGGAACGGGGCCTTTTGGGAGCCGTGGAAGACCTTCGTCAATAATTATTACACGAAGCCCACCGAGCAGTCGGTGAATGCTTGTTGAATATTGTTGGATAGTTGGAACAGAGGACTGCTGAGCTCTGGGAGGTGACTGAGAGCAGGAGAGGAGGGGCCCCAGGAGGGCCGTGTGGAAGTGTGAGCACCAACAGTAGTGTCCGGTGTCTCTGCCCTCCCACCCAGCCTCTTGCAGCTCGCCCTGAGGCCACCTCTCCATGGCCTGGCCTGGGCCTGCTGGGCGTGTGCATGTGCACGAGCGTGTGTGGGGTGGCCCGGGGGTTGGGGTGGGGGGTCCTGTGCCCGTAGCTCTGCAGGCTGGGGACTCAGGTGCCCAGAACGGGCTCTGCCTGCCAGAGAAGCCAGTTCGTTTCCCTGAATTCCACGACCACAGACAGGTCCTGGGAGGCAGGCCAGCCAGCTGGCGAAGGCTGGTACATGCTTCTTGTCCCGGGGGGCCCGGGCAAGTGGCTGGCTAGATCCGGCAAGTTCATCCCCTCAACTCAAACACCAACTTGAGACATCTGCTCAGCGGATGCTGTGTCGGTAGTATCCGGTGTGCGTTCCAAAGGGAGCACATGTGTCTGGCTGGCTATCTCTGGGCGAGGGCCTCGTGGGATGTGCTGTCTCTTAGGGGGAGGGGTCTCTGTCTAGGCATGAGGCCTCTGAGACAACCGTGTGTGGGTGTGTGTATGTGTGAATGCTAGCACATACCTTTACCTTGGCTTGCCTGCCTGCTCATGTCACACATATGTACATGTGCCAGGGGCACACGGCAGAGGAGGGTATCGTGCCATGTTGCTGTGGAAAGATCCAGGGGCTGGGAATGAAAAGATTTAAATTTTGGTTCTTAAGGCCTCCCTTGCTGGCTCTCTGATCTCTGAAAGAACCACTCTGAGCTTCAGATTTCCCGCCTGCGTAATGGAAAAAAAAAAAAAAAAGAACCAGCTCTACTTTCTGTAAGGCATAAGAATAAAATGAAATAAGGTATGTGAAAATGCTTTGTTAATTACCACGTACTATACAAATGCGAGAGATTATTATCGTCATGGCCCAGCTCCTCAGAATGAGAAGTTGTATGTGGCTTAAAATAATCCATCCAGTGAGCTGTGTTAAAATGTAGGTCAAATCCTAGCCTCAGAAGTTGAGAGAGCCTGATGATAACTGCCTCATCTAACAGGCCTCCAAATGCGAAGGGGCTTTGAAACCTGTAAAGGGTTATATAGATCGAAGTGACAGGATCATGTTTAAGATGAGAAGGTACATTTTAGTCACCCGGTTGCCTGATTTGCAGTTGTAATGATCAAGCAGCACTGGAGCCTCCTGCTTGGTTGTATTGGTGCAGGTTTGTGGATTTGCACACGTGTGTCTCTCTCTCTGTGTGTGCTGACTTGTTTGTTGAGCATCTACTATGTGAGAGTTACTCATCAAGTATTTTGAGTCCCTGCCCTGTGCCAGGTGCAGGGAATGGAGGCACTGGGGATGGAGGCCAAGGTGAATAAGAGAATTTCTTCCCCGGAGGGGCTCATGGCCTGGCCAGGAGAAGAGCCAGCAGTCCATTGCAGTGTTGGGGACGGAAGGGAGAAGGAAGGGAATCTAGAAGGTGAGGTTGGAAAAGTCAGGGTTTGCTGGTCAACCTGAGAGGAAGGTAGTCGTGGCAGAAGCCAGGGTCTATGTCAAAGTCCCAGGGAGGAAGCAGCCCACATTTGCACCTGGTGTGGTGGTTTTGCAATGGCTGGAGCTGCCGGCCGGAATCCTAGGTCCTGCCTTTACCCGGGCTAAGGAGCTTGGGCTGATCCTGCAGAGCCCTGGGAGCCCCCTCCGCAAGGGCTTAAGCTCTGTGGAGTGACATAATCAGTTTTGCATTTTGGAAAGATCATGGAGCCCCAGTGTTCCTGAGGATCGCACTGCGGCGGGTACCAGCCAGATGTTGGGGTTTGTCTGAGCAGTGAGTGATGGCTGCATATGCAGGCCGTGAGCTGGGATTTGCATGGGGGCGGGGAGGAGGCACTTCTGGGAATAGTTCTGGTCTGTACGTGTGGAGCAAAGGAAGTTAGCAATTCTTGAGTGCCTTGCACATGTCAGCTTTCCATATATTACCTCAGTTAATTGTTCTACCATTGCTGCGAAGGAGGTATTAGTATTCCCATTTTGTAGGTGCAAAACGGTAGGCTGGAGAGGTTAACTAGCTGGAAGGGCCTAGTGAGGAAAGAGCAGAGCAGAAAGTCCAGCCTGCCCCTCCCCTGCCCACTCCCCACAAAGCCCACCTCCCTAGAATTTCTGCCCATTCCCACTGGAAGGATTGACTAATCCAGTCCTTTCACTTGACAGATGAGGAAACCAACCTGGGCTCAAAGCTTGTTCTGCTCAATTTGTTACTGTTTTCCAGCTGCTCCAAGTCACTGTGGATCAGATTCTTCCCTTTCAGAGTATTAGTGACGCCTCCTAACTCAATGCTACTTGCAGATTTGATAAGCATATTTTACATTCCTTCGCTCAACCCATCAGCAGGGATACTGAATGAAACAGGCCCCCTGACAGATGCGGGAATGAACCACTTGATACGCCTCCTTGAGGGGCACGGCCCCAAGCCATCTGCTCACCCTGCTCAGCGTATTATCCCCTCTCCCTCATGGGTGTGAATGCGGGCAGGCCCAGAGCAGAAGGTATCACCGCCTCCCTCTGCCCTGCTATGTCGCTACATCACGGAAGAATGACACGACCAAAAATAGTACGCTTTTCACAAAGCTGTGTGCGGGGCCGGATGGAAAGGGTATGGGCCAGAGTCACTCAGACCTGGCTGCAACTCCTGCCAAGTCTCATGGCCACTTGGTTTCCTGAGCACACCCCAGGGTACCTGAGGCCTGAGTGTTGGACTGGGCAGCGAAGGCCTACTTGGGCCCCAGGGATGGGCTCAGGACAGGGCCCAGGGGACTCCCTGTTCTCAACACGCCAGGACTGGACAGATGGCCTGGTGTCAGGGTCCTCCACCCCATCCTCTTGGGGGTGTTGAGTTGAATAAAATTCAACAGGGGAAGATGCGCTGAGCGCCTCCGTGCATTGGGCCGAGAGTGCGTGGCTTAAGGTGAGGAATGACAGCAAGTCTCCAGATGGCAGAGGGTTGCCTATCAGAGGCCCCCAGAGGCTTTCTCCATATGCTGATGGCGGGATGGGCCTGGCGGTCCTTAAAAGTCAGGTGTCTTTGTTTTAAGTCTGTGCAGGCGGCCTGGTGACTGTGGTTCCTGAGTGCTGTTCTGAGCCTCTGACCGGCTTTCACGCCTCTGATGAATTCGGAGCAAAAGTTAGAAAATCAGATGAATCCTCCTGTAAGAAATGCAGTGTATTAAAGAAACAGTTCAGAGGCCAGAATTTCTGGGTGGTGGGAGGACCCTTTGGCTGCCCACACTGATCCCGACCCACCTCAGTACCCCACCCTGGCTGCTGCCTGTGCCTTCCAGGCCCATCAACCCGGACACAAAGAATAGTCAGAGGCTCAGCCAGGTCTGGCCTGTATTCTGTAGGCAAGTCCAGGGGCTTGGTGGGCCCTCTTTTTTCCAGGGAAGATGTCATTCCTCTCATCTGAGGGGCATGTGGAAAACCCACCAAGGGCTGAGTCTGTTCTAGGCTCTGGGAATTCAACAAGGGGATAAACCATTTTATTCATCTGCCTTCTTAAGAACCCAAGAAGCAGGCAGAATGGGCACCAGACACCTTTATGCCCCCACATTATGGATGCAGCAACTGAGGTTCAGAGAGAATGGTCCTGAAAGCAGCATACAAACAAGCCAGGCACATGTTAATTTAGGTTTGCTCTAATTTTGCCTTTCTACGACCGCCTGTTCTGTGGATGCTGAGTTACCTGGTCAGCGCAGTCAAGACGGTGCCATTTTAGCCATTGTGGAATCTGACCAAAACCACCATCTCAGATTAAGTTTACCACATTTGGTTAGATTCAGTTGGAACCTTCACAAACGTTCAGTTGCACTAGGAATCCTTGCTCTCTGCGTGATCCAGGTGATTGTTTCTTAAACAGGGGTGTCTGTGGGGTCTCGGAAGATCGCTCAGAACCAGCAGGTCTGGCCCACTCCCCCTAGGCCCCCCACCCCCCCAGAGGCCTCTCCTCCACCTGGCTGTGTCCCACCTCAGCCTTTCTGCCCTCACAGTCTCTCTGCCAGTTTTTCCTGAACAGAACCTTTCAAGGGTCTCTGGTCCCCAAGGTAACCTTTTCTCTCTGCCCTGGACCCTCCCCTCCTGTCCACAGCCAGCACCGTGCTCCCTGTCCTTGGCTTCTCTTCCAGACTTCTCTCAGCTGGGTTCCTCAGACAGTCTCATCGGCCCCTCTCCGGGCCCTCAGTCCTCACTGCTGTGTCATTCTGCACAGCTTCTCCAAAGGCTGGCCATTCCCATCCCTAACCAGATCGCGCTGCCCTCAACTTCTCTGTGTCTGTCAATTTTTGCCTCTTGAGTTGGCAGCTCCCTTTTTTTTCCTGGACCCACAGTACACTGGTGTCCACTTTCTGCTCCTCTAAACATTCTCTCCATGTCTTCCAACTCTGCCATAGCTTTCCCCTTGGTGCCGAGGCCTGGCGCCTCTGTCATCATCGCTTTGCATTTCTTCTGAGAACTCCCAGAACCTCAACTGTGATGCCCTCACATCTCCTTCCTGGTTTGTCTGTCCCAGATGGGCCTTGAATGGATAGATGGACAGAGGGGCCAGGGTTGCTCTTTCCACGGGTCTAAGGTCTACGACTGGTCACAGTAGGTTTCCGTCCGCATGTCTCGCCATCACCTGAAAATTAATGTGGCAAACCACAAGCTATTTTGAAATCACAAAAAATGAAAGTTGAGTGGGACATCGAGAGCCACCTCGATGAAATCCCCTGGGAATCTGTGTGCCTCCCCTTCTCTGTGGCCCCAGCACGGTCTGGGCCAGCGCCCTCCCCTGGGAGGACCACGAGGCCGCCCAAAGCTGCTGATATCATCACACAGGGGCATGAAGGGCAGCCGGTGGGCCCCCTGCTGGGTCGGGGTCCCTTTCTCTCTCCTGCCCCAACACTGTCTGTGCTCGTGATTAGTCATGCTGGAGCCGCTGAGTCAGAAGCGACTTGTGGGTGGTTTGTGGCCAGGCTGGAGCAGTGAGGCAGGAGGACTTTCTAGGTTTATGCGTCTGCCCCACGAGACAAGCCCTGCAGGGCCTGGCCCTGGCACAGGTGAAGGGTGGTAACAAAACCAAGCTTCTGGTCCAATCTAGTCACCGAAAGAGGGGCATCACAATGAACCAAGACACAGTCCCCAAGACACTCGTGTGGGGTGACAGCACAATGTGGCAGGTGCTTCAGGGCAGGCGTGTGTAGAGCGGCTGTGACAAGCCTGCTTCCAAGGGTCTCGTGCACTTCCAGTAGACGTCGCTCAGTTTCATGTGTCTCTTCAGGGGATTCTCTTCAATAAAGGTGATTCACTCAATATCGAGCTCATTTCATTTTTGCACTTGTGTTAGATTTTTTTTTTCCCATATAAATAAACTCATGTCCAGAAACAACTTTTTTGTCAGAGCCTGTGTGATGAGTCTGTGGTTCAGAAAACGTGTCCACCCGAGGGAGAGCTGTGTTCTGCCGGGGCAGCGGGGCGGCCCACAGGTCCCCCCGAGGATATACTGAAATCGGCCCGCGAGAGTGGCTCAGCTCTGCCAGGCAGGAGGCGGGTGAAGACCATCCCTACCAGGGTGCCGGCGTGACACCGCCCTGGGAGCGTGGCTGCCCTGTGAGTGGGATGCTGGGGAGGGCTCTGGGGGTCCAGCCCTGGCTTTACAGGCTGTGTCTGTGCCCACAGGAGGGAGAGGAGCAGGAGGAGGCTCGTGCCAAGGAGGAGCGGCAGGAGCCCAGCACAACTGCCCGGAAGGTGGGGCGGCCTGGCAGGAAGCGCAAGCACCCCCCGGTGAGTGAAGTGGCGTCCACCCCAGCCCTGTGCGCGCACACACACACATATGTACCCGTACGTGTAGGCTCTAAACGTCTGTGATGTGTGGCCTGCAGGGACCTTGGCACACTAAGACTGGGGGATGGGGTGCACCCCTCCAGCTGTTAAGAGCCCAATTCCATTCCCCATTCTCTGGACCCAAAAACCACTCCCACAACTTTCCTATTTTCTACATTGAACTGGATGCCCCCAGAGGCCAGGGGACTTGCATTATGGATCTTGTGGGACTTGAAGCAGGCCCCTGACTCCCACCCTCTTTCTAGAAGGGCAGCAAGAGGGTAGGACTTGTCTTTCCCAGGCCTGCCAGCATGGGCCCCTCCCTCCCCATCCAGACACCCACCTTGGGCCTCCGTCCCACCTGCTGAACTTGGAGGAAGGGGACTAAAGTCTGGAAGTCTGATCAAAGTGAGTAGGGAAGACATGCAGGCTCTTGAGTCCCTTTGTCAGAGAGAAGGAGGGCTGGGCACTGTTTTAAGTCTAGTCGAAGTGGAGGACCCCAGCTTCTGGGTGCCATTGCCTCGGATTCCAGGGCGAGGCTCCTGGGTTGCCCAAGATGAGGAGTGCTCTGTGGGGCAGGGCCCGGGGGCTGCAGGAGCCTGCCTTCCTTATGCCTTAAACTCAGAGGCAGAACAGTAGTTATTTGCCAGCACCAACGACAGCTGGTTCCTTTCTTTTCGTCCCTTCCAGCTGAGAATGGGAAACTTGGAGCAAGAAGGTAAGGAGGAGCCAGGAGCCCTGCATTAATTGTAACTCAGCCCTTCAAGGACATGTTCTCAGAGGAGCAGGATTTTCTTCCGTGGGGCAGAGAGTAGAGTGAACGGTGGCTGCAATGAGGGAGGGAGGGCTACACCTACTGGAGGTGACGGGGTTTTCGGAATCAGGAGGTTTGGGAACCTGTGGGGCATTGAAGTGCACCGCTGCTGATGCTGCTCGGAGATTTGGAGTGGAAGAGGGCAGAAGTTAAGTCATTTAACTGGTAAGTAATTTTGAACACTTTTAATATTCAAGCAAACATGGATATTTTATGGCCTGGAATGAAAAATGCACAGGCAGTTGAAAGATAAAACTGGGGACTTCAAAGGAATTTCCAGCTTGCAGCAGACTCCAGGCTGCACTTCCAGATTCTTGGGTGCCCCTCCACTCCACCCCCCAGATAGACTACCTTGTCGGGGAAAGTGGAGGGGCACAGTGCCGATGGAGTCAGAACCCATCGGTCATTCCGTATCTGAGCCATGCATGTGCCTGTGATCTGCAGAGCACGCTCCGCCCTTACTTTCCGGCGCTAGGGGTGGGAGCCGCCACCTGTAGCAAATGGAACTGGCAGCCCTCTGACTCATCTTTGTGAGTCCCTGAACCAGAGGGAGGGCACATCACTGAGAGGTGGGGGAGGCCCTTGAACCAGCGGGTACAGGGAAGTCAGGCCCAAGTGTGTGTCCAGAGTTGGATGAAGAAAGGGAAGGGGGGGCACAGCCCAGTGGATGAAGGGTCAGTGGGTCACACACCTTGGCCTGGAAAAAGGGACCAGCAGGGAAGGAAAAGCACTGTCTTTAAAATCCAGCAGACCTGGGTTTGAATCTCAGCTCCACCACTAACCATCTGTGTGACCTTGAACAAGTTACCACCTGAACCTTGGGTTCCCCTTCTGAAAAATAGAGATGATAAGGATGCATTCCCCCTAGACCCTTGGGAAAATTAAATGGGTTAAAACACCAAAGAGCCAATGGTCAGCCAAAGTCGGTCCTGTCCTTACGTGGAACGGAAGCCGCAGTGCTGGATTTATTGCTCGCCAGCTGTGTGACCTTAGCAAGTTACTGAACCTCTCTGAGCTTTTGCTTCCTTGTTGGAAAAAATATGGCTGCCAGCCCTACCTGCCCTGTCCACCTCCACGGATGCTGTGCAAACAGCAAGGTGGGCTCCAAATGCACAGTGTCATAAGCCTGCCTCTCTTGCCCCCACAGGGGCCAGTGGGCCAGGGTCTAGAAGGCCTTTCCTTTGGGAGCCTGGCATCAGCCTCTCAGAACTCCCTGGGAGGTACGCACATCCTGTGCAGGCCAGTGTTGCTGTGGTCCAGTCCTCACTGACATCTGAAACCACCTGGACTCCCAAGAGAGGCCCTGGGAAGGGGGATGGAGCACAGGGAGGCAGTGTTGATTGGGGAGGCAGGGGATCCAAAGCAGCATTGTGACAGGGACCCTTGCACATTGCGGGGCACAGAGAATAGCCAGCCGGTCTTTCCTGGCAGCAGCCCCATTGACCCTGAAGGGAGCCTGCATAAGGGAAGTCTGTGGTGCAGCCCAGGGCTAGTCCATGGTCTCCCGGGCCTCTTGCAGAGCCGATGCTTGCCCAGGCCTCCTCCCCTCCCCAGCCAAGGAGCACAGCAGGGTGGGTTTCTGGGGACCTGGTGCAGCTGTGACCCTGGGAACGGGTTGACCAGGGTGCTTTAAGGCAGCTGAGTGTGTGTCATCCAGCTAAGCCTGGGAACTGGGCAGGGAGTGGTGGGCTTGGCTCAAACCCTGGCAGGTGGAACAGAGCAGGCAGTGCTGGGAAGCACGAGAGGAAAACCTGGCTGCAGGCGGGCTCTTGATTTGTGCCAATGTTGCACACCCACTGCTGGACAGGAAGGGATCAGGTATATCCAGTGGTGTCCTCGCCATTCCCCACCCAGGGTCTCTAGATTTTGCCCCCAAGACCTACCTGTCTCTGGGTACCTTCCACTTTCTCCTGCATCAGCCTCCTGGTTGTGTCCTCAGCCAGACCGGGCCCCACCTGCCCGCAGCATCTCTCTAAACACCCCCAGCCCTCTCTTTTTTGGCCACAAACACATTACACCAACTGAGCACCTGCCAAATAAATAAGACTTATTTCAACCTAGTGTGTTTGAGAGGAGGCTACATATAATTACAGTAAATACAGCCTGGGGCATGTCGCTGTTCAAGAATCTGCAGGGGGACTTCCCTGGTGGTCCAGTGGTTAAGAATCCACCTGCCAATGCAGGGGACATGGATTTGATCCCTGGTCCAGGAAGATTCCACATGCTGTGGAGCAATTAAGCCTGAATGCTGCTACTACTGAAGCCGGTGTACCTAGAGCCCATGCTCCGCAATAGAAGCCACTGCAGTGAGAAGCCTGAGCACCACAGTGAAGAGCAGCTCCTGTTTGCCACAAATAGAGAAAGCCTGTGTGCAGCAATGAAGACCCAGTGCAGCTAAAACTTAAATATTAAAAAAAAAAATCTCCAGGGGCTCCGTTTCTCATGGGATGAGACCTGGAACACTTCGTTTGGCTCCTCACCACGTGACTTCTGCTTCTGCATGGGTGCTCAGCGTCCACCTCTTTTGCCAGAGAAACCCCGTCAGCTTGCTGCTCCCTGAGCACCCTGGGCACGTTTGTTCTGATGTTCTTGGCAGCCTTACCTGCTCTCTGCCCACCCAGTGTCACAGCCCACCGAAGCCTGTCTTGCAAATGAAGCCCAGGGCAGCCATCGTGAGCCACTCTGGCCCTCCCTTTTAAACCAATTGTTAAATTAAAATGAACACGAAGAACTAAGATAAAATAACAGCCCTGCGATCCCGGACCTGAGTCCACACACCTGACGGAGAAGCACCAGTCTGAGAGCTGTTTATTCCCCGGTCTGTACAGAAGTTGAGAATCCGTTTAGAAACCTTTATATCAACTTGATACTGTCACCACATCCACAGGCAGGATTTTGTGTTTTACAGAAGTATCATTCCCTGATGGATTGGGAATCTAAGATACCTAAACCAAAGCCTGGCTTTTCGCACAGAAAAGCTGGTGGTGAGAGCGTGTCGCTTCCACCAGATCTTCCATTCAGAGGTGTACCACCCCTTCCCGTTGCACTAGGTACCCGCTCACTGAGACTGGCAACCCTGAAGAAATGCTGAGAGTGGCACAGCGCTCAACTGCCTACGAAGGCCTTCTACCCCCGTGGACCTCATTTGATGCTAACAGCAAACCTGTATGGGGAGGTGGGGGCTGCTGTCGTGACTGTCCCCACAGTCAGAGGAAGAGACTGAAGTTCAGAGAGGACGACCTAGACTTGGCCTCCAGCCTCCCAGCTGCAAAGCCCGGGGTGCTCATCCTCTCTCACCACTCCAGTCTCACCACCTGGGAGACTGGGTACCCTAAATTCACTTTAAGATAATATATGAAGGCCGGGCTGTTTGAAAACACGTGTAGACCTGGTCTAAAAAGCATCCAGATGAAACAGAACTGAGCAGGGCGACTGACCCACATACTAGTAAGCCTGTGGCTAAGCGGAAGGGTGGTCTGAGGAGTAAGAGGTGGGCCCGTTTCAACCAGGCAGCGGCGTTGGTCTGTGGCACTGGCCTAGGAGCCAGGATGCTCAGGGCCCCCGCAGCAACAGGAAACAGGAAGCCAGCCGCAGGGCTGGGCGGGGCCTCGGAGGGGAGCTGGCACCTGCGTGCAGGGCCTGCTAGCTGGTCAGTTCTCAAGGCCCGCGGAGGGGACAGCACCGCGCGGGGCTGGTCGCTACTGGCCGGAGAGCGGAGGCCCGTGTGTGGGTGCGAGTGTCGGGCTGGGGGGAAGAGGCATCTTCTTGTTCTCCAGCTCCGAGGACATTGAGAGTAACAAGTGAGGGTGTCTGAAGCTGGTTCCTGCCTGATCGCAGGCCCAGACAGCCCCGCGACCAACTTTGTCCCTCGGGTTGGTTACATGTGGGGCTCTAGGAGGGACAGTATCTGCCCTTGCCCACCAGACCCTGGTGGGGGACTGGTCCTTTGGGGCTCCCTGCCCTGTTTACTAGGTAGATACACTTATTCATTGAAGATTTATACCCATCAACTTCCTCCAGGGTTATTTTTGCTCAGTGGGAGCACTCTGAGGTCACTTCTTGCTAAGAATAACCCAGAAAGGGAGGGAGGGGGAGGGGAGGAGGGGGCTGGGAGCAGGCGCTGAGCTCAGCCAGACCAGCCCAAAGCCAGTGTTACTCACTCCTCTTTGCAGGCGGAACCTCCAACACAGCGCCCCAGTGAGTGAGCTCACAAGGGCCACACTGCCCCACTTCAGAGTGAAGGATTTGGGGGTGTAAGCTGTATGAAGCTGGGAGTCTGTCCCATGGCAGCTTAAGCCAGCTGTTGTGTAAGTTGCTCAGTAGTGTCTGACTCTTTGCAACCCCATGGACTGTAGCCCACCACACTCCTCTGTCCATGGGATTCTCCAGGCAAGAATAGTGGAGTGGGTAGCCAGAGGATTTGCTTCTCCAGGGGATCTTCTGACCCAGGGATCGAACCTGGGTCTCCTGCATTACAAGTCAATTCTTTACAGTCTGAGCCACCAGGGAAGCTAGCTGAGAACCTGTTAACTTGGTTATTGAGAGTTTGCAGTATTGGCTCATTTTCCTACCTAATAGATCCCTTTGCTTCTGAAGACAGCGCTTTTTGTGTCCAGGTTCGAAGGGCTCCTTCACTTACCTCTGGAACCTTGACTCAGTGACTTGGCGCCCCTTGTTTTTATGCACAAAACTTTCTGAAAGGGTGTCTCCCATTCCTGGGCCCTAGCCTCTCAGGGGGCATCCCTGCCTATGGGCCTGCATCAGGCACACGGCTGCCCACTCCCGTCTCCTCATGCTTTTGAAGGGGTGGGGAAAACAGGGCTGGCAGGCCTCTCAAGAGGGCAGAGACTTTTCTTGGAACTGTGCCCTGCAGACGCCTCTGCTGTTCCCACAGCTGGTCTGTCAGATCAACACTCATGGAGGCATCCAGTACCCAAGAGCCTGGTCCGAGGTCTGCGCCTGAAGTGCCAAAGAGATGTTGTGGGGAGGGGCTGGACTTTCGAAGGGAGGTGATCCCTGAAAGGGGAAAGTAGATTTTCCCACTTGGGACCCTCCTGAGCAGCATGTTCAGAGAGAGGACCCATGTGGCAGGGAGAGGATGGACTGTGAGCAGACTGGCTGGGCTGAGTGGATGGAGGTTTCATTTAAGAACACCTTCTATCTTGGTTGGAGAGGTAGTTTGCAGGCAGCCTGAGGGTTTACATTTTATCCTCTTGAAAATACGTTGTGTTTATCTAGAGAAGTTTTGAGATGGCGTGGGGTGTGAAGTGATGGGAGTCAAGTTTTGGGAAGGTCACTCTGGCATTTGTGAGCATGACAGTTTGAGCACACAAGAATGCAGGGAGATAGGGTGATGAGGCCAGAAAATATGTCCAGAGTCTACTGGGTTGGGGGCAGCCGTGATGGGACAGAATGGGTAGGGCCTGCACTGCTGGGCTGCAGACGAGGGAGAGAAGGGAAGGTGTGCTGGCCTCCAGGGATGGCAACAGTGTTATTGCCAGAGACGGAGACTTCTGGAAGGTCTGGCAGGGCCCCCTTCAGAGGCCACTCTAGATAGCTGGTCTTACCGGGGAAGCATCTGAGTGAAACCCCAGAATCTCCATTTTGCTTTCCCGAAAACCCCTGCTTATTTTCATCCCTCCCTGGCCCCTTCCCTGGAGCCACACCTCCCAGGCCACCTCCAGCGAGAGGCATTCATTCCCTTGGGTCCCGAGCCCTGAGGGCTTTCTAAGACCCCGTGGGCTTCTTGGGAGCCCGAGCTGCACCTGCTGCACTCCCACAGTGGCAGGGACCTTCCGTGAACGCTTTGGGGCAGAGTTGTTGACGTCGGTCTTCTTTCATCATCCTCACCTAGAGAATTCTGTGCATTTCAGTTCTGCCACCTCCAGAAAGATGTAACGGAGCTGGAAGAGCTCCAGGGAAGGGCAGCTAAAGCGATCCAGGGGAAGGCAGGGCTGCCAAGTGAGGACAGACAAGAGAGATTACGGCCCTCCAGTCTGGAGAGACAAAGGCTGAGTCGGGATGTGATTAAAGCTATGAAGTCACGGCATCGGGTGGGGCAGGATGAGCAAACCCCAGCGGGGGTGGGTGGGGGTGGGCGGGGAGACACCCAAAGAAACTTTAGAAAGGTAGGTGAAGCGGAGAAAAGAAAGCCCCATTTTCCATGGTGAGTTCCCTTCTCACCGAACCTGTCACCCGAGGCCTGACTGTAGAGGCTGAAAAACAGAAGAAACTTCAAAAGAGGCTGAC
This sequence comes from Bubalus kerabau, assembly GCF_029407905.1. Classification (NCBI taxonomy): domain Eukaryota; kingdom Metazoa; phylum Chordata; class Mammalia; order Artiodactyla; family Bovidae; genus Bubalus; species Bubalus kerabau. The sequence continues at coordinate 76,884,272 of NC_073634.1, forward strand.
TTAAATACTACGTGGGATCTTCTCCACATAATGGCTTTTTCAAGGCAGCCTCCAACTCACCCTAAAATCCTTTGAGTATGACTTCAAAGAGCACAGCCAGGCCCTCTTCCAGGTGGACAGGTGTCGCTGGCTGAGAGCAGAACCCCGGGTGGGCCAGCACTCACCAGGTCCATGCTTGCTCTCACAGCCAGCAGGGGCCCCGGCTGAGTGACCTCTGAGACGTCCGCACCCTGAAGTTCTCTCCTCCATCCTGAGTTGCAAGTGCGCGTGCACACACACACGCACACACACTGAAGAGATCTCGGGGGGTGGGTGGGAAGGCAGCTCCCGGCCTCAGTGGTGAGAGGAACGGTAGGACCTAGAAGTCGCATGCAGCCTGGGGGATCAGACTTGCCAGAGTTGGCCCTCTTTGGCCTCTGGTCCTCCTGTCCTTTGACCCCACTGGTGGCCCTTTTAGCTACTCCACTGGCTAAAAGGAAATTGGAAGGGTCAAGGTCCTGCTTCCAAAGTCTTGGGGCCCAACTCCAATCACCCCAGGAAGGCTGGGCAGGGAGGCATGTAGAGCTTCTCTCGGGAGTGTGTGCGGGGGGACCTCTCTGGCTCTCTCTGCCTCAAGGCCACTTCCGGCCAATCAGAGCAGACAGTGGCCAGGGGAAGGGGCTGCAGGAAGGCCTGGAACAGAGGAGACTGGGGAGCCTGGGCCCAGTGCCAGCGCTTAGGGGACAGGGCCGCCCTGCTTACGTGGACAGTTCGGCTGTTTCCTGAAATTAGAGTCAAGTTGGGAAAATCCAGGGCTTGGTGGGGACCCAATGGGCCTGCAGCAGCTGAAGGACTGGATGAACAGTGGGTGTGGGTGGAGAGGGATGCTGGTGTGTGTTTGTTGACATCGTTCTGGGGCATCTGAGCGCAGCTCTGTCCTATGGCCGGTGAGCAGATGTCTCTGGGCCATGGGTGCACTCCTTGTGTGTCTGCACATGTGATTGTGTGTCTGTGTGTCTTTAATCAAGAAGACGTAACTGGCAGGCCGCCGGAGTTCCTGGCTGGCACAGAGCTGACTGCTGCCAAGGGCCTTAAAGGCACAATGGCCATTTGGGGGTGGGGGTAGGAGGGCAGGAAGATGGGAGGGCGAGGTGAGGCCGCCCAACATCTGCTAGCCTCAGGGCCTCCCTCCTCCGGGAGTGAAGGCCTTTTTCAGCAGCGGCTCCTGGCATGGGAAGAGAGGGTGAGTCAGGTGCCCAGAGCCAGGCCAGGACCTGGCTCCAACTTTCAGGGCCTTGCAGTGAGAGAGGCAGGGTCCCTGGGTCTCCCCCCTCCACACCTGAGCTCAGGTAAGACTGCATGCCAAGGCTGTGCTGGAGAGCTGGACCCTGGGCCCTATCTCCCATGTATTATTTCCATCACCTCTTAACTTGCCAGTGTGTATGAGTCGTGTGTGTGTGTGAGTATTATAATTGTAAAAAGCCTCAAAAATCACTTCCCTATCTGGAGCCTCAGCACTCTGCCCCACCTTGGGAGACAAGGCCTCACCTTCTGAGGCCGGGTGGGCGTTCTGGGGTCTGGTCCAGACTTCCAGCAGAGAGGGAGGGGAGCAGGGCGTGGGGAGCGGGGCTGGGGAATTGGCGTTGGCCTGAACAGGTTCACTGCAGAAGGTTCCTTCTTGCTTCGCCTCTGGCCTTTCGTTGTGGTGGCTGCTGCCAAGGAAACAGCCGGCAGCCTTTCCCTGGCCCTGCTCAGGCACATCAAAGCCTCCTTTTCCTCCTTGCAGCCCTTGGGATTTGAGGTTGGCTTTTCCGGAGACTCAACCCAGGTGGGGAGGCCAGCTTTCGAATGCCTCTCCTGTACCTGGGTCATTCTGGAAGCTTTAGCACTTAGAAGGTGTGTGACTGGAGGGCAAACTGTGGCACCTTTTTCTTTGGAAAAGTGAGAGCAACATAACCCATCGGGATAACTGTAATAATTACGTTTATTAATTGTCTAAGCATCTTTATGCCAAGCCCTCTGCTTAGTACTGGGGAGCTGTCAGTGGAGTGGTTGGAAGGAAGAGAAATAAAAAGATAAATAAGGCAAAGCTCACAGCCTAGGAGGGAGACACACAGTAAACAAATAATTAGGTACCATGTGAGGAGTGCTTTAATGAGATAGGGTGTGAAAGTGCTTTGTAAACAAATGTGGTGTGCGGTGGACTGGGAGATGTGAGTGAATGCAGGAGTGGACTGCAGGGCCAGCCTCCACGGGGGCTCTTGGGGGGCAGAGGTTGGGAGAGGGGTGAGGCTGAGGGCCTTAAAGAGCAAGCAGGGCCTGACACAAATGCCTTCCAGGGGGGTATGTGTGTGTGTGTGAGAGAGACAGACAGACTTAAAATATTCCTTAGAAGACAGAAAGTAGAATAGTGGTTGCCAGGGGCTAGGAGGGGAAATGGGGAGATTTGTGTTTAAAGGGTACAGACTTTCAGTTTGGGATGATGAAAATGTTTTCAAGATGGATGGTGGTAATGGTTGTACAACAGTGTGAATGTACTTAATGTCACTGAATTGTACACTTGAAAATGGTAGATTCTCTGTTACATATATTTTACAACAACTTTTTAAAAAGTTTTGAAAAAAGGGTCCTTAGATAAGGTCCCTGTGTCCGTGCCCCTGTCCTCAGCCCAGGGCTTTTCAACAACAGCACCCGCCCCCTTTGGGGCTGCATAATTTCTGTGTTGGGGGCTGTCGTGTAGGTTATTTAGCAGCATCCCAGGCCCCTACCCACCAGAAGCCACAGTCCGTGCCTCCCCCCACCCCCCGCCACCCCCACAGTGTGGTGACCAAAAATGTCTCAGACATATTGCCAGATGTCCCCTGGGGGGCAAAATCCACCCCAGCTGAGAACCACTGCCTTCACTGCTTGGAATAAGCTGCTCACAGGAGAGGTCCAAGGAGCAGGTAGGCAGCAGAGAAGCAGGAGACATTATCTTGGGATGGAGGGGTCTTGCTTGGAAGGAAGGCAAAGGCCAGCAAACTCTGAGGGGGCCCCAGGAGGTGGTAGGCCAGGTTAGAAGACCCAGAGTGAGGCATGTGGCAGGGGGTGGGGGGGGCAGGTAGGTGCACAGTGGGTGCTGGAGTCTAGCTTTACTCCACTCTGTTGTGCCCACCCACGCAAAGGAAGAGAAGTGAGGGGCCCATGGCTCCCATTCCCCTCCTGCCAGCACTCCTGACCCCTCTCCCCGCCTCCGTGGGTGAGAAGCAGAGGAAGGAGAGATTGTCCCCTACAGCTGCTGGTGGCGCCTTTGAAAAGGGCCGGGCTGCTACCCCTCCCCCACAGGAGAAATGAGTGTCTCAGAGTGTGTTGTGTCTCCTCCACTCAAGGCAGTAGTAAAGAGTAAAAGCAAACAAAACCAGACCTTTAACCAGTTACGTTTGACATGCAACAAAATCGAGACTCCCTCTAGACGTGTGGACTGGATGCTCTCACTGTAACCTGGTCTTTGGCATTAAGGAATTCATTGTGAATACTAAAGAGCTGCCAGGTGCCCTACTCCAAAGCCCAGTCTAACCCAGTAAAGCAATCCCGAGCCTCCTCTGCGGCTAGTGGCCACAGAGGAGAGGCAGGGGCTGAGAGGAGGTAGAAGCAGAGGAGACGGAATCAGGAGGGCGCAGGCCAGGCTGGGGTGGCCGCTCCCGGCGGCTTCCAGGTCTGCTCTTTTCACCTGAGATGGGACATCCAGCTCCCCACTGTGGACCTCCTTCCTTCCTCTCAGTGGTTTCTTCTGGGTGGATCTGACCTGCCCAGTTTCCACACCTCAGAGAGAGGGAGAGTGAGGGCCCACTAGTAGCTGGGGGTGAGGGGGGTAGTTCTTCATGGGTTAGATGGATCTCAAGTTGACGGTGGTAGGAGTCAGCAGCTCCCCTAAGCCCAGAACTCCAGCTGACTCAGGCTGGTGGGGAAGGGGGGTGAGGGGGAATGGTGAGATCAGGGCAGATTTCAGCCCACTTGAACCCATCCCCCCGGGGCTGGAGCTGTGCAGAGCGTCCCCTGACGCCTCCTCCACCCACCTCTGGAAGGATGGCGTGTCTCACCCTCTTGCAGACTGGGGGTCCCTCCGGGGCAGGCCTGAGAGGGGTCTCCAGTCAGGGTGGCTCGGGCCCCAGGGCTGGGTCGGGTCTCAGAGCAGGTAGTCCTGGGTCTCTATGCTCTGGAGCTGGCAGTCAACAGGAAGTGAGTCCCAGGGTGAGAAGAGGCGGTGTGGCCCCCGGGCAGGAAGTAAGTGACAGCGGCGTCGTCTGAGCAGTCTGTGGGGCTGGGAGCCTACCCTGACTCGAGGTGTGTGTGGGGAAGCGAGTGGGTAGAGGAAAGGAGGACACGGCTATGGTAAGAGATTGGTGCCGCTGACCCAAACTTCTCAGCCTGGCCAGCGGGACCCCGCAACTCCCTCCTCCTGGGAGCGCCATGTCTGGGGCTCCGGCGGTGGCACAGCAGGACCTGGGGGGTAGAGCCCCTCCACAGGCTCCCCACTCCAGGCGTGCCCGGCACTCCAGTTGCCTGGGCCACGCGACTGTGTCACACACAGGAGGCTTGAGGACTGAGAGAATTCATCCAAAGAGGGGAGTTCCAGGCCAGGGAGCCCACTGGCTTGAACAGGGAGGTGGAAAAGACCTCCTGAGTCCTGGAGAGAGTGTGTGTGTGAGACACATGGGGCTGCCACCGAGGAGAGGGACAGGGCCTGCTTGCTCTCCGTGTTTGGCCTTCTAGCCCTGCTGGCTTCGGCCTCCAGTGCCCAAGCCTGGTGGAGGACTTCTCCCTTCCCCACCCCACCCCCGAGGCCTACCTCTTCCTCCAGCACTGCCCCACCCCGACCCCATCCCACCCCACCCCCACTGCTGAGGCGCACACACATGTGTAGCCTTCCGTGGGAGGGTTTCTTCCTGGAAGCAGGCCTGCCCAAACCGGTCCACATGCTCCCCTCCCCCGGAGAAAGCAGCCTGGCCAGGCCTCGAGGTCCCTCAGGCTGCTCTGTGTAGGGAACCTCGTCCAGGGCAGACTCTGACTTTTATTTCTGTTGTTTTCTCCAAGGCCCTTGTCCCTCTTTGCTACCTCTGGGGTTTCCTCGCCATACAGCAGTGGGCTCACTGGTGAGAGTGTGGATCCCTGGGGCAGAAGCCGCCTTGGAAACTGCGGGGCCTGCCAGGGAGGGGCTGGGGAACCCAGCGCTCCGTCAGGCTTTGGGGTGCGTTCTTCAGGGGTATAGCTATCTGGAGGGAGTTTGGCAGGATCTCTTTCCTCACACTTGGATGGGCAGACCCTCCTCCCCAGCCAGGCCGCTTCTAGGACTCTGGCCTATGGAAATTCACAGGTGCAGAGAGCTGTAAGTGCAGGACGTTCTTGCAACAGAAAGCCAGTCAGCCCAAAGCTCACCACTAGGAGACGGTTTGAATAAATTAAGGACCATCCTTTCAATAGAATGTTGAGCAGCCAAGGCAGAGTGAGCCAGATCCATACGCGCTGGTATGGAGAGGTGCCCGCTGTGCTTGCGAAGTGAAAAAGCAAGTTGCAGAACAGGATAAGTCATATGATCCCTTCTTAGGGGGGAAAAAAAATTCTGGATCTGGATGTGTGTGTAAATACGTGTGTATAAACATGCAACTTATGTATGACTGTAGATGCACAGGAAAAAAAGTGGAGAAAAGATACTCGCCAAACTGTTAATGATGGTTCACCTGTGGGGAGTGATTCTGGAGGTAGGGAATTGAAATAGGGGCTTTAACCTTTCAATGCTATTCATTTTTGTGTGGTTAGAATTTTTGTATGTGACTGGCTTTTATAAACAGAAAAAAAAAAACAGGTGGGGAAACTGAGGCACACTCTTGAGCAGCACCTTCCTGAGGCTTTTGCTGAGCTTGTGCCGCTCCTGCCCTCCACCAATTCTGCAGGGGAGCCGGCGGGCAGGGCTGCGGCGGGTGGTCCGGTGCCTGCGGGCGTGGCAGAGCGCCAAGCACAGGGGGACTCCTGTCTCTCCTGCCCTGAGAGGACACCTCTGTCCCTTCTGAGATGTCCTGGCTTACCTGCCCCTGGACGGCCGAGGGCCAGGTGCTCGCCAGGCTCTGTCCTCACAAGGTGTGTGACCTCGAGCTAATTACAAAAGTCTCTGGGAGCCTCCCCAGGAGGCCGGGTGCTCTGAGGGGTAACGGGTGAGAGGGAGCTTCGCCCACCATGCAGTGACACTTAGGAGGGATGGTTATGACAACTCTCAGTGTGTTTCCTGTAGCAAGCTCAGTCCTGAGACTCCTGGGGACAAAGCACGACACTTCCTCTTGGAGGGGAACATGGCACCACGTACTCCAGACTTGCTGCAGGCCACTGTGTGCTCTGGCAGGGGGGCCTTGGCTCTCCTGGGGTCTGAGCGCCCTCAAGAGGCTGTGGGGCCAAAGCTGAGGGAAGGAACAGTGCTCGGGTTGGGGGAGAGGGGGCCCCCCTTTCACCCTCGCACTCCACATGCCAGGCAGCAGCTCAAGAGGACTGCCAGAGGGGCGTTGACCCGGGAGTCAAATCAGCCCAGGGTTACTTGGAATCCTCTGGGGAAGGGTCCTGGTTTGAAGTGGGGATAAAATGAGGAGCATTCCTTTTTAGTGGGGGCCACAGGGAAGACTTGGGGACCCCCCATCACTTCAGTGAGTGGGGGTGCTGTGAGCTGGGGTAAAGAGCTGTAAACATGTTAGTAATGAAGACAACTAGCACTTGTCAGGGCTTCACAGTTTACAAAGCACTTTCTCATACATTTTCCCGTTTTCTTCACTGGAGTCCACAGACCTTTTGACTTCAGAGGGTGAAGCCCTTGAATCTGAGAGAAAAAATTGTGAGTGTGTTTGACTGCATACACATTTATGTGAATACCATTTTCTGGACAGACGGTGTGTAATTTTCACCAGAATCTCCAATGGGCCAATGAGGGGCTGAAACCACTGGTCTAACGCTCCCTTCATGTTTATCTTTGCAGGTGGAAAGCAGTGACACACCAAAGGAGCCCGCCGTGACCTCCAAGTCCCTGTCCATGGCCCAAGACTCAGGCCCCTCAGAGCTGTTACCCAACGGGGACTTGGAGAAGCGGAGTGAGCCCCAGCCAGAGGAGGGGAGCCCTGCTGGAGGGCAGAAGGGCGGGGCCCCAGCAGAGGGAGAGGGTGCCACTGAGACCCCGCCCGAAGCCTCCAGAGCTGTAGAGAATGGCTGCTGCACCCCCAAGGATGGCCGGGGAGCCCCTGCAGAAGACGGTAAGTCCCGGGCACAAGGGGGGAAGCCTCTGCAGGGCTGGCCGGGATCCCCCTGAGGGTTAGAACTCAGGGCCTGGAAGGTCCCAGGAGGCACCTGCTGGGTGGTGGCTGAAGATCTACTTGCTAAGGCTGTGTGCCCTGGAGGCTACTGGCTGGATATAGCCCACGCACGTTTTATTTGACCCAGGCAGTATTTTAAACATTAAAAAAAAATTAGTTGCCAATATTTCAAAATCAAGAAATTTCACATAAAAATCTGGAGTTTTGGCTTCTCATGGAAAAAAAAACAAAACTAGATTTGGTACGACAGTGAGTTTGCAGAATGCTAGTGGTTGCTGAACTGGGGTGATGGCTGTCTCCCTACAGGCTGGTGGTTCTCCTTGCTTTCCATCAGCCTTGGCCTCGCCTGCTCACTCTTCTACAAGACCTGCGGCTCTTAGGGATCCACACATTGGAAGCCCCTGGCGTGGGCGCTCGAGGGCAGCAGGTGCCCTTGTGGGTGTTATAATCGCCGTCAGCCTTTCCCAGTGCAGATGTCCTAAGCCCACCACAGTTCAGCAGAGGGGACTGAAGTTCAGTGGTGACAGAGTAGGGGAGGGGTAGGGCAGGTGGGGGTGGGGTGTGCACTGCCCAGCCCAGACCTCTTCCTCTAGGGACTTTTTGGCCTAGCCCTGGAGCCCTGGAAAGTTGCCCACTTTTTTCTTTCAGGTTAAGCCAGCGATTTCAGGGCCAACAGAGCTGTAAACATGTTAGTAATGAGGACAACTAGCATTTGTACAGGGCTTCACAGTTTACCAAGCGCTTTCTCATACATTATCACGTTTGATCCTCCCAGGGCCCTGCCAGGTTGTTTTGCATATGTGCATTTTAATTTCAGAATGCCTTCCTTCCAAGAGTACATGATGGGGAGTGAATCAATCGATTAATTGGCGTGACTTAATTTCGCATGCTTCCAAACCTCATATTCATGCAGGGTAGAGAGCATCTCCAGAAGAGATTTCCCAATGTATTAAAAAAAAAATCTTTCATTCACTTACTATTCAACTAATATTTACGATGCCCCCACCACGTGCAAAGGGCTTTCTGAGGTACTCATTCTGCATCTGTGGTTTTATTTACTCTCTCAGTCTTCTTCAAGAGGTATTATGAGCCTCATCTTAAGGTGGGAAAAAATCAAGGCTTAATGAGATGCAGTGACTTGCTCAGGGACCCCAAGCCTGTTGGCAGATTTGGAATTCATTCGTCTTGGTCTCTAGCTTCAGAGTCTGTGTGCCCTTCCCATGCCCCCTGCTGTTCTGGGGGGTGGGGTTGATGTGGCGGCTGGTCCTGAACTCAGCACTTCTGGGGATGTGTCCTGACACGCAGAGGAGTGGCCATGCGGCCTGATTTGAAACAGGAAGAAAGGGAGAAAACGCCATCTCCCTTTACAAAGGCCAGATATGCAAGAGCAGAACTGGGAACCCACCGGCCCTGCCCACCAAACAGGCAGCTCCTGGGACCCCACCATAGCTTGCACCCAGCTGAGGCCCAGGGCTGGGGCAGGCCTTCCTGCCTGTTGGGATGGAGCCAGCACTGTGAGGCTGCTGTTAAACTCGTGAGAGTTTGCTTTCGGTTTGGGATTTCCCTGTCCTCCGTTCTCAGGAGCAACTCCTCTAGTTGGTCAATAGGGGTTTATTAAACACTTACTTGATGTGTGCTGGGATTCGGGGAAGCTATCACGAACAAAAACCTGGTTCTTGCCCTGGAGGACCTCAACAATCCACTGAAGAGATGGACATTAATGAGAAATGCACACTTACAAGTGTGTGTTTATACACAGAGATAAGTTCTCGAAGAGAAAATAAACATGATTCTCAGGAACTGTAACAGAGGAGCCCCAGACAAGCTGGGCTGTTACACCTAAGCAGAAGGATGAGCTGGGGTTTACCAGGGGAGGGGAAGCGCAGGGAGTGGGTGAGAACAGGTGGGAGGGAGCAGGGTATCCAGGGACCTGACAGAAACCCACACGTGTGGAATGGGGGGAGGGAGGGAGAAGGGTGTTTGACAGGGGGACAGCAGATACAGCTAGCGCAGCTTCAAGGCTGCCCTCTCGAGGGGTGACATGATCCGCTTTACGTTTTGAAAAGATCCCTTTGCCATCTGGATCCTGGGATGGAACAGAGGGGCCGGGAAGCAGGATGAGCAATCAGGCGCCGAGGGGAGGATGGCAGATCTGGAGAGCTGTGCATAAGCGCCAGGGCCAGGAGGGGGCCGGGCAGAGATGATGTCAGGGTGACTCCTGGGTTTGGGACTTTCGCACATTGAGTGGATCCTTCTCAGACTCTTAGTGCAAAGTGCAGTGGGTGAGAACGTCCTGTGTGTCCTTGATCTCCAAAATTTGGCCTTGGAGCACTCCTGTTTGGCCTCAGCTATTGAGGCTGTGAGATGCTGGCAGGGATCAGAGCTGGGATCCCTGAAGGTCACGGTGAATTGCCTGGATGCGGAGACTGGTGAGCTGGTACCTAGAGGGGTGGGCAGTGGCCTACTGGAGGCTCGGCCACCGGTCCAGCAGTCAGCCCCATAGAATGCATACGCAGCTGCTTGGTTCCAAGAAGGAAGGAGACTGAGGCCCCAGGCAGAAAGTGACTTGGCCATGGTCTTTTCAGGGGCCCCATCTGTCTCTCCCGGAATCCCTCTCATTATTTCCTACATAGGAAACATGGAGGACTTTAAAGCAGTCTTGGCCTGAGCACCCTCCTGTGTGCACGTAGGAGCCCCAAATCCTGATAGTACAGCCAGGAGAAAGGAGGAACAGGGGAGATGATGAGTAATAAAGACAAGAGCCACCTGGACAGGCAGGTGGTGGCCTTGGAACTGCTCCTGCACTCCGAGCATTAAGGCCATCATGGTGATAGTAGTAATGATGGTAATGTAGCTCTTTTTTTACTGAATATTAACCTTGTGTTGAGTGTTCTATGTTCTTGCTACTCAAAATGGTCCATGGACCAGCAGCGTCTCCTGGCATCACCTGGCATGTTACAAATACAGAGTCTCCAGCCCCACCCTAGACCTACTGAATCAGAATCTACATTTGAAAGAGATCCTCATGATTCTGAGGCATATTAAACTTTGAGAAGCCCTTCTTTTTATGTAATTCATTTAATCCTTGCGAGCATCTAAGGAAGACTTTTATTATCCCCATTTTTCAGATAGGGAGACTGAGGGTTCAGACAGGTTAAGTTAGTTACTGAGATTATACAGCTTGGTGAAGGGCCAGATGAGGGTCAGCACAGAGCTTCTCTCTGCTTAGACTGACACACTAGTACTCGGCTAGTAACTACCCTCTGAGGCCAGCCTGACCTCAGTCCTGTCATTGGGATTTTGGTTCATTTTAAAGGGAGTTTGGAGGTGACCCCCTGGCAGAGTATAGCCTCAGACCAGCAGGTAAGTGTTAGAAGCACTCTGGCCTCCCCTGCCCCCAGGACCTGAGATGCCCCAGGGTTATGTCCAAGCCTGCCAGGGACATCCTGGAAGACGCACAGCCACCTGGCCCAGCCTGCGACCCTGGGTCTGGGCCGGGAGCAGATGGACGGCAGAGGGAGCGTCCAGAGAGCTGCTGACCACCCCCTGACTCAGGACAAGCGCTGCATTCTGAAGCAGCCCAGTTGGTTGTTTTGCTGGGCCGGGCTGGAAAGTGTGTGTGCGATATCACTCAAGTGGGCATGCGCAGAATCTGTCAGGGAGAACATTCCAGAAAGAAGCCAGTTGGAAACCGCATGAGGAAAAGTAGTTCTGTTTCGGGGAGCATGGGGGCTGGGGAAGGAGGAAGAGGGGAGCCTCAGGGTGGTGCGATGTAAAAAGGAGATAGCCGGCTTGGGAGTCAGGAGCCCTGAAATCTCAGCTCTGGTAGTAAGTCCCTCGGCTCCCCGCCGCCGCCCCCCCCCACCCCCGCCCCCACCCCGCCGCGCCTCAGTTTCCCCCTCGAAGGGCAAGACAAGTACCCCATCATCTCGACAATTCCTTTCAGCCCCGATTCTCGGTTAATTCTAGTGAACAGAGGATTCCCCACAAAGCCAAAAGCCACGGAGGGTCCCCCGGAAGAAAGGTCCCAGGCGCCGCGTGATCCGAGAGTGGGCGCCCCCTCCTGGCCGGCCCAAAGCCTGGCCGGGTGGAACGCCGGGGGTCTGAGAGAAGTTGGGGGGCGGGGACCCCGGGGAAGGAGGAAGGCCCGGAGAAGGCGGGCGGGAGGGGCAGCCCTGCCCCAGAAGGCGCGAGGAACAGTTGGGGGGGTGGGAGGCGGCTGGCAGTTGTGAGGCTAGAGGGCCTAAAGGAAGCACGAGGAAGCGACAGGGAAAGTCCGGTGAGACGTACCTTAAAAGGCCGGCTGTGTACACAGCGCTGGCGAGTTAACACGCGCCCCTGCTTCCTCCCGGCACCCTGGGCATCTGGCACCGCGGGGTCCACACCTCCCAGCAAACCCGCAGGTGCAGCCCTGCCTGCCCTGTCCCCAGGCTCCAGGTCATCGAAGCCCAGAGTGGAGCCGCAGGTCTCCCTCGGTGAGTGAGAGAGGGGGAAAGAAACAGCCTCTTCAGGGGCCTGGGGATTCAGAGACCTTCAGTGCTGTGGCTGGTTTCCGCCTCACAGCCAGGAGATGCAAGAAGGGCTGTTTTTTCCGTTTTGGGCTCTTTGTCTCCCCTTCACACCGCCCACAAACCCCCTACCCCCAGCCTCCCGAGTGACCTTGAGCCAGCCGTAGTGACCTTCCTGCTTTGGGGCCAAGCTCAGTAATCTTGGCTTCAGACAAAGGAGTTCTGGGGCCCAGGTGAGAGGAGGCTCACCCCACCCCCCCGCACACCCCAGCCTCCCTGCCTCAGCACCCCCAGTCTCCAGCAGGAAGCTGGAAGGCATAATTAACCCAACCCACAGCCAGGCAGGGCTGCAGACTCTGGAGTGTGCCAGTGAGGAACCTGAGAGGGACAGGACCAGCGTAGGAGCTCCAGGACCTTCTGGAGCTTGGAACCTGGAGAAGGACAGGAGAGAATAAGGCCTCCCTGCCCCCACCTTTAAAGGCTGTACTGCTGGGGCTTCAGCCCCCAGGGGAGCCTTCCCTTCCAGGAACTGGAGTCCGGGCCAACTGAGGAACCGTGGGGAAGAGGAGCAGGGAAATGCTGTCTGAAGCATTAGCAGGGTTATGTACCTATCCTCAATGAGGAAAAAGCTGGAAGAGATTACAGAACGACTGTGGAGAGTGGGAATCCAAGGCTTCTAGAATAAAGACAGAACTCAGGGACCTGAGAATGGGGTACAGAGGCAGATATTCATGGTAGAAGCATGGTGTTGAGAGCTGCAGGAGCACCTTAGAAACCCTTTCCAGCATCTTTATTTTCCACATGAGGAAACTGAGTCTCAAAGAGACAAAGTTGCTTCAGTAGTCTTGCTCCGGTCCCCCTGCGCCCCCATCCTCCCACCCCCAGAGCATCTTTGCCACACCCCACACCACGCAGTCTGGCCTCCCCTCCAGTAATTGAGCTCTCTTGACTGGGAGTAGCCAAAGGGGCTCTTTCCAGACCCTCCTGTGTGCCTGACTCACTCCATGGGCCAGAAACCACAGCCCTGGCTTTTCTGTTGTTCCTTTGGGTTTGGGCCTCCAACCCTGCCCAGGTCCTTTTTCTGCCCTGGCTGCGCTCTGAGTCCTGGGGCCAGCATGATATAATGCCTGGCACACAGTAGGCCATCAGGTTTGACATAGGCGCGACCAAATGGTTGGAGAAGCCCTATCCCCGAGGCAGGGACCCCAGGCACAAGGTGAGGCCTCTGAGCCACTCCTGTAACTCTGCCGACAGTCCCTTTGTTCTTCCCTCTCCACAGGCAAAGAACAGAAGGAGACCAACATCGAATCCATGAAAATGGAGGCAAGTGTTTTCCTCAAACCCCAGGGGCTCTGTGGATCCTGATTCTAGGAGAAGAAAGCCACCGCTCTGACCGACTGTGGCGAGTGTGTGTGAGGGGAGCCCGAGGTGGCCCCTGGCCCCTTCTGTACTTGTCCCTCCGTGAGGAGCAGAGGAAGTGGGTGTGGAGGTTGGAAGGCCCCCAGCGAGGCAGCCAGCTGGTCCCCACTCGAGACCAAGCACCTCCCCTCCTGTTTTATGTCCTGCCCCACATCCCGCCCCCCATCCCTCACTCCTTCCACCCAGGCAGGGGCTTGTCCCTCACTCCAGGGCCGGCATCTCTGGCCAGGAGTCAGAGCTCCTGTGTTCTGTACTAGGTGAGTGCCTCCTTGGTTTCCCCTCCAGGAGGAACGACCCTGCAGCAGGGCTGTCCACGCCCACCTTAATGCCGGTCTGTCTGTCGTCTCTCTGTCCTAGGGCTCCCGGGGCCGGCTGCGGGGTGGCCTGGGCTGGGAGTCCAGCCTCCGCCAGCGGCCCATGCCGCGGCTCACCTTCCAGGCGGGGGACCCCTACTACATCAGCAAGCGCAAGCGGGACGAGTGGCTGGCACGCTGGAAAAGGGAGGTGAGGTGCCTTCTCTGGCCTGGGCCCCAGCCTGTCCCACAGAACCGGGAAACTGGAAGTTAGCTTCAGCCACCGTCTGTGGCTGTTGTCAGGCCCTGGCTGAGCCTCAGTTTCCCCTTCCCCTTCAGGTTAACCTCGCACTCTTACAGGGAACTGCTGGCTCCCTAGGCAGTGACTGCGCGTCCTTTGTTATTTCCACAAATGTTACTGGACTCTCAGCGTGCAAGCAGGCAGTGTCTAGGCCTCATGCACGTATAATTCCTACCCTCATGGAGCTGACATTGTGATGGGGGAGATGGACAGAAAACAAGTTAGAGCTCTTATTAGAGCTGAAATAGAGGGTAACAAAGGCCTGCTTTAGGTGGGGTGGTATGGAGAGGCTTCTTGGAGAAGGCGGCACTGAAGTTGAGACCTGAAGGAATAAAGGAGCTGGCTCTGTGAGTTGTGGGGTGGGGGAGAATATTCTAGGCAGAGGAAACAGCACAAGCGAAGCCCTGACTTGTTTGGTTGTGTAAAAGACCGGTCTTCTCAGAGTGAACCAAGCAGGGGAGAGAGTGGGGCCAGATGAGAGGCGGCGAGGGGAGGTAAGCAGAGGCCGATCATACAGAGCCTTGAGATCTGGGCCGGAAGCTGGTTTAATGCTGAGTATCCTGAGAAGCCGCTGAAGGTTTCTACGCAGAGGAGTGATTCGATGTAGATTAAAGGAGCAGCAATGGTCTAGGAGAGGGACAGATCTGGGCTTGCTAACCAATGGGAAGGATGTGGGAGGGGGGAGGATGGACACGGCCCACAGGGGTGATGCGTGTGCTGCTGCCTCAGGTGGGAAGACTAGAGGAGGAATGGGTTTGGGGTGGGAGGGAAGCAAGTGTTTAGTCTGAGATACTAAGGTGCCCGGATCCCAGAGCGGAGGGAGGTCCAGGCTGCAGATGCAAAGGTGGGAAGGCATAGAGCCACAAACACTGATGAGCTCACCTAGGAGACTGGAGAGAACCGAGATGCATCCCGGGCCTCGGTCCACAGAAACCCTGCAGTTATGGCCACATGAGGTAGGGGCAGTGGCAGCAGCGGTACTGAGAAGGGGCCTGGGAGGAAGAGCCTGGGAGAAAGGAGAGAAGCTTTTCCAGAGGCAGTGGCCACCCTGCCCTGTGGAGGCTGAATTGAAACAGGCTGTTTGCACCTGCCCACCTGGAGGCAGCGGGTGACTTTTCTAAGAGAGGCTTCTGTGCAGGTCAGGAGGGAGGAAGCCAGGCCAGGGCTTCAGCAGTGAGAGGCGGTGAGGCGGTGGAGACCAAGGGGCGAAAGCAGTCCCCCCGAGCAACCACTGGGGGACTGCCCTCCTGTATGTCTGATGAGCAGAGAGAAAGCGTGTTGACCAGGAAGGGAAGGGACCCGCCATGAATTGCCACCACCTGGGGCCTTTCACCTTCACTCTCACTGGTCTTTACCCCAGGCCTACAAAGGAGGGTGTTATCCCATGTACATTGTGTGAGAGCTTGCTCTAGAGAAAGTTCCAAACCAGGTGGGAAAGAGAGAGGCTGGTGGCTTCTTGATTGTTTCCATTTCCTCTGGGATCCAGGAAGGCAGAAATTTCTCTCCTGGAAGAGCTTGAAAAGGGACAGGACAGCCTCTGCAAGGTCTCTGAGCTTTAAGTGTGGTCTTTGGGATGGAAATTTCGTTCAGGACTTGGGGCTATTCCTCTGTGGTCGGTGGGAGGGGCTTTGCTTTTTAACTACTTGTTATGTGGGAGTCTGCGCTTTTGCTCTCCTTTAGCCCTGGGGCCAGAAGCTAGATACAATGCCTTTTACACTTGAAGGGCTTCCAGAAATTTGGTGATCCTCAAACTGTACTTAAAGAACATTTATGGAGGCCTGCCCTCAGTTGCAATTAAAAAAAAAAAAAAGGCAGTCTTTTCTTAACTCACAGGGAAAAGTAAGATAATAGATACATTTTCTCAATCTTAAAATTGCCACTAAAATTTATTAAAAAAATTTTTTTGGCTGCACCACGTGGCATGTGTGGTCTTAGTTCCCGACCAGGGATTGAAACCGTGTCCCCTGTGGTGGAAGCACAGAGTCCTAACTCGGACCACCAGGGAAGTCCCCCAACTAAAACTCAGGGTGAGGGATCGGGCGCCTCAGGCAGAGCATCACCAAGGAACATAGACTCATTCTGCCTGGGGTCACCTTTGCATCAGCAAGAGGTGGCTTTTGGCTTTTAAAGGATGAACTTGAATTTAGGGAAAGGCGAGGTAGAAAGAGACTTACAGTATGTGCAGAAGTTCAGAGGCACAAGACTGTGTGGTCTTCTCAGGAATGGAGGTCCATGGTGGTGGATGAAGGAGCACAGGATGCAGGCTCAGAGCAGAGGAGGGTGGCTGGGGAGCTGGGCTTGTGTGAAGGCTGTGGGGCTTCACCTGACCCCACTCTGCCCCTGGTCCACATGCCTCACCTGTAGAGCCTTCTACCCTCAAAATATCCCCCTCGGCTTAATTTCCTTTTCCCATGACCTCCCTGATCACTCCACACTGTGAGGTCTGCTCTTTACCATCTGAGTTTACCTGCCACCTTAAGCTTTAAAAAAAAAAAAAAAAAAAAAAAAAACTAAGAAGACTTAGAATATCTCAAAATAAATGAAATTTAAAATAATTGGATGAGAAAAATGGGGCATTTCCAACCCCTCTACCGAGGCAGAAGTGGGGATTCCTGCCTGAGCTGGGATGCTCATGCCTGTCTGTCCCATCTCCTATTCTCTGCACCTCTGTACGCGTCCTTGTAAGGATTAAATTCTGCCTTAGTCGTGACCAGGCCCTGCAATAGAACCCGCAACAACTCTCCGTTGTCTCCCTATCATGTCAGAAATCCTCTGGCTGTTTCTCAAGACTTTGACCCTCACTGTGACCTCCACAATGGCTCCACCCCCCGAACCCTGCCACTACCATTCTCTAATAGAACAGTCCCTGTGAGAGACCGGGTCTCCCCTTTCTACTTCCTTCCTGCTTTTGTTTCTGCTATACTTTCCCCTCTTCATTCTTCAGGGTTGAGTCCAAGAGCTGTTGCCTCCTCCAAGAAGCTCTCTGGGATCTCTCCAGTCCACACTGCCCTCTTCCCTTCTCTGCACTCCTGTAGTCCTTACTGTTAATATTGTGGGGTTTAGCAGTCAGTTATATTTCAAAGAGTATTTTTCACTAACTCTTACATGTCTTCACCAGTTATGCCAAACCTGATAATTGGGCAGGGAGAACAGGCTCTGTGAATAGCTGTTGGTTGGCTAAGCAGTTGGGAGGTGGGTAAATATGAGACAACTTCTTGGGGAGCTCGGGCCCAGGCCATTGGTTTCTGGGGGTGCTGACAAGTGTACCTGGAGAATAGTGTGGGGCTGGGGGACTGAGGGCAGGCTCCCATGGGTAAGGCGGTGCCTGAGTCTTTTCCATCCCACATTCCTGCTGTCCCCACTGGGTCGCCACTGTTCTTGAGCCAAGGAGAACCTACCTTGGCCTGGCAGAACTAGCCCAGGGTGGGGTGTGGGGAGGAGAAACGAGAGGCACCTTCCCCCAGAGGAGGGCAGTTCCAGACTCTTCTTTCTGTTTTCAGAACAGCGTGGCCCTGAAGGAGCACTTTAGGCTTAGGAAGGGCTTTTCACAGGTGTTACCTCATTAACCCTCACGAGTGCGAGGCAGAGGCCTGGCCAAGCGGCTGGAACTGGCATCAAGCCAGAAGGCCTGAGGGCTGCCTGTGTGTGTCAGTGCTGTGGTTTTAGGACGCGGTTATAGCCGGTGATGTTATGACTCTCCCTAATGTCTTCACCCCAACCAATTCTAAATTGCTTCGGGGTCAGGAAACCATGTCCTGCTCTTCTAGAATCTTGCCTCTTTCCTGGCTTCCAACCCAAATGGAGGGACTCCTGCATCCTTAAACTTACTAGATGTTTAATACATATTAAATACTGATAGCAAGTAATTGGGGGCTTCCCAGGTGGCGCTAGTGGTAAAGAGCCTGCCTGCCAATGCAGGAGATATAAGAGATTTGGGTTAGATCCCTGGATCAGGAAGATCCCCTGGAGGAGGAAACGGCAGCCCACTCCAGTATTCTTGCCTGGAGAATTCCATGGACAGAGGAGCCTGGTGGGCTACAGTCCATGGGGTCAAAGAAGAGTCAGACACGACTAAAGCGACTTAGCATGCACACAGGCAACAGTAATCTCCTGTCCACATACTCCAGTCTGTCCTCTCCTCCCTTCTCCCTCCTGCACTCAGAGCCCCCTTCTCTCCCCACAGGCAACACAGCCTTCGCTTTCCTGGAAGTGAGTCCAGGTGCCAACTTGTCCACTCACTGGACCTGGGACCTTCTGCATCACTTGACCACTCCATCCCCGCCCCGCTCCCCCGCCACTGCTTCTGCCCCTCAAGCCTAGGCCCCTGCACTGTTTGTAGACTTTGGTTGTTCTCTGCTGTCCTGTGTGCGTCTCATCTTCATGGAACCCCACTCACCAGTTTGTTTTCTGCTTTTGCCCAACCCGAGCTTGTTCAGCACAGGCCCTCTGGGCACCTCTGCCCCCAGGGCTTGCCGTTCAGGAGGTACTCTGTAAAAGTTTGCTGAATGAATGAATGACTACTTCTAATCTCAGAGTTGTGTGGGTTAATAAGGTATATAGAACATGTACAGCACAGGGCTAGAATATAATAGGACATGCATAATTCTTTAAAACTGATTTTATATAAGTATTACACAAATACATTCTTTTAAAAAAAAACAAAAACCATCCCTCCCAGTGACTTTAATTCCCCTACCAGAGGTATCTGGTGCTGTCTCTATCCATCTATGTGTGTGTGTAAATTTATAATTCTGCTTCACAGTTGCTTTTTTTCGCTTTTCCTTTTTTATATAAATAGAACCACACTATAGTTTCGTTTTACAGCTTGGTTTTTCACTTATGATAAGTCTGGGCAATCAAGCCACGTAATTACTGTTCTCTTCCACCGTATGGATTACCATGATTTTATTTAACCATTCTCTTATTGGTGGACATTTGTGTGGTTTACAGTATTTTACTGCATAAGCACCATAGCAGTGAACATCCTTGGTCATGTCTCTTTGTGCATCTGTTTCTCTCAGATAGATACCTAGAAAGAGAAATGCTGGGTTGAAAGGAATGTGTATTTTGAATTTTATACAGTGTACCAAATTGTCCTCCAAAAAGGGCAGTGCCGACTTAGGCTCCTGTAAACAGGGTATGAGAAGATTTTCACCTGTGCCAACATCAATATTTTGCTAATCTAATGGGTGGGAAAAACACTATCTTGCTATGATTTTAATTGGCATTTCCCAGATAAGTGAGGTTGGACATCTTTTCATATGTTTATTGGCCATTTGTACTGCTGCTCCTGTGAGCTGAGTAAATGTTGCTTCCTTTTGCTTTATAACCCTGCAGTCTCAACAGACTGTGCTTCCTGTCGGCCCTGGGAAGAACAGCCTGAGTGTCCAGCGGGTCATCTCCTGCTGTGCTATATTCCACTTAATAAGCTATCCCCAAGCACCTTCGGTGTTGGGGGGTTGAGGGTATTGTGCCGGGCACTTTGAGAAGATGGAGATGAATTAAGTGTGATCTCCTGGGCTTTAGTACAGGAGATGTGAGAATTGGCAACGTAAAGTAGACCTTTAAGGACTAAAACCAAACTATTAGCCAAGTATGTGGGTAGCAGTTTTAGGGGATTCCAACTGGCAGACGTCCCTAGCTTATTCACCATATAGTATATAAACTAATGAAAACCTGAACCCTTACAGGATGGCCTCAGAAATAACATTGCCCTTAAAGGAGATGATGCTTTTTGGAGCCGATGTGACAAGTGTACTTTACCAAAAGGCTGAACGAACACCTTTTAAAGGCACTGTTGTGACAGCCTGTAATCAGTAGTGAGTTCCAGGGCTGGCCCTCAGGACAGGCTGTGAAACTGTCAGCACAGAGGCACCCGTTGTCTCTTCAGTGGACCAGCTGTTCGCCCACTGGAATGTTCACCCCATCTGGGGGGGCGGGTGCGAGGTGGGCACAGAGAGAAGAGCACTGAGAACATCCCCCACTTTTTAGTGGTGAGAAAACAGTAACGAGGTACTGGGTTCTGCAGTGGCCACGGCCAAACCTGAAATAGGCCAGAGGGGTAGCTTTGTGAGCACCTCCTTCATCTCAGGTGGCTCAGCTGGTAAAGAATCCACCTGCAATGTGGGAGACCTGGGTTTGATCCCTGGGTTGGGATGATCCCCTGAAGAATGGAAAGGCTACCCACTCCAGTATTCTGGCCTGGAGAATTCCATGGACTGTACAGTCTATGGAGTCGCAGAGTCAGATGTGACTGAGCGACTTTCACTTTTCACTTCATCTCAGGGACAGTGCTGGGAGCGTTAACTTCTGCCACAATCCTAATGATAAAGTAACTTTGTATTTCAGGTTTCACAAAATAGAGACCACCGCTGTGGCCTGGCCCAGATCAGAAATCTAAACCTAGGTCAGTGGGCTAGGCCGTCCATGTGTGGAGTGTGTGCTCAGTCATGTCTGACTCTTTGCGACCCATGTACTGTGCCAGGCTCCTCTGTCCATGGGATTCTCCAGGCAAGAACAGTGGAGTGGGTAGCCAGGGGATTTGCTTCTCCAGGGGATCTTTCGGCCCAGGGATTGAACCCCCATGTTTTGCCTCTCTTGTATTGGCAGGCAAATTCTTTACTGCTGTGCCACCTGGGTGGTCCATGGTCTAGTCCAGTGGTTAGGAATCCACGCTTCCATAATAGGGGGCTGAGGTTTGATCCCCAGTTGGAGAACTAAGATTCCGTATGCCATGCCTCAGCCAAAAAAATTTTTTTTAAATAATAAATGAAGCTAGGTCAGTGCAGGTACAGGAAACTCCTGCTAATCCTTCAGCTCAGTTTAGTGGGTTCACCTTCCCCTAGGAAACAAGACTCGCTGCCTTATAAGGAAATCCCATCCTTGCTGGCCAATCATGCCCTGTTCCTGTTCCTGATGCCTCTTCTGTCAGTGGGCGGAACTTATGCTGGCCCAGCATCCTTGGGAAGGCGCTCTTGCAGCTCTGAGCCGCAGTGCTCCCCCAGTCTGTGGGCCGTTTTCCCTTAAATAAAGGACATCAGACTTGCTACTCCATTGTATTATTTTTGTCATTTCACAGGTATACTATTCACAATTACTATAAGAGTTAATTTTAATCCCTATTTTACCACTAGGGAGCTAAGACTCCTGTAGATGAGGAGGTAAGAGCCATGTGGACATCCTTGTGGACAGGCCTGTGGGCTAAACCAGACTCCAGATTGCAGGCTGCTTCTGTTTCACAAACAACTCCACTAGAACTGGGTCTTCCTGGTTTTCAGTCTTGGCTTCCCCTGAAGCTATAGGATGGGGTTGGAGGGAGCTCACTGGCCCAGCCCTCTGTCCCTGCCGCCTTGCCCCACCTTGGCTGCAGGTCTTCAGGCCGCAGGGTCTTGCCAGGTTTGGGTCCCTTTCACCCTGGGGACCCCTTCCTCACTTCCTTCTCCACTCCTTTGAACTGCTGTTTTTCTCATGATTGGTTTTGATGTTGTGAAATTGGATTAAGTAAATGGAATGAGATTCAGGAGGCCTGGTTTCTAGTATAGCCTCTGCTGCTGCTGCTGCTAAGTCACTTCAGTCTTGTCCAACTCTGTGCAACCCCATAGACGGCAGCCCACCAGGCTCCCCCGTCCCTGGGATTCTCCAGGCAAGAGCACTGGAGTGGGTTGCCATTTCCTTCTCCAATACATGAAAGTGAAAAGTGAAAGTGAAGTCGCTCAGTCATGTCTGACTCTTCGCGACCCCATAGACGGCAGCCTACCAGGCTCCTCCATCCATGGGATTTTCCAGACAAGAGTACTGGAGTGGGGTGCCATCGCCTTCTCCGGAGTACATCCTCTACTCAGGATCAATTTGAGAAGGTTGTTCTCCTCTCTGTACTTTAGTTTCCTCGTTTGTAGCAGGGCACAAATAGACCAGATGACCCCTGAGATTCGGAAATAGCATAATTTAAGGGGAGGCGGACTGAAGTCATGAGCTGTAGCTCCCTTTGTCTCCTTGTATGGACGTCCTAAATTAAATGTTTGAGTGAATTCTCATACCTCACATACATGCTTCTTTTCAAGGCACATACATAAAGCATCTTAATAAAGATGCTTAGAAAAAACTTTCACAAAATTCATGTTTTGTGCTAGAACCTAGCTTTCCTCTTCATGGTGGACCGCTTTTATTGTGTTTGCTGCCAGGATCAGAAATAGCAGGGCTTGCTACTCACCCGGGCAAGGGAGAGTCTTGAAGCCACCACTAAAAAGGTGATGTTGCAAACACACCCCTAACAGGCACATGTTCCTGGGCATTTCCTTAGCTTAGGAGCTGCACATCCTTGTTCTGGCTTTGGTCACCATGTGCCTTGCTAGGTCTGCCCCTTACTGCTCGTTTTCTCTTCTTTAGTCACACGATCACCCTTCATCATTTTGAGAGTTACAGACCTTGACTGAGCAAATACTTTGTGCTCAGGCTTTCAGAAAACTCCATATGCATCTGGGTCTCTGCCACTTTCCCACATTTTCTAGACACTAAAGAGACACGTTTAAAGGAAGGTCAGAATCCCACCCTGGCAGTGGTAGGCAGTTAAGTGCTGCAACCCAGTAAGAGCTAGGATAGAAATAGGAGGAAAGGAACCATGGGAGCAGCTAACTAGCCCTGCCCAAGGAGGCCAGGAAGGCCTGCCGTAGAAGAGACATCTTGCAGGCCTGCTACTGGGATAGGAGTTTGCCTGATGGGGACAGTGGGGGAAGGGCACTGAGTGGGATCTAAAAAAAACCTCTAGGAGTTTGGGATCTAGAGCACCTCAAGATTTCTTGCATTTTTATTTCAGCTTTCAGAAACAACCTCATAGCCCTCGCTGTGAGGCAGACAGAGGAGAAGATCCAATGGTGCTATTCTCTCTTCTTTGCTTTCATGATCAGAGCATTCGTTAAGGAGGTCCCTAGGATGCTCGAGCACGGGGGGCTCAGCTGGACTGTGTGACTCTGTTAAGGAGCCAGTACTCTAGATGTCGTAAACGGACTTGAGTCTGGGTATTTACTAAATACATGCAGTACCATGCTGGCACTGGAGGAGACAGTGGACACAGTCCCTGTCCCAGGGCGCACATGGTCTAGAGGAGGAGGTGGGAGTGCCCACCGTGAGCCACAACATCAGATAGAGCATGGGCCTCGGCCTGTGCTTCTGCCACCAAGAGTCTGGTGAGCATAGAGGATGGCAAGAGAACTTCTGGGGGAACTCCTGGAAGGTTCCCTGGAGGAGGTGTCCTTTGAGAATTCCAATAAGGATAAATAAGGAAGGCGTTCCAGGAAAAAGAAACACTGAGGGCAAAGACAAAGAGGCATGAAGCTTCTGGGTTGGTCAGGGAACAGCGTGAGAGCTGGTAACTAGGTGTGGGAGTTGGCAAGGAAGTGTAAGAAGAGATAAAACTGCAAAGGGAGATGGTCAGATTGTTACCAGCCTCCCTGTCATAGTGAGAAACGTGGGCTTCACTGTGCAGGAGGGAGCTGGAATGTTAGAGAACCGGATGTGTATTTTGGGAAGGTAACCCTCCCTGGCTGCAATGCAAAGGGCCCCAAGGAAGGTTAGAAGAAGGACCAATTAGGAGGGCGTTTCATCTGATTTTGACAAAGGGGCCAGGCAGTGGGAGGCAGACTTGATAGAACTGATACAGTTTGTCTCTGGTTGGAGGGAAGGGAGAAACTGGGCTGGTATTTGGGGGCTGGGGTGAGTGGTCATTATATGAGCTAGGAAATCCTGAGCTAGGGAGGAAGAGCAGGTTTAGAGCAGGAAGGTGGTATGGACTTTCCATTTTCTTAAGGATTTATTTTGATGGTCAGAAGCTTTTCATTTGAACAAAGTCCAGTTAACCAAATTCTTCTTTTATTGGAGTGTGTGTGTGATCTCTGAGTTCTCTGCCTACCCTAAAGTCATGAGGATAGTCTCTTCGGAGGAAATTTTATTTATTTGTCTGGCTGTGTCAGATCTTAGTTGCGGCATGTGGGATCTTTCGTTGCAGCGTGCAGGCTCAGTAGTTGTGGCGGGCAGGCCTTGTTGCCATGTGCCACAGGGCTCAAACCCACGTCCCCTGCATTGGAAGGCGGATTCTCAACTGCTGGACCACCAGGAAGTTCCAGGAGTGGACTTTTAAGTTAGGTTTTGGACAAGCTGCTTTTGAGAAGCCAGTAGGGTGGCTAACAATGGGGAGGGGTTTAGCAGGCACTCAGGAGTCATCCTCTAGGAGAGTAAGTGCAGGCTGGTGAGCTGGGAGAGAGGACCAGGGTAGGGAGGGTCAGCTCACCTACCTGGGGCTTCTGGGAGCAACCAGCTGGCAGGAGTTCCAGAACAACTGAAGGACCACTAAAGACCCTCTTTTCACCTGTCTGTGGAGCCTTTTAAAAGAGTTGCCTTTTAAACAGTACCTAGATCCGCATAAACAGGAGACTGCACTTTTTTATTCCTACTTTTGCTTAATCTGAGTTGAAAGTGAAAAATTAAAAATACACTGCTCATTATTCCTTAACTAAAGAGTCATATAGCATCTGTGAAGAGTTCTTATTAAGGGACGGCAAGTCAGAAAAACAGTAAAATTTGCTCACAGCGTGCAGTTGGCATGGGAGAGGGGGAGGACCCGGATGGCCAGAGACCTGACGGGTTAGAACTGAGTGACTAACACACACACATTCTGGAGCTATGAGGCAGAGACCCTGGTGTGATTCCTGGGAAATCTGATTCTCTAGTCAGGTGCCCATGGTTCTGGGGCTTGTGCAAGTTTGAGAACCACCCAGCTTCAGGTGATCGGAAGTAAACCAAACCCGACACAGAAGTGTAGTGAAGAGTGTTACTTGCTCAGTCGTGTCCGACTCTTTGCGACCTCATGGACTGTAGCCTGCCAGGCTCCTCTGTGCATGGAATTCTCCAGGCAAGAATACTGGAGTAGGTTGCCATGTCCTTCTCCAGGGGATCTTCCCAAGCTGGGATTGAATCCAGGTCTCCTGCATTGCAGGCAGATTCGTTACCACTTGAGTAAACCGGGAAGCCACCTGACACAGAAGAGATTCCTCCAAAGATGCATTTATTGTGTCACCCACCACCCTGATAGTGAAGGACAGGGAAGCCTGGCATGTTGCAGTCCATAGAGCTGCAAAGAGTCGGGCACGACTTAGCAACCGAACCACCACCACCCCCCAGTCACCCTCACGGGGTCTCCCTGCACATTCGCATTACCTGGAAATCTGTTTTAACCATTGCTCTCTGGGCCCCCCACCCTGGATTCAGTACACTTGGAATTTAGTTCTGGGCTGAGGCCCAGATCACTCCGAAAGGTGTCCAGGTGATTGTAAGGGCTTGAAACTCAGGCCATGAACACTGAGCTGTGGAAGAAGTATGGGCTCTAACGCTGGCACAGCTAGAGAACTGTTTCCCAATAGAGGTGGGGGGAGAAGACCGGAAAGGACTTGGTGCAGGAATTCAAATGTTTCCTTTGGGATGGAGATGGTAGGCGGTCCTAGTGTTTTCAGCAACGGGTTTACCCCAAGGCTTGTCTGCTGGGCTCCTCCTGGGTCTTCTCTTTGGACCCTGAAACTTGAGAGGGTCTGCATGCCTGAATCTGAATGGTGGTCCCTGGGGTCCCTCCCTTTGACCCCTGGAGCCTGGGGTGGGGGAGGGGAGGAGAAAGCAACCCTGGCGGTTTAGGTTTACCTGGTTCCTTTGGACCCACACCCCCCAGGTATAAAATTAACAAGTCTCCCCAGAGTCTAGTTTGTAAAGCAAAGTGACTGTACGTGGTCAAGCTAACTTGTCGAAAGGTTCTTTCCAAACCTCTTACACTATATGCCCTCCTGACTTCTTTTGACCTTACCTGTAATACTCGGCAGATATCTGTCCCATCAGACTGATTAAGAAACTAAGATGCAAAGAAGCTAGGCACTTACCGAAAGCTTTGTCATCAGCTGTGATCCTCTGCTCCCATCCTGCCCCTTCTATTCTTTTTCCTGGCAAGGGGCAGGTGAGACCTGGGGACCTGCAGCACCACTGCCCTCCACCCTTGCTCCCTGCCCACAGCCTGCACTCGGCTCACAGGCAGGGGCGTGCTCAGCCCGCAGCTCCTGGTTAGGGGCTGGAAGTGATGGGGCGGGAGAGTCGGGTTTGTGGAGAGGCCTTCCTCTTAAGGAGCAGACCTGGAGCTGTTGGGAAAGTGGGGGCAGATGGGCGAGGGCAGAAAGGAGGCTGCAGCTGAGGCTTCAGGAGCTGCTGGCAGGTCTGGCGAGTTGTGACTTCCAAGCATGTAATGACTGGGAAGGGACGGGGAGCCAGGAAGGAAGGGATGGGAGAACCAGGGAGAGAGGCAGAAGAGATGGAGACGTGAGGGGTCAGCGAGGAGGTGGCTCCCAGACCCTGCATTTTACTCTGGATCAGAATGTTTGTCAGCAGTGGAATGCAGAACAGGCAGCAGGCCCTCGGCGGCCCGCCTCCCTACAGGTGTGCATACAGCTGTGCTAGTGCATCTCGCTGGGAAGCTAGCGCAGCTGCAGATGCCCCCAAGGATCTGCTGTCCGAGAAGCCTGGGAGGCTGGGCCCTGTCCTGGCTCACCGTCTCTCATCCTCCCTTGAATCCTCCTGCCTTGACTGGTCCCGGCCGCCTCAGATTTCCTTCAGCACACGGAGAAAGCATCTCTACCACATAATTTACCATCTAATTGCATGCTGTGTTGAATGAGGGCTGTGGCTTCATGTGTGGTGGGTCCTGGGCACACAATTAGGCTGTGAGGAGTAACAGGAGGGAGGTCAGCTCTTGCACTGGCTCCGCCCCCCTCCCAACCCCCAATCCTCCTCCCCCACGCCGCCCCCCCCCCCACCTCCAGCACCCCCCCTCCCCCACCGACCCACCCCGCCCTAGCTGGTGTGGGTGCTGCTGCTGGATCCTAGGGTTTTGGTGTCATTCAGGCAGGCTCAGAGGTTGGCTCCTGGATAAAGCACAGCCTCCTTATAGTTCTGAAAGTAGACTAGACCGGCAGGGGTGAGGGGTTTTGAGGGGGTGGGCTGCCCCTGCCCCATGGCCTTTGCCTAAAGATGAGCCTCTCTTGGGTCCAGGTTTGGGGATGGCACCAAGCCCAACCAGGCCAGCACACTGCAGTTTCCATGGTGACCCTTTTGGTTTCCTTCCTAAGGAGGATGGATTTCCTCTTTCAGTCCAGGTCGTCTGCCTGGGCCGCCACCACCCTGAACACTCTGGGGACCAGGCTGCCCAGCTCCGCTCCCCTCCACTTTCTGCCAGACGGGACAGTTTGTGGAGAGGTTCAGTTTTAAGTCACAGTCCAATATCAGACATCAGCATGTTCTGGTTTGAAGGGGGAGCAAGAGAGACAGGCCCAGGAGAGGGGGCGACTCCCCTCCTTCTACCTCTCCCTCCTCAGTTTTGACCCTTTGGGTGGGCTCGGTCCCCTGCGGGCCTGTTTCCTCATTTGTAACAGCCAGGGCCCTCGGTGATCTCCATACCTGGTTGGAAGCAGAATCACTTAGGGGGAGGGGGTTTTAATAGATTCCTGGGCTCTACCCCAAGCCAGCTCATCGCCATAGGTGGGCCTAGGAATCTGTATTTTTAAAAACCTCCTTGGGTGATCCTGATACAAATGAGTTTGAGAGTCTCCTGCCAAGGTGACCTCTGAGGCCCCCAGAGGAAGGAAAGGAAGCTCTGCCTTGTGCTGAGGACTGCCTGGCCTTTCTGGGGTCCCCGGAGCTTCCAAAAAGCCCATCGTAGGTCACTCTTGTCAGGAAGCCGGTGTTTCCTAGTCACGCTGGCTAAGCCAAGACTAGGCCCCCACCTTTTCCCCACAGGAGAAGCCAGGAGAGAGAGGATTGGGGGGTGGGGGGGAGGTTGCCATAACAACCAGCTCCAGGCAGAGGCCTCCCTTCCAGGGCTGGTACTTCACCCCAGCAATGGTGGTTTCCATGGAGATGGGTTACTGAGGGACAGGGGGAACATTTGCCCCACTTAGTATATTAGTCAGGAACTGCCAGAAGGCAGAACCATCTCTAGGTGGGAGCCTTGGACCCCTGTCAACTTTGAGTCCCCCTCCCCACACCCGACTGTGGCCTCTGCTCTCTGGGTGCAGGTCTGACGCTTTCTCCCCGCTTGGTTGCTCTCTCTGTGACTGGTCTCCCTAGCAACAAGTCCTGCTAACTCCTTGCTGTTGGCTCTGTGGCTATTTTTAGCTTCCCTGCCAGCAGCCCAGTCCTGGTCATTTGCTTGCAACCTCCATGTGGATGGCAGGGGAGCAGGCAAACAAAGATTCCCGGCCTTTTTCGGGAGCCGTGGACCCAGACCTCTTAAACACCTATCGGAACTTTGCTGTGGAAAGTATTTGCCCGCATTTGGGAACTTGGTCAGTAGACTCCAGATGAGGCTCTGGAGACAGTGTTGGATTCAGTTCAGCAGACACTGCTTTAATCCTCTACAGTGTGCAAGAGGCTGTGGTCCACACTCCTTCCACGTGAACCTGAGCGAGAGCCAGGCCCTGCCCTCTAGGGATTTTTAATCTTGTGAAGAGGAAAGAGGAGTACACCTTAGTCCAAGCAAAGATTGGCAGGTGCTAGGAGAGGATTACAAGGTGCTCTGGGAGTATGGGGGAGGAGGCGGGACAAGGGAATTTTTGGGTGGGGAACGATAAGGCTGAGGGGCCAGAGCAGCACTGTCCAGGAGAATGTTCTGCAATGACAGAAATGTTCTAAAATCTGTGCCCTCCGCTACAGTAGCCTCCCTCAGCCACATGGGCTCTTGGACACTTGGGATGTGGCCAGTGCAATGAAGAACTGAATTTTCATTTTAATCTAATTTCAATGAATTTAAATGGCTTTGTGCAGCCACTGGCTCTCTCACTGGCCAATTCAGGTCTAGAGAAACCTTCATGGTGGAGGTAACTGGTGAATTGGGCTGAGAAGGATAGGTAGGCTTTTGACTGGTGGAAGGTGAAGGGGAGGAGCAAGGAACGGCATGAGCAAAGGCACAGAGGCAGGGAAAGGGCATATTTGGGAAACAGCAAGTGGGTGGGCTGAGTGTAGGCTGTGTGAGGTAAGGGCTGCAGATGGTGGGGGCCTTAAGTGCCATGCAAGGAGCGCAGGCTGTAATCAGCGAGTGGTCAGAGGTCTACTGTGTAGCATGGAGGCTTCTGAGCTATGGGTGGAAGGGCAGGATTGGAAGAGACATCCATCTTGACCTTGTAGTTCTTATCTAGATAAGTTCTCATTTGTCATGGGGGCAGTGGGAATGTTTGTGTGTCAAGAAATGCACAGTGTCTCCCAATATGTGGCTTTGCAGATGGCTTCCCAGGGATCCTGGCTCCTCCGATTTTGAGTTCAGGGACTCAGGTGCTAAAATGTCCTGTTCAGTGGATGCCACATAACCTCCCCACCTCCCACCACCACTGGATTTTATGACAAAGCATACCTCAGAACACTGAACTTAAGAGTTAAAATCAGCCAGGCATTCCCACTTGCGCCCGTGGGAGCTGCTGCTCCTGGGGGGAGGATCACGACTTAGCATCTCATCTCCACTCCCCAAGCTGGAAAGTCAGCTTCACAGCGCTCCCCACACTCATGCTCCCAGAGACACCCGGATGCTCAGTTTACAGATTTATAATAGGACTTGTCCTTCCAACACAGATCCATCCAAGTGGTTGTCCCCATTTTATCTGGCAACTTACCGGTATCAGAGTCACTGGAAAATGTAATTAAAGTTAGAAGTTTGCTTGATGAACACAGGATCAGTGCTGAGTCAGGTGTCCCTAAGAGGTATTTTCATCAGGCCTGTTGGAGCACTGCAATCTGCCTGCCAAACAGGAAATACGCCCTCTCTTTCAGGTTGCCCTCTCTTTTGGACCATGCTGGGTACTTCCTCTCCAACGCTTCTTTTAGCCTCTTGACATCCACCAGATCTTCTTTTCATCCAGGGGTTCTTCCTTTCAACATACTTTTAGAACACGTCCAAGAACCTGGCTCATTTTACATGGCTCTGCTATTTTAGGTTGACTATCTTTATCTTGATCAAAAGACCTATCCCAATAACCACCCTGGGCGGGTTACTTTGGAAGGTCGAGAACATATATGACCTGAGGATCCTAGAAGGCTGCCCTGGTTTTTTCCTGACCTTGGGCTAAAGTCACTTCTTAGCCTAGATCTTGGGATTTCTTCTGCTTTGAGGTCTCTGTGCCCACCAAGTACAAGGTAGACACAGATCTCAGTGAGTGACTCACTGTATAGAAAAGGGGA
The DNA here is from genome assembly GCF_029407905.1 of Bubalus kerabau. Taxonomy (NCBI): domain Eukaryota; kingdom Metazoa; phylum Chordata; class Mammalia; order Artiodactyla; family Bovidae; genus Bubalus; species Bubalus kerabau. The sequence goes on from NC_073634.1 coordinate 76,914,345, forward strand.
ACCTTTCCCCTGGGTATAGCTACAGGAGAGGGGTGGTGCTGTAAGTAATAAGAGGACACCTTTGAGTTGAGCTTCCTTTTTGCTTAAGTTGGGAGCTCTGTGGAAGAGGGAAAATTTGGGCTTAATTTTACTAAGCCCAATTTTTTATTGAGGTATAGTTGATTTACAATATTATGTTTCAGGGGTACAACATAGTGATTCACAATTTTTAAAGATTATACTCCATTTATAGTTATTATGGGGTTCCCTGGTAGCTCAGCTGGTAAAGAATCCACCTGCAATGCAGGAGACCCTGGCTCGATTCCTGGGTCGGGAAGATCCCCTGGAGAAGGGATAGGTTACCCACTCTAGTATTCTTGGGCTTCCCTGGTGGCTCAGACAGTAAAGAATCCGCCTGCAATGCAGGAGACCTGATTTAATCACTGGGTTAGGAAGATTCCCCTGGACGAAGGGAATGGCTACTACCCACTCCAGTATTCTTGCCTGGAGAATTCCATGGACAGAGGAACCTGGCAGGCTATAGTCCATGGGGTTGCAGAGTTGCACATGACTGAGTGACATACACACACACAGTTATTATAAAATATTAATTGTATTCCTTGTGCTGTATATCCTTATAGTTTATGTTAAACAATAGTTTGTACCTCTTAATCCCCTACTTTTATCTTGCCCCCCCCCCCACCCCAATTCGAGCTTAATTTTAGAGAATGAGAATAAGGAAGTTTGGCAGCTGGAGGGAGAAGCCACTTTTTGAGTGGGCCAAGGGAAAGTGAAACTGATGGTCCTGATCCGTTCTGACACTTTTGAGTCCTGGCTGCATACACAGGTGTCATTACTTACTGAAGACCAAGACCACGGAGTGTAGAGTCTAAGTGTTTACCCACATAACAATGGAAAGAGAGATGTCATAGGTGAGATAGTGTTTTTAAAGAGCTGGCCAAGCCAGATCAGAAACTTCATTTTGAGAGGATGCCTGGGGTGAGGTCTAAAGTGGCCTGTTAACAGGGCCTGGATGCCGGGGAGGCATGAGTGAGAGAAGCCAAGCAAGTCCTATTACATTCCTCAAAGGGTGAGAGCAGGCAAGAAGTATAAACTCATGGAAACTGTACCAAGCAGGTACCTTGATTGGGTTGAAAGATGGCTAAGAGCAGACTAGGGCCTTTGTTTTGTGGAAGAGTTCCTCTTTGCTGTAGAGGTTCTGGGTCTTAGGGCTGGGAGGGGGTTTGTACTGCCTGGGTGTTCTGTGGAGAAGGCTCTCTGATGTGGGGTCCTCTTCCCTTTTCAGAGCCTCCTTGTTCTCTGATGGCCCCCAGGAGGGTGCTGAGCCGTGGCAAGGATGGTGGGTTCTCTCACAGCACATCTTTTGACCTCATTATACCAGCACCTGTTCCAGCTGGTTTGTTCTCACTGTCTGTGGCTGAAAGCCAGGCACCTGGGGGCATTATCTCCTTGAGATGCTGGTATCCCCGGCCTGGGAGGGCAGACGTCATCACTCCTGTTTTGCAAGTGAAAAAAGACTTCTTGGAGTTAAGTGGCTTGTTCAAGGTCACAGGGACAGAACCAGAACTCCAGTCCTGATCTATCGAGCAGTGCAGCCAGCCACACAGCCATTTCCTGCTGGGACATTTACCCTTGGTTCCCCTGCTCTGCCTTTTAATTCATCTTGCAAACTGAAACCATGCTAATCTTTTTCCAAAATACCCCTTCACCTCATGTCAGAAAACCTGCGGTTATTCTTCACTGCAATAGGATATGTCCATTGACATCTCTTCTCTGCACTTTCGCTTTAGTTGTATTGAGGGGATGGGAGGTGGAGGTGGGCAAGGGTTTTCCTCCCTTTCCAGCCTAACATCTCTTATTTCCTGTCTGGCCAGCCTCAATCCAGATCTGATTCATCCTCCAGGTTCAGTCTCTGCTCCACATTGATCTCATTAACCTTATTTATTACTCATACTACTTGTTTTTGATGGGCTTCCAAGCCATCCTAGCCCATTGGACTTGGTATTGGTGGTATAGTTCTCTTTAGAGATGCTTTTCAATGACCTTTTCCAATTACTCCAAGTCTAGTTGAATTTGTTAGCTCCTTGAAGGCAGGGCCAACAGTGTCTGCTTCTGGGTTGCTGGGGGGCGGCGGGGGGGGGGGGGTGCGGTGGGCAGGGTGTGGAAGGAGAGAGAGTGTGTGTGTGTACATATATATGTATATATTTTCTTTGTGGGGAGGCGCCTCTGCTCAGGAGGAGGGAGCATGAAATGGTTGAAAGTGCACCTGGAGGCTCCAGAGGAGGAATGGAGTCTTGACCTGCAGATGTTCGTGCTGGGAATGGAGGTGTTGCTATACTTTTGCACTCCTCCTCCCCACCCCACCCCCAACCCTGCACCTTGCAAACAGGAAAAATGAGACATCGAAGGCAGACCTAGAATGACCCAGGGGACCCAAATACTTGGCCAGGAAGTGATTTTCTAAGCCTGAACTCCTCACACCACACTAAGGCACCACTCTATCCACTGGCAGTGTGAAGAGGAGACGCCCTCCCCTTCTCGTCCCCCCACCCCAAGTTCTCGTTCTGGAGCGCTCCCGGTTTTGTGCGGGCGCTTTCTGTCCCTCTGTGTGCTTTGAATTTTCCTACAGCTTCCTGGACCTCTCCGCTCATTTGTAAGCTTTTCCTTTTTACTTTTTGGTTGCGCTGCGGAGAGACTCACTTTTAACAACTTTCTCCTGGCTGTCCCAGACGGTCCGAAAGCTCCTCTCTCCTTTCGTCTGCGCTCCCGGTTCTCGGGGCGCTCGCAGCTTACCTCCGCAGCTGGAGCGCAGCCCCTTCCCTCCCGACCCCCCGTCCTTCCCTCCCCGCGCCGTCCGCGGGCTCCCCGCCTCGCCCCCGGCTCCGCGCCGGGTTCGGGCCGAGTTCGGGGTGGGGGCAGGGGCAGGGAAGGCCGAGCGGTGGGATGGGGCCGGCACCGCCTCCAGCCTGGCTTGGGCGGGGCCCCAGGAATGGGCGGAGGCCCAGCCGCGCCCCCAGGCCCCAGCGCCGGCCCGCGCCCCTCGGACCGGAGGAGAGGGGCTGGCCCACTGCCAGCGTCTGAGAGCCGGCCCCCTCCCCCGGCCCGCTCGCAGCCAACCAGGCACTCCAGCGGGGCCCACGTGACCTGGAGTTCTAGACAAAGAAAATGTTCAATCCCTCCCCCCCACCTCCCCCCTCCCCCTCTCTCTGGCCCCCTCCGCCCCCCAGCCCCATCGCCCCCTTCCCCTCCCCCCAGACGGGCAGCTACTTACAGAGCTTGAGGGCCGGGGCTCACACCTGAGCTGGACCACCGAGGGGCTGCACCTGGCCTTATGGGTAGGTTCCTGGACGGAGCCCTGGGGAAACTGGGGGCGGGGAGGCGGCAGGGGCCGGTGGGAGGATCTCTGGGCCTGCAGCCCTCTGGGTTGAGAAGAGTCAAGTCTGCCTCCCCGGCCCGCGGGATCTGGCTGCCCTGCCTGGCCTGAGTTCTGGAGATGCTGAGTTACTGCCGTCCCACCCACTCTCTGCTCAGGAGCCCCAAGCCCCACTCCTCCCTGCTCTCAGGTGGGATCTGGTGGCTCCGGGGCCAGGAAGAGCAGCCCTGGCCTGAGCCTGGGGCAGTGGTCAGCGAAGGCTGGGGGGCAGACTCCGGCCCGTGGAGTTGGGCTGGAGGCAGCGGTTTTGCTGAACTGGCTGGCAGATGGGTTGTTGGGGTTTCCTGGCTGACCTGTGTTGCTGGATAATGGACCACGCTGTCCTCAGGCCGTGCCAACCTTGTGGACTCCCAAGAGGGATGGTCTCCTCTCCTGTGTGTTCCTTGGAGCCACCGTTAGGCCACCAGAAAGAACTGGTGTTGGAGTGGGAGGGAGCAGTGCGACCCTGACACGGGGCTGTGGGGTGGCCTTATGCCGGCTTGGGATGGCAGAGGCACCAGGAACAGCCCCGGGTCTGCTGCCCCAGCAGGCATCCGCCTGGGTCTCTGGACCTCTGACCTTTGGCATGGGAAGCAGCCTGAGTCCAGAGGGAGGTGGAGGCGGGACAGCTGCCCGAAGACATGGGACTGGACGGGGAGGCCTTGCCTCCACCAGAGTGGAGTTGTCAGTGGCTCTCCAGGCTGAACAAACTCCAGGCCAAGTGGCCTCCCAGGCAGCCCGTAGTGGAGCTGCAGTGGTGTCTTCATCCTGCCCACTCTCTTGGCTACTCTGGCCTGGGACCTTCTGAACTCAGGTGGCGGGGAGGTGTGTAGGAGTTATTAGCTCCAGAGCCCAAGCCCAGAGTTAATTAACCCTTATTTCTCCTATTGTCTGCCCGAGGAGGAGGGTTGGCACAAACGTGGAAGCCCGGCCCTCTCTCACTGCCCTAGGCAAGTCTATTCTAATGAGCCCCTCCCCCACCCAGCCACCCTCTCGCCCCTTCTTCCCCTTTCCTCTTGCCTCCTGCTGCTAACCCCCCGCCCCCCCACTTCTTCCTTCCCCCACTCCTGCTGGCCGGGTCCTGTTGGAGGCCCCTTCCTCCTCCTCTGCCTGCCAGACCATGCTGGATGCGTGTTCTCCTGCACCTACTGGGTTGGGGGCGCTTAACAGCCATCAGCAGCATCCTCTGACAAGCTGGGGGAAGTTGTGGGGGAAGAAGAATGTTCAGGAACTTGCTTTGGAGGGGGTGAGAAGAGAGACAAAGGGGCTGAGGGGGAGTCAGGAGGGTGGTGGCAGGCACGACTCCCTTCTAGACTAGGGGAGGCGGAGGGGGGTCCCCGGCGAGACCCCCTCAATGCTGCTGGCTGTAGATCCTCTGCCATCTGCACACCTTGTTCTGGCTGAGGGGGCTGTCACCCCTGGAAACTGGGGCTTTTGGTCATCCAAGGCAGCACCCTGGTGTAGATCAGCATCCGTGCCTGAAGTTCACAGAGGCGTGTGCGGTGGAGGGAAGGGAGCAGAGATGGCCAGGCACACGTGTATCTGAGCACATCTGGTACTGGGATAGTGCTGCTGCAGCTGACAATTCTAGAGAAGCCTTCTCCCCCCAGGACTTGAGTGCAAACTTAGACACACCTTCCTGTAGGTGAGGAGGAGGTAGATAATTGATATAGGTTGGGGTGGGGCAAAGTCCCCAGGTGAGAGTGGGGCTGGGGAGGGAGGGGCAGTAACCCTGCATTCTCCCGCCCCCTGGTCTCCAAGGGCTCATTCTTCCAGCTGTTCGTGCTTTGGGGGCAAAGGATGCTTTATCCCACTGTAGAATTTGAGTTAGAGAAAGAACTAGGACTTCCACCCTCAGGTTTTTAGGAATTGCTGCAAGAAGCAGGTTTGGTTTGTGGCTGGGAGGCAAAGACTTGAAGATAGAACAAAATAAAATGAATCTAAGAGACAGTAGACCCTTGAGCTGTTCTTAACCTGGGACCTGGGGATCCATGGACAGGCTTCAGAGACTCCTTAGAATTCCTGGTACATGCATAAATCATATTTTTAAACCAGTCAGGAAAGGTTAACAGCAATCTTTGAGTTCAAACTCCTTTTTTAGGTGGAGCAACTCAAGGGACTGCTCCAAAGTCAGCTATTAATTAGTAGCATGGCTAAGACAGGAATGTAAATGCTGTGACTTCCAGCTTGGAGGTCTTGTATACTCCAGGTAATCTTGAGGATGGGTTTGTATTCACAGCTCTGAACTGTCAGGGAAAGTGTTATTTTGATGATGGGATTTTTTCCCCCTTGAATCTGGTTTGGTGAAAATGGGGGCAGAGCCTTGAAGTTTGAGGGCCACGTGTCCTAGATTCGATAGTTGGGGTGAGGTTAGGTGGAATGCCCCTCAGAGCTAACTGTCAGGTATTTCATCCTCTGTAGGGTGATGGGAGGGCTTCCCTGGTGGCTCAGTTTTAAAGAACCCTCCTGCCAATGCAGGAGATGCAAGAGACGTGGGTTTGATCCCTGGGTTGGGAACATCCCCATGGAGAAGGAAATGGCACCCCCATGCCATCATTCTTGCCTGGGAAATCCCATGGAGAGAGGATTCTGGTGGGCTACAGTCCATGAGGTCGCAAAGAGTCAGACACCACTTAGCGACTAAACAACAAGGGCAATAGGAATCCTGGAGCAGGTTTTGAGAAGGAATGGGCCTGCAGGTCACACCTTGAGAGAGGAGCATGAAGCAGTGAAAGGATGGAGGCTGTTCAGATTGGGCGAATCCCTGGGTTTGTCAGTGGGATGGCAGAGAGGATGCCTGGCTGTACTGTGGACTCCCTAAATAACTGTTGAAAGAATGAATATATTGATGGATCGGAAAGGTGCACATAGAAAGAAGGCGTAGAATCTGGTGACCAAGTATGTTAGATATAATCCAGAGAACTCCAGGATGGCGTGTGAGCAGGAGAGCAGGCAAGCTCTTCTGGGTCTTGTGGTGGTGGTTGAGCAGATGGGAAAAGAACGGAGCACTCTGAACACAAAATAGTGATTTCATTGTTAGGCATCACAGCAAAACTAGAACTGTGTGGAAGCCAAGACCAGGAATAGAAGGGGTCGACTGCCCAGGAAAACTGTGGAGAAAAGGACAAGAGGATCTTTTTCTAGACTGGGGAGTAAGAGAAGAAAGGATGGAGCCAAGGTCTGTGCCTAATCTTAGGTGCATGGTTGGTATCTAAACAGAATGCTCTCTGAATATAATTGATGCATATCAGAGGGTGGGCAACTGATGATGCTGACCATTGAGGAAGATTAGTTGAGGGCGGAAGATTTCCTAAGAGGCAGAAGAGAAGGCTGGAATCGAGCCAAGTGATTGAGTTCACCTCTCAACTGCAAATCTTTCTGTTTTCCACGGTGAGCCTGTTGAGTTGATGAGGGAACTCCTGTCTCCAGCCCCTGACCTTCTGTCATGATCTCCAGACCATGGAGAGATAGAGAAGTGCCCCTTGAGTATCAGATCAAGGTAACTTCCGTTCCTTATTTCCCCAGGCTGAGAAGAAAGCCAAGGTGATCGCAGTAATGAATGCTGTTGAAGAAAACCAGGGGTCCTCCGAGTCTCAGAAGGTGGAGGAGGCCAGTCCTCCCGCCGTGCAGCAGCCCACCGACCCTGCATCCCCCACAGTGGCCACCACGCCCGAGCCCGTGGGCGCCGATGCTGGGGACAAGAACGCCACCAAAGCAGCTGACGATGAACCGGAGTACGAGGTGAGCCGCTGGCTTCTTCACCCACCTCGTCCGGCTCCTCCTGTCCTGCTCTCTCTACCTGACCCTACGTCTCTTGGTCTCTCCAGTCTTGCTCTGTCCATTCCGATGGAGCTCCCTCCCGGCTGTCGTGACCCTCAGACGTCCAGGGCTGGGGTGCTGTGGGGGGAAGCAGGGTGGCAGGGCCTTGTGACCACCCTGTAATGACTTCTGCTCCTTGGGGCTCCAGGACGGCCGGGGCTTTGGCATTGGGGAGCTGGTGTGGGGGAAACTGCGGGGCTTCTCCTGGTGGCCAGGCCGCATTGTGTCTTGGTGGATGACGGGCCGGAGCCGAGCAGCGGAAGGCACTCGTTGGGTCATGTGGTTCGGAGACGGCAAGTTCTCAGTGGTGAGTTCGGGGTTCAGTGGTGGCCTGGGGCGTGGGGATGGGAAGGGGTCTTGGTCCCAGGGTCTCTGGTTTCGCCTGGGGGCATGGTTGGAGTGGGATCATAGGAGAGGGAGCTGTGTTCATCCCCACTCTGCGAATGTGTGGTTGGAAAAGTCCCCAGAGGTAATTAGGTTGCACTTGGAGAGCTCGGCTGCCTTCCAGGACCCTTTACCTGGCATGCCCTTCCACATGCATCAGGTCCTCCCCGCATCTGGGGCTGGACTCTTCCTTTGCATTCTGTGATTACTTACTGGTGCATCCGGTCCTCTCAAGGGCAGAGGCGGGTCTTACTGTCCCCCACACCCCACCATGCCAGGCATGTGGTGGGTGCTCGATGAACTTGGGAAGAGGTGCAAACGAGGCTGGTTGTGCCTCCAGGTATGCGTGGAGAAGCTGATGCCGCTGAGCTCCTTCTGCAGTGCTTTCCACCAGGCCACCTACAACAAGCAGCCCATGTACCGCAAGGCTATCTACGAGGTCCTGCAGGTCAGTGCTCCTCCAAGGGGCTCAGTGGCGGGCGGGGGCGGGGGCGGGCTCCATCTGGGGGCTAGAGCCCAGGGTTAGGCTTGGGCAGAGGGTCCACTTGCAAGGCCCTTTGGCCTCCTCTCTTCACTCGCCCCCTTTCTGCACCTTCTCCCGCCTCTTGCCTGAGCCCACCTTCACTACTCTCCTGACAGCCTACCCCACACGTGTTGCCCCCAGGTGGCCAGCAGCCGAGCGGGGAAGCTGTTTCCAATGTGCCATGACAGCGACGAGAGCGACACTGCCAAGGCCGTGGAGGTGCAGAACAAACAGATGATCGAGTGGGCCCTGGGAGGGTTCCAGCCCTCTGGCCCCAAGGGCCTGGAGCCCCCAGAAGGTACATGCAGGTGCACCAGCAACTCTGCGCCTGGGCTGGGGGAGCCATGCTTGGAGGAAGGGGGGCCTACAAGGTCTCTCTCCCATCACAGTGGCTCATGGGAATGCTACCGTCCCCGTCTCCCTGGGGTCAGGGTAGGGACAGGGCTGCTCTGGGGCTCCGAATGACCTGTTCCCCATTGGCTTGTGGGCCCCAGAGAGTTGGGAGTAGGAACAAGTTAGGGACCAGGCTGTACCCCCTTGTTGTTGTAGGCAGATGTACAGGGGAGGGAGCTGGGGTTCCTTGTCAGCGGTAACCTTGGTCTCCTCACCTGCTTCCCTGATCCAGAGGAGAAGAACCCCTACAAAGAAGTTTACACAGACATGTGGGTTGAACCCGAGGCAGCTGCCTATGCGCCGCCCCCACCAGCCAAAAAGCCCCGAAAGAGCACAACGGAGAAGCCTAAGGTCAAGGAGATCATTGATGAACGCACAAGAGGTAGTGGGCCTGCCTGTGGAGGGAGTGGCCCCTGGAGGGCGTGGTGGGGTGAGGCCGGCATTCAGAGGGGCGGGCGTGGCCCTCGAGGGCCCCTCTAATGCCGCGCTCTCCTCCCCTCCCAGAGCGGCTGGTGTATGAGGTACGGCAGAAGTGCCGGAACATCGAGGGTGAGTCCTGAGGGGCTGCTGGGTGTTGACTCTGGGAAGTCAGTTATCTGTTGTCCATGGGCTGGGCATGAGGGGCCATGGGGTGGACATGAGGCCCACGGGGGTGGCTGGCACAGAGCAGTAAGGTACCAGGGAACGTCCTCTGTCGTGGGCGAGGGGTACTTAGAGATGGCTCTGTCCTGTACCTCCCACCGCCTCCAGCCTGCTCGGCACACACCTGCCTTCCCGGTGCTACAATCTTCCCAGTCAGTGTTAGGGGCTAGTCATTAGGGTTGTTGGTCAGAGAAAGTGGCCTCTCTTGGACTTGCATGCGTGCTCAGTCGCTTTAGTCCTGTCCAACTCTTTGCAACCCCCTGGACTGTAGTCTGCTAGGGTCCTCTGTCCATGGGATTCTCCAGGAAAGAATACTGGAGTGGTTGCTGTGACCTCCTCCAGAGGATCTTCCTGACCCAAGAATTGAACCCACATCTCCTGCATTGCAGGCGGATTCTTTACACGGGGCTTCCCTGGTGGCTCAGAGGGTAAAGCGTCTGCCTGCAACGCGGGAGACCCGGGTTCGATCCCTGAGTCAGGAAGATCCCCTGGAGAAGGAAATGGCAACCTACTCTAGTACTCTTGCCTGGAAAATCCCATGGACAGAGGAGCCTGGTAGGCTACAGTCCATGGGGTCGCAGAGTCCGACACGATTGAGTGACTTCATTTACTTAATTACTTACGCTTTACACCTAAGCCACCAGGGAAGCCTGGATTTGAGCTTGGCCCTTTTACCTTTTCTCCACCTTCTCTCATCTGGTGGTCATTAGTGCCTCCCATGTCTGTCTCCCTTTACCAAGTGATGGTGTGTCCAGCTCGGGGCCCTCAGGGCTGGGAAGGATGGGATCAGGGTCCCAGGCCCTAAGGACTGGCTGCTCAGGGACATCTCCAGAGTGACCCGGGGTTGGGCCTGTTCTCGCAGGCAGGCGTTTGTCCTCATAGCATGCCTTTCCTGGAAGGCGGCATCGCTGCTCTGGGAGATGAGTAGGCTCCTGGGATGGGGCCGCATGGCCTCCCTGTTCCATGGGGCCCCTCCCAGACGCCTTCCTGCCTTCTTTTCTGGAGCCAGGCTTTGGCCCCAGGTGGGAGGGGGCCCCTTCAATGACACTCTGTTTCCGCTGTTCCCCAGACATCTGCATCTCTTGTGGGAGCCTCAACGTCACCTTGGAACACCCTCTTTTCATCGGAGGAATGTGCCAAAACTGCAAGGTAGGGCACGCCCAGCAGAGACGAGGCCCTGGGCTGACCACACCTGGCCTCTGGGCTGTAGCATGTGTGATAGCTATAAGGGTGACTTTGAGGTTTGCTCTTGACGCAGAGTCCTGATAAAATGGACCCTGGGGGTTCAAGTGTCTGACCTGCTGTCGCTTTTCCTCTGAGAGATCCTTGCCCCACCTTCTAAGGCCTGGTTCTCGTCCCCAGATGCGTGCTCACAATGTCATAGTCACTAGTGTGAAGTGGGGGCAGGACAGATCGTTGAGTTAGGGTTAGGGTGCCTCTCCCCGCTGCGTCCACTGCAGTGGGTGGGGAGACACGGCGTCCCCTTCCCAGCTGTGTGGTCCGGGCGGAACCCTGACTGGATGGGTGGCAGGGTCGTGTCTCCAGGGCTGTGTGGAGGTTCCAAGGCGAGAGCCCAGAGGCTGGGTTCACCGCCTGCCTTTGCACTGGCTGGCCTGGGTGCTGCCCATTGGTCTCTGAGCCTCCACGCTGCTCCCTAGAACTGCTTCCTGGAATGCGCGTACCAGTACGATGACGATGGCTATCAGTCCTACTGCACCATCTGCTGCGGGGGGCGCGAGGTGCTCATGTGTGGGAACAACAATTGCTGCAGGTGAGGCCCTGCCCCGAATGCGGTGCACTCCTTGCCTGGCACCCAGGCTTTCACTGCCCGTCCTGCCCAGCACTGCAGCCACAGCCACGCTCCATCCTGACCTGGGGGTGAGCGTCCCCTCTGCTCCACTGTGCTTCCTTCCAGGTGCTTTTGCGTGGAGTGTGTGGATCTCTTGGTGGGGCCAGGGGCTGCGCAGGCAGCCATCAAGGAAGACCCCTGGAACTGCTACATGTGCGGGCACAAGGGCACCTACGGGCTGCTGCGGCGGCGGGACGACTGGCCGTCTCGGCTCCAGATGTTCTTCGCCAACAACCATGACCAGGAATTCGTGAGTGCTGGGTGCTGGGTGGAGGGCGGCTCTTTTCACCCCCCACCTGCCAGAGCCAGAGGGCAGACTCGGCCAAAGCGAGAGCACTGGATTGAGGTCCTGAGCACCATGTAGCCATGCCTGCACTGCCAGCCAGGGCTGTGGGGATCCAGAGGGCCCAAGTGCTCACAACTGGCAGAGAGGCCTGCCCCAGGTGTGGGTCTGCAGTACATTCCTGGATGCTCACCTGGCCTGTTGTGCTGGCTGCTAGGACCCTCCGAAGGTTTACCCACCTGTCCCAGCTGAGAAGAGGAAGCCCATCCGGGTGCTGTCTCTATTCGATGGAATTGCTACAGGTGAGAGTGGTTGGCATCTTGGTCCTAGGACATGGGAGCTGAGCTCAGGGGACTGTGTATATGTCACTCTGGTAAAACAGGGTGACAGTTAATATTACAGCTGTTAACATGTTAGCCTAAGGAGGAAACTCGTGTGTTCAATAAGAAGTTGGAAATAAGTGGTAAACCAGCATGTGCAGTGGGCATTCCCTTAAATGGGCAGGGCTAGGGGGCTCTTCAGCAGAAAATGGAGCAGTTGCTGGTCAGAGATTATTGAAGATTTTCACAAAACCTCAAAGGACAGAACTTGGCCACCAAAGTAAAAACATAGACAGTCCTGTTGTGCTTTGATTGTAAGTCACAGTGAAAAACAAACTGTAAACAAAAGAGTCTAAAGAATATTTAAATTGCCCATAATCCTATAATTAGTGTTTTGGTATATGTCCTTTTACATTTTTAGATTTTAGATTTTTTTTCTGGGCTTGTATGTTTATATAATATGTAGATATTAAAATGCATAGTGTTATAACTTGCCATTTCATTTATAGTGTTATGAGTTGTTTTTCACATAACCAATATAGGACTATGTTATTTGTAAATGCTACATAGGATTCCTTGGAGTGGAAGTACCATAATTTAATGAACCCCTATTGGGTGGTTTACTTTTTTCCTGATTCTTCTGGGCAGTGCCGTAACAAGCATTCTCATGCATGCGTCTTATTTATACACTTAACCCATTAACTGTGTAGCCAGTTTTTAATTTCATGTGGTTCTTAACCTGAGTCCTGACATCCACTCCTCTGCCCTGCCCCCAGGCTGAGGCTTTTCAGTCTTTAGGAAAGAACAGTCCTCCTCAGAACTTGTCTTAGGACCAGAGGGAGATGGGAAGGCTGGGCCAGAGACCTTGGCCAGAGGGTGGGGCTGGTCCCCCGGACGGATGTGTGTCTTCTGTACGTAGCTCAGTGCTGTTTGTGTGAACCTGGAGGAGTTCATGTACAGCTTTGGTTTCCCAGGCTAGAACCTGGAAGCCTCCTTAAGCAGCGTTACACTGCAAGAGGCTGGGCAGGCTCCTGGTAGGGAGGTCTGCTGGGAGCAGATCTGTTGGGAGCAGTTGGGGATCATACAGGGTCTCCTGAAGCTCTCAGGGTCTGTTCTGAATGGTGGTCTGTTCCAGCCAGCGTTTGTGGAAGGGACCTGGTCAGGAAGTGTGAATACTGATTAGCTCAGGAGGAAGCACATTTAATGAGACCACCCACTCTGCCTTGAAGACCCAAGAGAAGGGCTGGATCAGGCATGCGTGGTGTTCTGAGGTGGAGAGGGTGCCCGAGTGCTGGGGGCTCACAGAGGCGGGAAGGCCATCCTGGGGGCCATGGAATGGGGTGGGCATTAGTGAAACCATTTAAGAGCAGGGGGCGTTTATGTTGAGTGTTGTTGGATGGCTGAATTGCAGCCTGATGTTAAGGGCCAGGGAAGGACACGTGTATACAAATAGCAAAGGAAAGCCTACTCCAGAGTCAGCTGTTGTTCTCCCCTGGTTCCAGAAAGCCCTGGAATGTCCTGTCTGGAATGTTTTCTGAATAGATCCAATTAGGCATGAGACAGCCTCAACGGTAACAGCCTCAGTGTCTTTGTTACTGATAAGTCCAATTGACCCGGAAGTTTCTGGGCAGCCTTCTGGGCAGGGTGGGGCTTGGGCTTGACTCTGACTCACGTGTCTGGCTTGCCGCAGGGACCCCCTGTGAAGACCAGGGTGCCAGGCAGGTGACCCAGTGACTGCTTTTTGCTGGCTGGTACAGGGCTTCTGGTGCTGAAGGACTTGGGCATTCAGGTGGACCGCTACATCGCCTCCGAGGTGTGTGAGGACTCCATCACGGTGGGCATGGTGCGGCACCAGGGAAAGATCATGTACGTCGGGGACGTCCGCAGCGTTACACAGAAGCATGTACGTCAGCGTCGCAGTCCGTCCCTTTCTCCACGTCACTCAGCTCCTGGACCCGCCCCTTTACATCACTCAGCCCCTGGGCCCACCCCCTTTTCCAGTCACTCAGCTCCTGGGCCGGCGCCCACTGCTCTCATCTTCCTCTCCCCGCTTGAACTCTCCCTCCTTCTCGTCCATCTCCCTCTTTTGTCTCAAGAGGCTGGGCAGGTTCTGCTGGGACTTGGGGGGCCAGGCCTTTAGGGCTTGGGCTCCTCCCTGGCTGGTTTCTGGGCCCCTTTGAGTGAAGCGTTGTGGGTTACAGAGGTTCCCGTCCTCCGGGTACTGCTAGCCACAGCGTCACCAGCCTGCATTTTGTCGCGGTAGTGGGGTCTGGTGGCGTCCTCTGTGAGTGGCCCCTTTCATTTCCAGGTAAACATGTAGACCTTGAATCCCAGACCCTGAAGGGCATTGGAAGGGTTCAGAGGGCACAGGGCCCTTTTCATCTGGTACAGCCCGGACTACAGTCCCTGCGTGGCTGTTTTCCTTGCTGGCCTCCTAGATGTCCAGTTCAATCCTTTCACTTTACTATCTGGAAAACTGGGCCCAGAGAGCCTCGGTGACTTGCCCATGGCTGGAAAGAGAGAGATTGTGTGTGTGTGTGTAGACAGCATGCAAAGCATCCGGGTCTCTTCTCTCCCAAGCGAAGTACTTTTTGCCAACTTCACAGATCATTTCTCTCTTCCTTTCCGCCTCTGTCCCCGGACATCAGGCCCATCACATTACCTTTATCCTCCCAGATCCAGGAATGGGGCCCGTTCGATCTGGTGATTGGGGGCAGTCCCTGCAACGATCTCTCCATCGTCAACCCTGCCCGCAAGGGACTCTACGGTAGGTGCATCATCGCCCCTCTGCCTCCTGAGCTGGCGCTTCCGCACATCGGTTTCCTCTTTGGATATTTCTGCCCTGGGACGGCTACTCCCAACGACCCTGCCCTCCCCGTGCCCGAGCCACACCACTGTCTCCTGCAGACAGCCCCAGCTGATGGCTTTCTCTTCCGACCTCTCAGAGGGCACTGGCCGGCTCTTCTTTGAGTTCTACCGCCTCCTGCATGATGCGCGGCCCAAGGAGGGAGATGACCGCCCCTTCTTCTGGCTCTTTGAGAATGTGGTGGCCATGGGCGTTAGTGACAAGAGGGACATCTCGCGATTTCTCGAGGTATAGCCAGCACCCTTGGTTTGGCCAGCTCACTAATGGCTTCTACCTTGGACTGCTGCTTTATCCCTATCTCATCTGCATTGTGGAGCTGGGGCCCGGGAACTTCTGCTTTGCAAGGGGCCCGTTGGGAAGCTCTGGGCTTCCCAAGTAGGCGAGGAGGAAGCCCACCCCGATAGAAGCCATGGTCTCACTCTTAAGAGGTGATATGTCAGCGTGGCCTCAGTGCTTGGAGGACCTGACTGTCATAAACAAGGTGGAGTGCCAGACTCCTTGGCTTGGAGGTCTATGTTGTGTTTCCCTGGGGAAACCTTTTGAGATGCCAGAATCAGTTTTCCCAACTAGGATGGTTTGTCCTCACTCCCAGGCATGATGGGTGCTTTATGCCACCTGGGAAGAAAACATGGTTTATCTCAGTTTTTACTTCACGTAATGTGGGTCCCAACTTGGCTGAGCCCAGTTTGGGCCTGTGCAGAGGGTTTCTGGGCCAGAGCCCTTCTCTGGCTGAGCAGTCTGTGTGCCCAAGTCTTGGGGTCAGACCCCTCAAGCTGGTATTGACTGTGTTGGTGCAGGAGTCTGTTTGGCTCACTATCTGGACATGCAGTAAAGACTTCCAAACTTGTTGGAAGGTACTTTCCCAAAGCCTCCAGGTTAGCTGTAGCTGTGTGCTCCAACGAGGTGGACATCTGCCACATGTGGCGTTTAAACTGACTTTAAGATTCCCCAGTCGCACCAGCCTCCTCAAATACCCAACCATCAGCACCTGGTGGGCTAGTGGCTACTACATGGAACAGTGCAGATAGAACATCTCCATCTTGGTAGTGTGGACCATGTGTGGGTCTAGAATGTTCCCATGGGAGCATGTGGAATGTAGCTGAATTTGATTCTGGCTTTTCCAGGGAGCTTCAGGCTGTCAGTGTAGCCTCCTGAGAAAGAAGTGAGAGCCTTTGAGGCTCTAAACTAACAGGTTTCCTGGCACACTATAATATTCGTCTCTCTCCTGTTTTATAGTCCAACCCTGTGATGATTGATGCCAAAGAAGTGTCAGCTGCGCACAGGGCCCGCTACTTCTGGGGGAACCTTCCTGGTATGAACAGGTTGGTGAGAGCTCTGTGCCCGGGTGGCCGCGGGTGGGTGTCTGCAGGCAGGATGATGGCACGAGGGGTGGCCCGCCTCTCCTGCAGACCAGCTTGCTGCTCTGCCAAGTTCTTCGTCTTTCCTTTTCCTTGAGGAAGAAGGGGAGTCAGGGTATAGAAAATAACTTGGCTAAGAATCGAAAAACTAGTGGTCCCAGATTGGACCTTTAAAAAGCACACTCTTGACACAGAAGACCATATATCGTGCTGCTGAGTTACAGGGTTGGTTCTCCTGTACTGGTGATGTGTCGAGAGTCAGCTGGTCCTTAGTTTCCTGAGGTAAAGCCATGGAGGATGTGTTTGGGAATGGGAAAGAGTGGTGCCCGCCGCTGGGCCATACTGGCTCCAGAGACAGCGTCTGGAAACAGCAGCCACCACACAGCTTAGAGCATCCTGCTCCACTTACTGTTCACACACATTGTCAGCATCAAGTCCTTTTTTTGGGAAGCTGCTCTTTGTGTAGGTTGCACAGAGATGTTAATGTCCAGGAATGAAGAAAACTTATTTCTTCAGTGTAATAGTCATATTATAAAAAGACGTATGAGAAGAAACCACCAGGTTTCTCCCCTGGTGGCTCAGAAGGTAAAGCATCTACCTCCAACGCAGGAGACCCAGGTTCAGTCTCTGGGTCGGGAAGATCCTCTGGAGAAGGAAATGGCAACCCACTCCAGTACTCTTGCCTGGAAAATCCATGAATGGAGGATCCTGGCAGGCTACAGTCCATGGGGTTGCAAAGAGTCGGACACGACTGAGCCAACTTCACTCACTTTATGAGGAGAAAATAATTCTGGTTGAGAGTCAGCAGTTCAGAAGCAGAGGGAGACTCCCCCAGTCACGATAATATATTACAAAGAGAAGTATTTTCCAGACTGTTTTAAGTTTGTTTTTTTAAAAATTATTTTAATTGGAGGATAATCACACTATTGTGGTGATTTTTGCCATGTATCAGCATGAATCGGCCATAGGCTTACATGTGTCCCCTCCCTCCCGAACCGCCTCCCACCCCCCCCAAGTGTGGATTTTAAATCTCCATGGTTTCCTTATAAATTGAGATGAACCATTTAACCTGACCTCAGTCATCTACTATGCTTCTCTGCCAATAGCAGGAGGTTTTAGGAACTTCCCAGTCTCAGACTCATTTGGCAAAGCTCCTGTCTTTCTTGAGGGCTTGTGGCTCGGAAGGAGGTGGGTCAGTGGGCAGCTGACCTAAAAACTGTCCTGTTGTCCCCCTAACCTTCCCAGGATGTCTGCATGTTGGATAAAGTGGATTGGCTTATGTAGTCTAGTATTTTTATAGAGTCACTAAGTCGTTATCTCCTGACAGACCTTGGGCCTGTGGGGTTTTTCTTACCTGCTTCTTCCAAGCCTAAAATTTTAGAACTCTGAGCTTCCAGGAGGAGCGGAGGTACTGCAGGGGACAAAGTACAAGCACAGAGGGACAAAGTACAGAGTGTGTGTATGTGTGTCAGTGGGTGGGTGTGCATGCACATATGCACATAAACAAAGAGGAGTTTGGAGGTGCAATTTGACCGTGGGTCCTGGGTGGTGGACCACTATGTGAAACCTCTAGTAAGTAATCCTAAGTGTCAGAAAAGGCCATCACCTAAAGTGATACTTAGTGATCTGGTCTGCCTTCTGAGAAGTGACACGTTGAGTGTCACGGAATTTTAGTCTTCTGGGGACTGTGCAGAATTTAAATTCTTGTTAACTGTACATGTAAGTACAGTTTGATGAGTGTCATCCACGGTACACACCTGCAACCATCACCATAGTCGAAATCCAGAACATTCTGTCATGCCAAGGCTTGCTTTGTGATGAGTACTTCTCAGACGCAGTCTATTTTTAGGGAACAGGTTTAAAAATAACTGGGTGTTTTCCTTTCTTGGCAGGCAGGCGTTATCTGTTTATTTGTAGTTTGGGACCACTTTAGAGTTTACCTTAAAGGATTTGGTGCTTGATGGCCCTGTGTCCGTGAGTGGCCACAGTGTTTGTGCCTGTGTTTGGGGGAGTTTGATGGGGGTTCTTTACTTCTCCATGTGAATCAGATGGCTGCTGGGTCAGTGCCGAGAGTGCATCCCTGCCATTCTCCTGGTTTCGGTCGTTACCCTCTCTCTCCTGCCTCCTAGGCCATTGGCATCCACTGTGAATGATAAGCTGGAGCTGCAGGAGTGTCTGGAGCACGGCCGAATAGCCAAGGTTAGCCCCAGCATCAAAGCCCTCTGCTAGGGGTAAGGAGAAGGGCAGGATGCGCTGGAGCAGCACCAGGGCTGTGTGCTGCCTGCGGAGGATGCAACTCGGGGTTGCAGTTGGTCAGAGGGGGAGGGTCCGGGGGAAAGCCTGAAGGGCAGGGGAAGAGGTCGGAATCCTTGCTGCTTGCAACTGTTCCTTGCTGAGCGTCACCCCGCTGGTCCCGTGGGAGGCAGACGCTAAGGAGTCTTGGCCAAGATTCCTGGGCTTTTGAATTACCAGGCCAGGATCATCATTGCATGAGCCTTCAGAGCAGATTCTCCTACGATGTGGCAGTTCCATTTCTCTCTGGAGAAGTCTCCTGGGACTGCTGGCACCTCAGGGGTGTTTTTGCACCCCTGGGTAATTTGACATCCTTTTGCCTGCAAATCATTACTCCTGGGAAGAAAAACAGTTCTTAGAAGACTTGGGAAGGATGGTGACTCAAGCTGCTGTCTCTCTAGTCCTTGGCCAGCAGGACTGGAGTGAGGACGGCCTGGTGCCCTCTGTGTAGGAGGAAGAGCAGGGCAACCCTGGCCCCTGGATGGAGCAGGCCGTGTAGGCTTTGGACGTGGCAGTTGCTGTCAGCTGCGGATGAGTGCTCATCTCCCGTTTCCTCTCCCATCTTCTAGTTCAGCAAAGTGAGGACCATTACTACTAGGTCGAACTCCATAAAGCAGGGCAAAGACCAGCATTTCCCCGTCTTCATGAATGAGAAAGAGGACATCTTATGGTGCACTGAAATGGAAAGGTACCCACTCTTTGTGCTGGTGGGGGGTGGGATCCCGGCCTCTGTGCCAGGCTCAGATCCCCTGCAGACATCTTGTGAGCAGTGGGTTTGTTTTCCCAGGCATTTCCCAGTATGGCTGATGCCTGGGGAGGACTCTGCGTTGTCAGGCTGGGCTAAAGTGGGGGGCATCTAGGAATCTGTCCCTGGAGCCTTGGCTCCCAGCAGTCCTGCTCAACTCCAAGGAGACACTGCAGCTGCAGAAGCTTTCCTGCTTCACACACTGCTCATGTTAGGTTCTTTGTAGACCAAGACAGCATGGGAGCAGATGGGCCTTACAGCCTCAGTGCCCTCATTTGTGCAGACTGGACTCAAGTCCTCATTCTTGGGGTAACTGTGATTTAGCTAAACAAAGAGACGTTTAACACACAAGCAGAGCAAGCAGGAACTCCTGACGTCCGGCATGAGTTGGGAGTCCTTGCAGAGTTTTCTCTCCTCTAGGGGTGGGCGTGGGAAGATACAGGGATGTATATTTATTACAGACTTGAGATGCCCATTGTGGATCTCAGTCTCAGGTTAAGCGTGTCCTGGATATGTTTTTCACAAACTCTGACTTTGTTTCTGGACTTCCTGTGTGGGTCAGTGGTAAAGAATCCACCTGCCAATGCAGGAAACGTGGGTGACGCAGGTTTGATCCCTGAGTTGGGATGATCCCCTGAAGGAGGAAATGGCCACCCACTCAGCCTGTGAAATCTTGCTTGTGAAAGATTCTTGCCTGTGAAATCCCATAGACAGAGGAGTCTGGTGAGCTATACAGTCCATGGGGTTTGCAGAGTCAGACACGACTGAGCACGCACACGTTTGTTTCTTCTGTGTGGTAAATCTCTCAGCAGTCATCATCTTAACCTGCCTTCAGACCCATAGAAAGTAGCCAGGCCCCTGAGACTCGAATTGGTTATCACAGACACAGGATCGCCCCAGGCCGACGCTGACCCCTGCCCCTCTCTGCCTTTTCTCCCCAGGGTGTTTGGCTTCCCTGTCCACTATACTGACGTCTCCAACATGAGCCGCTTGGCGAGGCAGAGACTGCTGGGCCGGTCGTGGAGCGTGCCGGTCATCCGCCACCTCTTCGCTCCGCTGAAGGAATATTTTGCTTGTGTGTAAGGGACGTGAGGGCAAACCGAGGTAGTGACACAAGGTTAAACAAACAAACAAAAAACACAGTACACAACAAAACACCAACAACGTGAGGATGGAGAGAAGTATCAGCACCCAGAAGAGAAAAAGGAATTTAAAACAAAACAAACCCCACAGAGGCGGAAATTCCGGAGGGCTTTGCCTTGCATAAAGGGTTGGACATCATCTCCTGATTTTTCAATGTTAATCTTCAGTCCTATTTAAAAACAAAACCAAGCTCCCTCCCCACCCCCACTACCCCTTTTTTTTCTGGTCAAACCTTTTGTTTTCTACTCTTTTCAGAGGGGTTTTCTGTTTGTTTGGGTTTTTGTTTCTTGCTGTGACTGAAACAAGAGGGTTTATTGCAGCAAAAAAAAAAAAAAAAAAAAATCAGTAACAAAAAATAGTAACCATACCTTGCAGAGGAAAGATGGGAGAGAAGGAAAAAAGGAAATTCTATAGAAATCTATATATTGGATTTTTTTTTTTTTTTTTTTTTTTTTTACTATATATCTTTTTTTGTTGTTGTCTCTAGCCTGATCAGATAGGAGCACAAGCAGGGGACAGAAAACAGACACTCAGGTGGCAGAGTCCCCTTCCAGCCACTGAGCTGTCTTGCCAGCACCATTCCTGGTCATGCAGATCACAACCCAACTAGCAGCAGAGAGACGAGAACACCACACAAGACCCTTTTATACAGTATTCAGGTGCCTACCACACAGGAAACCTTGAAGAAAATCAGTTTCTAGAAGCCGCTGTTACCTCTTGTTTACAGTTTATATATATATGATAGAAATGAGATATATATATAAAAGGTACTGTTAACTACTGTACAACCCGACTTCTTCATAATGGTGCTTTACAACAGCGAGATGAGTAAAAACATCAGCTTCCACGTTGCCTTATGTGCAAAGGGTTTTAACCAAGGATGGAGAAAGGGAGACAGCTTGGAGGTGAACCGTTTCCGTGGTGGGGTTTTTGATTTCCCCTTGGTGTTTAACAAGGTGTGAAGGAGCATTTGGGAACAGCGTTCTCCCGCTTCTCCCTGCCAAAAAAGGGGGTGAGATTCGGTGGTCGGGACCGTGGAAAGCTGAGAGTGGGATCCATCCAGGCTCACGCAATAACCTTTTGATTTTTTTCGAAAAGGAGACTCCCTCAGCAAGATGGCAGAATGAGGGGTCTTCATTCCCAATTTCTCACATTAGCCGAATTGAGGGCTCCTTGCGGTGGGATCAGAAAAAAATCCAGGGTGCGGGCAAGTGACAGTTCACACCCCACCTGGAGCAAATAAAAAAACATACAAAACGTACTGGTGCTCTCCTGTCTAAGTCGCTTTTTGTGTGTTCTTTTATGAGGCCCCCGCCATCCACCCTCTGTGCACAAGGCGGCTTCCGGCCCCTGGAATGTGATGTTTTTGGTCATCTCCAAAGGCTGCAGTTTTATACTGGGAGGCTGATGACACCTTTTGTTATAATTATTCTTATGGTTCTGGTTATAATTATGTTTGTTTTCAGATTTTCTTTTAAGAAAACAAAAACCCAACCCCCCCTCCCTTTAGGTTTCAAACCAAGGTGCGGGGAGCAGGGTGCTTCGAAGTTAGTGGTGGCCCTGGTGCCCTGGCTCCCCACCCCTCGGGCCAGGTGGGCCACCAGGCGTGGCGGGCAACAACTGAGCGGCCG
Organism: Bubalus kerabau; assembly: GCF_029407905.1. NCBI lineage: Eukaryota > Metazoa > Chordata > Mammalia > Artiodactyla > Bovidae > Bubalus > Bubalus kerabau. The sequence continues at coordinate 76,936,005 of NC_073634.1, forward strand.
GGGGTGTCCCTGAGGCCGGCCTTCCGGGCGTATCCCTCTTCTCTTCTGCTTCCCTCCTCAAGTCACGTGTGTCAGGGCTGGAGGGAGGACCAGACCCCTCTCTCCTCGCGTGTGTGATCGGAGTGGTGTGTATTTTTTTTCTAGTACTTGGTCTGATGAAAGCTGTGCTCTTACCTCGAGTCGGCAGCACCTGGAGCCCCAAGTGCACGACACTTGGTTCCGCTTCCCACCGAGGCAGGCGGCCTGGCGTTGGCGGTAGGCAGGGATGGCGTGGGTGGCTCCAGGGTGAGGGCCCAACGGGCAGACGCCTGCCTGAATAGATGGGGTGTAGATATGTGGCATATAGAGATATATATTTTATAATGGGAGGGGGGAATGGCACCTCCTGGGACTGGCAGGGCTGGGAGGTGTGCTGTCAAGCACATGGTCCCATGTTCGCATCCCTAGAAAGATAGGGCCTATGGTGATAGGCGCTATATAAATACATAGATAGGGTCATGTATAAGAAATATTATGTCGTGGGGAGTGGGGGAAGGAGGCTCAGAAGGCTGAGTCTCGGGCCCCACTGCAGACAAGCCCCACACCAATCAATCAGTCCCACACGCACACACAGGAACATGTTTCTATACCGATGCATAACAAATGCACGTGCACACACACACACACACACACACACACACACACACAGCCAGGGAGCTCCCAGTGCTCTTCTCCCCAGGATTCAGGACTTTGCGGAGTCGGCCCTGCAGCTCTTTACCTCTGTTGCCCTGTTTGCAGGTAGACTGTCAATCCCAGAAGTTGCTAGGTGCTGAAGACAGGAAAAGGAGGAGGTTTTCTTTTAGCAGGTGCTCTCCTCTAGCAGGTAGCGTTCTATCTCTTTTGCCCCTGGTGATGTCAAAAGATTCTTCTGTTAGCAACCTGTGACACTGACCTGCAACCCTAGGCACCAGTCAAGTCAGCCCTCAGCTCCCCCTACTTATTCTCCCCCGTCCAAAGTGAATCTGACGTCCAGGGCTGTCTTGGCCAGGGGGCTTCCATTGGAAAGAAATGGGACAGCGAACCTCATCATTGGAATAAAGCAAATTAGTAATTGGTTAAAAAAAAAAAAAAAATTAACCAAGCTTTGAATCCTTTGCTCATTGCTCAGGAGTAAGCTCACAGCTGGTGGCCATGGTCTCCCACTCCTTTTAGGGGGTGCTTAGTCCCACACCCCAAGCTACTCATTTCCTTGTCAGATTGGTTTATACAGCTCTGTGCCGTGATGGCAGGTGGTGACGGTGGGCTCCCCCGGGGCTGGAGCAGCTGGTGAGGGGGGGTCCCTCTGCCCCTCCCTCGTTGGAGTCTGTACCCAACTGTGGTGCTCACCCTGCTCCCCTCCATCTCCAGCCAGGCTCCATCTTCCCACCCGGAACCCACCAGCACGACTCTGGAGGGCGGGGGAGGAGGGCTGCACAGACAGTCCAAGGTGCTCCCTCCCCTGGCGGCGGCTGATGCTAAGGTCTTCCCAGCATGTGTCCGGACTGTCTCTTCCTCTGCGGACCTTCGGGCTCTCCTAGGCCATGTGTTTGCTGCTGTGTGCAGGAGTTTGCTTTTCCCAGTGGCCCAAGTTCCATCCGGGGAGCTTGCATGGGGAAGAAACTTGGTAGCCAAGGATGTGGCAAGCCTTGAGGGGTCAGCATAGGCCAGCCAGCTTGCTTGTTGTGGCTGATCCTTGTTCCTCCTGGTCTGGCAACCTGACTTGGCCAGAGGCCCCCCTTGTAGAGATGAGCATTAACAATCGCCAGCTTTTCTTCCAGCCACACCCGGGGGCTTGGTGCCACAGTAGAACTTGGCAGGTCCCAAGGGTACCTTGGGAATGTGCCAACTTGGCCAGGCTGGGGTGCTCTTCACAATCTCCTTCCAACCCCCGGGGTGCCTCTGGGGATACGTTCTAAAGGAGAGCTGTGCTTGGACAGGCCTAGTCAAGGTTGTGCATGGATTAAGGTGGGGGATCATTGGTAGACGCAGTGCAGTGGGAGAAACCAGGAAGGCCTTTGGAAAATTCTGGAGCATGTTCTTGGTGGAGTTTTGTTTCTCTTGAGCAGGCTCATTTACAAATTCCTGGAAAGGGGGGTTTCCAGGGACTTAGGGTGGTACCCCCTACTTATTGCAGGTGCCAAGCAGAATATGGTGCCAAAGAGATCCGTGGCTCTGGGCTGAGGGGACTGGCTGGGGTCACAGAGCTGGGGATTGCCTGCCCAAGGAGGAAGCTGGTCCTCGGCCATAAGCTGCTGTACTTAGGGGGCCTCGAGCTAGTTGGTGCTGACCCCCTTCCCTGGGGACCAGCCAAAGTGTGTAGGCTGGGCAGCTGGGGGTGAAGGCTGGTGGGGTCTTGGAGTCAGTGGACAGCCATCTGGGTGTGACACTGTCCTTTTTTCTTTCTAGACCCCAGAACCTTCCTGCTGTTGAACATTCTAGAAAGACTTCCCAAAAGAGTACAGGGGGCCGCTTTGCTTTTGAGATGGGCCTGGGAGAGGTTGGCTGGCGAAGGTGCCTGTGTGGGTTTTTGATGAGTTTGTAGGATGCGGATTGGGACAGGCCGACCCAGCAGGAAGGAAGGCTAGTGGACATTGAACTAGTCTCCCCCTACTTCCTGAGCACCTGGCAATTCTGGGGAAACCCCGATGGAAATAGCCCACCATCTCCAGCACAGGATGGTGTACAACAGGAGCAAGGAAAGGATTCTTTCAGCAGAGCCATCCAGGGAGTAGTCTTAGTCTTCATCTCACTGATGACATAAGTTATATATAAAGTGGGTCTTGGAGGCGGTTTTGAATTCCTGTTGTCCTGCCTGGTGCAGAGAGGCTGTGGCAGTGGTGTCTTTAAGAGGTGTCATTTTCAGGGAACTTGCAGGGTTAGGGCCATGGGACCTGCCTGGCACTGCAATCTGATCTGACGAGAGCTGGTTGTTACTTGTGGTCAGCAGAGCCCAGATGCTGGTGAGAACTGGGTTTCTAGCTAGGCCCTGTTTTGATCCTGGGAGATGAGGAGTCTGAATTTGTCATCGGGCAGGGTCTAGTCTGGATGCTTCCAGCACTTGTGGTCAGAGATGACACTGGAGTTTTCCTGCTCTCTTGTCCTCCACCTCTGGAGGGATGGTGTGGAGCTGGAATGGCTCCCCCTCCCCGGCTGTCCCCTGCTGGGGCAAGGATTAACCATAAGTGTTTGGAGGATCTAAGAGGAAAGAGGATAGGTTTATATCAAGAATGGACTCCACTGTTCTAGCAGAAGCTCTTGGATCTTTACATTTTGGTAAAGGAAGGCTGGGGTCTGTAGGATGTGAGGTCAGCCCCTCTTGCACTGTGTGTTCCAGAGACCCGGCTGAGCAGGCCTTTGGTTGGCCACCTCCTGTTTACTGCTGGCCCTCGATAGTGGAGTCCAGGGGAGAGGGACAGAGAAGCAGGTCAGAAGCAGTGAGGACAAGGATGGAAGGTCCTTGGCTGGTCGTGACTGGCTAAATTGCCCTGGCGGAAGCCCCCAGACTCCTGTAACCCCCCTAACTGGAAAACTCCCCTGAGGGGCATGGGAGGGTGGCTTTCTCAACCTCCAGTCTCATGGCCTCCAGCCCTGGGCCCGAGAACATGAGCAGGGATCCGAAAGCATCACCTGAGTCCCATTTCACTTCACAGACTGATTTGGTAGCACAGCCCTAGAATCCAACCAACCACAAAAATACCGAAATTCCTTAGAATACGCAGAGGGAGGAGGTGACTCAACAAGGTGCTAAAACATTTTATTAAAAATATATATTGTTAAATTAAGTCTGCTGTCTGGACAATGACTGTTTGTTTTGTTTTCTTGTAGTGGAGTTTAAAAGAGACTATTATTTTACTCTGATATATTATTATTAAAAAGGCATTTTAACTTTGTACTTGAAAACTAAATGAACGATTTCATGTGTTTTAGCTGAGGCATTGAAGTAGCGGGTGCTTACTTATTTGTGGGAAATCATGTATTCATACTGAAGAATAAACTCCGTAGCTGATTTGGTAATAACTTTTACTGTTACAGACGATTTCGCTTTGACCCCGGCGGGAGAACACTTTGACTGCACATTCCACGCAGCTAAATGCAGGACTTAACTCCCCGACCCTTCCCTTCCCGGCCCTCTTTCCTTTTTCTTCAGTTCCTCTTCTGACTCTCTGTTGTTGTTGTTGTTTTTTTTTCTTCCTGGTTCCAGCATCCTTTCACCACTGTATTTTTTTTTTTTTTTTTTTTTAGGGTTGCTTCTCTATTTATTGACAATAATAATGTACATTTCACAGTCTGGTTCTGGGACATCGGGGAGGGGGTGTGATAAGGCCCCGCGTGGGTCCCCACCGCCACGCCCCCGTGTCCTGTTGTATCTCTGTGTAAGTGATGCTCGTGACATAGCTGTTATGAAATAATTATAAAGAGGTCAGTGCGTACAGCAGATGTAGAAAGTCTGTCAATTCCGCCTTCATCACATTTTTTTTTTTTTTGTGCCCAGAAGAATATAATAAAGCTCCTTTCTAATGTACTTGTGCTGGAGAACACTTGAATAAATGGACTGTTTTTGTGCAAAAAGAAAAACGGAAAAAGCACCGTAATAATGTCCTTTTGTCTTGCGTCTCCTTCCCCCTGACATGACTGTTCTCAGCCTTCCCCAGAGAAGTTTAAGTGCCCCAATTGGGAGGTCCTAGCTTTGGGTTTCGACAGTGCAGTTCCTCCCTTTAAGACATCACCTGCATGAACATTCGATAAGGATTGTAAACCAGATGAAAAAAAAGGGTGGTTTGATTGACTGGAAGGTCAAAGATCAGTTAGTGAGGCGCAGTTGCTAGAAAAGCAAATTCTGTCCAAGGCTGAGAGGGGAAGATGATCATTAGAGGGGTCACAGGGCTTTGGTCATGGGCACTGTTCCCCTCTCTTTGGGTTTTTTTCCCAAAACATAGGGGCATCCAGAAGAGAGCAGCGGTGTGGCGGACAGTCTGGACTGGGCAATGGACCCTGCGAGACAGAGGCGTTTGGCCTGAAAAAGGGAGAATTGAGGGATGAGTGCAGACAGTGACAGGGCAAGCCCCGGGGGTGGGCTGATGCGGGGTCGGTCTATGTGGCAGGTGGAAGAGGGGCCTGTGGGCAGAGGTGAGCCTGTTTCAGCTCAGCGTAGGGAGATCCTGTTTCACGCCTGGCCAGCAGTACTAGGGCTGCCCTGAGTGCAGCAAAACCTGGTTGATGAAGAGGTGCTGAACAGTCACTGGGGCTCGTGCTGGGCTTCCCCGAGACCCCAAGTCTGGGTTCTGGCTGACCCGTCTCTCCTCGGCACTGTCTTGCTAGTAGACAGTGCCTTGTGGTTGGAAAAGCCTGTCCACACATGACATCCCTTTGTCCTCATGATTCTTTGCCTGACGGTCACTAGTTCCCTGTCCTCCCATCTAAGAGACTGATCTGAACACACAGAAGAATCGGGCTTTTCCCATCACATCTCCTCCCTAAGACCCCCATTTCATGCTGCACTTCCATCCTAAGCGCCAAGCAGATCCAGCCAACGGTTTCTTCTCTTAAGGGAGGGCTATTCAAGGTTTCTTTCCTACATTAGATTTTGGGGGAGGTTTAGGACGGCACCACTTTGCTGGCAGCTTTGAAAGAAATTATAAGGGGAAATTTAGAGAAAAAAAATAACAGGCTTCCCCCCCACCCCATGGGCACTTTTTATTTTCTTTACAAAATTGTAAATGTGTATTTAACTTCTACTTTTTTCTCATACTTTTCAGTGTTGATGTAGAATTCTTTTTTTAAAAATGGCTGCATGGCATTTTCTTGTTGGATGTTTGTTTATATATATATATATATGCATTTTATTTTAGCTATAAATAGAGCTGCAATAAATATCTTTATATGTTGGCTTCCCCCCCCTATATTTTGTATTTTTTTCTTTTAAGATACATTCCCAGAAATGAAATTTACTGGGCCAAAGTAGATGAATGTGATGGTTGGATCCTGACACGTTTGCTGATTGTCTGCCCAATCCTCAGCTCTGAGACTCTGAGTTCAGAAAGAAACAAATGTAGTCTTTTGTTGGACAAACTCCGAAATGTGTTCATCTCAGTGAGAAAGACTCAAGACTCTGTGTGAGAGAGAAGCTGGAGATCTACAGCTACAAGCCAGAGATGGGAGCAATACTATTTGGTCACTAAATTTTGAAAGTGAGCTCATTTGGAGTGCGGGCCTGGAGGAAGCCTGGTAGGGGGTGGAATTCACACTGAGAGTCTAGCCCCAAAGCTAAGGAGAAATGGGAGGGTGTTTTTGTTGTCTTCCTGCTCTGAAAGCCAAGGCTGAGCACCCCAGTGTCATCCGCTGGGGGGTGGGAGGTCTGGCCAGAGCTTATGGGAGGGAGCTGCTGGGGCCATTTCATTACTAGAAACCATCCTGTGAAGTTCCTGGATTTAAATAAGATGTTATTTGATGATAGAGGGGTTGCGGGGGAGAGGGAAAGGTCCGGGCTAGGCAGGAATCAAGGTAAATGGGGGTCGACTGCTCGGGGGAGGGCAGGCTGCCCTGGGTGGGGAGAAGGTGCCACATACCACCAGGTCCAGGCTTGTTGTTTGAAGAGATCCTTCCCTGGGTGTAAAAAGGCTAACTCGGGTCTGGAGTGGAATTAGAGGAGGGAGGAGGGAAGACGCTGGCTGGGGGAGCCAAAGCCGTACACAGCAGGGCCAGAGGGGCAGGCGTGGCAGCGTGTGTCATTCCTGGGGGGGGTGCCGGTTTTGGGGGTAAGGCTGCAGCGGGGGGAAGAAAGTGTATGTTAGAGGTGGGGGCACAGGGAAATCACATCCAAGGAGGATGAGGCTCCCTTTGGACAGTCCCCTGGTATCACCCCAAAGCTCCCTTTCTCTTTAGTTCCAACACACTATAAAATGGGCTTTCCTGGTAGCTCAGATGTTAAAGAATGTGCCTGCAGTGCAGGGAGACCCTGGTTCCATCCCTAGGTCAGGAAGATCCTCTGGAGAAGGGAATGGCAACCCACTCTAGTATTCTTGCCCAGATAATTCCATGGACAGATCATGGGGTCTCAAAGAGTCAGACATGACTGAGCGACTCACTTTTCACACTTTGAAAGGCCATGGCCCACTCACCTCAGTGATACTTTTCCCTCCCCTCAGCTGGGATCCTAGGAGGGGCTGTGGCTAGGCTGGAAGGCTGGAGGCTTGGGGACAACAGCCTCTGAAGGGTGAACAACTCAAAACAGCAATTTCCAGAGTTGGGTTCAAATGTCAAAAAGCAGCCCTGCTAAGCTCTCCCTGTTCAACTCCAAAGTCCCAGGTGCACTGAACTGTGTCAGAAGAAAGACCATCATTTAGAATGTGTTTGTCTGGATCCTGTGTGGCCTTGGGCAGGTCAGCCAGCCTTCTTGAGCCTGGGTCCTTCTCACTGGAAACTTGAGTTTTGATTTGTGGTCAAGCATGTGGCCTCTGGTGGTACCCTTGTGTAAAGGCAGGAGACTCAGAGCCTTTGGCCCTGAGGCCCTGATGGGTCACAAACCCTGCAGGCCCCCTCCCCATTGCTTCACTGGAGGAAGGAAAAATACCAGCATAGAGAAATATACCCACCTCTCCCAAGGCGCCCATCCCTTGTCTGACCCTGACTTGGCTTGTGTAACAGCGACATGAGCTTACTCTATCACCGAGGTCCTGCCTGGCCCAGTGTGAGGACTTCCGTTACCTCCCTGTCCTTCCTCCCCTAACCCATCCCTCTCGCCTGTCTTGAGAGGGGGCTGTGCTGATGCCCACTCAGATACTCTGTTTCTCTCCTCGGCTTTACAGCAAAACTTGAAGGTACTCCCAGCCCTCACTGGCTCTGCTTGCTCACTTCCTGTTCCCCTCCTCCCTCCCCCAGCAGGGCCATCACCCCCATCCCATGACCTCTCAAGAGCTGGACCGGGGGACTCCCCTCCTCCCTGGGTTGCTGACATCACACCCTGCATCTTCCTACGCCCCTGGGTCCCTTCCTCTTCCTGTCCTCAGCATGTGGGAGGGTCTGGGACTCCCACATCCTCCTCCACCCCAGCTTCCCTTGGAGGCCCAGGTTCATGTATCCAGCTGTGATCGTATATCCAGCTGGCCCCCACACTTGGAGGTTACACAGGCACCTTAAATGTGACCTGAAAACCCGAATTCTTGGTCTCCTCTCAACCGGCTCCTAGTCTTCTATGGCTCAGTAACTGGCGTTTGTGTGTGTGTGCTAAGTCACTCAGTTGTGTCTGACTCTTTCTGACCCCCATGGACAGTAGCCTGCCAGGCTCCTCTCTCCATGGAATTTTCCAGGCAAGAATACTGGATTGGGTTGCCATTTCCTCCTCCAGGGAATCCTCCTAACACCCAGGGATCAAACCAGAGTCTCCTGCATTGGCAGGCAGGTTCTTTACCACTGAGCCACCAGGGAAGCCCTCCTATCACCCTACAGAGAGTGAAATATCTGATAGTATGTAGCTACCTGGGAAGCCCCTTCACTGGCATCAGAACCCTGGGGCTTATCCTTGACTCCTCCCGTTCTGTCATTTCCTGTATCTAGTTCACCAGCTCGTTCTAACAGTCCTCACCTCTAAATGTATCCTTCATTCAGCCTTCCTTGCCTACCCTGCTTCTGCTGCTTTGGCCCAAGTCCCCATCATCTGTCCCCTAACTGGTCTCTCTCCCCATCTTTTTGTCTTCCTGTCCCTTCTAGCGCATTCAGTACACAGAATACTCTCATTAAAAATCAAACCCTCAAAAAAGCCCCATCAGTTGTGTGCCTGGTGGCTCAGACGGTAAAGAATCTGCCTGCGATGTGGGAGACCTGGGTTTGGAAGATCCCCTGGAGAAGGAAATGCCAATCCACTCCAGTATCCTCGCCTGGGAAACCCCATGGACAGAGGAGCCTGGCGGGCTACAGTCCATGGGGTCGTAGAGAGTTGACTGAGCGACTAAGCACAGCACAGCATATACAGCAACAAGAATAAACTTCACCTTGGACTCCAAAGTTCCACCAGCCTCAGACGACACCCAAGCAGTGCTGATCTTCTTTCCTGTAACCATAGCAAGCTCTTTCCGGTCACAGGGTACAAGCTGCACCCTCTACCTGGAAAGCTTATTCATCCCACTCCTCTGCCTGTTTCCCCTCATTTGGGTCTCAGGGCAGAGAGACACTCCCTGACCACCTCCTATCTCAAGAAGTCTTGTTTCTACTCCTTCCTATTTTATTCCTTATCTTTGTAGCTATCACTCTGAAATTCTGACTCATCATTTTGGCTTACCTGTTGATTAACTATCTTCCCTGCAAGAGCAAAGCCTTTTCTCTGTTTTGGCAGGATCCCCACAGAAGGCAACGGCACCCCACTCCAGTACTCTTGCCTGGAAAATTCCATGGATGGAGGAGCCTGGTGGGCTGCAGTCCATGGGGTCGCTAAGAGTCGGACACGACTGAGGTGACTTAGCAGTAGCAGCAGCCACAGCCCAGACCAGGTCTGGCACATAATCTCTTTCTAGTTATTATAATCATTGTTATTACTAACTCGTAATGAGTGCTTAGTATGTACCAGAAATCATTGTGTTAACATCTTCACAACCTCTGTGCCAGGTACTATTATCCCATTTTGCAGATGGGATACATACTTGGTCGTGATCACTGTGTACGCAGTGGCAGTGTCTGAATTTCAAAAACTGTCTGCATACTTCTAGGCTGCAGGTGGCAGCCCAAGGTATTACCTGTCCCCACTTAACCTCTCATGTGTGTTGGACTGGTCCCCTAAGGTCTCTGTGGCAACTCCCTGCTCCCTCTTCAAGGGTCTGGGTGTGCAGCCCCTCACCCTTCTCTACTTAGTCCTGGCTCCTTCTGCACCCACCACCCCAGGGGGCTGTCTCTTTGGAATGAGGGAAATGCAGGAGTTGGAAGCCTGGGCATAGGGGGACCTCGGTGAGAGATTTCCTATTTTATAACTCCTACTCTGTGCAGACAGGCTTCCCAGGTGGCACTAGTGGTAAAGAACCCACCAGCCAATGCAGGAGACAAAAGAGATGTGGATTTGATTCCTGGGTTGGGAAGATCCCCTGGGGAAGGGCGTGGCAACCCACTCCAGTGTTCTTGCCTGGAGAATCTCCATGGACAGCGTGGCGGGCTACAGTCCATGGGGTCGCAGAGTCGGACACGACTAAAGTGACTTAGCATGCACACATTCCGCATATTAATCCTCAAGACTTGGGTTTCTAGGGGGCCTTGATGACTCCTGGGTGTGCAGCCCAAGGGGCCTCGGCTATGGTGGGGCCTCGGCTGTGGTGGGACCTCGGCTATGGTGGGACCTCTCCCTGGATGTGCGTTGGGGAGGGAGCAGGGGTCTAGGGGGGTACCGCTCTCGCGGTCTACCTGCCTGGGGACCAGGGCAGGAGGTGGGCCCTGCTGGCAGGGTGCTCACCCTTTCTGAGTGAGGATGAGGTATCGCTAGGTTCCCAGAGGAGCAGGTCTCCTGATATGGGTCAGCTTTCACCACCTCCCACCCGAATCACATTGGTAACTAATGCAGCGGGGCATGGGCTGTTGTCCTTGAGGGCTGGGCTTTGAGGCTGCTGTGTCTGGACAGGCCTCTGGTCTCATTCCCTGCTGAGGAGGCAGGGACCCCTGAATGCGCCTGGAGAAGGTCCAATCGGGCTCCCCACAACTAGTTGAGTGAAGCCTATGGAGAGAGGTTCAAGACCATCCCTTATTGGTTCTGACCCTCCACGTAGTGGACAGTGTCAGCAACCTCTCTGAACTGTGGTTTATTCACCCCCAAAATGGGTTCATGTTCTGCTTTAAGTAGGTCCTCCGAGAGTGGCTGTGGGGAGTCCTCGAAAGCCAGGTCAACCTGCCCCATCTCAGGGCTGGCTTCCGCTGGAATGCAGGGCCAGAGACCTGGGGCCTCTCTCCCTCTCTCTCTTTCTTCCTCTCTGGAAATGCTTTTATCCAATTACTTAAGTCATACTTGGCCAATGAATTAAAAACATTAGAAATTTTTAAAAGGCACAAAGGAGAAAATATTATGTGGTAGTTACATGGGTGTATATTTTTGTCAAAACTCATTTAACTGTGCTGTTAAATACACTGCAGTTTATTGTATGTAAATTATACCTCAATAAAGTTTTTATTTTTAAGACTTCCACATTATTGACATTTTAGTATATTTACTTCTAGACTCTTATTGGTATATAGTGTATATTCTATTATATATACATATGTAAATGTTTTTGTCTATGTATAAATCTATGTACACAAACTGTAAACAAGTCTTGAATTCTAAATGTATGTGTGAATATATACATATTTGTCTTTTAAATAAAGATGGACCACGATGTGTGTGCCCTTTGTGAAGAGAGGTTTTCCACTGAGGCAGCTGGCACTCTCCACCTTCAGGAGGTCTTACCCACCCTCATGCGACTGGGCTGTGCACACCAGGTCCCCATCCAGTGCTGCGTGAACTAGTCTCTTGGGGCTGGGAGCCTGAGAGTAGCACTTCCTGGACTGGCTAGGCCTCTCTCATCTGAATTTCTGGAAAGGCCTCTTAGGCCCTGTGAAAAAGGAGAAAAGGAGAAAAGAGGAAAGAGGAGGTATCAAGCCTGTGGGTGAACCTAGGGAGGAGGCAACCCTGACGGAGGGACGTGGAAGTGAGAATGTCCAGGAACTTAAGGACGGCCTGGGCAGGGAGGGAGGCCCACTCAAGGGGTCAGGAACGGCCAATGGCCATAGGGTGGGCTCGGTCACAAGAAGGAACACAGTCCTGCCTGACTGAGGGAAGGAGGCTTGGCAGAGCTTGGGATGGGTGTGAAGGGTTGGGAGTGGGGGGAAATGCGTGGATGGATAAGGGGTCTATGAGAGAGGCAGGGCCCCAAGAACTGCCACCCAGCTTTCTGTATAGCTGGAGCCCACACTGGGAAGGTCTAATAGGCGTTCCAATCTCTGGGTCTGACTGGGTAGGATGTACCGTCTAGTCCAAAGGGCAGAGAATGGACAGATGGAACCATGGGGTGGTGCTACAGGGGCTGTCCTTATTTCCAGCAGGAAGATACAGCAAGCTGTCACCATGACAGACACTTTCTGATCAGCTCATCCTCCACCCCTTGAACCCTACCTGATGAATCACACTGTCTCCATCCTGGCGACATATTACAGAACCGTGTGTTTAACAAAAAGGAAACAGACCCTTTCAGTTAGGAAGGATGCGGTGTTGATTCACAGAATTGAACGGATCTCAGGACCTGCCTCCAAGTACTGGTTCTCTCTCTCTCGCTCTTTCCTAATCTCTCAACCTCGCTCCACTTCTGTCTTTTGTTTTGGCTCCCTCTGGCCTCCTTCTATAAACAGGCTGATTCTATATTGGGTGAAGAAGGCCAATGAGAGCACTGTATTTACATGCTCTCAGCTGACGGTCCCAGTGGAGCTCTCCTGATAGCCTTATATCTAGCTCAGGGAAGTATTCTGATTGGCCCTGCTTAATCCTGTACCAACTCACTTCTGGGTCCAATCACTTTGTCCAAGGAAGCTGGGTACCCTGATTGGCCAGATCAAAGTGATATGGGGGAGGGGAGGCAGTCCCTGCTTCCAGAAGGGCATGGAGTTGAAAGGGGCTGGTCAAACCTAAACAGTAGTAACCAGATGCCATCACATATGGTTTCAAGGATGAAGAAGGCAGAGGGCCTATGTTACAGAACACACCATCTGCTCAGGGAGATGGGACTGCAAGAGAGGTTCATTAAAAATACTCATAGGTGGTTGTCTTCAAACCACGGAGAGACTGCCCAGCTTTTGGAAAAAGTAGAATAGAAATGGGGATACCCCATCCTGCAACTGATTGGTTCACATTTCCAAGGCCACAGCAGCTTGAGGAATCGAGTCTAAAAATATGGACTTAGTAATGGTAGGAAGGCAGTGCAGCAAAGCAGAAAAGGCATACTGGCCAGAGTTTGAATCCCAGCTCTTTACTAGCTGCGTGACAATCAGCTTGACCTCTTCAACGACTCCACTTCCTCATCTGTAACACAGAATAACCGATGGCCTCCTTCCCCGGGCTGTTGTGAGGATTAAGATATGAAAGTCAGACAGACAGTTCAACAGAGCATGTGTATGTGTACTCAGTCAACGAGTTCTAACATTATGGTATGAGTCTTTGACCTAAGCTGCCACCAGTGAAACTGCCGGTATCCCAGCTCCCTCCCTTTTTTCTAGGGGAGGCTTGCTTCTCAGAAGTTGCTCCAGGGGCTTCCCTGGTGGCTCAGTGGTAAAGAATCTGCCTGCCAGTGCAGGAGACACAGGTTTGGTCCCTGATTCAGGAAGATCTCACATGCCACAGAGCAACTAAGCCTGTGTGCCACAACTGTTGAGCCTGTGCTCTGGAGCCCAAGAGCTGCCACTGCTGAAGCCTGTGTGCCCCAGAGCCCTTGCTCCACAACAAGAGAAGCCACTGCAATGAGAAACCCGCACACCACAGCTAGAGAGTAGCCCCCTTTCGCCACAACTAGACAAAAGCCCGAGGAGCAGCAAAGACCCAGCACTGTCAGTTCAGTTCAGTCGCTTAGTTGTGTCTGACTCTTTGTGACCCATGGACTGCAGCACGCCAGGCTTCCCTGTCCATCACCATCTCCCAGAGCTTGCTCAAACTCATGTCCATTGAGTCAGTGATGCCATCCAACCAACTCATCCTCTGTCGTCCCGTCCCCTTCTCCTCCTGCCTTCAGTATTTCCCAGCATCAAGGTCTTTTCCAATGAGTCAGTTCTTTGCATCAGGTAGCCAAAGGATTGGAGCTTCAGCATCAGTCCTTCCAATGAATATTCAGGACAAATAAAAATTAAAAAAACAAAACCAAAAACAACCAAGTCGCCCCAGATGCCTTCTTTGGGCAGAGGTAAGGCATCCCAGCCCGAGAAGGCAGGTGGGACTCCTTCAGATGGAGAAAGGTGCTCTGAGGACCTGCTTTGGGCTGGTCTGTTCTGCCTTCCCTGTAAGCCTACTGCACGAAGGTTTGGCTTCAAACCCCCTAATCTACTTAACATCAAGAGGTGCTTGGAATCAGCAGGCAAGAGGCAGAGTAAGGTGGGGCACCTGGACAGCAGCCCTCTCCAGCACTCCTTCTCTGGAGCCATGTGCACGCTGCCTGTGGCCCTTCCTGCTTCTGTTTCCTTCCCTTGCCCTGCCATGGACCCGCTAAAGGGCCAGTGTCCCAGTCTCCCTAATCTTCCACCTGGGCACCAGCCCTGGCTGACCCCATCTCTCACTCCACACCAGGTTTCTGGGACAGAGTCTGACTGCCCGGCTTGGAGTGCAGCTCACTGCTAATCCAATAAGCTGGGAGGGGTGAAGCCTCTTGTGATGTTGAAGCCTTTGCTTTGGGATGGGTTATAGCCCGCTCCCTTAGAGGTCCTGGTGAAAGGCCAGGGAGCCCTTGCCTCAGGTCCTCAGCTGCCTACTTGCATCCATTCCACATCCCAAGGCTGCCTTGTGTCCTAGCTTCTTCTCTACACCTAGAGAAGAAGTATTCAGTGACATGAGATTCAAATTTCAGCATTGTGTGAGTTTCCTAGGGTGGCTGTAAGAAAGTGCCACAAACTGGGTAGTTTAAAACAATAGAAACGTACTGTCTCACAGCTCTGGAGGTGTAGAAGCCCAAAATCAAGGTGTTGGGAGTGCTAGGTACTCTTTCAAGCCTGCAGGAGGATCCTTCCTGGCCCCTTGAGCTTCTGGTAGCCCCGGGTGTTCCTTAGCTTGTGATAGCATCATTCCATCTTCACATGGCCATCTTTTCTCTGTCTCCAAATGGTCTTCTCTTTGTGTGCCTATATCCAAATGTCCCTCTTTTTTTTTTTTCTAAAAAATATTTATTTATTTGGCTGCACTGGGTCTTCATTGGGGCATGCAGCATCTCTGTTGCGGCACGTGGACTCTCTAGTTGTGGTGTGCAGGCTTAATTGCCTGGCAACATGTGGGATCTTAGTTCCCTAACCAGGAATCCAACCCAAGTCCCTTGCATTGCAAGGTGGATTCTTAACCACTGGACCACCAGATTCTTAACCACTGGACCACCAAAAGTTCCTGTCCCTCTTCTTATAAGGACATCTAGTCATACCGTAGGATTAAGTGAAGTGAAGTCGCTCAGTCATGTCCGACTCTTTGCGACCCCATGGACTATATAGCCTATCAGGCTCCTCTGTCCATGGGATTTTCCAGGCAAGAGTGCTGGAGTGGATTGCCATTTCCTTCTCCAGGGGATCTTCCCGACCCAGGAATAGAACCCGGGACTCCCGCATTGCAGGCAGATGCTTTACCGTCTGAGCCACCAGGGAAGCCACCATAGGATTAGGGCCTACCTTAATAACCTCATCATAATTTGATATCTGCAAAGACCCTATTTCTAAAGAAGGTCATAGTCTCAGGTACTGGGGAGTTAATACTTCAGCTTATCTTTTTGGGGATACAATTCAACCCATAACAAATGTTCCTAAATAAAATGTAATGGGATCACCACCCTGCTCATTCTGCGGCTAGCTGTGACAGAGACCATGTGCAAATTGTGAAATACTTAACTATCTGGTCCTTTACAGAAAATATTTGCTGACCCCTCCTTAAAGGATTGGGTGGTGGTGGGAGGAGTTCCAGAAGGAGAAGGCTGGGGGTGTGGGGCATCCTGGGCTGAAGGGACAGCAAGGCTAACCACAGTGAAATCCAGGATGTGTTTGAGGCACCATGAGCCTGGAGCTGCCACAGACCAGGCGTTTCAGGAGCTGGAGTTAAAACACAAAGATCTCCGGTTGAAACATCTTCAGAAACGCTCCCAGGTGGAGTGGGTGTGGGAGCCCTTTTGCACAAGCAGCACGGGGCACACCTGGAAGGAGATGCCTGGGAGGAGCCGTGGTGGTCCCACTGTGGAGAAAGCCCCAGTCAGGCGACTTTCTCAGGTACATCATTGGAGGAGGCCAGTGGGCGCTATATCACAAGCTCCTCTCCCATCAGGCCCCATCTTTTTGCAGCTGCTCCACGAGAGTTTGCTTTTGAGGCTGACGGTCTGATTCTCGATTTTCGAGTCAGGTCCTCTTCAGCTTCAGATGTTCTGGAAGCTCTTGGGCACGTCGCCTGCCAGGTGGCAAGATGGCAGGTGGCGAGATCTCTCGTTGTTTCCATAGCAGCTGGGCCATGGGAGCCGCCCATCTCCCACGCCCCAACCCGGGGCTCATCTGGCTGGGCTGGTGGACTGACTGCACTCGGGGCCTGGATGACATAACCTGAGTCCGGCAAAAACAACCCCACAGCATCCCTGTTAGAGAGTGAGTGCTGGGGCACTGCGCCCCACTTGGCTGCTAGTAACTACGTTCCTTGACTTGCCCAGGATCACAGGGCTCGGCCGGGCCTGGCTGGGCAGGCACCTCAGCCTCCTGCAGCCCTGGTCCAGGTCTCCCTCCTCTTTTCATTGATAACATAGCAACATTGAAAGAGAAACAGTGAAAGGAAAATCTCTCAGATCCCACCACCTTCACACACTTCTACACGTGAGTGTGTGCTAAGTCACTTCAGTCCTGTCCAACTTTTTGCAACTCTATGGACTGTTGCCTGCCAGGCTCCTCTGTCCATGGGATTCTCCAGGCAAGAACACTGGAGTGGGTTCCTATGACCTCCTCCAGGGGATCTTCCTGACCCAGGGATCAAACTCGCGTCTCTTATGTCTCCTGAATTGGCAGGTGGGTTCTTTACTGCTAGCACCACCTGGGAAGCCCTACACATGCACATGTTCTTTAAAAAAACATTCTGATGTGCTAAAATTGTAGAGAACACACACACACATGAGTATAATAAAACTGGGGAAATCTGAATGAGGTCAGTGGATTATATCACTGTCAATATCCCCATTTTGCAAAATGTTACCATTGGGGGAGACTGTAAAAGTGGCAGCTCTCTGTATTATTTCTTACAACGGCATGTAAATCTGTAATTACCCAATAAAACGTCAATTAAAAGAAAAACAATTATATGAAGCTGAAATCCATGAGTAGGCAGCATTTCATGTTAAACCATTTTACACTAAGATGATATTGTAAACATTTCTGCAACCCTGGAAATAACCATCTCCTGTCTGCACAGCATTTCATTGTGAAGGTGTAAAATCCTTTATTTAACCATTCTTCTTACTACATCTTATTTCTTTTTTTTTCTTTTTTGACTGTGCCTTGAAGCATGTGAGATCTTAGTGCCCTGACCAGGGATGGAACACATGCCCCCTGCACCAGAAGTTCAGAGTCCTAACTCCTGGACCACCAGCGTCCTGTTTCTAAATTTTAGACGCTGTCAATAATGCAGTAACGACCATTACTGTGCATATAGCACGTCTCATTCTTTTGAACTACTTCATTAGAATAAATTCCCAGGGAGTGGAAGTACTGGGCTTAAGGAAGGCTGGAGCTCTGTAGTTGTATTGTATTTTATTAATGTTTTGATACCTTTATTATTGCCTTTTCCAACCTACTGACTGGCTTTTTCCCAAGCGAGTGAACATTCCCTGCTGTGCCTTTCAGCATTCAGATTGTAGGAAAGAACCAAGGCCAGCCCCACCTGTTCCTACCCACACAATGTCACCTGGGATTTGAGTGGCAGAATGCAGGGGCAGCAAAGTTCAGCGAGACGAGCTGTCACCGCCCACGAGGGCCTTGGCAGGCATCCCGGGACCTCGCCGATCCAGGTGGGGTGACACCCAAGACTTCCTCCCCCAGCAGGACAAAGCGGCAGAGGCTTGGCGGGGCCTGCGACTTCCCCCCAAACAGAGCAGGCACTTGCTCGGTCTTCGGGGCGCTCCTTTCCTTTCTAGAACTCTGGGATTCGGCTAGGGGCGCCAGGTGGGGAGGACGACAGGCCCACACTTGGGGCAGCAGGGCGAGCCCTGGGCAGCGGCCCTTCTCTAGCTTTCTGCGGGCCTGGGGCCTGCCCCACCCTCCGGGGTGAGCGGCTGCTGCTCGGGGCGCAGGTGGGCACAAGTGTGGGGGCCACTCGCCACACAGCCTGCTGGGAGGCAGGGCCAGCCTCCGCCTGCTGGGGCTGTAGTAGTTCATATTATTTTACCTTAATGAATTGTTTTATTATTCAAAAGTTTGTTTACTTTACACTTTACTTAAAATGTTAATATTTTATTTTATATTATTAAAAATAATTTTATAATTTCACTTTATTTTCATAGTGTTTTATTATTATATTTTTTATTTTTTATTTAATATAAAGTTTTATTAATCTAATTCGATTTGAGGGGGCAGTTAAGATGGCCAGATTAAAAACAGTTGAATTTGAATTTCAGATAAGCAGCAGGTATTTTTTTCTTGTTTAGTACGCCCTATTTAGTATATGTGTGCTCCAAATATTCTCTTGTATTTTTATTTAAATCTGGCAACCCTATGAGTGGCAGAGAGCCTTTCTTTGTAGGGATCGGACTGAGAGCCTCAATACCTGACACAGAGAAACTGAGGCAATTCATGTGAACTGGGGGTGGGCAGGAGGCAGGACTCTGTGTCCCCTAGCTCCTCCCCCGGCTGGCCTGAAGAGCCCCACTGGACTGAACCGACTGCCAGCATCTCTACAGGGGCCAGAGAACAAGATGGCAGGAGTCTGTCCCCCCAGATGTTAGAAGGGGACCAAGTGGCGCTGAAGAGGGAGCACATTGGATTTTCCCAACCATCACCAGCCCACAGCCTCTCAAAGTGTCCCTTGTATCCATCTCCTGTGAGCCTCAATCCCTGAGTGTGGGTCCGGGGTTGTTGGCAACTGTGGAATCCGGGCAAGAGATAGATACTTCAGTTTCTCCATCTGTGAAATGGGGCTATCGTCAGGGTTACACAAAGTGAGTGGTAGGAAAGTGCTTGGTAAACTGCAAAGCACAGATACTCTGCGGTTCGAATATGTTGTACTTTCTCCATCAGTTTTCGGTTAGTCACTAGGTTGTGTCTGACTCTTGGACTGTAGCCCACCAGGCTCCTCTGTCCTTGGGATTTCCCAGGCAAGAATACTGGATTGAGTTGCCATTTCCTTCTCCAGGGGATCTCCCCAACCCAGGAATTGAACCATATACCATCTCTCCTGCATTGGCAGGCAGATTCTTTACCACTGAGCCATCAGGGAAGCCCTGTCAGCTTTACTGTGGTATAACTCACAAACAGCAGCATTCACCAGTTTTAGGTCTTGACCTGTGTGGATGCTTATGGTAGAAATTCAAATAGTGAAGGAGGATACAAGGTAAAATGTCCAAGACAGAACCCTCTCTCCCTCATCTGCAACCTCCAGACCTGCTTCTCAGAGGCAACCAGTTTCTTCTATGTACTTCTGATTTTTTTAAAGCATGTAGCTGCTTTTCAGTGCGTTCGCTTTTGTAAGTGCATATAGGCATATATGTGTATATGTGCGCAACCTTATAGAGCACACGGCGCAGACTTCTGCGCCATGTGTTCTTCACTTGCGAGTGCATGCGGGGGCTCTTTGCCTGCGGCTGTATCCAAAGACAGCTGTCCTGTTGTTCCCAGCGATTTGCTCTTATAAATAATGCTGCAGTGCAATCAATTCCTACAAGTGGAATTGCTGGCTTAATGGAGACATGCGATTCAGAGTTGATAGCTGTTGTCCAGAGCCTCTCAGAATGGCCTCCCATTTCCTTTTCCACAGTCTGCGATTTTGCCTCACCCTCACCAACATCCCCATATTTTTGTCACTCTGATAGGTAAAAATTGGCAACTTATTTTCATTTGTATTTTTAAAATTATGAGTTAGGCTGAGCTTTTCACATATGTTACCCACATGAATCTCCTTTTCTGTTGAGTCACCTTGCCTGTTCTTTCTGCTGGGTTCTTTATCTTTATCTTTTAAGTTCCAAGCATTCTTTGGAGTTAAGGAAATTGGAACATTGTCTTTCGTATTGTAGTAAATATTTCTCCCAATTTTTCAATGGTCTGACTTTCTGTATTTTTGCCAGGAAAGAGTTTTATGCTTTTTAGAATCAAATTAATTAATCATTTCCTTCTCGGTTTATGGAATTAGTACCATGCTTTTCTGCTCTGACATTACAATAGAAATATATTCATGCTTTCTTCTTATGCTTTCATGGTTCAATTTTTACATTTAAATCTTTGACCCACCTGCAGTTTATTCGATGTGAAGGAGAGAGGTATGGATCCGCATTTAATTGTTTTCCAAATGGCCAGCCATTTCCCCAGTACTATTTACTGAGTAATCCATTCTCCTAATCAGGTAATGCCAGCTTTATCATATTCTAAATTTCTACCTATAGGTGAGTCTATTTCTGGACTCTTTATTTTGTTCTATTGATCTTTCTACCTATTCTTATATGTATGCCAAATTGTTTTATTTACCCCAGGTTTATCATGTATTTTTTTCCTACTTAGGTTTTTTTTTTAGAAATTTGCTGGCCATTCTTCACTCATATTTTTTCCCAGATGAATTTTAGTCTTATTTTATCAATATAGTGGGTAGGCAGCCTGAAATATGTATTACACAATGGTTTAATCGCATCGTGGTATGTGATTTGGGGGAAAGGTCGTAGGAATTGGGTGAGTGTAATACACTAGCCCTATAATTCAGAACATTATATCATAGGTATGTGGCAAACGTACAGATAAGCCTAGGGAAACTTCATATTTTCACAATACTGTCTTTTGTTCAAGACCAAACATGTCTTTCCATTTATTCGAGTCTTCCCTTTTGTGCCTCAGAAAAGCTTTTCATTAGATTCATGTTACCTACTTCTGCTTCCCTGGTGGCTCAGACGGTAAAGAACCCGCCTGCAACACAAAAGACCTGGGTTTGATCCCTGGGTGGAGAAGACCCCTTGGAGAAGGCATGGCAACCCACTCCAGTATTCTTGCCTGGAGAATCCCATGGACAGAGGAGCCAGGTGGGCTACAGTCCATGTGGTCGCAAAGAGCTGGATGCGACTGAGCGGCAACATAAGTGACGGTAGAAGTGATGGTATCAGGATAAAAGGTACAGATTGATTACAGCCAGAATGTAAGTGGCACAAATACAGTAACTGGTTTCTTTTACTTGCTTGTTCACAGCCATTGCCTGGAACAGTACCTGGGTCATGGTGGGCACTCTGCAGATGCTTGATGGAATGAATGAATTGGGCATAAAATTGGCATAAGATTGGAGGTTTCAGCAGCATCAAAGGTATTAAGGTGATGTGATTAATTTTTATTCCCTTATTTTATGTCTTCCCCATTGTCTATAATAGAGTTAGGCAACTCCTGGAATGATATTTTTTTTCTCTACGTTTTTGGTCAGAGCGTTTCTGAGGTGGCATTGCACTTGGTGGCCACCAGAGGGCAGGGCTGCCCTACTGTCGGGGACAGTAACCACCAAACCAAGTTTATTCTAAAGCCTGGAAGTCACGTGAAGGTTTAGTTACACCCTGGGGATCTTCCTGGTGACAGGAATCAATCCCACTTCTCCCTCACTCAGATCTCAGCTTCCCAGATTGGAGGCAAAAGCTTAAGTGTGAGGAATACATCCTGTCCCATTGGGTCCTGCACCTTCTCTGAACCAGCTTTTAATTTATTGAGTGCCAAGCCCCTTCTGAGTATCTTCTCTGGGATCAGCAGTCAGTGGGACTTGGTTACCCTCACGAAGCTTGTCCCTTCTGATTATAACCTTCAGATTCACACGGGGAAACTCGGGCCTGGAAAGATGCCAAGCTTGGCAAAAAAAAAAAAAGAGCTTGATTTAGGAACCCATCTTATTTATTTGTGTGTCTATTCAAAAAGCAAGTTGTACTGGTCCGGAAGTCAGGACTTGTGAGAGGATTCATTCATTCTCCCCAAATAAGCATCAGGTCCCTTTTCTGACCAGGTACTGCTCAAGGCCCCAGGGAAGCAGCAGACCCTACCCTCATGAAGCTCACTGTTTGGTGGTGGTGGTGACGGGGGAACAGACAAGGAAACAGAGTGTGAAAGTGGTGATGAGTCCTGTGAAGGAACACAGGTTGGATAAGCGCACTGAGAGTGATGGGCTGGTGGTGCTGTCAGGGAAATCTCCCATGAGGTTAATTTTGAACAGAGACCTCAGTAAAGTGAAGGGGCAGAACGAGTGGCCTTCTGGGAGAAAGCAGCCAGGGACAAGATGTGCAAAGGCCCTGAGGCAGGAGTGTGCTCGGGTGGGAGTGTGTGTGCGGGTGGGGAGCACAGGTCCTGGAGAGGCACAGGACCCCACAGACCCTGCAGGCCATTGTAGACTTTCCCTTCCTCTCTGAGCAGTTGCATTGAGGATAGTCTGTGGAGGCGCAAGGTGGCGGCAGGGGGATTAGTTATCCGGGCGAATTGATGGTGGCTTTACACCCGGAACCCTCAGTAAACGCTTGTTGGACTAAGCTATTCTGGTCTGATTTGGCTTGAAATCATGACTTCCTGGCTCTCTGCAGGGAATGGAAAAAGCACCACAGGAACAAAACCTCCAAAGGAAAAACTGCCCCAATTTTGGTGGTTGGGATAATAAAAAGGGAGAATTTTTTTTTCCCCACTATTCTCCATCAGGAACCAGAATTCTAACAGGGCAAGGCTCCTGGCTAGAAATGCCCAACCAGACCCTGAATTTGGCAGAGTAGCTGTCTGAGTCCAGGGCAGTGAGGTGACTCATCCAGCGTCACAGTGGCCACCTGGGACTCGGGAATGAGGACTCTTGCCTTGCACTGTGTATCTCTAACTGCTTCCTTCCTTTTCCCAGGCTCCCAGATGGGCTCTTCTCTGTTCCCACAGCATGAGTCGCCCCTGGCCTGGGATCCTGCCAAGGTCTGGCTACTCGCCAGCTTGGCCAAGTTGCTCCCAGCCTCCCCAACCTTGCCCTGTTCTTCCCAGGACCCCCAGCTAGCTCTGGTCCTCTTTCCACTTGGCTGACTCCCTGGTTCTCTCACTCCTGATTCAGAGCAGAAATAGATTTGATCCATGGCTGATGCTGTCATGAAGTGCTGATGAGAGAGAGTACTTGCAGTGTCTGTCAAAATTATAAGTGCCATGTCCTTAGACCTAGAATCCCCCTGCAGGATTTATCCTGTGGAGACACATGGAGACTCTTGCCCAGGGATTGCCATGGAGGGCCCTGCATTGTGAAATAGCCCCCTCTGAAGTGACCCCTCTTGAAAGTCCCTTGGACTGCAAGGACATCCAACCAGTCCATCCTAAAGGAAATCAGTCCTGAATATTCATTGGAAGGACTGATGTTGAAGCTGAAGCTCCAATACTTTGGCCACCTGATGTGAAGAACTGACTCACTGGAAAAGACCCTGATGCTGGGAAAGATTGAAGACGGGAGGAAAAGGGGACAACAGAGGATGAGATGGTTGGATGGTATCACCGATGCGATGGACATGAGTTTGAGTGAGCTCTGGGAGTTGGCGATGGATAGGGAGGCCTGGCGTGCTGCAGTCCATGGGGTCGCAAAGAGTCACACATGACTGAGTGACTAAACTGACTAACTGAAGTGACCCCTACATCCGGTGACTCTGCCACCCAAGCCCTGAATGTGGCTGTTGCTCTAGACACAAGGCCTCTTCCCTCTCTCCCTTTCTGGGTGGGTCTCATTCAACCAACTGCTTTTCTTGTTGTTGCTGGCTCCGCTGGGTCTTTGTTGCTGTGTGCGGGCTTCCTCTAGTTGCGGTGAGTGGGGAATGCTCTTTGTTGAGCTGCGCAGGCTTCTCTTTTTTCAGACTCTAGGCACACAGGCTTAGTTGCTCCTTGGCATGTGGGATCTTCTCAGACCAGGGATCCATCCCGTGTCCCCTGCGTGGGTTGCTCAATCATGTCCCACTCTTTGCCACCCTATGGACTGTAGCCTGACAGATTCCTCACCAAGTTCCTCTGTCCATGGGATTTCCCAGGCAAGAACACTGGAGTGGGTTGCCATTTCTTCCTGCAGGGGATCTTCCCAACACAGAGGTCAAACCCATGTCTCCTGCATTGTCAGGCAGATGCTTTACCACTGAGCCACCTGGGAAGCCCCCTGCATGGGTACTGATGCACTTATGCACCGATAAGTATCAGGGAATTTCCACCCAACTGTCCTTTTATTTTTTATTTTTCAGATATAATTCACATACCATAATATTTGCCATTCTGAAGTGTGTATTTCAGTGGTTTTTAGTGTATTCGCCAGGTTGTACGGCTATCACCACTGTATCATTCCAGGACATTTTCGTTACCTGCAAAAGGAACCCTGCACCCATGAAGGGTCAGCCACCCCTGTTACCCTCTCCCCTCAGCCTTAGGCAGCTGCTAATCTGTTTTCTGTCTCCGTGAATATGCCTGTTGTGTACATTTCCTGTAAATGGAATCTTATGACAGTGGGCCTTTGTGTCTGACTTCGTTCACGTAGCGTATCGTTTTTGAGGTTCACCCATGTTGTAGCGTGTATGAGTACTTCATTCCTTTTTTGTGTCCAAATAAAGTGTCATTGTATACCATAAATGTAAATCATATTTTGTTTACCCATTCATCAGTGGATCGGTATTTGGATTCTTCGTTTTTTTAGCTATCAACATTACCATGAATAACGTTGCTGTGAACATTTGTGTACAAGTGTTTGTTTGAATATGTTTTCAGTTCTCCTGGGTCTATACTTAGGGATGGATTGAATGGGTCATTTGATAACTCCCTGTTTCACTTAAAAAAAAAAAATATTTGGCTGCACAGGGTCTTAGCTGTGGCATGTGGGATCTATTAATAGATCCCTGACCAGAGCTGGAACCCAGGCCCCCTACATTGAGAGCATGAATTCTTAGTCACTGGACCACCAAGGAAGTCCCTCTGCTTCACTTCTTGAGGAACTGATGAACTGTTTTCCAACCAGCCACACCATTTTACATCCCCACCCACAGTGTGTGAGGCTTTCAACCCCCGGCGTCTTAAAGGTCCCCACCGGGATGCACTGTCTCCTTTGTTGGGATGAGTGACAAGCAACTGTGCAAGCCAGACGCTTGGGAACCATTCTTCAAACCGCCTGCATTCTTGACCCCTTCAGCCAATAAGTTCTCTCAATTCTACCTCAGCAAATAAGCCTCAAGCCTGTCAGTCCCTCCATCTCCAGGCACACACCCTGTCCACCAACATGACTCACTCAAACAGCCTATGTGTCTCCTCTTGGGATCCTCACCTCCAACTTGCTCCCTCCATTCTATTCTCTAGCAGAGTCACTTCTTCTTTTTTTTTTTTTTTAGAGTCACTTCTTTAAAATAAATTTTTGCATATTTCGTCTTTAACTGTAGGATAATTACTTTACAATATTGTGATTTTTTTGCCATACATCAACATGAAACGGCCACAGGTATACATAAGTCCTTTCCGTCTTATACCCCCTGCCACCTCCCTCTGCTTTTATACACCCCTCACACCTCTGCCTCCCACCACTAAAGTAAATTTTTAAACGTTTAAGTAAGAGAATCCCCTGGCAGTTTAGTGATTAGGACTTTGCACTTTTACTGTCGAGAGAGCATTCAACCCTGGTTGGGGAACTAAGATTCCACAAGCTTCAAGGTGAGGTCAAACATAAAAAAATAAAGATAAATTTTAAAAATAAAAGATTTAAGTAAAATACATTGTGTTTCTGCTCTGTCCTATCTGACACTTTTCGACCTTATAGACTGTAGCCCACCAGGCTCTTCTGTCCATGGGAATTTTCCTAGCAAGAATATGGGAGTAGGTTGCCATTTCCTCCTCCAGGGGATCTTCCCAACCCAGGAATCAAACCTATGTCTCCTGCGTCTCCTGCATTGAGAGGCAGATTCTTTACCACCGAGCCACCTGGGAATCCCCAAAGGTATACATACACATGGTAAAAAGAATCAACTATTTTCAGATAATACAATGGCCAACAAGGCCCTCCCTGCTCTGACTGCCAGTTACCTGCCTGGCCTCAACTCCTTCTTTTCTCCCTGGCTCACTACAGTCCAGCCTCCCAAGTCTCCTCACTGTCCCTTAAACCCATCAGGAGTACTCCTACTGCAGGGCCTTTGCACGTGTGGTTCCCTTTGCTTGGTATGGTACACTCTCTCCTCTGCCTCCTTCACCTCTTTATTTAAACATCACTAAGCAATACCATCTCTGGCCCATCTTCTAAAACTGTAACCCTCCTTCTCTTATTTCATCTTTCTCTCCTGTTTTTTTTTTTTTTATCCCCCATAGCACTTAACCACCCTGTATCCTACATTTTTTGGTGGGGGTGTTCGTGCGCCTGCTAAGTCGCTTCAATTGTGTCCTACTCGTTGTGACCTTATGGACTGTACTCCACCAGGCTCCTCTGTCCATGGTATTCTCTGGGCAGGAATACTGGAGTGGGTTGCCATGCCCTTCTCCAGGGGGTCTTCCCCACCCAGGGACTGAACCCATATCTCTTAGTCTCCTGCATTGGGAGGCGAGTTCTTTACCACTACTGTCGGGGTGCTGCTCCTTAACTTCTTGCAGGATCTTAGTTCCCTGACCAGGGATGAAACCCATGTCTTTGGCAGGGGAAGTGCAGAATCCAAACCACTGAAGCACCAGGGAATTCCCCTGTATCCTACTCTGGATTTTTCTTATTTATTATCTCTGTTTCTAGAAGATAAACTCCATTTTTTGGCTGTTTTGTTTACTTCCATATCCCTAGTGCCTTGAACAAGACCTGTCAGCCAAGTAGCTCAGTAGATACCTGTTGAATGAATAAATGAATGACAGAAACTCAACTATTCTGCCTCTTATGTCTTTCCCCTCTTCCAGTTCTCTACCTCAGGGGTAACCATTCTCCATTGTTCACCTGTTTCTCTAAATAATGTGCAGCTGCTGCTATTTCTGACTTACTGATTTTAAACATCTATCAACTTCCTCTGACCCGGCTACCTCTTTCCATGATCCCCAAACTGATATTTTACATTTAGTTAAATCATTAGGACTATGGAAATATCGTTCACTGCAAAGACTGATTTGCCCCCTTGTTATGTTTCCTTAGTACTCTTGCCTGGAAAATCCCATGGACGGAGGAGCCTGGTGGGCTGCAGTCCATGGGGTCGCTAAGAGTCGGACATGACTGAGTGACTTCACTTTCACTTTTCACTTTCATGCATTGGAGAAGGAAATGGCAACCCACTCCAGTGTTCTTGCCTGGAGAATCCCAGGGATGGAGGAGCCTGGTGGGCTGCCGTCTATGGGGTCACACAGAGTCTGACACGACTGAAGCGACTTAGCAGCAGCAGCGGTATGTTTCCTTCCTTAAACAGCTTTTTCTTTTCCTAGAGCTTCTGTTTGCCTGTGTCATTCCCTGTGATGTTTATTATTATCACCATTCTAATCCTGATCAGTTTTGAGTGTGGCACTATATTAGAGATTCTAAGTTTTTTTTCCCCCCTCCATGGTGTTTATCACAATTTGTAATTATGTATTTACTTGATTCCAAATAGGAAAAGGAGTTCGTCAAGGCTGTATATTGTCACCCTGTTTATTTAACTTATATGCAGAGTACATAATGAGAAACGCTGGACTGGAAGAAACACAAGCTGGAATCAAGATTGCCGGGGGAAATATCAATAACCTCAGATATGCAGATGACACCATCCTTATGGCAGAAAGTGAAGAGGAACTCAAAAGCCTCTTGATGAAAGTGAAAGTGGAGAGTGAAAAAGTTGGCTTAAAGCTCAACATTCAAAAAAAGAAAAAAAAAAAAGCTCAACATTCAGAAAACGAAGATCATGGCATCCGGTCCCATCACTTCATGGGAAATAGATGGGGAAACAGTGGATCCAGTGTCAGACTTTATTTTTCCGGGCTCCAAAATCACTACAGATGGTGACTGCAGCCATGAAATTAAAAGACGCTTACTCCTTGGAAGGAAAGTTATGACCAACCTAGATAGCATATTCAAAAGCAGAGACATTACTCTGCCAACAAAGGTTCGTCTAGTCAAGGCTATGGTTTTTCCTGTGGTCATGTATGGATGTGAAAGTTGGACTGTGAAGAAGGCTGAGCGCTGAAGAATTGATTCTTTTGAACTGTGGTGTTGGAGAAGACTCTTGAGAGTCCCTTGGACTGCAAGGAGATCCAACCAGTCCATTCTGAAGGAGATCAGCCCTGGGATTTCTTTGGAAGGAATGATGCTAAAGCTGAAACTCCAGTACTTTGGCCACCTCATGCGAAGAGTTGACTCATTGGAAAAGACTCTGATGCTGGGAGGGATTGGGGGCAGGAGGAGAAGGGGACAACAGAAGATGAGATGGCTGGATGGCATCACTGACTCGATGGACGTGAGTCTGAGTGAACTCCAGGAGTTGGTGATGGACAGGGAGGCCTGGCGTGCTGCGATTCATGGGGTTGCAAAGAGTCAGACACAACTGATCGACTGACCTGATCTGACCTGATTTACTTGATTGTTTACTTTCTTAAATATCTGTCTCTCTTTGGAACATAAGCTTCTAGAATAAAGCCTGTTTTGCTTACTAGGGTATTCCCTGCACCCAGTACTAATAGATCCTCAGTATGTATTTACTGAATAAACGAACGGCAAAAACTGGCAACATATATGGCCACCAGTGACTGGTTGGTTAGGCAAATTATAGAACCTATCTCTAATGGATAGTATTCAGTATTTAGAAACAAGGAGCTATGAAGGCTGCATATTCTTTCAGATCATCACTGTTTTGGTTCTTATTGCTGCTAAATCTCCTAAATTTTGCAGCTTCAAAGTAACTACTTTATTACTCTCAAGGATTCTGTGTGTCAGGAACTGACCTCCGCATTGCTTTCAAAACATAACCTAACTTGTGTTTTGTCTTATAAGACTGAAATATGGCTATTGCAGAAAAGCCAGAAAATGTAAACAAAAGATCAAATAGAAAAGGCTTGATAGTCTTCCTCCTCTAGCAATGAGCACTGTTAGTATCTCCAGCGTCTCCGCTCCAGACTCTGTGTTTGTTTTCTCGTAATTCCTCCAGGCTTAAACAAATGTATATACAAATCCATGGTGCTGGGCTGTGATCCGTATTTTCTACTCGCCAACACACTGTGGCTGTCTTTTTGTATCAGTAGAACCAACCCCAGCTTCTTTCCTCTAAAACACTTCATAACATCATTTTATGTTTGTTCATTTGTTCTTGTTTTTTGGCTGTGCCAGGTCTTAGTTGCAGCATGTGGGATCTAGTTCCCTGACCGAGGTTTGAACCCGGGCCCTCTGCACTGAGAGTGTGGAGTCCTAGCCACCGGACCACCAGGGAAGCCCCTGTTCTTTTCTTCACTGAACAAATGCCTGCTGTGTGCCAGACCCTGTTCTATGTGTTCAGTGTGTTGTGTTGAAGGAGCAGATGTCTGCTCTGTCCTTGTGGGGCTTACAGTCACTCCAACATGTGGAAGCACTGTGGCTTATCAAGCCAGTCCCCAGTTGATGAGTATTTAGGTGGTTTTTATTTTTTCCTCTTACAAACACAAAAGCCCTCCTTTATATATCTTCGTGTACATTTTCATGCCTTTTCTTTTCTAAAATGTAAAAAATTATTTTATTTTTAATTGAAGGATGATTGCTTGACAATGATGTGTTTGTTTCTGCCATGCAACAGCTTGAATCAGTCTTAAGCATTTTTGTATCCTGCTTCCCATGAGCCTTCCTCCCCACCCCCTCCCCATCCCACTCATCTGACTTGTTGCGGGGCTGGACTCCCTGTGCTATAAAGCCGCTTCCCACTAGCTGTCTATTTCACACACGGTGGTGTGTATATGTCGATGCCACTCTCTGAATTTATCCCACTCTTTCCTTCCCCCACTGTGTCCACAAGCCCATTCTCTACATCCACATCTCTATTCCTGCCCTGCAAATAGGTTCATTGTACCATTTTTCTAGATTCCATATATCTGCATTAATATATGATATTTGTTTTTCTCTCTCTGACTTCACTATGTGTAACAGGTTCTATGTTCATCCACCTCACTACAACTGACTCACATTCATTCCTCTTTATGGCTGAGCAATATTCCATTGTATATATGTACCACAACTTCTTTACCCATTCATCGGTTGATGGACATCTAGGTTGCTTCCACGTCCTGGCTATTTCCTTAGCATAGAATCATAGAAGTGAGACCTCTATGGCAAAGGGCAGGCACTTTGGCAATATGGAGATGCAAAACCAGGTTGATGTTCAGCCAAGTTGCTTCAATTTACTGACTCCCCCACCCATGCCCAGTCATGAATGCAGTTGTTATTCAGTCACTAAGAGAATCCATTTTTTGCCTCTCCCCTGGCCCCGGGTATCAGCACACTTGAGCATTTCCGTGGATCTGAAAAGTGGGAAATAACTGTCGCTGACTTACCTTCCCGTCGTGTCCTGTGTGGACACGGTGGCTGGGACTCCAGAAGCGTCTTGAATATGGTGGCTGAGCCTTGATCTGTTTTTTGTTTCTGGTGACCTTCTTGTTCACACCCACTGGTGCTTTGGTCTCTCTGAACATACTGTCAGCCCTCTTAGGGAACAGGCTGTCTTTCTGATCCCCTTCCTGGTCTTTACAGAGAGTCCAACTGTGTTAAACACACAGCTCCTGCTTTGCTTTAGATTCCCCCAACCCCTCCATCCTCCTTGCTCTGCATTTGTCCCCAGCGGCTCAGAACCTCACTCTCCTGTCACCTGTAGCCTTGAAAGACTGATGTCAGTTAAAGCCCTCTCTTCAAGGTCATGGATGAGAGTATTTCCAGAGACCAAACAGACTTTGCTCAGACCCCCTGAGCCCCACCGTTGAGGCTGGGCCCTTCTTACTGTCACACCAGGGTCTGGCTTGTGACTACACGCTCCCTTCCAGATGGTGCCACACCTTTACTGAGGCGCCTCTGGGGGAGAAGACACGTGACAGAGGCCTCAAGTGTGATAAGATGGGACTCAGCTGCACCAACACCGACCCTTCAAGGCCCTGTCCTTCACTCCTTAAGACGAGGCCTTGACCTGAAGGATCATTATGGGGTGGGGGGCTTCAGACACCACGCCAGGAGGTGAAAGAGGGAGCGTTGTATTCATTTTGTGTGTCCTTCATTTAAAATTTATTATTAATAAAATTTCTTTCTTACAAAAGGACTATATGCTTATTTTAGAGAATTTGGAAAATTTAGAGACACGTGAAAGGAAGAAAACAAAATTTCCCAGTAGTCCCTGAGTAAGCACTGTTAGCCTGGGATGCGTGTCCTCTGGAGCATCTAATTCTCTTCTGTACACTCTGTCAAAACGGTGAAAATGGTGTCAAAACACCATAGATACTGATTTATCACTTGCTGTTTATTACTTAATAACAGCTTGAATGTCTTGCCATGTCATTACAGGGTTTTCTATTGTGGGAGGGACTTCTGGACCCTCAGACCTGCAGCAACCTTCTCATCCACTTAGATTGCTGGCCCTGCCCTCTGGCCCCAGGTTCCCCCACCCTCCCACTCCTCTGGGCTGTACATAAGGCCAGTCTCAGGACTGGGGGAGGGTGCATGTCCCTTTCCCTCCCCTCAAAACCTCGAGGTTGAGTCTGTCCTTCCAGATGGCCAAGCAGACTCCCAAGTCGGGGGAGCAGGGGAGGTGGGTTGCAGAGGAGAGACCGCAGGGTCTCTGAGAACTTCTGAGAGGCACCGCCATCCCAGCTCCGCCTCCCTTCCTTTACCCCCACCTGCAGCCCTCTGCTCTTCACATCCCATTACCCTGGTCTGGCCATCATTAGCGTCTAAAACATTCACAGGGCCATGAGTCACCGGGCTCCCAGGCCTTTGTCATCCATCCACTTGAGTGGAACGCAGTGGGCTGAAGGCCGCGGACACAATGGCAAATGGCTCCCCGCCTGCGCTGATGCAGCCCCTTGGGCTCCCCTGAAAGCCTCTCCCCTCCTCGAACTCACCGCCCCTCCAGCTCCATCTGGGAAACCTGCCTCTTTAACTCAGGGCCCAGCACACCACTTCCCCTCTCAGCTCCTGAGCTTTTTAAAAGCAGCAGGAGACGATGTACCCCATTTGTGCCCCCCCACCCCCAACGCCCCACTGCTGCGGCCCTCCCTCCACCCCCTCCCCATTTAGGCCTGTGGAACGGAGGCAGCAGTTGCCCAACGAGAGGCCACGTCTTTGTCAGGGGGAGGCAGGGCCTGGTGGATCCTCTCTCTCCCTTTGGCTTCAGCTGAGAAGCCAGGGCCCTTTGATGACATTTGTTTCCTCTCAGTGATGGTCCCAGGGCCAGTGTTTTCAAGGCCTGGATGGCAAATGGTCCCCAGAAAGACCAAGTCGTGATGAGAGCTTGGAATTTTCAACCCCACTCTTCACCCTTGAGAGAAGGGAGAGGGGCTGGAAATGAAGTTTCCTGCCTACGTGAGGAAACCTCCATAAAATCCCAACAGTGCAAGGTTTGGGAAGCTTCTAAGCTTCTAAGGGGGCTGCACCCCGACTCCACAGGGACAGAAGCGCCTGTGCTCGTGACCCTCCCAGACTTCACCCTGCGTATCCCTTCATCTGGTTGTTCATCTGTGTCCTTTACCACACCCTTTGATCAGCTGGTAAATGTGTTTCCCTGAGTTCCGTGAGTGGCTCTAGCAAATGAATCAAACCTGAAGAGGGAGTCACCAGAATCTTCGTTTTTTAGCCAAACTGGACAGAAGTTGTGGGGAACTTGGGGACCGACTACTTACAATCGGCATCTGAAGTCGGGTGGCAGCAGTCCTGTGGGTGGGACTGAGTCTTTAGCCTGTGGGATCTGACACTATCTCCAGGTAGCGAATTGAGTGAAATTGTAGGATGCTCTGCTGTTGTAGAGAACAACATCAGCCACGTGTGGGGAAAACCCCCCACGTATTTGGTCATCGGAAGTGTTAGCAGTGAAGTGTTCAGTGTGAGTAATAAAGGAAACACACAGGAAAGAGCGACAGGAGGGGAAAACTGGGTGGTTTTTCTTGCACAAAGGGATGAAAGGTCCCATCTTTGTACCTGGAGGATTCCCTCCTCTTTAGCTATGTTGAAAGACAATGCATGGCTTTCTCTGTAGTCACTTCTCTGTCTTTCAAAAAATCACCCCCCTTTTAGTAACAGTTTACACTGAGATATAATTCACATCCCATACAATTCACACACTTAACGTGTACAATAAAGTGACATTTATAATATTCAGAGCTGTGCAACCATTACCACAATCAATTTTAGAACATCTTCATCACTTTAAAAAGAAACCTCATACCCATTAGCAAACACTCCTTATTTTTCCCAGCATCCCCAACCCCTGGCACCTATGAATCTACTTTCTGTCTCTACGGATTTGCCTCTTCTGGGCGTTTCATGTAAATGGGATCTCACAGTATGTAGCTTTTACTATCGTGTCTCTTCCAATTAGCATAATGTTTTAAAATATTCATCCATGTTGTAGCATCTATTTTTACTTCATTTCTTTTTGTTGCTAAATAATATTCCATTGTGTGGATATACCACATTTTGCTTATTCACCAACTGATGGACTTTTGGGATGTTTCCACTTTTAGATACTATGAATAACACAGCTATGGATATTCATGTATAAGCTTGGGGGTATATATCTGGGGGTGGATTTGCTGGGACATATGGTAACTCTATATTGTTAAAAGATAAACCAAGGCATGTTAAAAATTTTAAGAGTTTACTTGAGCAAAAATTGATTTGATTAGGCAGCATCCAAATCTAGCAGCTAAAGAGGACGTCTGAGGAACTGTCCAAAATAAAAGACTTTTGGACTTCCTTGGTGGTCCAGTGGTTAAGAATCCAATTGCCACTGCAGGGGACGTGGGTTCGATTCCTGATTTGGGAAGATTCTGCTTGCCGTGCAGCAACCAAGCTGTGTAGCAAGAAAGCTGTGTACTGTAACTACTGAGCCTGTGCTCTAGAGCCCATGTTCTGCAACAAGAGAAGCCACCGCAAGGAGAAGCCTGCAAACTGCAAAGAAGACTCAACGCAGCCATAAATAAATAAATAAACAAAATATAAAGCTTTTATGTCAGAAGGGATTGGGAACAAAGAGATTACACTATCAAAAAGCAGGTTGGTTGCTGCAAAGTTACTTCCCTTTAGGGGATGGCTAGGGTCCATCAGGCAGATGACCAAATTAGTGCTGGTCAGGTGATTTCTGAATTCCTGATTGACTGGTTTAAGATCCCATTTCTGGGAAACCTGAAACTAATTAAGTCTTGGTTTGGTGACATGGAGCTTAGCATAAGCAACTCCATCTTGGGCCTATTGTCTTGTTTTTAACAAATGTTTAACTTTTGGAAGAACTGCAAACTATTTTCCAAAGCAGCTACATTATTTTGGTATGGTATGGACCTAACAGAAGCAGAAGATATTAAGAAGAGGTGGCAAGAATATACAGAAGAACTGTACAAAAAAAGATCTTCATGACCCAGATTATGACGATGGTGTGATCATTCACCTAGAGCCAGACATCCTGGAATGCGAAGTCAAGTGGGCTTTAGGAAGCATCACTATGAACAAAGCTAGTGGAGGTGATGGAATTCCAGTTGAGGTATTTCAGATCTTAAAAGACGATGCTGTGAAAGTGCTGCACTCAATATGCCAACAAATTTGGAAAATGCAGCAGTAGCCACAGGACTGGAAAAGGTCATTTTTCATTCCAATCCCAAAGAAAGGCAATCCCAAAGAATGCTCAAACTACCGCACAATTGCACTCATCTCACATGCTAGTAAAATAATGCTCAAAACTTTCCAAGCCAGGCTTCAACAGTACGTGAACTGTGAATTTCCAGATGTTCAAGCTGGATTTAGAAAAGGCAGAGGAATCAGAGATCAAATTGTCAACTTCTGCTGGATCATTGAAAAAGCAAGAGGGTTCCAGAAAAACATCTACTTCTGCTTTATTGACTATGCCAAAGCCTTTGACTGTGTGAATCACCACAAACTGGAAAATTCTGAAAGAGATGGGAATACCAGACCACCTGACCTGCCTCTTGAGAAATCTATATGCAGGTCAGGAAGCAACAATTAGAACTGGACATGGAACAACAGACTGGTTCCAAATAGGAAAAGGAGTATGTCAAGGCTGTATACTGTCACCCTGCTTATTTAACTTATATGCAGAGTATAT
Organism: Bubalus kerabau; assembly: GCF_029407905.1. Classification (NCBI taxonomy): domain Eukaryota; kingdom Metazoa; phylum Chordata; class Mammalia; order Artiodactyla; family Bovidae; genus Bubalus; species Bubalus kerabau. The sequence continues at coordinate 76,971,113 of NC_073634.1, forward strand.
CATGAGAAACGCTGGGCTGGATGAAGTGCAATCTGGAATCCAGATTGCCGGGAGAAATATCAATAACCTCAGATATGCAGATGACACCACCCTTTTGGTAGAAAATGAAGAAGAACTAAAGAGCCTCTTGATGAAAGTGAAAGAGGAGAGTGAAAAAGTTGGCTTAAAGCTCAACATTCAGAAAACTAAGATCATGGCTTCTGGTCCCATCACTTCATGACAAATAGATGGGGAAACAGTGGAAACAGTGGCTGGCTTTATTTTTGGGGGCTCCAAAATCACTGCAGATGGTGATTGCAGCCATGAAATTAAAAGATGCCTACTCCTTGGAAGAAAAGTTATGACCAACCTAGACAGCATATTCAAAAGCAGAGACGTTACTTTGCCAACAAAGGTCTGTCTAGTCAAGGCTATGGTTTTTCCTGTGGTCATGTATGGATGTGAGAGTTGGACTATAAAGAAAGCCGAGAGCCGAAGAATTGATGCTTTTGAACTGTGGTGTTGGAGAAGACTCTTGAGAGTCCCTTGGACTGCAAGGAGATCCAACCAGTCCATCCTAAAGGAAAGTATTCCTGAATATTCATTGGAAGGACTGATGCTAAAGCTGAAACTCCAATCGTTTGTCACCTGATGTGAAGAACTGACTCATTGGAAAAAACCCTGATGCTGGGAAAGATTGAAGGTAGGAGGAGAAGGGGACAACAGAGGATGAGATGCTTGGATGGCATCACTGACTCAATGGACATGAGTTTGAGTAAACTTTGGGAGTTGGTGATGGATAGGGATGGCTGGTATGCTGCAGTCCATGGGGTTGCAAAGAGTTGGACATGACTGAGCGACTGAACTGATACTGATACATTATTTTACATTCCAACCAGTCACAAAACTCCCATTTAAGAGTAAATCTACTATAAGATCTTATTTACTATCTTGAAATTTATACGTAAGATAACCTTCCCACACCCATCATGAATAGAAAATATTTCAATATAAAGACCCAACTACAGTGTAAAGGAGAAATAAAAGGAACATAATAGATACATTAAAGAAATGTGATCCTGGACTCAAAGACAGGCTTTCTTGGGTGACTTAGAAACTGGCCTTGGAGGTGGCTCCCCCAGAGGGTTTGCTGAAAGCTGGAACCCCAGCTCCATATCTCTGGCATCAAAGACACCAGCCCAGGGGACATTTTGAAGGAAACCACTTTCGTCTGATGTAAAGGTTTTGGCCAATTTGTTAAAAAAAAAAAAACCGCCTTTCAGACATCCTTGCACGACTCAGATCACATGCTCACACGCGTGTGCAGGCGCAGATGCAGAGTCACGGACTTGTGGCCATGGCAGGGCAGGTCACGATGCACCAGCTCTGTGCGGGCCTGGCGTCACTCCCCCAGGGCAACCAGACATGGGGGCTCTCTGGGGCTCAGGCTGGCTGCTTGAGGATTTGCTGTCCAGGTTGCTCTGAGGAGAGCGTGGAAATGGAAGTCAGGCCCCCAGCAGGCAGGGCGCAGAGATGGCACTGAGCTGAGTGCCTGTTAAAAAGGCCACTTCAGCCCCTTCCATGCAGCCTTTGTTGGCTTGAGAGGAAGGAGGATGGTTCCGGGGGCTCTGAATGCACTAATGGATGTGCATTATCAGCGTCCTTCCTGGCCACGTGGCACTCTCCCCACCTCCACCCCTGGCTGGAGAGCTCTGCATTCTTCTGGAAAAGTGACTGTCATTCTGGAGGCCCTAACAAAGGCATTTCCCCACAAAAGGACCATTAAGACCACCACCACGTCAGTCGGTGGCTGCTGGCGCCTGGGTTCTGGAGTCTGTTGTGTTCTCAATGTCCACGACACCTTCAGCCAAGACCCCACCTTCAAGAAGTCTGCTTTGATTGCAGAGGAACAACTCCTCCGTTTGAAAAAAAGGAATGAGGGTAGGGAACAGTCCTTTTTTTAAAAAAATTAGTTTATTTTTCGCTGTGCAGGATCTTCACTGCTGCACGCAGGCTTTCTCTAGTTGCAGTGAGCAGAGGCTACTCTCTAATTGCAGTGCGTGGACTTCTCATTATGGTGTTTTCTCTTGTGGAACACAGGCTCTAGAAGTTTGGACTCAGTAATTGTGATCCATAGGCTTACCTGCTCCGCAGAATGTGGAATCTTCCCAGACCAGGGATGGAGCCCGTGTTCCCTGCATTGGCAGGTGGATTCTTATCCAGTGGACCACCAGGGAAGTCCCAGGGAGCTGTTCTAAAGGAACACACACATGGTTCCATGTGGCCATACACTCATGAATAGTGCCGGGGAGGAGAGCCTGACATTTCTAACCCAGGACTGTGAACCCAAACTCACAGGCCCCTCTCCTGCAGGTGTTACTGGGTATAGAGAAGCAATTGCAGGGTGCTCTTTGCCTGGGGCTGGCCACTTGCAGGCTGCTGGACCCCCAAGGTAGCTCTGACCAGGAAAAGAGTGGATAATCAGTCAAGGGACTCCATGGGCTTCCTTTGGAATTTGGAGAGGAGAGAACAGAGAATTGACTGGCCCCTGCAAGGGCATTCAAGTAGAAATTTAGAGAAAAATAAGGCATAAGGGAGACCCAAGGGACTGATGAACAGAAAGGGCTCAGCTCCTTGGCCCGGGGGGCTCTGCTGTCTCCACTCTAGGCCATGTTCTGTGAGACTAATTATCATCCACTACAGAGTATGGCTCTAGATCTGAGCTTAAAACCATAGAACATCAGGGACTTCCCTGGTGGTTCAGTGGTTAAGACTCCCTGTTCCCAATGCAGGAGGCCCTGGATCAATCCCTGGTCATGGAACTAGACCCCATATGCCTCAACTATGAGTTCTTAGGCCACAACTAAGACCCGATGCAGTCAAACAAATAAATAAGTGTAAATATTAAAAAAAACAAACATAGACCATCAGGCCTGGAAGGGATTGAGGGGCCCTCTTGTCCACATCCCTAGTCCCGGGCTCTGTTCAGATAAAGAGCCTGAGACCCAGAGGGGAGGCACCGTCCAGCGACAGGGCTCGGGCTGGAACCCGGGTGGGCTGCCCTCCTGCTGCCCCTGCCTGCACTCTTGACTCCACTTTGGGCCTGAAGGGAGCTGCAGACCAGTTCCCTGGAGGGTCATGGACACCCGTTTCCCAGCGCCTCTGACCCTGCCCCCCTGCCCCCAGCAACCAGGGCATCTAGACGGAGGTCCAGGAGGTTGCAAGGGTGCAGGCATTAGTAGATAAAAGCAGTCTCAAGAGTCTCTTCATGAGGCTCCTTTGGCTGTAATAAAGCAAATTAAAACCCCATTCAAAGGTCAATTGAAATCACTTCCATTCCCATTCTTTGCACAAATTGATTCCTCTTTGCCCCCTTGGGGTCAGACTGAAAGCTGTTGAAATGGTCCAGCCACAGTGCTGAATGGGGGCGTGCAGTGAGTGAAAGGGCCTCTGAGTGGGAGTGTGTTGCTGGGGATAAAGGGGGCTGGTGGGACCCTCCCCCAGTCCCTGGGCCATCTGGGGCCCGGGAGACCTTCTTCTCCATGGTGCTCCAGACTTCAGGGTCCTTTGTTGGGGACTAGCCCTACCTCTGCTGCCTGACTCCCATCAGGCTCCCTTCGGAAGAATTTATAATTCGTGTTTCTAGTGACAAGAATCTAATGGTATTATAATAATAGTTTTAATTTCTCACATTTGCTTATGAGTCTATTTACTTATAGCTGTGTCAGGTCTTAGTTGCGGCATGCAGGATATTTAACTGTGGCATGCGGGCTCTCTAGTTGAGGCACACTGGCTCAGCAGTTGTGGCAGGCAGGCTTAGATGCCTTGTGGCATATGGGATCTTAGTTCCCCAACCAGGAATTGAACATGCGTCCCCTGCATTGGATGATAGATTCTTAACCACCTGACCACCAGGAAAGTCCCTGCTCATGAGTCTTAAGCACTGTGGGCTGAAGCTTTGGAGGTGCCCATGACTGAGCGACTTCACTTTCACTTTTCACTTTCCTGCATTGGAGAAGGAAATAGCAACCCACTCCAGTGTTCTTGCTGGAGAATCCCAGGGACAGCGGAGCCTGGTGGGCTGCCATCTATGGGGTCGTACAGAGTTGGACACAACTGAAGCGACTTAGCAGCAGCAGCAGCAGCAGCAGAGAAACTCAAAGAATTTGAATAACTTGCCCAAGGTCACAGAGCTCATGGTTTCTCCCTCCAAACCAAACTGCCCCTTTAGGCTTCTCCAGATCACTGAAGGCCCCACACCTCATCTAGCTGCTCAAGCCAGAAATTTGAACCATGTTTAACCCCACCCCCTCCTTTGCTTCATTTCCACATCTGCTCCAAGTACTATTGATTCTGACCCCCCCCTCCAAAGAGGCCATTGGTTGCTTGCTCTCTGATTGGTTCTCGATCCCTAAAAGCTGTCTTTTCAAGAAATTGTACTGGATCCTGTCATTCTGTTGTTTAAAACCCAGAAATGGTTGTCCTCTGTGCTTGGCATAAAATCTAAGTTGTCATCTGACCACCTTCACAGTCTCCAAGGCCTGACCCCTTGTGTCCCTCATTCCAAGGATTGCTCCCTTTCCCTGCTTCCTCTCCAGCAGCACCAGGAACCCCTTCTCTTCTCTGCCCCAGGGTCTTTGCACAGGCTTCCTTCTGCTACGAAGCCTTTCCCCTCCCCATCCTTCATAGTCTTTATCATTATTGTTGTTGTTTAGTTACTAAGTCATGTCCCACTCTTTTGTGACCCCATGGACTGTAGCCTGCCAGGCTTATTTGTCTATGGGTTTCCAGACAAGAATATGTATTTATCACAACTTGAAATTATTTGTGGACTACTTCATTATCGACTTCCCTTTAGAACTGAAGTCTTCTTGGGAGCATAAGCCGGATCTCTCCTGGTACACAGAGGGGTCCATAAACATTCCTTAAATGAATGAGGCCCCCAGCTTGGCTCTCCAAGCCCCACCTCCTGGGAAGCCCCATGTGAGCACCCAATGGGGGCCTGGCACTGGGCGGAGGGCATGTTGAACAGCAGCTGCTTCACAGTCATGGTGTCTCAGCCATTCCCCACCTGACCCCACCCTCTTCTGGTCCTCCTGGTCTACTCCCCCAGCGCCATGCCTAAATCCTGCCTGACTTCCTCCTCTCAGCCTCTGCCCAACATCCAGTTGGACCCAAGGCCTGGGCTTGGCCCTTTTCTGACCCTTCCTCCCTGAGGCCCTTCAGCTTGTCTCTTCCTCTCCAGGCTCTCTCCGCCCTGTGTCCTCCCTTCCCTCCTCCACAGCTGGAGGGCAGAGAGCCCCTGCCCAAAGCCTGCTCACCAGGCCCCCACAAACCCCGCCCTATTGTGTGCTTCCCATGGGCCCTCCTCTCTGCAGGGCCGAGGTTGGGCCAGATCCTGTTTCCTGCCCCCATTCATCACCCCTCCCATCCCTGTTTCCCTCACTGAGGATCCACCTCTGCTTTGCTGTCTCACCAGGAGGCCCCCCTCCCTGGCACCCAAAACACACTTGGTGTCCTCTCTTCTTAGTTGTGAAAGAGGAGACATGGGGCGCCAGAGTCACTCCAAAGCAGCCCGTGTGCCCTGAGGTGCTATAGCCAGGGAGGGTTGAGCTTCTTCCTGCTGTCCCCACCAGACATGTTCATGAAGGGGCAGGTGCTGGGCTATTTCTAATCCAGACACATTGTGAGGAGGGAGACCACCTCTCAGGTTCAGGTTCGCGTAGCCTACAGAAGAGATCTGGAGAGTGCTTTAGAGGATTGTGAGCTTCCGCAAACTTAGGCTTCAGAGGGGCTCCCTTCCTCAGGCACTGCTTCCAGCCTTCTCTCTGCAAATAACTCTTGACCACCAGTTCTGACCAGGCACACTTGCCAGGAACTTCTCATACACTGGTTTGGGAACTGTCCCCTTGCAGCCAGAGGCACCAGCTGAGTGGTCCTGAGGCCCACCCCCACCCCCACCCCGTGACCCAGACCATAGCAGGAATGAAGTGCTCCCTCCGGCAGAGACCCCAGATGGGCCCAAGGAGCCCCTGAGAAGGCAGAGTGGTTCTGACTCGAGATGGGACTGGCAGCCTCCTTGGCTTGCCCACTGCGACTTGGAGCATAGACTTGGAGTGAAAGTGAAGAAGGGCAGCCAGGATGGAGGTGGGAGTCACTCTGACCCTCCAGGCTTGAGTTGGTGCTTGCCCCAAAGTTTTCGAAATGCAAGCCTTGTCCCAGAGTCTTCTTTTCCCCAGTGAAATGGTCCCTATTGCCTGGCCCCGGGGGCCTGGAGGCTGGGGGGACCAGGCCACCCTCTTTGTGCCCCCTCCCATGACGGGCTCTTGGCACCCGGTGCTTGCTGCCTTCCGTCCAGCCCTTCCTCTCCCCGCGGAGGCTGCCTCCACACCTGTCTCTGTTACGCACTCACACCCTGGTGACATCGCTTTTCCAATTAAACCCTCAGAGGTGAGAAGCTGGGGTGACGAGAGGAGCCCTGGCCCTATGCCCACAGCCAGGTGTAGACGCATCATCCCGCCCCAGGAATCCTCACTGCAAGCCCTCCGAACAACACATCTGCTCTCCGCCAAAGACTCATGTCGGTTCCGGTCTCCTTCCATCTTTCGCTCCTTCCCTTCTTCCTTCCCTCTTCCCCTCTCTCCCTCCCTCCCTCCTCCTCCCTCCTTCCTCCCACCCAGGCAGTTTCTCTTGTCACCAGCGAGTCCATGATAATAAGGATAAGGGCTAACTAACGCCAGGCCCTGCTCTACCATCTTTACATGTATCACCTCTTTTCAGCCACATGACAGCCACATGGGCGGGAGCAGTCATTTCTCTCATTTTGCAGATAGAACACCTAATATAGAGAAGCTGGGAATTTGCTCCAAGCCACCCACAGCTAGGCAGTGGGTGAACAGAATTAGGACCAGTCGTTCTGGCTTCAGAGCTGTGCTTTTTTTTTTTTTTTTTTGGCACCACACACACACACACAAAAATCTATATTTTTATATTTGTTGGGGTAGTAGAAAAGAAAGTAGCCCCTATACTGGGTCCTATTCAGTGGCAGCTTCTTGTTCCATAGGGTTAAGGAAGACTTTCAGGAAATAAAAGTTGTTTGGAAAAATCCAGGTGGAGTTGCTCTGTATGTTGTGATGTGTCGAAGGGATGAAGTGAAGTGTGAAGGCCCCTCACACCCTCCCATCTTGCCTCAGACTATGTCCTGGAACTCTGGGGGCAGAGAAAGCGCCACTTTCATTCCTGCTTCTTGGGATTGTTGACGGCCACGTGGTGATAGAGAACGACAAGCAGGAAGAACGACATGCCCAGCATGTTGGCAAAGATGGTGAGCTGCACGTCTGTGATCATGTTGATCAGCTGGGCTCAGCTCCCCAGAGCTGTGTTCTTAACCCTGACACCACATTGTGCCATCCATGCGACCTCAGATGGGGAGAGTGTCCATGACTTCTCACCTGACACTGATGCCACCTCTTAAGTAGTTCATGAAGCTGCCTCTGTCAATTCTTCTGCCCTACTGCTCCCACTGCCGGCTGGACTGGTCCCCAGGCCCTGGAGCAGAGCACTGGACTCTGGATCACCCCCTGCTGGCTCCAGGCTCCCACTCCTCTGATCATCCTCCTCACTGCCACAGAAAGCTGGTCCTGCAGCTCCTTTGACCCAGTCGCTGAATGGTCCCCAGCTCCTTGCCTCTGGCCTCTGACTGTTTCCAGTCTTTTCCCTCTCTCCCTCTACCACCTGTACCAGCATTCTGTGAACATAAGGCTTTTTCTGCCTTGAGGCCTTTGCACATGCTGTTCCTTCTGCCTGGAATGACTTTCCTGTCTTCATCCCGGTGACAGACTGTATCAAGACTCAACCCACTTCAGCATCCCCTTCTTGGGGAAGCCCTTGCTAACTCCCTCTAGCCAGCAGAGCAAGTCACTTCCTGATGCATGCTTGGGAGGCTTGAGGCTCTGTGGAAGCACTCTAGCTCCCCTAAGGCATGCTGAAGAGGTCACATGGCCAGACTGCATGGAGATAGAAATGTCTGAGGATCCCCAGCTCTCCTTGCCCCCAGCTGAGTCTTCCCAGTCAGGAACCAGTTATGTGAGTGAGTGGCTTCAGATGATTTATAGAAGCCAGGCTTTGAGCTGCCCAAGCTGATGCCAAGTAGAGCAGGGATGTGTTGGCCCTGCCAAACCTTAGCCATACTGCAGATGTGTGAGCAAAATAAATGTTGTTTAAAGCCATCACATTGGACTTCCTTGGAGGTTCAGTGATTAAGACTCTGCACTTCCAATGCAGGGCATGTGGGTTCAATCCCTGGTCAGGGAAGGTCCCACGTGCCATGTGGCCAAAATGTTAAAACCAAATAAATAAATAAAATTGGGCCTTAGCAAAACAAACAAACAAACAAACAAAAAACCCATCAAGTTTTGGGGGTAGGTTGTGATCTAGTATTAAATAACCAGAACAACCATTATTAACACTCTGGTATCTTTTAATTTTTTCTCTATTTCTATCTCTCTGTATTTACAGTCATTCCCTCCATTTCCGTGGACAATTGGTTCTAGGACCCACTCAGATACCAAAATCCACAGATGTTCAAGTTCCACAGTTAGCTACCCCTATCTGCAGTCCCACTGCCATGGTCTAACCATGATCATGTAGGACAGTAGTACATATTTACTTAAAAAAATAGGAGTATAAGTGGACCTGTGCAGCAAAGGGTCAACTGTATATTTATGCTTTATCATGTTTCCTCCCCTCAACATACAGTAGTTACTTTTTGTCTAAACATCTACTTTATTTTGAATAACTGCAAAGTACTCCATTGCATAGCTTTACTATAATTTTTATAAGTATACTGTTTTTATAATTACACCCTAGATGTTTAGTGTATTTCATTTCATTGCTATTATGAACGTTGTGTGAATAGTCTTAGACAGCATTTAGGATAACTGTCAGATATTTCCTCATGAAATTCTGGGTTAAAAGGTAAAGTCTTTGGTACAGAATCACTCATCTTCCCATGGCTTTTCTTACAAGTCTCCTGTGTCTATATTCTATTTTGGAAAAGGAAAGCATTCCACTGTTGGGAGGCCAGGTTCTTCCTCTGAACCTCACTCTACTTAAGACTTGGATCACTTGGTTTTTCTGACTCTCATCTGCAGCATCAGTTTTCCCTTCTCTACTATTATTCCCATCAGCATGCAACCATGTTCTAGTAACTCTCTGCCATCTTTACCCTAGGTCCTATATTACCCTCCACCACTGCTCCTATTCACCATTAGATATCTGGAAAGAGTTTTTTTTTTTAAAGCCAGGATCAAAAGTAGAAGTAGTTAAATTCACAAGATTAATGGGGAGACTTAAAAAACATATATCTATTAGTAACTAATGAATTAAGATGATAAATAATCAGAAAGAAAATAGGTATAGAAAGGATATAGAATATTTGAGCAATCATATAATACATATTCTTTTGAAGTTTACACAAAGCATTAATCAAAACGGACCATATGTTCATCCATTAAGCAGCTCCCCGAATTTCAAGGGACTAGAAGCAAAGTATGTTCTTTGACCACAGAGGAATTATGCTAAAATGTAGTTTCAAAACAGATCTAAAAAACCCCCAATGTTTGAAAGTTAAACAGAGCACTTCTCAATAACCTATAGGTCAATTAAGATATTTCAATGAAAACAAAATATTTTAAATTAAATGGTAGTAAAAATATGATATATCAAAACTTGTGAGATGCAACTGGAGCTATACTTAGAAATTTATAGCCATGAATACACATGTCAAAAAGAAGAGGAAGGTTGAATATCAATTATCTAAGTAAAAACATTTATCTATAATATCCAACTCAAGAGAATAGAAAGAGTAGTTAATTAGAAATTAGACGGTAAGAAATCATAATAAAGTAGAAATTTTGAAAATAGAAAAAAGTAAATGTAACAGAATATCATCAACATTGAAATTCATTCTTTAAAAATACTAATAAAATTGTAAGCCTTAATAAAATAAATATAAAAGAGAGAAGACATATTAATAAATTACCAGTATTAGAGATAAAAGAGGACCTAGAGATTCCATAGATACTAAGATGATAATAAGAAGATATAATAAAAATTTCAAGCCAAAATATTTTAAAAATTTAAGTGAAATGGACAAATACTTAGAAGTACTAAACTTACACAAAGAGAAATAGACAATTGGAATAGTGTTATTTAAATAATTGAATCTGTAGTTTAAAACCATTCAACAAACAAGCAACCTTAAAGACCTAGATGGGACCACTAACAAAACAAATGTTTGGGAAAACATTTAAGGAAGAGATAAACACCATTGTATACAAAGTCTTCTATTAAATTAGAAAAAATGGGAGTCAGTGGAGGGATTTCCAACTTGTTTTAGAAAGACAGCATAATTTTGACACCAAAACCTAACAGGAATCTTACAAGAAAGGAAAATTACAGGTTGATCTCATAAACATAGATGCAAAAATACTAGATAAAATATTAGTAAACTGAACCCAATGCTACATAATGATAGCACATCATAATCAAATTGGGCTCATAGAACAGGAATGCATGGTAGGTACAACACTAAAAATCAACAATGTAATTTACCACCTTATCGGAGAAGAGAGGGGTAAATCATATTATCATCTCAGATAATCAGAAGCACCTGCTCCAGGCTTTCAAAGAGGAGCTAGTGATACAATGAAGCAAGGGCGGTGACATCCTTTCTGGTGACATCAGTCAAAATGGGAATAGCAATGGCACCCCACTCTAGTACTCTTGCCTGCAAAATCCCATGGATGGAGGAGCCTGGTAGGCTGCAGTCCATGGGGTCTCTAAGAGTCGAACATGACTGAGCGACTTCCCTTTCCCTTTTCACTTTTCACTTTCATGCATTGAAGAAGGAAATGGCAACCCACTCCAGTGTTCTTGCCTGGAGAATCCCAGGCATGGCGGAGCCTGGTGGGCTGCCATCTATGGGGTCGCACAGAGTCGGACACGACTGAAGTGACTTAGCAGCAGCAGCAGCAGCAACCTGGTGGCTTAGACAGGAAAGCATCTGTCTACAATGTGAGAGACCTGGGTTCGATCCCTGGGTTGGGAAGATTCCCTGGAGAAGGAAATGGCAACCCACTCCAGTACTCTTGCCTTGAAAATCCCATGGATGGAAGAGCTTGGTGCAGGCTACTATCCATGGGGTCACAAAGAGTTGGGAAAGACTGAGCGACTTCACATTACATCACATCACATCAACCTGGACATAGAAGTGACATCTGTGTCCAATGCCTGACTTGTGGCCTCTTGTTCCCAGTAGTGGTCTGTTTGTCTTTCTCATTGGATCCGACCAGTGGCCATGATTCCAGCCACCCTTTTTCTCTGCCCATTTTTGGATCCTGGTTGCCCAGCCTTCCCAGTGATTCTAAATGTGATTCAATGGTCTGTCAGTTTACATACCCTGAAGTTGGTTCTGCTGCGTGTAATTAAGAACCCAACTGACAGAGCAGGACAGAAGCTGGGTCAATCTGAACTTTTCCCGGTCTGGCTCTTTTGCTACCATCAGCTGCCTCTTAAAGTTATAAAAATAGTACAGAGAAAAATGAGAATCTCTAATTGAGAGGGCTCATAAGCCTGGCAGTGGCAGGGGTGGGGCAGGAGTGGCTGGAAGAGGAAAGATGGAAAACAGAGTGGAATTTGTTCCAGCTATGCAAGCTACATACACAGATGAGATGAGTGTGGGCTTCTCTGGAAAACAGAGATGATCATGTTTCATGCCTTGGAAGGACAACTGACCAAGGAGACCTTCAGGGAACTGGTGATGATGGATAAGCTAAATCTTAATGCAAGAGTCTAATTTTCCCCAGGTGGTTGGAAGGAGAAAGGGTGTTTTAGGAGGGAATAGCATAGACAAAGAGGTGATGGCTTGAGAAAATAGTGTTTATGGGAATGGGAATGTTGTGAATGGTCAAAGTGCCAGGATACAAGAGGTAAGAGATGACCCTGGAAAGAGGCCAAGGCCAGGTAATAATACCTTATTTAACTGTTAAGGAGCGTGAATCTCTCTTGTGACCCCAAAGAAAAGGATTGCTGAGTATAAAGCCAATGTTGCCAACCAGAAATTCTCTAGGGTATCCTGGAGTCCAAAAGAGCATCTGGGAATAAAGAAATTTCCTGCAAATGACACATTAAGCAAGAACCTTTCTGAAGTTCAGTTTAGTTCCAGCACTCCTGTTCACCCCCACTGCTTCCCACAATTTGTTTTTGGTTCTTTACTCCAGGTTAAGGTAGAGACTCTTCCATTGCAGGTTTGAGTGCCATTCTTTCCTCCCTGGCTTGACATTGGGGCCCTCCAACCTGTACCACAGGGATTGTGACGACTCCTGATATTTTCTCATCACAGTTTCCAAACGTTGGGGATATCAGAGGCATCACAGACGCACTCCCTGGGTGGTGATATTTACCTCCAAATGCGAAAGAGGCAGATGCCAGCCCAAGCAGGCACACAGGTAACTTTGCCCTCTCGTTAATGATCTCAGCCAGCCCGGCCAGGCCAGCCCCACACCGGGGTGCTAAGCCTCCCGCTCACCCTAACTGGAGACCCAAAACCATCCTTAATTAAGTTCTTTCCTGACGGCTGCCAGGTGTGTCCTTCAGCAAGAGAGTGTTAATTCCAGCCTCCAGGGGACAGAGATCCAGACCCCTTTCCGGGCACGTCTGCTCTCCAGCTCAGCCCCTACCTGGAAACCCCCTCCCGCGCCCCCACGGCTCCCCCTTCCTATGGACGGGGGAGTTGCCTGTTACGTTGCAGCTGCCGGGAAGTCCACTCAACGTCTAGCGCCCACCCGGGCGGGCCCCGCAAGTATATAAAGACCGCGGAGAGCGAGTAGGACAAGACGGCGCGACGGAAGAGAACGAAGGGAAGAAAAGTGACCGAGAGGCCGCTGAACATCCTCGCCCCGGCGCAGCGGGAGCCGCCCGAGGCAGCTTCCCCGTGACAGGTAAGGGCGCAGCGGCGGGGAACCTCAATCTTATCCCCGGACCCCCTGCTCCGGGGGCCTCGGGATGCTGTCGCCCAGCTCCGATCTCAAAGGCATCTTTTGTCTTGCCGCCGTCCTGAATTCTTTGAAAACTTTCTGTGCTGGGCGCGGCGTGGGAAGCCGCTGGCAGCGGAGCGGCGAGGACCAGCCTCTCTGGACGGCCGGAGAGCCGCAGCGACGCTGAAAGTGGTGCCTTTCAGAAGCTGGAGGCCGCGTCTGTCCCGGGGAGAGGGACTCCTGAGGAGTCCTACCCCTGTTCTGGGGAGATTCCAGGAGACCCAGTCTTTTGGGACTTCTGATTTGCCGGGTAGGTGTCACTTCTTAAAAGATACCATATACTCTAGCGTAAATTGATGTTGGAAACGGGGGCAGAAGAGAAGAGGCTAAAAGTGACAACAAACTCCCTGCGTTCCAGACTTCTTTGAATTTAGATTTCTGAAACTTCGTTTCCCTGCCCACCTTAGCGCCCCCGACGTGGCTGCGCTTAAGAGAATGACACCGTCTGCTCTACATGAGCTGCTGGTGTTAAAAAGAGGTGGCCCGGATGGGAACTGTCCACGGTCCTGAACCACCCTGCTCTCAATAGGACCGCAGAACGGACCTCCAATACTGCAGACCTTAGAGCGCAGGGCAGCAGCAGCAGCCGTAGGAGGCGATGGAAGCTCAGACAAGACGCAGGCTCAGGCAAGGTGGGTTCCCAGTGAGGGAGGGAGAGTCTGCAGAGCATTTGGATCCCCCAAATTCTTCGTGTATAAAGGGGAGCTGGTGGTTCTCACAGAGGTGCTGGAAGAAGCACTTGTCTTGTGTTAAGATCTATAGATCATGGTTTATTTAATGATGTAATATTCCTTTGACATTGTTTTAGGACTTGATGGGTGTGTATCATGGTGCCAGGACGAAACTCTGCATCTCTGTTCCTCTAATCTTTACAGACTGGCATGGCCAGTGTGCAATTTTAGAGGGCCAATTTTAGAGGGGGGTGGGGGACAGAAGGATTGGGAGTGTGGGATTAGCAGAGGCAAACTATTATATATAGGATGGATTAAACAACAAAGTCTTACTGTATTCAATATCATGTGATAAGCCATAATGGAAAAGAATATTAAAAATGAAATTAAATAAAACAAAATATGTTTTGTTTAGCTCATAGAGAATTCATCAACACATACGAATTCCTAATTAGTGTAGTTCTATTATAAAGTTAATGTCAAGATTAGCAAATTACAAGTTTATATTTATTTTTCCAAGCTTTCAATTATTTGACACTCCTTACTTAAAAAAGCACATTTGACATCTACCTATTACTTTATTGCTTTAAAAACATGACAATGTAATATTTGTTTATTGTAGAAAAATACAAAATATACATGAACAGAAAGAAGATAAGTTGCTTTCAGGAAGTTAACTAATTTTTTAGCAGAAGATTTCAGCTCTGAGAGGTGGGGAGTGAGGATGTTATCGTGTTGTATTATATAGCCCATGGGGCAAGAGAGGAAACACTGTCTGAGACTTTTCAGGAAGGTCTGATATCATGAGGTAGGTTTTTAGAAAATGGAAGTCATCCCAGAATGGCCAATTTTGAGAAGAATTGAAATATAGTCGAGGGGATTGTCAGACCTGTATGACTTTACTTTCTTCTCTGCTGCTGCTGCTAAGTTGCTTCAGTCGTGTCTGACTCTGTGCGACCCCATAGATGGCAGCCCACCAGGCTCCTGCATCCCTGGGATTTTCCAGGCAAGAATACTGGAGTGGGTTGCCATTTCCTTCTCCAATGCATGAAAGTGAAAAGTGAAAGGGAAGTCGCCCAGTCGTGTCCAACTCCTAGCGACCTCATGGACTGCAGCCTACCAGGCTCCTCCATTCATGGGATTTTCTAGGCAAGAGTAATGGAGTGGGGTGTCATTGCCTTCTCCTTACTTTCTTCTCTACTAAGATGCTATTTTACACTTGTCCATAGTATATAAGGCTTCCTGGGTGGCTGCTGCTGCTGCTGCTAAGTCCCTTCAGTCGTGTCCGACTCTGTGCGACCCCATAGACGGCAGCCCACCAGGCTCCCCCATCCCTGGGATTCTCCAGCCAAGAATACTGGAGTGGGTTGCCATTTCCTTCTCCAATGCATGAAAGTGAAAAGCGAAAGTGAAGTCGCTCAGTCGTGTCCAACTCTTAGCGACCCCATGGACTGCAGCCTACCAGGCTCCTCTGTCCATGGGATTTGCCAGGCAAGAGTACTGGAGTGGGTTGCCATTGCCTTGGTTAAAAAAACAAACAAACAAACAAACAAACAAAAAAACACACAAAAACCCAATTGCCAATGTAGGAGATGCAGGAGGCTTGGGTTGGATCCCTGGATTGGGAAGATTCCCTGGAGGAGGGCATGGCAACCCACTTTAGTTATTCTTGCCTGGAGAATTCTATAGACAGAGGAGCCTGAGGGGCTACAGTCCATGAGTTTGCAAGAGTTGGACACAACTTAGTGACTAAACAATAACAACAACAACAACATAGTAATATAAAACTACCACTTTTCTGCTTCTCTTTTAAACTTGGGCATTTTTTCTGACCAAAATGTGCTGTGTGGTCTCAGAGATTTAACATAAATTACCTTGTCCATCAAATTCAGGCTTTGTACTTGAACTGGAGCACCAAAAGTCTACAACAGGAGCATCCTGTCCTCGGTCACAACAGGACACCAGGTTGACCAATGTTCTAGTTATCCTGTGATGCAGATAGGCCAGCTCACTGGCTACCAGCACCATCTAATGGCTGCTCTGAAAACACTTGGGCTGTGCTTGGCAACCATTCAGAAGGGAGCCCTTTCAGCTCAGCTTTTGGGAAAAGGAGTGGGGTGGGACAGAGAGAAGGAAGTGGCTTCCTGAAGCAGACAATGAGAGCCAGGGGGAAATTTCACTTCCAAAGCTGTCCCTATTAAAAAAGATTTGGCCCATGCCTTCACAGATAGGAGATTCCTTTGGGCAGATATTTTTAAATCAGGAGAGACAATTAGTCATCTACACCTTAATATAAATTTCTTTTCTTATCTAATTAGATTTCTTCCATAACTGCTGGGTTGAAAAGATCTGCATTTGACTGTGGAGTGCATGGTAACAGAGCTTAGGGTCATTTTGGAGGGGAGACCTTGTGAGGGGTGGCAGGGCAGTATGAAAGCTAGAGGGATGGGGAAAATGTTGGGCACAGAGGGCAAAAGGCAGCATTGATTCTCCCTTTTACTGCATCTGGACCTCTTTAATTAAGCATCTGCCCAGTGGTGCTTTCTGATTTCTCTGAGAAAGTGTCTTTGGCAGGAGTTCATGATGTGATGTAGTTCCCTTCTGCTCTGTGTGATCATGTCCTTCCTTTCCACACCAACAGCATCTTCAAGTCCAGCTATTTCAGGCTACATTTGAAAGACTCAGAGAACAAGACGAGGTCTGACGTATACTGCACTCAGGAGATGAACTAGTTTTAAATGGGGGTCTACTTTAAAAATAAATCTCCAAAGTCACAGGGGTCTGGGAAATAGTGATTCCCTGAGTGATTTATGTACAGGACATCAAACTGGGTTGGCTGAGGTTTTGGCTCAGTTGGACAGAGGTTTCATTTGCCATTATGCAAACCTACTACTCATAGGAAGTAGAATTTCTGAGGAATAATAGAATCCTGGTGGACAGGAGTAGACCATCTTGAGCAGGAGTTTCACAGTCCTTTGTCTTTCCCAAGTTACTCCTTGAATCTGGAGTGTTAGAACTTTAGTTTCCTGAAGATGGGGAAATAGAAAAGCTCAGAACTTGGCCATACCTCATTGTGAAAAACCCAAGTCATTGTCTCTCTCTGTCTCAGTTTCCTCATCTCTCAAATAAGGGGTCATACCAAATGATCCCTAAAATATCTTCCAGCCCTAACATCCTTTGGGGTTTAATTTTTAATAGGAGATAAAGGGAAAATTGTGCAGTTTACCCAGGTCCCACTGCCCTCCTCTCTATTACAACTCACACGACCACCCTGCACACCAACCTGCTCCTTGAGCTGCTCTTGTCCTCAAAAAGCCTTGAGCTCCACAAATGAGAGTATTGTTAATGTTGGCTCATGGTCCTTCCTGATGAGTGGCCAACATTGTTCTGCTCCTTGCAGGGGTCCCACTCATCTTGTTTGCCTCTGCAGAGCCTCAGCCTGCCTGGAAGATGCCGAGACTGTGCAGCAGTCGTTCGGGCGCCCTGCTGCTGGCCTTGCTGCTTCAGGCCTCCATGGAAGTGCGTGGTTGGTGCCTGGAGAGTAGCCAGTGTCAGGACCTCACCACGGAAAGTAACCTGCTGGTACGTGGGCTGTGGCCGCCATCTTGATTTGGGTATCAGATGGTACTGGGGTGGGGACAGCACAAAGAAAGGAGCATGCAAAAGGGGAGATTCATTTTCAGAGATATGGCTAACTCAATCAAGGGCAGGAATAGACCTCTAGGGTGAAGTAAGAATTGGACCAAGGAAGGGAGGAAGCAGCTTCAGGGAGATGGGTCTGGTCCATAATGTCTTCTTGATTTTCTTTACTTCCTGCCCTGTCTTCTTGTATAGAGATCCACTCCTTTTAAACTATTTAGAGATAGTACTATTAAAATAAACAATACTAATCATAGTAATAACCATAACTGCTCCCTTGACTGACCTTACCTATTCTTTCAATCTTTTAGCCTTGAAATTATTCCTTTTTAGATAACCTCATATCACTTTCCATTTCCATTCCATTTTTCTTTCCTTATATCTGCTACCAGTTACAAAGTCAGGAAGATACCACAAACCAGCTCTAGAAGGAATAACTCAGGTGCCATTTTCCACTAACTGGTGCCAAATACCTCCTGCTTCTCGAGGACTGACCTTCTGCAGCCTTTCCATAGCATCTCAAAGCCCTTTGTGCCAGGCTGGAACTCCCTCTAGGTCATCATAGCTTGCGTGTGTATTTGTTATTATTTACTTGTATTGGGAAGTATAAATGAGGAACAATACCAACTCAAGGCTACAAGAAACACTTCTGGTGGCCATGACTGAGTTCCAGCCTACTGCCTGTACCTGCCTGGCGAGGGTGGAATGCACATCACTGCATTCTGTGTGTTTTGTCAGTAGAGAAGCTGAGTTAACATGGAGAAAGACTTTCTCAAAAACAGAGCAGGTTACATGTAGAATATAAAATAGAAGTAAAGAGCCCAGGAATCCTGTGAGCTCTGTTTCGGAGAGACCCAAGACACTCTTGTTTGGAGACACCCACTGCACAGTCTTGCCTGTTGAGAGCTCACCAGGGAAGAAGCACTGGCTGTGGTCAGAGTCTGTGGGTTCTAGTCCAGTCCCAGTTCTGTCAATGGGCTGTGGAACCTTACCAACTTCCTTTCTCCTCTCTGAGAAATTGTGTACCATTATGTGTCCAGGGGAACGAAGTATGAGATAATTTTTGTTTTCCACTGTTACTATTCTGCAGTGTTATAATTCTAAATTCCTGGAGTATGAAGTTCCCAAATCAACAGAGTGGGTGGGATCCGTCTTTTTCCTCCTTTGTTGTCCCAAATAACTGAAAACTCAAGGCTGCAGCCTCAAGGTCGTTTTCCTAAGCAAATGTGTGCCTCAGTTGTCTAGTCACAGAAAGCAGACAGGGCTCCATGTACAGGACTCCATGACCCCTGTGATGGAAATAATCCTGACTTCCTATCCTTCCATCCAGTTAGAAAGGCAAAGGGAAGTGAGTCGCCCCCTCCCTAAGCTCACTGATTGAGGAAACGACAGGATCAGCTCGCAAGACCTGAAAGAACCAGGGAAAATTCCAGATGGGTGTGGGCAAGTTTGGAGGGAGATGGCTAGGGGAGGGCATGAGGTAAGTCTGCAGACCACTGGGGTACGGCTGACGCATTATTGAAACTACAAGCCCTGGAAGCCAGACTTCTCCCAAATTTCAACCCAATGCCCTTCCCAGACTCAAACTGAACCATATTTATTTACTCACTATTCATTAAGTGCTGACAACTCCCACCCACCTACCATTTATTGACGAATTCCTATATATCTGGCTTATAAAGTTTAGGGCGGTTGCCCTACCCACAAAGTGAAGTTGCTCAGTCGTGTCCGACTCTTTGTGACCCCGTGAACCGTCCATGGGATTTTCCAGGCAAGAGTACTGGAGTGGGTTGCCATTTCCTTCCCCAGGGGATCTTCCCGACCCAGGGATCGAACCCAGGTCTCCCGCGTTGTAGGCAGATGCTTTACCGTCTGAGCCATGTCACTCCAAAGCAGAGATGGGGACTTCCCTGGTGATCCAGGGGTTAAGAATCCGCCTGCCAATTCAGGGAACAGGGCCTCCATCCCTGGTCTGGGAAGATCCCACATGCTGACAAGCGACTAAGCCCATGAGCCACGACTACTGAATAGACTACCCACAAAGCTACAATGCAAGTACACCATCGAGTGGGACGGGGATTTTGTTATAGCTGCCGGGCAGGCGTACCAGGAGCCCAGCGGACAAAAAAGGCGCTGTCCGAGCTGAGTCTTCAGACGTCTGGGTATGCTCAGAGGTGGGAGTGGGCAGATATCCTCCGCAGTTAGCCCAGTGGGCCCAATCTCCCAGGCGCCCAGTGGGCGACCCCGCACGTGCGGAGGGAGTGGAGGGCTCAGGCGGCGCGCGTGAGGGGCGGAGGAACGCCGCGGCCTGGAGTGGGCGGGGCCTGACGCGCTCGCCCCCTCTCCCGCAGGCGTGCATCCGGGCCTGCAAGCCCGACCTCTCCGCCGAGACGCCGGTGTTCCCCGGCAACGGCGACGAGCAGCCGCTGACTGAGAACCCCCGGAAGTACGTCATGGGCCATTTCCGCTGGGACCGCTTCGGCCGTCGGAATGGTAGCAGCAGCAGCGGAGTTGGGGGCGCGGCCCAGAAGCGCGAGGAGGAAGTGGCGGTGGGCGAAGGCCCCGGGCCCCGCGGCGATGATGGCGAGACGGGTCCGCGCGAGGACAAGCGTTCTTACTCCATGGAACACTTCCGCTGGGGCAAGCCGGTGGGCAAGAAGCGGCGCCCGGTGAAGGTGTACCCCAACGGCGCCGAGGACGAGTCGGCCCAGGCCTTTCCCCTCGAATTCAAGAGGGAGCTGACAGGGGAGAGGCTCGAGCAGGCGCGCGGCCCCGAGGCCCAGGCTGAGAGCGCGGCCGCCCGGGCTGAGCTGGAGTATGGCCTGGTGGCGGAGGCGGAGGCCGAGGCGGCCGAGAAGAAGGACGCGGAGCCCTATAAGATGGAACACTTCCGCTGGGGCAGCCCGCCCAAGGACAAGCGCTACGGCGGGTTCATGACCTCCGAGAAGAGCCAAACGCCCCTTGTCACGCTGTTCAAAAACGCCATCATCAAGAACGCCCACAAGAAGGGCCAGTGAGGGCGCAGCTTGCAGGGGCCTCTCTCCGCGGAAAGTTGACCCCGAAGGCCTCTCTTCTGCCCTCCAGCCGCCTCGCAGCCTGGGTGAGGATTCGCCCAGGCAGTGATGGCTCCAGGTATCCCGACTCTTAAAGCTGTCTGTAGTTAAGAAATAAAACCTTTCAAGTTTCACGAATATTGACTGGGTGAATTAAAAACACATTTCCATCAAGTAAAGGGCAGTACATATTGGAGGGGCGATAGTGGTTTCCATGTGACTACGTGTTGGTATGTTTAACAGGATATACTGAGAATCAAAGGAAAGGGTACTTCCTCCCCGCCCCTAGCAAATGGGTCTTCTAGAGGTCAAATAAGGTGATGGCTCAGTGTGCTGCGTTTCCCACTCTCCATTGAGTGCGAAAAGACTGATCAGCCAGCTGATGATTCCTCCAAGACAGGATTCCTCCTATTACCCTGGTTCCCTCCGAAGTCCAAGAGCCAGTGGGACACAGATGAGCCCCCACGGGAACTGGGAGGTGTCTGGGCTCCGAGGTAGGACGCTGTGGTTAATGCCTACGTGGATCTAGCAGTCTGTGAGAACTTAGGCAAGTCTCTGAACGTCGCCAAAGTTTAGTTCTCTCATTCCTTCCTATTATGAGTACTGTATGAGGGCTAATGAGAAACTGGAGAGGTCATCTTTTCATCACTGAAAGGCTGAATGTGAGACCTGAGGGTTGGTATGGTTCAGATTTGACTGCTCTCCCAGGCTACCCTCAGATACTCTCAAACACAGGGTCTCACCCACATAGACGTATACCCATGGAAACACATCTGTAGAAATACAGGATGCACAGATGCTTCTTCCAGCCTCTGGGGCTCAAGACTGAAGTCTGTCTTGACCTGCTTGTCATACCCAAGCTCTGTCCTCCCTAGGTTGCCCAGCGTCAGCCTTCTCTTCATGCTCAGTGCTCTCACTCAGGCCTCAACTAGCCTAATAGCTTCCTAACCAACTGGTATCCTGGTCTCCAGTTGCTTTTTCCCCAATCCATTGTATAAATTCTTCATATTAATGTATATATACAAAATCTTGCTTTCTCCACAGTAGTTGGCTCAAGATACAATCACCCCACCCCCACTCTTCCATCAATTCCAAACAACTGGGCATGACACATACAAGAGCTCTTCTCTTGTATGAGTTTCACTCTCCTTACCAAACTCCACTTCCCTGGTTTTATCACTTCTTCCATCCTCCTCCATCCTCTGCCTGGAATTCTCCACCATTCCCCTCTATTTTGAATGTTACACTGTTTTCAACATGAATCCAGGCTCAAGTCCACTTCTACTGGGAAAGATGGGGTGTTTTGCAGCCAAGCCTGTTCATTTTCAGGGTTTCTGCAGTCAGCCCCTCTGCACTGGAGAGCGTGCTGTCCAGCTCGGATGGCAAGTTTCTTACTGCACACACATATTGTGCTCTTTTCTTTCAAGGAAACTAAGCTCCATGAGGGTAGAGGCCAGGGGTTGTGTTTCTTATGTCCCCAAGATGTTTTCACAAAGTTGGGGCCACTGGTTTGTAGTCACACGTTCACAGAGTGCATACACAGAGATGCACGTCGCCATGTCAACTGCATCAATGGATGATACAGATCAAAACCGGCTGGGGAATATTTCTGTATGGCACTTCCATATTTACCTCCATATTTTGATATGGACATTCACAATTAAAACTGGAATGCACCTGGGAAGTCCTGATATAAAGGGAACAAGAAAGCCAGACTCAAGATAAAGTCTCCCTCAATGTGGGTTCTATGAAATGGGGTTGTATCCTAGTCGTTGTAATGAAGCAATGTCCCAGGCCTTCCCATCTGAGGATGCTCCCATGCTGGGAATCCTGGGCCTCCTGTTTACATCTTGGTAGCATCCTTTCACTCACTCCCCTTCTGTTCAAGGCAAGTAAAGTAATGGTAGGTGGGGGTGGCTAAATGTCAGTGGTTAATGCTGGTGGTATTTTCAGATCCTGTTTGCATCTGAAAAAACCATTTACTTTAAAGAAATCAAACACACAACTGTGCAGTGACAACATTAACATTTATTTGAAAAGGGCACTGGGAATTCGCAACTAATAGTCCTAAAGAATAATCTTGCTAGGAGTCCTTCTTCCTACATACCGAACACCCCCCACCCCAATCCTCCTTCCCCTTCCTTCAAATTTGATTCAATGAGTTCAAAATACAGAAAACTTCCACAGGCACTAATTCTGCACTCACATATAAATACATCAGCAATTATATACAAACATTGTCAACTGTGAACTACATTATACACACATGCACACGCATGGGCACACACACACTCAACCAGGTCATGAAGGTCTTAAGTGGACACAGACATGTTATAATGTGAGAGTAACGCTGCAGCATTTGTGGATTTACAGCTCTGCACTCCATACGCCAGAATCAACAGCCATGGAGGAAGAGCTCAAAAGGGGACGGTGTTGGGCTGGGGCCCCAAGGTCCCCTGAAGGAGAAAAGACTTGGTCAACCTGGTGGTGATAAAAGACAGAATGGAAAATAGACCACAGAGCCCTCTCACAGGCCTGTGTCCCCTTCCCCGCTCCCCCAGCTGGCAGGCCGCACCACCACCGTTCTTCTGCAGACTTCCATCCTAGGCCAGATTTGGGATAAAGGGCATTTTAACTAGAAGATTTCTAGGGTCATGAGATGAAGAAGTAACACGCTGTCCTAAGCCTTCTCCCCAGACATAAGGCAGATACCTTGTTTCACCACAAGCTGTCTTCCAGGGTCTGTGGGTCCAGAGAATTGGATGTGGCCTGCCTTGAGGAGCCTCCCTCCCTCTCTACCATCAAACTTAATATTCAGCCTAACAGCTCAGGTCTAGTCTTTTCCCATAAGCCCCAACTGGCCAGCTGCCACTTCATGGTCATGAAAAGCAACTGGGAGAAATAGCCTCACTTCCCAATGAGGCACTTTCTACCCAGGGACAATGGAATAGTATCTGGAAGGTTTCCTGACCCAGGGGCCCCAAGAGAAGCCAAGAGGTCTGGCCTTTTAGGCATCAAAGCAACTGCAAGGCTGTTCTGATCCTTAAGCCAGTTGAAACATACCCTTTGGGACTGAGAACACCAGGGCAAAGGGCAGCGCCTCCATGACTCCTGCACTTCAGGCACTGTAGATGGTCCCAGCCCTGCCTTTTCACTGCTCATTCGTCTATACTGATGCTTGAGGTGGAGGGCTGGACAGAGGAGAATGTCTGAGGACTTTTCTATTTCTTCTTCTGATCCACCCAGGCTCCTCCTCTGGGGAGGTGTTCAGAAGTCAAGAAATCACTTATTTCTACTTTTCAGAAAGAGGAAAATGGGAACAGGCACAGGCCATGGTGGATCCCTTTGCAAGGAAAACCAGAAGGAGCCTCCAGGGTCACACTGGGGCTCTCCTCCCAGCTGCTTCTGACACACTCATGTGACTCAACCAAGTGCAGTGAACTTCCAAATCCCCAGTATATCCGTGCTACTGGGTTCTGTCAGTATTCGAGCCAATGGGCCCTACTCCTTGCCCATGAAGATGAGTCTTCAGTGGTTTGGGGGAGCAACTGGTTTGGATGGCTTTGTTAACTCAAAATCGTAACACAGAAGGGTAGCAAAGAGGGCTGGTCACTTGACACAGTGTCACTAGATCCCGTAGGGTTTGAAAGGCAGGAAGAGTGATGCTAGGCTGAAGGCCTGGCTACCCACCATTCTCCATTTGGCTTCTCTCCCTGGGCTTGGGAGGGCCATGGGAGGGTGAAGGAGACTGCTTAATTTATCATTGAATTGTTTGAATAAATGTTCATCTTAAATTTTCTGATTCCGAGGCATCTTTGGCCAGAAGCCAGATTTTACAGCACGTCAGCAGGCAAGACAGTATTTCACTGAGTGTGACTTTAAATTGAAACTGAGAAGAGGGCCGCTCAAGATGCAGCCAGGTCTCCAAAAGCAGCACATCTCTGCTAGGCAGCGATGGCATAAAGAGAAAGCTGTTTCAGACAGGAAACAGCAGTGGAGTGTATGAAGACGGACATCCTGCACCTTTTCCTTCACTCTGTTCCCAGGGTGGGGATGAGGGAGAGACAGTAGATGGACCTGGAGGTCTCTGGTTCTGGGGCTGGTACTAGAAGGAGGCTCTAAGAATGACTCCCAAGTCCCAGAGCCAGGACCCCCAGGCGGGGCTCAGAGTACAGATGGCATGGGGTGGACCTCACAGTTAGAGAATCATGAAAGAGAAACAGGGCCTCATGTCAAAGCTGAGCAGGGGAAGAGCTGGTGAAGACATGATTGTGTTTCAAGATTTAGATTTTCTCCAACATGTTTTCCAAAGGTTACCTGTCTTCAAGTTTGTTTCTAGTTATTTTAATCTTGGTTTCTTAATAAAGAGATATTAAAGTAAAGAGAGATCTCAGTCCATGCTTGTAAAGTTGGGTTGAGCATTAGCCAAAAGCCATATCGCAGAGCCAAAGGCCATTGTGGGAGCAGGGGCCAGCCCCCCTTGGCCCCAGAGTCGTGTAGACCCTCTGGAAGTTGCAGGCTTGCAGCACAGAGGCAGCGATCAAGGCAGGAAACTACAGGAATGAGGGTCAGACAGCCCCACTATCCAACAAGTTTACTGCACATGCAGTGAGAAAGTACCTAGGTTCAGAGTCTCCTGGTTTGGGCAAATATACCTCTCTGTTCTGATAACCAGGCTCTCACAGTGCACCTGTGCTGGGCCATGCACAGGGGTGTGATCCGAGGGGGGCTCGAGAAGACTGCTCTCTCCTTAGCAGAAATGGCCTGCTTCTGACCCCACCCCATGCTGTCTAAAGCTGTCAAAAGGGGTTCCTTTGGGTCAAGAAATCTACTCACTCTCCCTCTTTTCAAAAGCAGTTTCTCCAGGGAGGAATCATTTGACCATTCTCCCCTTCCTATGAGTCATATCAGCTCAAAAGTTATAGGAGGGTAGACTGGAAAAGAAGCAAAGTGCTCCCCTGGGCCAGAGGGTGCTTCCCCAGGAAGAGACCTAGGGGAGGTTCCGCCAGAGGTGGCTCACATTGGGATCTTCAGGAAGAAAGGCATCAAAGAGAGAGAATCAACTCGGGAGAAAATCCCTCTGGACGAAGGAGGGGAGATGCTACAGAGGGGGACAGACTTGCCCACTTCTGCCTGCTGCTCTCCTACAGGAGGCCAGCAGTTGGGGAGCAGGAGCCCCCTCTATCAGCGGCTTCATCCTCTGCTGCCCCCCACCCCTGCCACGGGGTATCTACCCCAGCTCCTGTTATAAGGGCTCAATATTAACCAACATTAGAAAGAACCAAGGAGAGGTGCAGGGTGAGCCAGGGAGTGGAAGAGACATTAAAGATTTGGAGGCCTTTGGTCCCTCAAATGGGGGAGGAGGAGGGGATGCTCTGGAAGAGATCAGTGCCCCATTTTCCAGCTCCTACACCCCACTGCTTTGCAGGAGGAGCCAGCCTCGCTTTCTCCTTATCACATCTTCAGCTTCCTGTGTCTCCATCTAGTTCCCTCCTGGGGAAATGGGAACTGTGCTGCTCCCTGCCCAGGACCACCCCCTCACCCCCTTCAACCTCCACGTGAAAGCCATCACTCACTACGTTAAGCACAGCTTCCTAGGACCTCAGCCTCTCTCTGGAGAACCTCCCCTCCACCCCCTCACTTTTGGCCCCAGGCTGACACAGAGGAGACAAAGGGCACAGGTGGTATGATTATTGGCCCCAGAGGGGCAGGTGGCCGGATCTCCCTCAGGGAAGACAAGGAGGAAGCAGGGACGGGAGGGGCGCATAGGAGATGAGGGGGCCCGGGGCTCCACCTTGCTTCACTGGGGAGGTGCTGCTGTCCAAGGTGCTTATTCTCTGAGATCCCAGTTAGGTTTCCATGTCATAGGGATGGGCGTGAAGGCAAGCTCCTCCCTCAGACCCTGCCCCTCAGAGAAGCTGTGTCTTGAATTCAGTATACGCAGAGATCAGGAAACTTCATCTCATAGACAGGGATCGAGTGGTTCTGAGGCTGGCCATAGGCTGCAGTGATGGTTCCTGATGGGCTTGGAGGGGGCCTGGGGCAGAAACACATGGAAGAGAAAGACATGAGGAAGGGGTCCAAGGGTCCCACCTTGTGCCACAGAGCAGCTGATTGATTTCTCTTTGAATAGGGACCAGAGATTTTGTCACTCCGTGGGTTCCAAGGTTTCAAGCTGTTCTAGAATCTTCAGCTTGAAGTCAAGCTTCATTGCTGGTTCTATAGCGACTGTTGCTTTAGAAAGTAAAAGTACTAGCTAGGGACACTAAGACCCCTGGCTCTTTTCCAGGGTTCACTGAGCTGTCTCTTTCTCCCTTCAGTCTCTATTTCCTTACCTGGGGAGAGCTGGTGGCCGAGCCCTGGAGACAGAGGCTGGGGGCAGGGAGGGCTAAAGACAGGTGTGAAAGGAGGACTTGGGGGGAGGGGTACCTACAACTGGGCCACAGAGGTGGGCACCCCCTGCCCAGGGATGCCACTTACCGGATAGTGATTTCAAAGATCTGATTGAGTTTGCTCTGCAGCAGTGATGCCTAGAAACAAACAGAGAAGAAAGTGAACTGGGGGCTCCCCACATCTTGACTCCCAAGCCTACTGGTCCAGCATGCATTGTAGGTACGGGGCAGCTGCAATCTTAGGAAAGAAACTGCTGTGAGCTTGTTTCCAGCGCTTATCAGTGGACCCTAACAGTGAGTTCAGATCAGACAGAGGGGCCCAGCAAAGGCCTGCCGGGGACAGCACAGAGGCCAGGCAACCCCAGAAAGGACTTCAGCAGCAGTTCTGGAAGGGCCCTTAGCTCCTCCAGGTGAGGCAACAGGGCCTGTTGGGCAGAGTCTGGAGGTTCGGAGCTGGTTCCAGCTCTTTTCCTAACTCCCAAGGAGCAGCTGTGCAAAGCTGGTGTGTTAGGGAAGACACTCTCTCTGGTCCCCTCTGGCTCCAACTAAGCCCATAGACACAAAGAGTGAGACTGAACTCAACTCTGAGCTTACAAAATAGGCACCTCTTGAGATAGGACAAGAACTTAGTATAATATAGACCCAGAAAAATCTGTATTATACTTATTTATATTTTTATATACCATAATGCATATTACTATAACTATTAAAACATATGAGAGGTTTGAATATATGGATATATATTAGAAATACATATATTAGAAAGTTACATGTATTTTTATGGGGAGGAAAATGTACAATAAAGTATGTTATCTGTAGACTTCAGATATTTACAATTATGTTTCATTGTTACTAAGATGGACCCTGGGTCTAACAAATCCTGGTTTATCATTGTCAAGAAATGCTTGCACTCCTCCCTTACCCAGAGACATCAGACTGTCCTTTTACTTGTCTGGTGCCCTCTCATTTAAATTTCTTTTCCACGGCCAGGCTGTTCCATTCTACCCACCAGTGTCCCCCAGTTGGAAGTGGCCCAGTAGCTAATGCTGGCCTTCTTTCCTGTGCCACAGCCCCTCCTGTCATCACTCCATAATGTGACAGTCCTAATGGCAACCTCACAGAGTTATCATGAGAAGGAGATAAGCTGATAAATGGAAGATGCTCTGGTGAAGAGTGAGTGCTATTTATGTGCTTCCTCTGATGATGATGATTCTTATAATCTCTTCAGTACAGGAGGCGCTGAGGTCAGGATTTCTCCCTTATATGAAAATTGTGACATCTGAAGGGGTGTATGACTGATAGGCTTTTGGTTCGTGGGGAATCAATGCAGTGTTGGGCTCTAAACCCTAGTGTCTGGTGACAACGGTACCAAGATCTCCTAGAAACTCAGTCCTGCCCTGGACACACATCCTGTGTGCAGTTGGTCCTGGGATGGGCCCCACTCCACCTCACTTACCCGGGCCCCGCAGTGCGCTGCGATCTCCTCAAAGGGCGCCTTCTGGAACTTCTCCACCACCTGTCGCCGCCGTTCCCGCTCCTGCTCCTCAACGGCCACGCTGTCCACTGTGGCGGAGAGCCGGGTCAGCACGCGGGTCCTGCCCGCTGTTGCGGCCCCAGATGGCCACCAGCTTTCCCCTCTGCTGACGAGGGGCAGGGTGGCACGGAGGGTGCGGTGCCATCACTTGGCCCCAGGAGGGCTGGACCCTTTCCTGATTCTGCCCGAGGGCTCAGCCCCCTTCCCTAAGAGTCTGAGCACTAGTTAAGTAGACCCTTAATTGGGGCTAAAGCTCCATGTAGCTGCACTTGCTACGGGGACTTTTTCTCTCTCTTTTTTTTTTGGTTTGTCCTATTCAGAATTTTATTTTTCAAAATGATGATTCACTTCCCCACTCACATAAATGTATTGTACCTTCCCACTCCTTTGAGACTTTAAATAAAATGTTTCCATCTTTGTCAAAAGTTAACTGATATCTAACATGGTATAATTTTAAAGCACCAGACGTTATGATTTGATACACATATGTATTGTGAAATTATTACTACAATAACATTAACTAACGTATCTGCCACTGGGACTCTTAAACTAAGCTTCTGGAGCAGGAAGTATTTTAGGGGTAACATGAAAAGGGACATCAACAATGGAAAAGCCAGTGAAAAACCCCTGTGGCAGAGCAGTCTGAGGCCATTTAGTTTAAGGCTTCTACATATTCCTCGTGGCCTCAAAAATGAAAAAAAAAAGAGAGAGAGAGAGAGAGAAAGGTATGAAATATATTCATCACGCCCAGCTTAAAAAGACAGAGCAGTGAAACATTCAGAAAGAATACCATGAATGATGAGAAAAATAAACATTTGTTATCAGCAGAAAATTCTCTAATTCAGGATACTTCGCTATCCAATAATTCAGATGAGGTAATAATACTGCATTTTAAAATCCACTGCCATTATTAAATATTAATAGGATTTGGTCTTAATAGCTTTCATTGATCAACTTGCTCTTTTGTATCATACGCCACCAAAAACATTGTCAAAGTATTTATACTTTGACATTAAAATTCCTTTTTCACCTGTCTGATTGGCCATAGCCCTCAACCAGCTACTTTTAATGGCAACCGTCAATAGAAAAAGGGTTCCTGGCATAGGACACTGACTCCTGTTAAAAGACAGGGACTTTTAATTGCAGCTTCGGTAGCTGTGAAGAGTTTAGAGGAAACTGCCAGCCTCTTCCCTGACATCCGTGTGAACCATGCTTGGGAGGGCAGCAGACAGGTCCAAGCACACCCACACACACCCCAGAACCCAGCCCCACATGCCTCTCCCTGGGGGCCTCCCACTCACCAATGGCCTTCTTCAGTGTCTCGTAGGTGATCTCCTCGGCAGGCACTCGCTGGGGGAGAAGGGACAGAAGTGCACAGAATGCTCAGGAAGGTGGAGAGGGGGAGGGAGGAGGCAGTGAAGGTAGCCCCTTCACTTCTCAGAAGACTGTCCCAACGGGCAGAAACTCCCTCAGGACACCCGCATTCTTTCCAGGGTCTCTGGAAGCTCTGTGCCTCTGAGCAGGCACAGACCTGCTAACTAAAGGGGAGCAGTGAGCGATGGAGGCTAGTTCCTCAAGAGCCACAAGTCTCACCTGAAAGAACTCACTGTCCCTTCCCTCTCCCCTCCCTCCTCCCAGAGGGTCTGCTTAAGTCCCCTGGGAAGAAAACACTGTAATTCAAACAAGTCTTCAGAAAAACGTCACAGAAAATGTTCGATACAAGAGAAGGCGGTTAGCAAATATAATCTCATATGAAAATTTCAAAAACTGACTAACATTTTTGTTCCCTTGTGGCTCAGCTGGTAAAGAATCATCTGCAATGCAGGAGACCTGGGTTCAATTCCTGGATTGGGAAGATGCCCTGGAGTAGGGAAAGGCTACCCACGCCAGTATTCTAGCCTGGAGCATTCCATGGACTGTATAGTCCATGGGGTCGCAAAGTCGGACACGACTGAGTGACTTTCACAATGACATATGTGTAGGATTCTCGGTGAGTCACTCAATTGCAACTGCAAAATATGTTATCATAGAGAGCAATCGTTTTACTTTGAAGACTCATTCACTCTGAAGGTTTATTCTTTGTATGTACATTCATCCATCCATTCACCCATCCATCCACTGTCGGTGCTGACCAACATCAGGTGATGACAGGGAACCATGCGGTAGTGAGAGAGTAAATGAAGACAGATCACAGGGTAAGGGCGGGTAGAGAGAAGCTGATGGAGGAGGTGGACCACAAGCTGGTACTGAAGAAAGGGAAATTCATGACCGTGGAGGTGGAGAGGAAGGGTGATTGCAACATGGGATTCCATACTAGCAAAGACATGGAGATGAATGAGATAGCATGGGGGAGACTGAATATAGACCAGCCAGACGGGAGGGGAGATGAAACGGCCAGGCACTCCTGACTCCAAATGGCTCTGAATGCCAGGCACTGCGTTGGGAATTTGACCAAAGCAGCATCTGTTGATCACCTCCTATGAGCCTGGTATTTGAGGGTTACAGAAAGTCACTGAGGGACTCGGGAGGCGTGGGGAAGGGGCATGGTGGGCTGGCTTGTAGACCTGGCTTGTGGCCCACCTCCTCCATCAGCTTCTCTCTACCTGTCCTTACCCAGTGATCTGTCTTCCTTTACTCTCTCACTACTGCATGGTTCCCTATCACCTCACCTGTGAATATCTGATGTTGGTCAGTACTGGCAGCAGATGGATGGGTGGATGGATGGGCAAAGAATAAACCTTCATCGTGAATGAGTCTTCAGAGTAAAAATGGAAAAGGAAGTGGAAAAGCATGGCAGAGGGTGGGGGCCCCCACACCCCTGCTCTAGCTACTCAGCCATCCCTGGGCTGAGCTGACTCTCAAAGCGGGGAGGAACCCATGTCAGTGACAGGGAGGCCAGCAGGGAGCAGGTGGCTGTGTACCCAGGGGAGCATTTCTCTTCCTTCTGCTGATTTACTTTATTTATCCATTTCTAAGGGTCTCTTGACTCTCAGGAAGGAAGAATTATAACTACGGAGGGGACAGCAGCCAACTACACTGTGGTCCTAACATTTGTGAGGCTTCCCGCCCTGCAGAACTGGAAGGGCCTTGGAGGACACCTGGCTCAACCTCGTTCCACTTCTTCAATTAGCCTGAGTCAGAGCTTGCTTCCTTCCAGGGGAAGCTTCCAGACAAACCTCAAAAAGCCCAGTCCCGGAGGTCTGCCCTGGTAACTGAGGAGTTGAAGGAATGGCTGAGGGCATGGTTGGGGGAGGCTTGATCTTGACCCCATTGATTTGTCTTTGCCCCAAGCCCACTGGGGAGAGGCTGGGTGTCCAAGCTGCCCTCCATGGCTATGCCAGGCTGTTCGTGCTGAAGGACCCTGCGCATCTTGTCCCAATTCCACCCAGATGTGTGTCCTCCTCACTTCTTGCTAAGTTCCCTCATCTCTATTAATTCCCTTAATTGGCAGTGAAGTGTGAAAGCCACTCAGTCGTGTCCAACTCTTTGCCACCCATGATTATACAGTCCATGGAATTCTCCAGGCCAGAATACTGGAGTGGGTAACCTTTCCCTTCTCCAGGAGATCTTCCCAACTCAGGGATCGAACCCAGGTCTCCTGCATTGCAGGTGGATTCTTTACCAGCTGAGCCACAAGGGAGCCCTTAATTGACAGAGTCGCCTTTAAGAGCATCTGTACTGTGGGGAGGGGATAAATTGGGAGATTGGAACTGACATATACACACTACTATATATGAAATAGAAAATAGTATAGCATGGGAACTATACTCAATTCTCTATAAAGGCCTGTATGGGAAAAGAATCTAAAAAAGAGTGGATATATGCATATGTACAACTGATTAACTTTGCTGTACAGCAGAGACAAATACAACATTGTAAATCAACTACACCCCAACAAAAAAAACTGTAAGAAAAACAAGTATACTGTGTCCTGTAGCTTCTGCTCCCTTGAGAGGCCTTTCTCCCTCCTCTCTGCCCCGCCCCCATTTCTTTCTCATTTGAGGGAATAAATTTGGTATTTCCACTATGACTCCTTATTCTTTCTTACTTGTGGGTACATCTGCTTTATTTTATGAGGCAGAAGTAATAATGGCAGGAGAGATACATGTTAATTTAAACAGAAATTAGATATTCATAGCCCTTAAGAGATGATTGAAGAAAGAGCGATCTTTAAGCGACATCTTTCTCTTCAAAAAGCACTTTTCTTGACATATCTGGAAGAGACATCGTGAAAGCTATTTTTGCCTTCATCCTCTCTGTGAGGCCTTCCAATTTCCAACACAGATCAGGTTCACCTCCATCGTGAATGGGGGATGACAACCAGCAAACCTTTCAAGACTGGTTTTTAGAACGTCCTCATGGGAGTGTATGGAGGTTCAATTACTTTTTCCAGATGGATGGAAAGTCTAGGACATATATGATGAGAGTCAGAAAGAAAACAGGGCTTACTTGAGAAATTTACCTTCCCTTAAATGCGTAGTGCAGTTAAGGGTGCCTGGATCATGGAGTGTCTGACCACCTGCCAAAGAGGCAGAACCGGTCCCCTCCCCCAGGGATGCTGAGCTTCTCCAGGACAGCAGATCAAGAAGGGGATACTCACCTCCTCCTTCTCTGGGCTGTTCCTCGATTCCACCTCCACCTGCAGGGAAATGGTCTCTCCAATGCTCTTCCTCTTGGATAAGCGATCCTCATCTGGGAAAAGAGAAGCCTGGAAGCTAGAGTCCCCCAGCCCTGGAGAGGGAGCCAAAAGCACGCCTCCAGCACCATCTCCCACCTTCCCGCCCTCCTCCAACCCCTCCTGGCTTGGCCGGGTCCTTGGAGGGCTCAAAGGGATTTATACCCTGGGGGCTACAGCTGGAGTTTATAGAGGGCTGCGAGACTTCTCTGCCCCTCTTAGGCTGGTGAGTTTTGCACTTTAGGGCTAAGATTTTGCAATCATTGATGAGCACAAAGAAGCTGCTTATGACCATAAAGCATGGGCATCGCCTGCTAACAGCTCCAGCAACTGTCATTTGCATAGCATTTGCTCCTATGGACATTTGCCTCTTCCCTCTAAGGCAGGTATTGTTAACATTCCTATTTTACAGCCAAGGCAACTGAGACTCAGAGATGCCAAGGGACTCAGTTAAGAATTTTCAGGAGGGAAGTTGCAGAGAACTGGGTCTCTGACTCCGTAGTCCATGGGTGCTCTTTACAGCACAGTGGGGGCATCTCCCACGCACAAGCCAGGCTATCTCGTGGGCCAGTTATTCCCAAGGACCCTGCACTGAGGGGCACAGGTGGGGATGATGAGGATCTCACCATGGATTCCCAGTGTGACATCCAAGTCTCCATGGAAGGTGACAGAAAGGCTCACAGGCCCCTTTCATTCCGGCCCTTACCTGGCCAAGAAAAGCCAGAGGCAGGCTTGGAAGCGCTCGAGCAGAGCTCCTACCTGTCAGCTGAGGGATGTAGGGCACGCAGAGCCTGTCGGCATTGTAACCGCTGCCGCCCAGGACTTCGCTGATCTTGCTCTGGCGGAAGAGCAGCTCAATCACCACTCCGTCAAGGTTGTGAGTCAGCCTGGGAGACAGAGAGCAGGGAGAGGCACCTGAGAGCCCTGGGCGACCAGGCCGACTTCCGGGGCCCTTCCTTATTATAAATGTAACGCTCAAGGGAGTGCCCTGGGGGCCCAGTGGCTGGGATTCCAGGCTTTCACTGCTGTGGCCTGGGTTCAATCCCTGGTCAGGGAACTGAGATCCTGCAAGCTGTAGCAAGGTAACACTTATTATACAAAATGACAGAGGAGAGAAAGGAAAAAAAAAAAACCACCTGCAGTCCCACTTCCCAGAGAGAACCATATCCACATTTTGTGTAGGTTCCCTCAGTCATACACATTTATGCACACATGCAAACATTCCCCTACCCTCCACAGTCCTGTTTCAGGACTTATTTTATTCACCTATTATGCAGTGACTATTTCACATGAACTACTCTTCCAAAACATTGTGGGTGGGCTACCAGTTGTCTAATGGTATGGACAGGCCATAATTTATAAAGCCATCCTCTATTGTGGGATATTTTGCTTTTTCAGAATATCTTTTCCTTGAGTTCCCCTGATATTGAAGTGACACTGGCCCACAGACTACAGTCTGAGAAGGCCGCTTGGATTGGTGGAGCGGCTTCTCCAGGATGTGTTCCCCTGGGCTTGGCCAAAGTACCCAGAGGCTCTATCCCACACTCGATCGTACAGCACGCTGAGATAGCGCAAGGCGGGGGTCACGGTCACGTGAGGGGGATTAAATTTGACCCAGGACTTCTGCATCACAGGCAGGGTCCATTTTCTGCCTGTGAGCCCACAGAAGCCTGAGTCCCTGGCCTCAGATCACCCACTTTCTTGCTCAGATGCCCTGGGTGTTTCCTTGACCATGTCCCCGCTGTGATCCTTACCTGGGCCTCTCCACAAACACGTCCTCCGGAAGCATGTATGCCCGCTGTGATCCTTACCTGGGCCTCTCCACAAACACGTCCTCCGGAAGCATGTATGGGGCCTCTTTCTTCCTGGTCTCTATCACCTGAGGTTTGGGAGGAATGGAGAAAAGAGCTGAGTTCAGTGGGGAGAGGGAGATGCAAATGGGCCAAGGAAAGAGCTCCCGCCCCAACAGAGCACTTCCTTCCTCCCATGCAGTCCCTGGCACAGCACCCAGAGCTGAGGGAGAAACTCAGACCAACCAGGACCTCGGGGCAGCTCAGGAAGCCCAGGAGGACTGCTCAAGCTGTCTCCAGTGACACACACGCACTAAATGTCTGCCAAAGGCAGGGGACTTTGCTCCCAGGAGAGTCCAGTGTCTTGCTCCCATGACCTATTCCTGTTTTCTATTTATACACGAGAGAGGAAGCACAGATCGCACTGTTCCCCAAACCCAGAGGCACCACAAAGCATCCTGATGGAAAGTGACAGTGAGTTTCCCTCATCATCCTTTGCAAATTTTTGACAAGAAAAGTGACAGCTATTAAGATGGTGAGAAGTGGGAGGACAGTTGGCATCAAAGTACGTGCAGGAGGTGAGGAAGCCATGAGGCGACTGTTTGTACTGAAGAGGACGTCAGCATTGCTCTTCCAGTCCTCCTGGATCAGCCCACGGCTGGCAAGGTCCTGCCTCGTTCAGGCTGGTCTTTGGCTCAGCAAAGCTGCTGTAGCACCTTCCTCCATGCCCCCCAGCCGGTCAGCTTAGCCGAGACCTAGGCTTTCTTGTTTACTTTTGTTCTGCTGGTGCGTTTTAAAGTTAATCCTACA
Organism: Bubalus kerabau; assembly: GCF_029407905.1. Lineage (NCBI taxonomy): Eukaryota > Metazoa > Chordata > Mammalia > Artiodactyla > Bovidae > Bubalus > Bubalus kerabau. The sequence continues at coordinate 77,006,753 of NC_073634.1, forward strand.
TATGATATCATTCTACCTATACACAGTTCAGTATGTTTTTAAATGTCTTTTTGCAGTAACTGAGAACATTGGATTGTAAACTGGCTATAAGATAATACCAAGGCATAATCAGTCATTTAATTAATACTTTCACTGTGTAAATAGCATAGCAATTGAGCAAGAAGGTGTCCATATTTTTTAGATATGAATACTGATATATTTAGAGGTGAAATGACGTGATAACCAAGGTTTGTTTAAGCATATTTCAGCAAAGGAAAAGAAAAAGAGACAGATGAAGCAAATGTGGAAAAACCTTCATAAGTGTTTAATCTGTGTGATAGCTGTGTGGATGTACACTGGCTACTCACACTGCTTTTTTGATATTTGAAAACTTACACAACAAAAACGTTTCTTTAAAAGTAGTTTCAGTCCCAGATGACCCGAGAGGTGTGTACATGTGTGCTTCTGGGAGTGAGGGGGGCATAGAGGGGCAGGAAGTACAGGGGGCGCAGGCAGCAGGCTGGGAAGAGGTACAGGACACTGACTATGTCTGATCCCACCCTGCTATGTCATGTCCTGCAGCAGGAGATGCTCTGCTGGGAATTTCTCATCATTAGTTCTCATGCCTGGACTAAGCACAGAGCTCATACAATTCAGTAAAAGGTTTTCTGGGGAAATCCCAAGTCAAGGGCCTCCTGAGCTCTTGGGGTCATAAGGACACCAACCTCATGGATGTGCTGGCAGAAGGCAGGCACTGTTGTGAGTTGGCTGATAAGGTTCAGGTAGGCGGCACCCAGTGCGTAGAGGGCACAGCGGTTGTAAACAGGCAGGTTCTCTTCATTGACCTGGGCCACATCCTGGGACAAGACAGAGGGAACAACCCATATGGGTGCCCACTCTCCACCAACCTCTCCCAACCTCCCTTAGAGATGACCCACCACTCTAGATGAAGTCTCTCCCTGCATTTGTCCCATAACCTTCTGGGGGACAGAAGTCACTGAAGCAAACAGTCCCTAGAACAATCCATGAGTTGGATGCCCATAAATACTCGAGTGGAGAGGCGATAACCTCAATGACCGACTTTGCAGTTCCAGCTGTAGCAATCTTGACTGTCCAAACCCTCATGAATCTCCACTTCAAGGATGCTGTTTCCTTCACTACAGACCTCGGATAATTCTTGGAGGACTGGATTGGTTTCCTATGCTGGATTCACACGTTAAATTGACAAAGCTACGAGAATTACTAGGGGCTGGGACACAGAGGAATCTCACATTCTAGAATGAAGACTATCATAGCATCTGGTTTGGTCTTGCAGGATTTAGCACATCAAGCAGGTAGCTAAGGAGTCTCCCTGAAAGAATTCCTAGGTTCACCACCATTCAGAATATGATGCCCACTTAGCTCAGGACCCTGCAGACCCTGGCCTTTGAGGTCTTAAGAATCTGCTCCAGTTCTTAGCATCCTTGGGAGTGTACTTTCACCTGGGCAGACCTTGGAAGTCTAAACCCTATCTGGTGCCACATTGGCTGCCTGAGAGTCATGACAGGGGCTTGTTGAATCTCTAGGTCCCCGAGCTTGGGTACAGTACGGGGATTATATATTTTTAATAAGTGTTTAAGGCAATTCTGAAAGCACGGCCAGTTTTGGGAACCAGGTGACATTTAGACAAACAAGTTTGTTTGGGGATCACTGCCTCCCTGGTAGCTCAGCTGGTAAAGAATCTACCAGCAATGCAGGAGACCCCAGTTCAATTCCTGGGTTGGGAAGATCCCCTGGAAAAGGGATAGGCTACCCACTCCAGTATTCTTGGGCTTCCCTGGTGACTAAGATGGTAAAGAATCTGCCTACAATGAGGGAGACCTGGGTTTGATCCCTGGGTTGGGAAGATCGCCTGGAGGAGAGCATGGCAAGCCACTCCAGTATTCTTGCCTAGAGAATCTCCATGGACAGAGGAGTCTGGCAGGCTACAGTCCATAGGGTCACAAGAGTTGGACTGAGAGTTGGACTGAGCGACTAAGCGCAGCACCAGGCTCTCTTGGTAATCCATGAAGTCTCATTCAGACCTTGCAAGAGACCTGAAATACTAGGGGTGAGTGATGTTTTTGAAAGATCCTGTTCCCTGGGTCTCCTTTAGTCTGAGGATGGGTCAAAGCCATGAATTCAGCATTCTTTGGTGGTTACCCCGGCAGGACCAGGAATGGCTGACTATGGGCGCAACATACCTGGGCTCCAAAACACAGTAGTTAAAACAGCGGCCACTCGGCACTCTCATTAGTGCTTGGCCCAAACAGGTCCCCTCCCCTGACCCTAACCTCTGTGCCCTGCCCACACCAGGCCCCACCTGGACGGCCAGCACCAGGCGGATGAGGTCCACCACCACCTCCTCGTTGGCCAGCTCGATGCTGATGAGTGCCAGCAGGCCGTAGAGCGCCTCGTAGTGCTTACGTATGTTCGTTTCCTCCTTACAGCTCAGGTAGATGTGTCTGTAGAGCTGCTGGGAGTGCTGGAGAAGTGGGTGAGGGTGGGAGCAAGGCCACAGTGGATGGGGACAGGAAGGGCCAGGGACATGGAAGAGCAGTCTGAAGTGGGTGACGTAGCTCCACCTCCTTCCTCCTGTACCCCCCCTCTCTGCCCTCAGGGACAGGATACCTTTAAAGCAGACCCCAGTGGAATGGAGCACAGGCAGGAATATGTGCTTAGGGAAGGTGGGGCCAGTGAAACGAACAACAAAAGCTGCTGCCCAAACACAGGGGAAGATGGTCAAGCGATGGTCCTCCTCTGGCTTGGGATCAGTATGACCTTGGGGCTTAATTCCCTAGAAGGGTCGGCTGGTCATCCTGACTAATCATAGTCAGAGAGGAGGAAGCAGGCTCTATAGGCATGGCCAGTGGTGACTTGGGGGCTGAAAGGCTGGGGTCCACAGGGCCTGACCCACCCAGGTTTCACTGTGTCTTGAGGTCATGCTTGCTAACCTTCTTCATGAAGATGGTGTCCTGCCGGGAGCACTTGTCCACTTTCAGCTTCAGGACAGAGATGTCACTGAGGGTGCTGCGAGGGGACGTGAGGGGTCACCTGAGCCCTGGTGTGAGGCCAGCAGTGCTCGTGTGGTATCACTGGGCCCTGCCCCAGTCCTTAGTTGTATCAATGTCTCCCTGTGTCCTCCCACCCTGGTTCTTAGCCTGATCGCCACTTTCTCTCAAGTTCTCAAGCTCCTGTCTCATTTTTTCTTAAATACTGATCCAGATTACCTTCTTCCTCACTTTCTTTCCTCCCTTTCAGCCCCCACTCTACTGATAACCCTGCATCCTCTTCTTCCCTTCCTACCAAAGAGCTCCTGTGAATACCTGCTCTTTATCTCCCAAATCTCCACCCCCTCCCTTGCTCCCTTAGACACAAGCCCCCTTTCAGTCTCCTTCCCTTGAAAGAACCCTGGGTCCATGTTCATGGTCAACTCCCTGGTGAGGGGTCCCCATTGAAGATCTGCATTGTCCTCCCACCTGAGGGTGAGACCCTAATGGGAGCCTTCTCCCCCATCACATATCAAATTGCGGGGGTGGGGAGACCCTAAGTTCACCTGATGGTAGAGAACTTGTGACGGTTGCCATGACGATCAATGAAACTGATGAGAATCTCTAGAACGAAGAGACGGATCTCTGCGTCCTCCATGAGGGCGGTAGAGAGAAGGCGGTCGAGGAAGTTGCTGGGCAAAGCTGACATCATGTTGTTGCTCTGGAAGCCAGTGGATACCTGCAAGGGAGCCCGGGATCGCATGCCTAGGAACACCGGTCCTCCTGGCAGCAGTGAGGAGATGGAGAAGCAGCCAGCAGGAGCTGGGTCCCGAGCATCCATCTTCTCTAAACATTTCCCAGTCCAGTTCCCCCTGTCCTTCACCGTAGGCAGCTTTGGGGAACCCTCCAACATCTACTGAGGCGACCTGCTCAGCTCAGTTTAGCTGAGCAGATGGGGACAGTATCCAGGGACATTAAGCTGCTAAAAGCAAGCCAGAGGATGAGCACTGGAGGGGAGCAAGAAGCCAGAGAGTATCTGAACCTAAAGTTCCAACCCATTAAGGCACACATGGTGAATGTTCACCATAAACACACTTCATCAGGAGCACGGACAGCCACAAAGAAAAGGAGAGATAGTGGAAGAACTTACAGCTGGGCTGACGAATTAGAACCCACAGACATAGTCACAGTCAGAGAACACACAGAGTTTGTTTACACCTCTTCTAGCTAGGCCATGATGGTGGTCTTTGGATTAAAGCCTGTTGGCATACTGAGATATCTCATCCCTGATGTTGTCAAAAAGCAGCCAAACAGATTTATTGTTAAGTCCATATTGCAAAACAATGCCTTTGATGATTCAGCAGGACCTTGAGGCTCTGGTAAAGCCTGGTGGCATCAGTGTTCACTGAAGGGGGATGTATTTAAGGTGTGTCCCCAACCATCACCTTGGTAAGATGCTGGGTACAAACTAACGAGGGTAAACTCAGCAAAGAAATGGAAGGAATACATAGACCAAGGAGGTAGCCAGATGTGGGTGTCAGTAGGAAAAGCCTTTATAATAAGGGGTGACATGAAAGGTGTGGGCTGGGAAGGGGGCACGGAAGCGAGGGTATCAGGAGCAAGGGGGCTGTGCCGGCTAGCATGGTTAGCACAGAGACAGGTTGAGGGGTGACATGGAGGTTCTAGGGAGGGAATAGGTATGGAGGGCCTTCCAATTTCAATCTGAGAAGTTTGACAACTGATGTACATCAATTGGAAACTGAGATAGACTCTTTAACAAGGAGCAATCCATGAGGAACAACATTTCTAGAAAATTCTTCTTGGTTGAATTTAAGATAGGTAAGGAGGGAGGGGGAGAAGGCAATGGCAACCCGCTCCAGTACTCTTGCCTGGCAAATGCCATGGATGGAGGAGCCTGGAAGGCTGCAGTCCATGGGGTCACTAGGAGTCGGACACGACTGAGTGACTTCACTTTCATTTTTCACTTTCATGTGGAGAAGGAAATGGCAACCCACTCCAGTGTTCTTGCCCGGAGAATCTCAGGGATGGGGAAGCCTGGTGGGCTGCTGTCTATGGGGTCGCACAGAGTCGGACACGACTGAAACAACTTAGCAGCAGCAGCAAGGAGGGAAGGAGAAACCAAGAGAGTAATCTAGTTGTGAAATGTCCAGAATTTAGGCCAGGGCTGTTCACAAAAATACCTGAGGCACTTGTTAACAAATACACATTCTAGGACCTCACTCAAACTGCTGGTTCAAAGTCTCTAGGGACTCTATATATTAAACAAGTTGGTCACGGGAATGGCATTTGAGAACAATAAATCTAGGCTCCAGTGATGGTTGCAAAGATGGAAAGAAGACAAATGCAAAAATATTGCTAAGTGGAGGGTGGGGGTGGAGATTCCCTGGCGGTCCAGTGGTTAGTTAGCACTTGGCACTTTCACTTTTGGGTCCCGGGTTCAATCCTTGGTCAGGGAACTAAAATCTTGCAGCCACATTGCATGGCCAAAAAAATTTTTTTAATAATTTTAAAATTAAATTACCTAAAATAATTATAGTTATTATTTTTTAAAAACTGATAAAGGGAAAGATGGTGACTGGGAGACTGAGGTGGGCATAAATGCCAAGGGAGAAACAGGTGGAGGGGACCTGGTGAGTTACTTGGAAGGAGAAAGGGCAGGGACCAGTAGATTCCATCTCAATACAGAGATAAGGGTTGAGTGACAAGACCATTAGTAGCTGAGAAGGTACCTTTGTGAAAGTTAGAAACAGGTGTCCTGCCTGCTCTGGATAACCCAGTCTTGTGGGTTCCCAGCCTGCCTAGTGAGTGGAACACAGGTTAGATTCAGTCCCCTACTCACCCCTTTGGCTGGGCATGTTTGTGCAGTGTGCAACCTGCACAACAGAAAGTGGTAGCCTTCTCTTGGTCCCTTGGAAGGAGCTGCCTCCTGCAGAGGCAGAGCAGGAACAGGGACAGGAGAGGCTTACCTGAAGGAGGGATTTCAGCAGCATAATCTGGGTCAGTCGGTTCCTGTTCTCCCTATAGATCAGAGATACAGATGATCACCAGGATGGTGGTACAGATACAGAAAACCCCACACTCGTGTGCCCAGTTCTTTCTTGTGATTAGATTCTTCATGAGGCTAAACTTGTTGGGCTACCCAGGACAGTGACTTCCAGAGGAAGGACGCTGACCAGCTAGTGGTAAAGAACCAGCCTGTCAGCGCAGGAGACGTAAAGAGATGCAGGTTCAATCCCTGGGTTGGGAAGATCCCCTGGAGAAGAGCATGGCAACCCACTCCAGTATTCTTGCCTGGAGAATCTCTATGGACAGAGAAGCCTGGTGGGCTACAGTCCATGGGGTCACAAAGAGTAGCACACGACTGAAGCAACTTAGCGCACACACACCCCTCAAGGTGGGCGATTGTTACTGATGGGACAGTCAGTGGAGTTACGTAGGATCCAAAGGCCCACGAAAGGCTATGGAGGGATCTGAGAGCAGAATGAGAGAATATATGTAAGGGCAGAACCAGGAAAGTTGAGGTGGAGGAGGGAGAGAGCCCAGAAACGTGGGAAGGGGAGTCGGTAGAATCCAAGAAGGGAGAAGAAGGCAGGGTAGACTCACCCAGTCCTCCCCGTCTCCATGGGGTGGTGCAGGGAAGGCAGCGGAACCTTGCTCATGATGAAGAGGATCACCTCGGAGCGCTGGTAAGTAGGCAATGTGCTGGCAAAGGAGCCTGCGGGGAAATGACAGAGGAGAGGGTTGGCTCTGGTAAGGCTGGCAGCCGCGGGGGGTCCCTGCTCAGCCGTCCAGCTCAGCCGTTCAGCCGAACAGACAACTGTGAGGAGTGCCAGCTGACTCTTCCAGGCTCCTATCCCTCGACCTGTTATTCCCATGGCTGTGGTGAAGGTGTGGGACCTAGAGGGGACACTCCAGTGGCACTGGAACAGGGAGACTCTGAGCCCTTACAATCATGTGTGGACTTCAGAGTATCCATGTGCATACCCATAGCTTTCTCCCTGTCCTCTTTCCTTCCTTTTGTCTTTCTTTCTCTCACCTCCCCTCCAATACTTTGGCCACCTGATGCGAAGAGCTGACTCATTTGAAAAGACCCTGATGCTGGGGAAGATTGGGGGCAGGAGGAGAAGGGGACAACAGAAGATGAGATGGTTGGATGGTATCACCGACTCAATGGACACGAGTTTGGGTGAACTCCAGGAGTTGGTGATGGACAGCAAGGCCTGGTGTGCTGTGGTTCATGGGGTCACAAAGAGTCGGACACGACTGAGGAACTGAACTGAACTGAACTGAACTGAACCCCTCCAATCGCTCAAACGTGGAAGGATCAGGCAGGCCTAATGGGGACTGGGGTGCAAGAAGAGTTCGCCTCTCTTAGCCTCTGATCTGAACTCCAGGCTGAGAAACCCAGGGACATTGTTCTGTGATCTAACTCAGGCCTGGCCCCAGGGACGCTGTGAGCTGTGTGCACTGTGGGCTAACTCCACTTCTTCCAGTGTCCGCGCATTAACACGAAGTGCGAGCGTGCGTGCTTAGTCGCTCAGCCGTGTCCGACTCTTTTCGACCCGGTGGACGGCAGCCCTCCAGGCTCCTCTGTCCATGGGGATTCTCCAGGGAAGAATACTGGAGTGGGCTGCCATGACCTTCTCCAGGGGATCTTCCCCAACCCAGGGACCGAACCCAGGTCTCCTGCATTGTAGGCGGATTTTTTACCAGCTGAGCTACCAGGGAAGCCCTAACGCGACGGTTGAGTGGATGACAAACCTACAACGCCAGGGACTAACATCCTTGGGGGAATGGGGACCGCCCATCTGCCCCTCCTTCAGCAGGTCTGGCCCGGGCGCTCTCCCGGGCCCCGCCCCTCCCGGGCCCCACCTCTCCCGGGGCCCACCTATGGTCTTGATGACTGCCTCCTGGAACATGCGCTCTTCGTGTTCCTTGATGATCTTGGTGCCGAGGCTGATGGCCCCGTCGTAGCTCCCGGTCAGAACGTAGTCGATACTGAGCCGCAGCTGCCTCAGCAGAGTGTTGAACATCTCCAGCACCGTGGGCCCTGAGCGCAGCAGGTGGGAGACCTGACATCTGGGGCTGGCACTCCTGGCTCATTGTCCCCTGCCCAGGCTTACCGGGCAAGCCCAAGCCCACTTCCAGCCAGGGGCATCCTCTGCCCCCCCACCCTCCCCGGCTGATTTCTCCTCCTGAGGATAACCGCTCTGACACCTCTCTACCCTTGCCCTTTTCTGGAAGGAGGGGCAGCTCACCGCTAAGGGCAGTTCTTCGTCCTTGAGGGGGTTTCCAGCCCCCATTCCGCTCAAGATCCCCCCTTACCCACAGAGCCGGTGGCGGCGATGACGGCAGCTTCTGACAGGACCTCCACGATGCCCGCCCGCACCGTGGCCGCGCTGCGGCTGTTGGCATCCAGGTGGCTCAGGAGCTGCTGGATAACCAGGTGGGAGTGCTGCGGCTGGGGGGGAGGAAGACGTGCTGGTCCCCAAACAGCAACCCCCCACGTGGCCTCTGAGCCCTCCAGGAGGACCCAAAGTTGGGTGGACAAAAAGTGAGGTCCCAAAGCTAGCGGGCACTAGAGGTGGCACCCAGATACCCTGGCTCCTCTTCCTGAATCTCTCCCCACTTCTTGGTCCAAGAAGGAGCTGAGTCAAATCCCAATGAAGACTTGGATTTCCACGTATTTCCTGGGCCCTTGCACTTCAAGTGGGTCAAAAGTCAGTTTAAAAATACTGTCTTCCTTTTCATTTCCCCCAGGTGCCAGACCTTAAAGTAAGTGCCACAAGCAGTCACATGCTTTAGTCCAGTGCTGCTCAAAGTGTGGCCCATGGTCTGGTGCCAATTCAAGATCTGTCTGATGCCCATTTACATTGAGCTAAGGACAGACATTGAGAGTAAGTGTTGAGTAGTAATCTGACAAAGCCATGGCAGCCAGTTATGGTCTGTGGGCTTGTATTTAGCATGAGGTTTTCACTTACTTGTTCTAGGAATTCTTTTTGTGTTTTATAAAGTATAAGTCTGTGACATATTAGAAATAAAATGTTTTAAACCAGTCCTTCTCCACGACTAGGTCAAGCAGCACCAGTTCAGACAACTAGGGGCTGGATTTCTCCAGGTGTGCACCATCCTGCTCCCAGGGATACCCTTGGCCAAGGGGACAAGATGAACCTGGAGAACCATCATACCTGAATTGAGTACATGATGATTTTAAAGCAACGGATGGCGAACACCTTGGGTTCCCAAAGAGAATGGTTATCCAGATGGCTGTGAGGGAAAAAACGCGGAAAGTAACTGTGAAATGCAGGTGATGTGAAGGAGGAGGAGAAGCTTGGTGGGAACATAACCCGTCCTGAGAGACCCAGTCCCTCTCGAAGCTTCCAGGTAAGTAGCAAGGGCTTTCAGGTGCCGGTGAGAGAAGCACGAGAAGCTGAGAACAGGGGCTGTGGCTGTGGACTCAGGAATGAAGCCGAGCGCCTTCCTTTAGCCTTGGGACTCCTCCTGCCAACTCGTCTCCCCAAAACTGTGCTTGGCCACTACGTGGTAGCTTTTGATGCCACAGTGCAGAAGAATGTGGGCACAGAGAAGGGACCAACTTGGCCGCAGCCCCTCAACTGTGACAGGCCCCTCCTCCCGAGTTAGCAAGGAGGTGCCGGACCTGAAACGGTTCAAAGCTGGAGGCCGGGGGGCGAGGAAGGGGAGCACTCACATGAGAACAGGCTTGATGGCGTTTTTGATGTTGCCAAAGGCAGCCCGGCCCAGCAGTTCCCGGAGGCACCTCTCGGCTAGCTCTGCCGGGTTCTCTTTCTCCTTCTCTGGTGCTTGGAGAGGGGAGGGGGACCGGCTGCGGAAACACACAGCCCGTGGGTGAAGAAGGATGGAATGCACAGTCTGAGAGCTTTGTGCAGGCTTTCTGTGCTTCTCTCATGCAAACAGACCCAGGAGGACAAGTAGGAACTTGATGTAGGCTGTGCGAGGTCACAGGGAGATGGCTAGGCTCTCAGAAGTTAAATGGGGTAAGGAAGCCCAGAGTGGAGGAAGATGGTGGGAAGAGGGATAAAGTTCTTTTTCTGGACACCCTAGGGACAGGCCTGATGGGTCTCTGTGGGAAGGAAGGTGCTTTGAGCACCATGGACCTGGGGAGGTGCAGACCACACATATCTCCATGCCCCCAAGGCTTTGGAAGGGACAAGAGATGAGATAAGAAGAGAGGGATGCAAGCAGAGTTGGAGAAAGCAAAAGCAAAGGGGAGAGAGGAGCAAGGGCAAAAAGCAGGAGGGAAAAAAAGAAAGGCTCAGGAGGGAAAAACGGGTGCTGGCTTGGGTGTGACTCAGTGGTACCCGAGTCACAGGGAGTGGGCTCAGATCTGGACAAGAGTCCCAGGATTCCTCATCCTGAGACCACCAAGGAGCTTGTCAGAAATAATGCTATTCCAGGAACCACCACCAGAGGGCATACTAAATTTCCCAACCAGCTCTACGCAGTATCAATGGAAAGAAAGTGGGGAACTCAGATCATCTTCACTTGGTGTCATGCACAGCAGAGGTGGACAGCACCAGGAACCTTTCTCTCTATCCCATTTCACAGAGGGGAAGAGCAAGTGGCATGAGCAGGATGAATTCATGTCTGGGGGTTCCCAGATTAAAATCTAATATCTGGAGTTCATGTCAAGTGGCTGCTGGCTGGTGGGCATTTTTTAAGGACCTGAAACACCGTTAGGAAGTGAGGGAGAAGAAGGGCCCTCCTCAGCAAATTGAATCATGTTGTTCAGTTGCTAAGCCCAGTCTGACTCTTGGCAACCCCATCAACTGCAGCACACTAGGCTCCTCTGTCCTTCACTATCTCCCGGAGTTTGCTCAAACTCACGTCCATTGAGTCAGTGATGCCATCCAACCATCTCATCCTCGGCCACCTGCTTCTCCTCTCGCCCTAACTCCCACCATTGGGTTCTTTTGGCATTTAAAAACCTCCTTGTTCTGCTGCTTCTTGAAAGACCGAGGAAACTCGACTCTTGGTTCTTTGTGTTCAGCACACACTCACCCCAGGGAGCCCAGCATCATCACTGCTTTTCCTTCAGGAACGCAGACCTTAAGGGTACAGAGGGCTGGCAGAAGGCCAGAGCCGACGTTCCCAAGGAACCAGCTTTGGATGTGCTGCGGAACAAGCCACAAACGCCAAGATCCCTGGCCTTGGAGCTGGGTTTTACCAACCGGCCCCGGGTGTATGGTTGCCGAGCACCCTGAGAGGGCTGCAGAGTGGCCATGCAAGCTGCTCCCTCGCCCGCTCACCTCTCTGCCTCCTCCACGTGTTGCAGGTTGAAAAGCAGCGACGGCACGATCTTGTCCATGTGCTGTGGGTCCCAGATATTGGCCTGCAGTTCGTCATTCACCGTCTTCCTCACCACCCCTTGTAGACCTTTGATGCCCGACATTCGGATTCTGTAAAGTAAAGGGAGACGGGGCCATGACGTCTGCAAACCTTGGTAAGTCCAGCTTCTGTGACAAGGAGGGGAGCACGGCGAGGGGTTTACAGATGCCCATAAAGGCAGAGGGGAGCCCACCTTCTACTCTTCGTGTGACTGGGCCTCCTGGCTGGCTGCCTGAAAGCCATGTCTTCCAGCTTGTCTTGGAGATTCCTAGACTGCCCTTGCCCTGTACCACCCAGGTTTCATCTCTAGGGTGCCAGTTTTCTCCAGGCTTCTTAGTACCCAGCTGGGTTTTCTCCACCTTGAGACTGAGATATAAGAGCCCAAAGGGCTGCCAAGAACTGACAAGGTAGAAAATAGGGCTGAGGGCAACTTACAGGGGGAAGGGATCTGGAGGGGGAGGCACAGAGCTGTCAGGCTCTCGGGCACAAGGGGGTCTTGGCTGGGACTAAGCTGGCTGAGAAATCAGAGGACACATGAGTAACAGCATACAGGGGACCCCTTTTGCACAGGTCCAGTCTCCGATGAAAGTGAAAGTCGCTCAGTCAAGTCCCACTCTTTGTGACCCCATGGAATTCTCTAGGCCAGAATACTGAAGTGAGTAGCCTTTCCCTTCTTCAGGGGATCTTCCCAACCCAGGGATCGAACCCAGGTCTCCATTGCAGGCGAATTCCTTACCAGCTGAGCCACAAGGGAAGCAATGGAGTAGCCATTACAGTCAATAAAAGAGTCCGAAATTCAGTACTTGGATGCAATCTCAAAAACGACAGAATGATCTCTGTTCGTTTCCAAGGCAAACCATTCAATATCACAGTAATTCAAGTTTATGCCCTGACCAGTAATGCTAAAGAAACTGAAGTTGAACGGTTCTATGAAGACCTACAAGACTAGAACTAACACCAAAAAAAAGATACCCTTTTCATTATAGGGGACTGGAATGCAAAAAACTGAAAGAGATGGGAATACCAGACCACCTGATCTACCTCTTGAGAAATTTGTATGCAGGTCAGGAAGCAACAGTTAGAACTGGACATGGAACAACAGACTGGTTCCAAATAGGAAAAGGAGTACGTCAAGGCTGTATATTGTCACCCTGCTTATTTAATTTATATGCAGAGTACATCATGAGAAACGCTGGACTGGAAGAAACACAAGCTGGAATCAAGATTGCTGGGAGAAATATCAATCACCTCAGATATGCAGATGACACCACCCTTATGGCAGAAAGTGAAGAGGAACTAAAAAGCCTCTTGGCTTAAAGCTCAACATTCAGAAAACGAAGATCATGGCATCCGGTCCCATCACTTCATGGGAAATAGATGGGGAAACAGTGGAAACAGTGTCAGACTTTATTTTTGGGGGCTCCAAAATCATTGCAGATGGTGACTGCAGCCATGAAATTAAAAGACGCTTACTCCTTGGAAGCAAAGTTAGGACCAACCTAGATAGCATATTCAAAAGCAGAGACATTACTTTGCTAGATGAACAAAAGTTCGTCTAGTCAAGGCTATGGTTTTTCCTGTGGTCATGTATGGTTGTGAGAGTTGGACTGTGAAGAAGGCTGAGCGCTGAAGAATTGATGCCTTTGAATTGTGGTGTTGGAGAAGATTCTTGAGAGTCCCTTGGACTGCAAGGAGATCCAACCAGTCCATTCTGAAGGAGATCAGCCCTGGGATTTCTTTGGAAGGAATGATGCTAAAGCTGAAACTCCAGTACTTTGGCCACCTCATGCGAAGAGTTGACTCATTGGAAAAGACTCTGATGCTTGGAGGGATTGGGGGCAGGAGGAGAAGGGGACAACAGAGGATGAGATGGCTGGATGGCATCACCACTCGATGGACATGAGTTTGAGTGAACTCTGGGAGTTGGTGATGGACAGGGAGGCCTGGTGTGCTGTGATTCATGGGGTCACAAAGAGTTGGACACGACTGAGCGACTGAACTGAACTGAACTGGAATGCAAAAGTAGGAAATCAAGAGATACCTGGAGTCACAGGCAAATTTGGCCTTGGAGTACAAAATGAAGCAGGGCAATATTAAGAGGTGGTAATAATACACAGAAGAACTATACAAAAAAGATCTTCATGACCCAGATAACCACAATGGTGTGATCACGCACCTAGAGCCAGACATCCTGGAATGTGAAGTCAAGTGGGCCTTAGGAAACATCACTATAAACAAAGCTAGTGGAGGTGATGGAATTCCAGTTGAGCTATTTCAAATCCTAAAAGATGATGCTGTGAAAGTGTTGCACTCAACATGCCAGCAAATTTAGAAAACTCAGCAGTGGCCACAGGACCAGAAAAGGTCAGTTTTCATTCCAATGCCAAAAAAGGGCAATGCTAAAAAATGTTCAAACTACCACACAATTGCACTCATCTCACACACTAGCAAAGTAATGCTCAAAATTCTCCAAGCCAGGATTCAACAATACATGAACTGTGAACTTCCAGATGTTCAAGCTGGATTTAGAAAAGGCAGAGGAACCAGAGATCAAATTGCCAACATCCGCTGGATCATGGAAAAAGTAAGAGAGTTCCAGAAAAACATCTATTTCTGCTTTATTGACTGTGCCAAAGCCTTTGACTGTTTGGATCACAACAAACTGTGGAAAATTCTTCAAGAGATGGGAATACCAGACCACCTTACCTGCCTCCTGAGAAATCTGTGTGCAGGTCAAGAAGCAACAGTTAGAACCAGACATGGAACAATGGACTGGTTCCAAATTGAGAAAGGAGTACATCAAGGCTGTATACTGTCACCCTGCTTATTTAACTTATATTCAGAGTACATCATGCGAAATGCTGGGCTGCATGAAGCACAAGCTGGATCAAGACTGCTGGGAGAAATATCAATAACCTCAGACATGCAGATGACACCACCCTTATGGCAAAAAGTGAAAAAGAACTAAAGAGCCTCTTGATGAAAGTGAAAGAGGAGAGTGAAAACGTTGGCTTAAAACTCAGCATTCAGAAGACTAAGATCATGGCATCCAGTCCCATCACTTCATGGCAAATAGATGAGGAAACAATGGAAACAGTGAAGGACTATTTTTTGGGGGGCTCCAAATTCACTGCAGATGGTGACTGAAGCCATGAAATTAAAAGATGCTTGCTTCTTGGGAGAAAAGCTATGACCAACCTAGGCAACATATTAAAAAGCAGAGATATTACTTTGCTGACAAAGGTCCATCTAGTCAAAGCTATGGTTTTCCCAGTAGTCATGTATGGATGTGAGAGTTGGACTATAAAAAAGCCGAGAGCCAAAGAATTGATGCTTTTGAACTGTGGCATTGGAGAAAACTCTTGAGAGTCCCTTGGACTGCAAGGAGATCAAACTGGTCAATCCTAAAGGATATCAGTCCTGAATATTCACTGGAAGGACTGATGCTAAAGCTGAAACTCCAATACTTTGGCCACCTGATTCGAAGAACTGACTCACTGGAAAAGACCCTGATGCTGAGAAAGATTGAAGGCAGGAGGAGAAGGGGATGACAGAGGATAGATGGTTGGATGGCATCACCGACTCAATGGACATGAGTTTGAGCAAGCTCCGGGAGGTGGTGATGAACAGGGAAGCCTGGTGTGCTGCAGTCCATGGGATCGCTAAGAGTTGGACACGACTGAGCGACTGAACTGAGTATCGACTGTGCTGACCCAGGTGACAGGATGGCCCTGCAAGGGGGGCCCTCTTTTCTGGCTGTTTGTTTCATCCTGAGGTTCCTTTTTTTAACCAAACCTTTTTCTGATTATAACATGCTGCTGCTGCTAAGTCACTTCAGTCGTGTCCGACTCTGTGAGACCCCATAGACGGCAGCCAACCAGGCTCTCCCGTCCCTGGGATTCTCCAGGCAAGAACACTGGAGTGGGTTGCCATTTCCTTCTCCAATGCATGAAAGTGAAAAGTGAAAGTGAAGTCTCTCAGTCGTGTCCGACTCTTTGCGACCCCATGGACTGCAGCCTACCAGGCTCCTCCATCCATGGGATTTTCCAGGCAAGAGTACTGGAGTGGGGTGCCATTGACTTCTCCAGATTATAACATAATACATGCTAATTATAGAAAAGTGCAAAGATGATTTATCCCCCGCCATCACCACTTAAAGATAATTATCACTGGTATTTTGGTGTCCTGCTTTTCTTCTGTGTATAATATGTAATAGAATAAAGAACCTGCTGCATATCTAATTTGTATTGGCTTATTTTACCCATAGCATTCTATTACAAGCATTTTCCTATATCATAAACTCACAAACATGTTGAATGGTTACTTGATACACTGTTATAAGAACTTTCTAAACTAGTCTCCTATTGGTCATTGGTTGTTTTTAAATTTGCTTCTGTAATAATGCTACAGTGGACATCCTTGTATAAAGTACTTTGTTGTTGTTGAATTGCACAGTTGGAGTTGCTAAGCCAAGTCCGACTTTACTACATTCCAAATCATCGCTGTGAATGGAATTACTGAGTCGAAAGATAAGAAATAAAAGGCTCCCAGTTTTGCCAGATTCCTCCCCCACCCTCATCGCACAAGCTGCAGGAGACGGCTGTCCTCACCGTTTCTGCCTCAGCACTGGGGATTTCATTTTAAACAACTGCTCTAACTTTGTAGCTCAGAAAAATCCTCACATCTTGTAGCCATTTCATCTCCTGTACCCCTTATTGGAGTTGAGCCCTTTTTCTAAACATTTAGTTGCCATTTGTAACTTCAACTTCGGTTTTAAGTGCTGTTGCCAAGGTTCAATCCCTGGGTCGGGAAGATCCCCTGGAGAAGGGAATGGCTACCTGCTCCAGTATTCTTGCCTGGAGAATCCCACGGACAGAGGAGCCTGGCGGGCTATAGTCCATGGGGTTGCAAAGAGTCAGACACGACTGAGAGGCTGAGCACATGTGCACCAGGGTGCTATGCTGAGCTTTTTAACCCAGAGAACATAAATGGGTAGTGGGATTTGCCTAATGCACCAAGATGCCTTGGCCCAGGACCAGTTAGGCTGCTGGCAATGGACACAGATTCCCTGGGCAAACACTCAGCTACTCTCATCCTGACCCCCAGTCAGCACCCTGAGCTGAGGCTTTCCGGAGAAAAAATTAACTGGAATACAGTTCTGTTAAACTATTGTTGGCTTCAGGTTAAAGGTTCTCCCTCGTGCAGTACAGAAATAAATCCCAGACATGCTGGACTCCTGTCCCACCCAAGAGAGTCTGGCTGGCAGGGAACCCAGGCCTGGCGGGTGGAAAATTTTCTACTCAGGGTTTCGTTCTTCACGACTATGAATTAATTTTTATTCACTCTTTCAATTTCCCCAGAATCCCTTCCACACACGAACACATTTCATTTCATGGCACCTGGTGCTGACTGACTGGGCCTGAAGGAGAAGCAGCTTCTTACTGCTCCTTGTAATGGGCTCAGTGGAGGTCTGCCTGCATGCAGGGGACCTAGAGAGTGTGAACCCAAGGGGATTACACACACACACACACCCCCCATACCCCTATTTACAAGACCCAAGGATAGTTCTTAGAAGGGAGCTCGGCGCTCTGCAAAGGCTGCAAAGGACCAGGATAGAGCTCCTGGAGAAGGGATGCAGGGAGGTTATGGATGGGAGACAAGAGGAAGGGAGAATCACTTCTCACCCCTCAGCCTCCCTTCCATGGGTGGCAGGTGCCAGGCTGTGGGTGCTGAGGGCACTACCCAGCTGTCAGGAGCAAACCTCAGCACCCTTCTCCCAGTGTTCATTTGCTGTCCACGTCATCAGGACATGGTGTGACTACGCCTTCTCCCCTCCTACTGTGGATTGTGTATATGTGCATGGTTGTACGTGTATGGGTGTGTGATTGTGTGTGGGTTTCCCTGGTGGCTCAGACAGTAAAGAATCTGCCTGCCATGCAGGAGATCCAGGTTCAATCCCTGGGTCAGGAAGATCCCCTAGAGATGGGCATGGAAACCCACCTCAGTATTCTTGCCTGGAGAATTCCATGGACAGAGGAGCCTGGAGGGCTACAGTCCATGGGGTCGCAGAGTCCGACATGACTGAGCGACTAACACAAAATGACTCGTGGGTTTGTGTTGTGTGTGTGGATGTCATTGTATGTATGTGTGTGGTTGTGTATGTAATTGTGTATAGTGTGGTGGTGTGCATGTATGTGATTGTGTGTGTGTGTGTGTGTGTGTGTGTAGAGCGGCATGAGAAGTGTCCCCTACCCTCCCTTTCCCAAAGCAGGGCTCTGCCTGTGTGATCAGCATCCCTTACAGTCACACCTGGTTACCGCTCTGCCTCTTCCTCACCTGCTTCTGGACACACCCCACCTGCACCTGCTTCTGCCTCTTCACAGCCATCTGGAGTGAGCTGGCTGCTGCAGGAACAGGGGGCTCCTTCCTCCCCTGACCCCCACCGGCCTCACAGAGGCACTGCAGCAGCACAGCCCCAGGGACCCCCTGGCTGGTTCCAGAGAGGGGAGACTGGGGAGCCGGGATATTGCCAGCCAGTCACATGGGTCCTGCCCCAGAGCAGTCCTGAGGCTCAGAAGCTTTGGGAACTGGCAGCCTGGGGGATGGAGGGGTTTGCGTCCTGATGTTCCTCCATCCCAGAACACCAGCCATGGTTTGCAAGCTGTCATTAAGAGCACACGGGACTCCCTGACCCTGCCATCACACATCATCTGGTACTCCAGGTCCCTTGGGATGCTGACATGATGCAGGAAGGAGCCAGCAGCTGAGTTCCGGAAAAAAGCCATGGAGAACTGGTCTCCTGTGGGCGTGTTGGCCACCCAGCCTCAGCCTCCCAGCCCCTGCCTCCTCCGACTCCTGAAGCTTTGTCAGGTGAATGGCTCAGCCCTTTTCCTTCCTCCCTCTTCCTTTTCCTTGGTTTCATATCACCTCCCAGAGGTGATACGTACTCTTCATAGGCAGGGGTTTACTTTTCATCCTTTGCACCTCTCAGTTCCAAGGACGATGCTTGGCACAAAGCACCAACATACTGCTTCATCGGCCTGATGCTGTGTCGTGATTTGTCTATCTGTGTCAGCCTATATTTGTGTGAATTTCTCTGTGATGTTATTTAAGGGGTTTAATTTCTATGTCAACGAGTCTATTTCTGTGAGTGAAGTATTTTTGTGTGAGTGTGTGTGCATGTGTGTGTGTAAAAGTGAGCTCTGTCATTTAAGATGTTCATCTGAGAAGCACTTACTCCTTCATTCACTTACTCAACAAGTATTTCTTGAGTGCCTTCTGCTCTCCAGGCACTTGGCATGCTTCAGTGAATGAAACTGATTCTTGACCTCACAGAGCTGACATTCTAGTGGGGAGAGATAGACAATGAATGAGAGACATATGCAAATGATGAAACATGTTTGAAGGGAAAATAAAAACAGAGCAGGGTGAGGGAGAAAGGGACGGGGTATGTGGGAATTTTCAGGGGAAGGCGTTGTTGACAAGGGGATATTTGAGCAAAGCCTGGAAGAGGTGAAGGAGTGAGCTATACAGATCCATACAAGAAGCATTTCAGGCAGAAGAACAGACAGTGCAAAGGCCCTGTGGCAGGAATGTCCCTGGTGTGTTTCCAAGGCAGCAGGGAAGCCTGTGTGGCTGAAGGGGAATGCGCAGTGGAAGAGGGGATGTCAGGAGGGCAGCAGGGATCAGCCAATGTGAGGACTTTGGCTTTTTATTTTTGGGTGTATATTTGTGGGCTTCCCTGGTGGCTCAGACAGTAAAGAATCCGCCTGCATTGCAGGAGACCCAGATTCAATCCCTGGGTCAGGAAGATCCCCTGAAAAAAGGAATGGCAACCCATTCCAGTATTCTTGCTTGGAGAATCCAATGGACAGAGGAACCTGGCAGGTTACAATCCATAGGGTTGCAAAGAGTCAGACACTACTAAGCGACTAACACTAACACACTATTTTGATGGAGAGTGGTAAGTGGGAATATTTCTGGGGTGTGTAAGTGCATGCACTTCTGAGCAAAAGAGAGCATGGGTGTGTGTGTATGTGTGTGTGTGTGTGAGTGGCTGGCTCTCAGATTGGGCTTAGAGGACCATGACCTTACACCTCACTCTGTATTATGTTCCTTGAGGCTATTCCTTTAGAAAGCACGTACTGGGAGCACAACTCTGCCCATGCACTCGCCTAAGTCCTGCTGGGAACCTTTTCCCTGCCAACAACACCAGAGCTGTGGTAAATGCGGTAAAATTAGACACGCAGTCCGGGCTGTGAGTTCTGGGGACCCACTGATGCTCCTGCCTCATACTCACTTAGTCTTGATCTCCAAGTCCTCGTGGCTGGAGTGGCACATCTCACTGAAGCGAGACACGAAGAAATCGTAGCTCCGATGGTAGGACGGGGTGTCCTCCTCGATGTTGGCGAACTTCACAAACTGTGTGTGGGAGGGGAGAGGGAGAAATGACAGGAAGGTGACCAGCCATGCTCCCCACCTTTGGGCTCTGGCACTTGGTGTCCCCAAACCCTTTGCCATAGGAAAGCCACAGGATAACACATCTCGGGAAACACACACACCCCTGGCTCCAGCTCTAATCTGCTTCCCAGAGCACACTGTGAGATTTGAGAACCAGATTCTGGAGATCTGAGTGCCAAATTCTGCTCCCCTTTCTTGTCCACATGAGACAGGAATCCCTGGCCCTTCCTTGCTAGGTGAGCAGAGAATGGAAGAGAAAAGGGGAGTTCCATCACTTAAACTCCTGTTCCCATTAATGTCCAGAGCTGCCCCAAACACACAGGCTGAGAGGCTTCACGGACCAACGCTGCAACTGAGCAAAAGCCAATCCTAAAGCATAGAGCACCAGCCTAGAAGACATTCTGGGAAACCAGGGCAAATCTGAACTTTGATTACAAACCGTAACTACGTTTTATTGTGAAAATTTTGAGTACGTGTCGAAGGTGTGCCATTTCAGTTCATTAAGTCTTGCTCAGCATTCTCAGCTGCTAGATCCCTTCTGCCATCACCGTGCTGCGAATTTGCAGTTCTAAATAGGGACTTGATTTCTACTGAGCCCCAGAGAGAAGCGAGAGTCACAGACTGAGTGGAGTTAAATTACCCAAAATGAAATATAATTCTTACAGCTTATTTTGCTAAGTACCACAAACAACTCTAAACAGATTTGATTTAGACTATATTCTCCATTATTCTGCCTTGTACTATTATTCAATTTTTACAAACCTTTGTTGGTTCAAAAAGGACATACTGTTATTACTAAAATTATCTAGTTAGTACACTCTCACAATATTCAGTATCGTCAACCTGTTTTCCCCATTTAAATACTTAAAAGTTGTTAATAACTTTTTTGGGGATGAAAATTAGCAACGCACAAGCATTCTTAATTATTATGGTGTTTTGTTCTTGCAATAATAAATACGCATTTATTTTCTGCTGACTCAAATATCTCAACATGCAAAGCAAATAAGGAAATCCTTCCTTCAAAGATACATCTAAAATGTATATATGTATTTGGAAGTGATTATTCTGCTATTAGCAATAAATCCAAATGACATTGCTTGATTTATTGATGTGGTAATGCAGAAGAAGTGTAGTGGTAATCCATGTGATCACAAGATCATCGATTCAACATAAGTTCGGGAGTTCCAGAAACAACAATAAAGCTGTTGTTTGGCTAAGTGATTTTCCTAAACCCTGCAGGCTAGAACACAAAGTCAGGCTGATACAGAGTGAGGGAAAGTCGCTCAGTTATGTCTGACTTTTTGTGACTGTATGGTCCATGGCATTCTCCAGGCCAGAATACTGGAGTGGGTAGCCAATTCCTTCTCCAGGGGATCTTCCCAACCCAGGGATGCAACCCATGTCTCCGATATTGTGGGCAGATTCTTTACCAGCTGAGCTACCAGGGAAGCACAAGAATACTGGAGTGGGTAGCCTATCCCTTCTCCAGTGGATCTTCCTGACCCAGGAATTGAACCGGGTCCTGGTGGCTCAGAGGGTAAAGTGTCTGCCTGTAATGCAGGAGACCTGGGTTCAATCCCTGGGTTGAGAAGATCCCCTAGAGAAGGAAATGGCAACCCGCTTCAGTATTCTTGCCTGGAGAATCCTATGGACGGAGGAGTCTGGTAGGCTACAGTCCATGGAGTCGCAAAGAGTCGGACACGACTGAGCGACTTCACTTTCTTTCTTTCTCCTGCCTTGCAGGCAGATTCTTTGCCAGCTGAGCTACCAGAGTTGATACAGAGGTTGGAGCTAAATACGAGTGCATCGCTGCTCTTAACCACCATGGAGATGGTCCCAGGCTTCACTCCCCAAATCAGAAGCCTGGCTTGGTCCATCAAGTAAGAGGAGGCATGCAGCTATGTGGTTCTAATTACAGATCTGCCTCTAACTGGTAGGAGGACCTCTGAGTGAGACATTTGTCTCCTCTTATGTCTTGGTCTTTCCATGTGAGGAATAAGCAGCCCAGTCTTCATTTATTATGTTTCTTTCTTTTACTGATCCTCCATCTACTTCAAATATGATAAGGCAGTTTAAGATAAGACTGTGTATGCAAGAGTGTGTGCCTTTCAAAATAATTAAAACAAGACTGAAGAAGAAAAGAGGCCAGTAAAAAAGAAGGAGAAATTGTTAAAGAAAGACTAGGTCCCTGAGACTTCCCTGGTGGTCCAGTGGTTAAGAATTTGGCTTCCAGTGCAGGGGACACTGGTTTGCTCCCTGGTCGGGGAACTAAGATCCCACGTGCCCTGGAGCAACTAGCCCACCTGCAGGCAACCACTGAGCTTGTGCACTTCAGAGCCCAAGCTCCGCAACAGGAAAACCCCGAGCAGCGCAATGAAGACCCAGCACAGCCAAAATTTAAAAAAATAATAATAACTAAAAAAAAAAAGACCTGGTCCTAAATATATATTGACTGTGTAGATCCAAATATATATCAGGAGAATGAATAACCAGACTTCATGGTCACTGGTGTGGGAGTCGATGGGCTAATAGCAATGATGTTTAGAACATACATGTATCAGGTACTACCCTAAGCATTTTATATGCATCAGCTATTTCATTTCGTAAAATGACTCTAATTTAGAGAGAGATTATTATTCTCACTTTGAAGACAAAGAGACCAAGACCCACAAATGTTACATAACTGCCTAGGGTCCTGCAGGAAAAACCCGGGTATCAACACAGAGGCCTCACTGCAGGTCTCTCCAGCAGAGCTCTGCCCAGTAAACCTCCAGCTTTGCTCTTGATCCTGGCTTCCTTTAGTGCCTCAGACCAAACGACCCAGGAGTGTTGCTTTGGGGATGGAGGCAGCTGTCAGGGGGAACGGGCAGAGAATGAAGACACCACTGGAGAGGATCTTGTGTAAACCAAGTCACTTCCGTCGTGTCCAACTCTGCGACCCCATGGGCTGTAGTCCACCAGGCTCTTCTGTCCACAGGGATTCTCCAGGCAAGAATACTGGAGCGGGTTGTCATTACCTTCTCCAGGGGATCCTCCCAACCCAGGTATCAAGCTCCCATTTCTTGTGTCTCCTGCATTGGCAGGCGGGTTCTTTACCACTAGCACCACCTGGGAAGCTCGGATGGGGGACCTCTGCTGTTCAGTTGCTCAGTCGTGTCTGACTCTTTGCGACCCAGTGGACTGCAGCACACCAGGCTTCCCTGTCCTTCACTATCTCCTGGAGTTTGCTCAAACTCATGTCCACTGAGTCGGTGATGCCATCCAACATTCTCATCCTCTGTCGTCCCCTTCTCCTCATGCTCTCAATCTTTCCCAGCATCAGGGTCTTTTCTAATGAGTCGGTTCTTTGCATCAGGTGGCCAAAGTATTGGAGCCTCAGCTTCAGCATCAGTCCTTCCAATGAATATTCAGGGTTGATTTCCTTTAGGATAGACTGGTTGGATCTCCTTACAGTCCAAGGGACTCTCAAGAGTCTTCTCCAGCATCACAGTTCAAAAGTATCAATTCTTTGGTGCTCAGCTTTCTTTATGGTCCAACTCATATCTGTACACGACTACTGGGAAAACTTTGACTATATGGACCTTTGTTGGCAAAGTGATGTCTCTGCTTTTTAATACACTGTCTAGGTTTGTCATAGCTTTTCTTCCAAGGAGCAAGTGTCTCTGTCTCTAAGGCCCAGAACTTCCCAGGAGGCTACAGCCTCCCAGCTCAGGCTGATTATTCCTTTTGCCTCAGTCTCTAAGATTCTTGCTCTGTTACAAGATCTGGGGACGAGACTGTACTTGATGCCATCCACAGGGTGTGAGCCCCATTTATTATATTTTGAGTGGCATGAGGGCTAATAAAACAGCCACTTTTTGGTACCAGGATCTCTGAGCATCCTTGGGAACCTTTGGTTTGGTAGCCTGATAGGAGGAGCTTCCCTTACCTGAGTCTGAAAGTTGGACAACAGAGATGACGTGGTCAGGGAATGCTGGCCTGAGTATCCCCATGGGTGCTGCTCTAAGAGAGCCCACCTTAAGCTGCTCCTGAGTCCTCCAGGGCTGATGAGAGGAGGCCAAAATGGAAACTTTGGTAATTGTGGTTCACTGGGCCCCTGTACTTGTGTGACCCACTAATGTTTTTAAATGCCTGAAACAGCAGGAACTTCCTGTCTACTTCACGCTGATCACCGCTAGTTCATACCTTAAGAATGGCTTACATTAAAATGCTACTTATCTAATGCATAAGATTGTGAAATAATAATGCAGGGTTTTTTGTTTTATGTTTTAAAGACATTGTCATCATGAGGAAGGTCTCCATAGCAACAAACTGGAGACTGTGAAGATGTGACACTTCAAAGGCCACGGGCACTGCTAGAGCCACCCTTTCATGATCAAAGTTTCAGCTCTTCATACACAACAAAGGGTGCTATGCTTGCAGGAGATGCTCACCCACCCTCTGGCACAGGCAGGAAAGAGCCACAGTTGAATGAAAACTGAGAGTTACTAAGGGGTTGGGTCACTAGAGAGAAAGCAAGCTCCAAATATTGACATTGCAAAACCAGCCCTCCCTGGGACTGGAAAATGGAAGCTGAGCTAGATGCTGGTTGGCCTTACTTCGGCGCTAGCCAAGTCTCTCCAAGCGCAAGCCAGTCTCCTCTCTTCTGTAGTTGGATATTCTGAGCCACACAATTTCCTGCTGTCAACAACAGAACCATGGTTTAAAATACTGGGTATAGCGAAACCCTGACTCTTTGGTGGATCTAGGACCGCAGGCCTATTCCTCTGTTCACCTTCATAAGAAGAAAGTTGTTCTGCTGCACTAAGATGAACCCTAGTTGGAAAAGATCTCATAAACCGCACTTTCCTTTTTTTAAATTAGAGGCTAATTACTTTACAATATTGTGATGGCTTCAGCCATACGTCAATATGAATTGGCCATAGGTATATATATGTCCCACCCCTCTTGAACCCCCTACCAACCTCCCCCCGCATCCCACCCCTCTAGGTTGTCAGAGAGCACCAGCTTTGGGTTCCCTGCATCATATAGCAAACTCCCACTGGCTATCTATTTTACACATGGTGATGTGTATGTTTCAGTGCTATTTTCTCAAATCATCCCACACTCTTCTCCCACTGTGTCCAAAAGTCTGTTCTTTATGTCTGTGTTTCCTTTGCTGCCCTGTGAGTAGGATCATCAGTACTATCTTTCTAGATTCCATATATATATACACGTTAATATATAATATTTGTCTTTCTCTTTCTGACTTCCTTCACTCTGTATAATAGGCTCCAGGTTCATCCCCCTCAATAGAACTGACTCAAATGCATTCCTTTTTATAGCTGAGTAATATTCCACTGTGTATATGTACCACAACTTCCTTACCCATTCATCTGTCAATGGACATCTAGGTTGCTTCCATGTCCTAGCTATTGTAAATAGTGCTTCATTGAACATTGAGGTAGATGGGTCTTTTTCAATTATGGTTTCCTCAGGGTATATATATCAGAGAAGGCAATGGCACCCCACTCCAGTACTCTTGCCTGGAAAATCCCATGGATGGAGGAGCCTGGAGGGCTGCAGTCCATGGGGTCGCAAAGAGTCGGACATGACTGAGAGACTTCACTTTCACTTTCATGCATTGGAGAAGGAAATGGCAACCCACTCCAGTGTTCTTGCCTGGAGAATCCCAGGGATGGTGGAGCCTGGTGGGCTGCCGTCTATGGGGTCGCACAGAGTCAGACACGACTGAAGCGACTTAGCAGCAGCAGCAGAAGGGTATATACCCAGTAGAACCACAGTTTGACTTTAACATCCCCTATCCATTCTCCCATCTGCTTTTGTTTATAGCTAGTCCTGGGAGAAGTTTTCCTTAAAGCCGAAGGAACAGTCCTACTGTGACATGTTGGTGCCCTGCAAATTGCCTGACTGCTGGCCAAGGTGAGTCCCTCCACCTAGGACACCCTCTTCTGTGTGCATGTGTGCTAAGTCACTGCAATCGTGTCTGACTCTTTGTGACCCTGTGGACGGTCCCACCAGGCTCCTCTGTTCATGGGATTCTCCAGGTAAGAATACTGGAGTGGGTAGCCATTTCCTTCTCCAGGGGATCTTCCCGACCCAGGGATTGAACTCATGTCCCTTACATCTCCTGAATTGGCAGGTAGGTTCTTTGCCTCTAACACCACTTGGGAAGCCCTAGGACACCCTCCCCTGTCTACCCATAGTACAGCTTTCCTCCTTCAAGATTCTTTGCAAAACTGACGATGGTTTTAAAAACTGGGAAAGCCCAGTGTTGCTGCCCGAAAAGGTGACCTCTCTGGTCCCAAGTTGCCCTATGTGCTAGCCAGCCTCCAAGGCCTACACTCGGGAAGTACAGACCCAGGGAAGCCCAGGCTGCTTCTGCTCTGAAACCCCCATCATTTGCTTGGGCTGACCCCTGTGACCTGAGCCGTTCCCCCAGCATCACAGTTCTGCCCCCACCTCCCTTCATGGAACCCACTTCTAGCCTGCTGGTTTTTAGCAGTGCTGATTTCTACCCTGGTGTGGGAGACAAGAGAATTTCTAGTCTATAGGTGACAGTTAAAACCACAAGAATTGATTAAATTGTCCAGAGGGAGCACACAGAGAAGAGGATATAGCAGTAACCTTGGAGACCACAGACATTTCAGGAGGACGTGGAAGAAAAGAATCACTGAAGGAAACTGTATTAGTTTCCTATTGCTGCCGTAATAATTTAGTGCTGTAATAAATACCACGATTTAGTGGCCTAATGCAACACAGATTTATTACTTTACAGTTCTGGAGGTCAGAAGTCTAAAATGGGGGCTTCCCTAGTGGTCCAGTGTTTAAGAATCCACCTTAACCCAGGTTAGATCCCTGGTCCAGGAAGATCCCACACGCCCCAGGGCAACTACGCCCGTGTGCAATGACTACGGAGCCACTGCGCCTTAGAGCCTGCGCTCTGCAACCAGGGGAGCCGACACACTGAGAAGCCGGAGCACAGCAACTAGAGAGTAGCCCCCGCTTGCTGCAACTAGAGAGAGCCCGCACGCAGCACGGAAGACCAATACAGCCAAAAATAAAAATAAATTAAAAAAAAAAGTCTCAAATGGGTCTGCAGGGTTTCATTCCTTCTGGACGCTTCCAGGAGAGCATCTGTTTCCTTGACTTTTCTAGCTTCCAGAAGCCACCCACATTCTTTGGCTCATAGTCCCCTTCCACCATCTTCATGGCCAGCTGAGGAGCATCTTCAAATTTCTTTCTCTCTATTCCTGATCTACTGTATGACTCTGATCCTCCTGCCTCCCTCTTAGAAAGATGGGAGCACATGGAGAATCTCCTTATCACAAGAGCCTTAACTTGATCAAACCTGCCAAGTCCCTTCTGTCATCTAAGGTACATTCATGGGTGTCAGTGATTAGGATGTGGATACAGGTAGGGGACCATTATTCAGCCAAGAAACTAAGAAAGATGGGCCAGGTGGGAAGAGCTGGGGTGACAGGGCCAGGAAGTCAAGGGAGTTTGAAGAAGGTGCAATAAACAGGGAGAAATGCCTGAGAAATGCCGGAGATAGAAACATCAGCTGGAAGCTTAGTGAAGAATGGGTTGTTTGCATGGTTTCCAGAGATTTCTAAGTGCAAAGACACACACAAAAAAAACTTTTACAATTGAGAGAGCTGGCTGTAACCACCCTAATTTGGGATGGCACTTCGCATCCATAAAAGTGGGCTCCCGGACACTCCTGCCTCTTTTAGATGCTCAGTGCCCAGCACTCTCCATGAAGCGTTATGCCCCAAAGTATTTAACTGCATCCAATCAAACATTCAGACCAAATTCTAGTCTGTGGAAAGTATAGGAGACAAGAGAGCAAAAGGAAGAACACCACAAGGAGATAATCAGACAAATCCAGAGTGTGGGACGCTCTACAAAGTGATGACCTGGCCAATACCATGAAAAATGAAGAGGAACGGGAGAGGGGTTGGGACAGGTTGAGAGACATAAGAGACACAGAAAACAAAATAAACACGTGATCTATACTGAATCCTGATCTGAAAGACAGCAATACAAGACAATGTGGGGACTATGAGGGAAATTTTAATTTGAATCAAAGAATTTTTTAAAATCAGGGAATGATGGCAAGTTTTGTCAGGTGAGCTAAAGGTACTCTGTGGTTATGCAGAATGTAAATTGTTTTAGTTTTCTTTTCCTTGTTTGTTTTGTTTCTTTCGTTTTATAATGGAAGAGACTTGAACTTATATTTAGACTAAGGGAAGGAATCAGAAAAAGGGGAAGAGTGGAGACATGGAGAGAAAAATAATGGATGTAGGGAGATTCCTGAGGAGAAGGGAGCCTTTGGGGAAGAAAAAGATGGATACAAGTTGAGGGACCCCCAGCAGATAGTTTTCTCAGTGAATAGAAGAAGGCAAGACCATCTCTGAGACTGAGGAAGCAGATTCAGGATGGTCCTTGAGGAGACAACAGAAGGTCTCTAGTGACCACTGAGAAGATGAGAGAAGGCAGTGGTCAAAGAATGGATAAGGAGCTGCCCTGAAAGCCCAAGTCAAAATTTAAAGCATGCATCTGTAGATGCCCCAATCCTCACATCAGGCGGTTTTCTGAGGGCGGTTCTCTGAGTGGGGCATTTGGGTGCAGAAGGCAGAGCATGGCTGCAGCAGGTGGACAGGAGCCTGGTTCCTGCTGGGTCTGGCGGGGAGGCCAAGAAAGGGAGCCTCAGAAGGAGCTGACCCTGGGTAAAGGGAAGGGAAGGCGTCTGAGAGGTGAGGTCTTGAAGCGGGGAGGGTGGTTTCTTAGTGGCTCAGATGGTAAAGAATCTGCCTGCGATGCAGGAGACCCGGGTTCAATCCCTGAGTTGGGAAGATACCCTGGAGAGGGGAATGGCAACCCACTCTAGTCTTCTTGCCTGGAGAATTCCATGGACAGAGAAGCCTGGTGGGCTACAGTCCATGGGGTTGCAAAGAGTCGGACATGACTGAGCGACTTTCACATTCATAGAGCCTCCAGGCAAGTCACAGCCCCTCTGCTTTACCGGAAGGAGAGACCTCTCCCCTGCAACCGGGTCCCACATCACCCCGACCTGCTTCAAGAGCTTCCCTCCCCTCCCAAGGGACTCGCTTCTGTGCTGCCTCTGAGTGTGCTTGCCTTCAGGCTGGGGTGCAGTGTGAACACAAAGGGCTGTAAGCCACAATCTGAGATGAAAGCACAATTTTTAAAAATTTGGGTAAAATTCACAAAACAAAAAGTGAACCCTTTTAAAGTGCAAAATTCAGTAGCGCTCAATACCTTCACAATGTTTTGCAACTAAAGCAGAACCCCCAAAGGAAACCCACATCCTGGTCATCAATCAGTCACTTTCTATTCCTGTCCCCCTACCCACCCCAGCCCCCGGAAAACACTAATCTGCTTTCTGTCTCTATGGATTCACCTATTCTGGTATCTCATTGAAATGGAAATACAATATGTGACCTTCTGGTTGTGTCCACCTTCTGGCTACTATGAACTGTGCTGCCAGAAACATTGGTAATCAAGTATTTGTTTGAGTATCTGTTTTCTGTTCTCTTTGGTACATATCTAGGGAGAAATGCTGAGTCATATGGTAATTCTATATGTTTAACTTTTGGAGGAACCACTAAGCTGTTTTCCACAGTGTCTACACTGTTTTACAGCTCGGCTAGCAAGGTACAAGGGTTCCAATTTCTACATATCCTCACCAACACGGCTTTTTACAGGATTTTAAAAATATATAAACAACCTAGTGGCTGTGAAGAAGTATCTCTCTGTGATTTCTGACTTGCATTTCTGTAATAATTAGTGATGCTGAGCATCAATTCATGTGCTTTCTGGACATTTGTATATCTTCTTTGGAGAAATGTCTATTCAAGTCCTTTGCCCAATTTTTAATTGGGTTTTCTTTTTGTTGTTGAGTTGTAAGAGTTTTTCATATATTCTGGTTACTGAGCCCTTATTGTATATGAGAATCACAAACATTTTCTCTCATTCTGTAGTTGTCTTTTGTTCTGTAGTGTCCTTTGATGCTCAAAAGTTTTTAATTTTGAAGAAGTCAAATTTATTTATTTTTTCTTTTGTTGCTTTTGTTTTTACTATCATATCTAAGAATCCATTGCAAAATTCAAGACCATAAAGATAGACCCATATATTTCTTCTAAGAGTTCTATAAGTTTAACTCTTATATTTAGGTCTTTGATCTATTTTGAGTTAATTTTTAAAAAAAATATTTATTTGTTTATTTGGCTGCATTGGGTCTTAGTTGTGACCAGAGGGCATTTGGAATCTTCCCGGACCCAGGATTAAACCTACATCTCCTGCATTACAAGGCAGACTCCCCACCACTGGGCCACCAGGGAAGTCCTTGAGTTAATTTTTATATATGCTGTGAGGTAAGGATGAAAGTACAAACTTTAAATCCATGATCCTTCATCAGTTCAGTTCAGTTCAGTTGCTCAGTCGTCTCTGACTCTTTGCGACCCCATGAATCGCAGCACGCCAGGCCTCCCTGTCCATCACCAACTCCCGGAGTTCACTCAAACTCATGTTCATTGAGTTGGTGATGCCATTCAGCCATCTCATCCTCTGTCGTCCCCTTCTCCTCCTGCCCCCAACCCCTCCCAGCAACAGAGTCTTTTCCAATGAGTCAACTCTTCGCATGAGGTGGCCAAAGTATTGGAGTTTCAGCTTTAGCATCAGTCCTTTCAATGAACACCCAGGGCTGATCTCCTTCAGAATGGACTGGTTGGATCTCCTTGCAGTCCAAGGGACTCTCAAGACCCGTGGCGGATTCATGTTGATGTATGGCAAAACCAATACAATATTGTAAAGTAATTAGCCTCTAATTAAAATAAATAAATTTAAATTAAAAAAATACAAAAAAAAAAAAAAAAAAAAGAGTCTTCTCCAACACCACAGTTCAAAAGCATCAATTCTTAGGCGCTCAGCTTTCTTCACAGTCTAACTTCCACATCCATACATGACTACTGGAAAAACCATAGCCTTGACTAGATGGACCTTTGTGATCCTTCATAGTATTTTGTTATTTATACGAGGTTCATATATTAGATCGTTTATGTAAATAACATCAGCATTTTCATATTTAATATTTTCAGTTTATCCTTAGAGTGACCTCAAAAGTCAGGGCACATGATCAGTGCACTGTTCCCAGAACTTATATTTGGACCCACTAGGCAATAAGGCAGGTGCGCAGAAGTAAATCTCTAAGCAAATAGTTGAGCTTAGTTGGCTCCATCATCTCCTGACTCCTGTCCCTCAACGTCACCTCAAGTTCAGATATTCTCATTAAAGACTTGAAGGTATCAAATAAATTTAAAAAACTATACTGCATATGATATGCAGGAATGATATTAGCAAAATCAGATTTTTTTTGGTGACTAATTTCAGCACAGCTTCAACCCTTGGGGTAGTCAAGCATAGGCTGGATAA
Source organism: Bubalus kerabau (assembly GCF_029407905.1). Lineage (NCBI taxonomy): Eukaryota > Metazoa > Chordata > Mammalia > Artiodactyla > Bovidae > Bubalus > Bubalus kerabau. Next base: position 77,038,042 of record NC_073634.1, read on the forward strand.
ATATCCATTAAGAAAGAAGGAAGAAACAGAGAGAAGTCTCAGGCTTGGAGAGCTGGAAAGAGCATCTTTCTGCTAGCAAAGGCTGCCTCTGAAGCTGAACTCTGAACCTCCTGCAATTATCTGACTTATTTATAATCATCTGTCCTTATATAATCTCCACTGTCTGCAGTACACTAATCATTAGTCAACTGCTGTCTTGCTAATGCAGTGATTCACTGTGATGAGGAATCGAGGAATTTGCAGGACCTGGAATTTTCAAGGCTGTTGCTAATAAAATGCCTACCAGGGGCCAGGATGTGCTGCAGGGAACTCTGGGGCTGGCAGCCACCTGCTTCTATATCTCCCCCTGGGGAGATGCCCTGTGGACGCATTGATGACTGGTTTATCTTCCATTTAGATGTTCTTTTCCAGACTATAGTTATCTTAAACAGGGCAAGTGAAACGGTATCTGAAGCTGTTGCCAGGGTAACCTGACAAAAGACTTTACCCTTGCTACTGTATATGTAATTTGTCAAAGGCAGCTGGTTCACAGAGAGAGGAAAGAGGGGAATAGGTGGTTAGTTTTGGTCTTTGAAAGAAGAGTTGAAAGACTATCTTCTGGTTAAATCAATTTTAGAAGAGGAAAGCAGTTGTGACCTGTGCAATAAAAATTCAGAAAAGTCAGGTTGGGAAGGCTAAGACCACGAACCTTAAACTTTCCTTTTTTTTCCTGGTGATATCTGTAAAATAGTTGCATGTCAGGGCTTTCAACACCAAGCTGCTTGAAGGCCTAGAGCTGAAAGTATTCCCTGAAGGGAGAGGAACTGAGAGAGAGAGCAAGAAGTTGAAGAAAGCAACTGGGATATTCAAGGAGGACAGATGCTTCAGAAGTTGGGAGCTCTTCTATGTTGTTGTTGTTTTAAACTTTTTATTTTGTTTCAGGGTATAGCTGATTAACAGTGTTTCAGGTGAACAGCGAAGGGACTCAGCCATACGTATACCTGTATCCATTCTCTCCCAAATTCCCCTCCCATCCAGGCTGCCACATAACATCGAGCAGAGTTCCACGTGCCATATAGTAGGTCCTTCTTGGTTACCTATTTTAAACACAGCAGTGTGCACATGTCCATTCCAAACTCTCAAACTACCCCTTCAAAGTTGGGAATTCTTGACACAACTGATAGTTCTTCTCCCCACACGCCAGAAGCAGATAGCAGCCACTTGTTCAGGGATAAGTTATGTTACAAAGCTTGGACTGAGTTCAATCCGCTCATGGTATCAGTGAAAAGCCAGGCTCATGAAAGATAACCTTCTCGAGGTTACCCAGCTAGGAAAGGGCAGAACTAAGCCAGAAGCCCTGCTTCCTGCTTCCCCGTGATCTTTCCACTTATCTGATGCCTCTGTCCTGTGAACATCAATTTATTTTATCTTTCAAAGAAGCACAACCTGGACAGCTTTCAAAGTATGCCCCGTGGAGTCAGGGGCCAAGCTTCGAGGGTGCTGGGCACGGCCTGCTCTCAAAGGAATACCCCCCCTTTCTAATTTAATATCTATTGGGGCCCCACCTATAATTATTTTGGAGTCAGGGGCCAAGCTTCGAGGGTGCTGGGCACGGCCTGCTCTCAAAGGAATACCCCCCCCTTTCTAATTTAATATCTATTGGGGCCCCACCTATAATTATTTAAAGGAAAAATCATTTTTAAAAATCAGAAAACAAATAGGAATGGATCATAACAAAGCTGACCCAGAGGTTCTGCCCCGCTCTCCCCACCACGCCCACCCTCCAGGGCCCCTCGGACCTCCTTACCGAGTTGGTGCCGAGGATCTGCAGATTGGGTTTCTCCGACTCAAGCAGCTTGGCCACCATCTTGAGGAAACTCTCCACGAAGAGGTTGATGCTCTGGCAGTGACAGGCCATGAGCAGTTGGTCCAGCGCCTCCATGGCGATGCACACGTATCTGGGGAAAGCAGCACCACCGCCATTGCTCAGCCTCATGCTGAGTACTCAGTACTCATCACAAAGTACTCAGCCTCATCACTCAATCACCCGCATCTCATGTCTGGGACAACCTCGATGGCAGTGCGTGACCACCTGGGCAGCACCCAGCTAAAAGAGCTCTTCCCAGGTTGTCATGTCTGGACGGCTGTTCCATCAAGCGCCCACTCCAGCCCAGCACTGAGAAGCAGAATGAAGCAGAGCTGCAAGGGAGCCTAGAGATGGATTCATCAAGCCCCTTATTTTACACACAAAGAATATGAGGAGAGACAAGGTATACCATTTCACGAGGAAATTTGAGCAGAAAGAAAAGCAAGCAAGCCCTAATAACCTCCATCCTTTATTTACAATTCTACTTTCAGAAGCAGCAAAAAAGAGGACTGAACCTTCTGCTACCTGCCAGCCCTTTAACCACTTGATAACAACAATCTATTTTACCATGTTCTTCTCTTCTCTGTGCTAAAAATAGCCAGTCCTGGGAATTCCCTGGCAGTCCAGGGGTTAGGACTCTGCACTTTCACTTCTGAGGCCCTAGGTTCAATCTCTGGTCAGGGAACTAAGATTCCCACAAGCAGCATGGCATGACCAAAAATAATAATAATAATAATTAAATTACATTGAAAAAGTAAAAATACCCAATCCTTTCCAGGCTAGCCTTTGTAGGACAACCCCTAATTGTTATCTTCTTCAATGCCTCTCTTAAATCCCAAGAAAAATGCCACAAATCAAATTCCTATGAGAATTAGGGATGCATGCCTAAACTCAAACCCAACATTTATTCCATGATAGTGACATAACGAGCATACGGTCAGGTAAGGCATGTCAGGAAAGATACATCCCCCACTTACAAAGCATATGCTTTCTAAAGAAAGCAAGGCAGACACACACAGAAAAGGGTTATTTTTAACTTCTAATAAGGGAGCCTCAGCAAAACTAACCTGGTTAAAAATGTTATAGTTTTCATTAAGGACTTAGGTGTCTGGGGCAGAATGCTAGACGTCTTCCCTGGAAACTATTTTTGCCCTTCTCACTGGTTATTTAGAAGTGTATCTGAACTGTGGCTGCTCACTGGGAACATTTCCCAGCCTCTCCTGCTGCTAGGTGAGGCCACATGACTTAAACATTGCCCTTAAAATGAGGGGGAGTGATATAAGCAGTGTCGAGCATCACTTGCTTGAAAAACAGGCTTGCCCTGTCCTCTGAGTCCTCTCTTCTCTCTTCCTTCTGGTTGTGGAGTGGGAGCAACTGGATGGCAAGCGTTGAAAGCCCCAGATGACCTTGTGGAGCACAGCCCACTGGCCCAGACTGGATTATTGCTTGAGAGAGAGAAAAAATACTTCTTTACTGCTGGTTGTTTTTCAGTCGCTCTGTCATGTCCGATTCTTTGCAATACTATGGACTGCAGCACGCCAGGCATCCCTGTCCTTCACCGTCTCCTGGAGCTTGCTCATACTCATGTCCATTGAGTCGATGATGCCATCCAACCATCTCATCTTCTGTCACCCCCTTCTCCTCCTGCCCTCAATCTTTCCTAGCATCAGGGTCTTTTCTGAGTCAGCTGTTTGCATCAGATGGCAAAAGTATTGGAGCTTCAGCTTCAGCATCAGTCCTTCCAATGAATATTCAGGGTTGATTTCTTCTACTGCTGGAGACAGTATATTTAAATCTCTTTATACCTAAATAACACAAGTATCTGATAATCAGATTTATGAGTGCTTTAGAAACCTGAGGGCACAAATAAAAGTGAATCCTGAGCAATTCAAAGCAACTCACAGGCAAGAGAAGTATGGGCTGAACATGACTCCATCCTGCAGGAGGGGGGAGTCACTTGAGACTCCATGGATGAGGAGTGTGGCTCACGTACCTATTACAGGGCGGTGATCTCTCTACCCATAGAGCCAAACCACATGGAACAGAAAAGTACTTCCTGATATAAACAAAATGCAGGCCAGACAGAGAGAGTGGACAACTCCAAACCTACCGGGATGCTGAGGAGTCAGGCTGAGGCCTGTAAGTCAAAGCAAGTAGGAAAAGGCCTCTGTTCAAGAAGCTGCCCAGCGTCAGGTTTATAGGCCGTGTGTATAATAGGGAACGAATTAAAAGATTTATTCTGAGAACCTCCCTGGCAGCCCAGTGGTTAAGACTCCAGAGTTCACTGCAGGGGGCACAGGCTCAATCCCTGGTGGGAGAACTAAGATCCTACCCATGCCAAAATAAATAAGTAAAAGTTGAAAACAACTTAAGATACTAGTATCTTAAGTTATTAAAATCTTAAGATCTTGCAGACCCACGCCTGGCACATACTGGGTCCACCATGTAGGTCATGAAGCAGGCTGACTCTTGCAGGGTTGAGGGAGCAGCCTGGGGGTGGGGCCCTTCCAAAGAGCTGGCAGGGAAACATGGACACATTCTGGCAATGAAACACGGCAGCTGGGAAATGGGAGCAGGCAGCAGCATGGAATTCTCTTCTTCTATGAATCATCCCAGAACATGCCAGGTGACACAGTGGTAAAGAATCCGCCTGCCAATGCAGGAGATGCAAGAGATGCAGGTTCAATTCCTGGGTTGAGGAGATTCCCTGGAGGAGGAAATGGCAACCCACTCCAGTATTCTTGCTTAAAAAATTGGAAAATTAAAAAATGGACAGAAGAGCCTGGCGGGCTATGATCCATGGGAGTCACAAAGAGTCAGACATAACATGAATCATCCCAGCGTCCTTCAATATGAAGGGTTTCACCATTATTTTACAGAGTATAAATGAGGGAAAGGAAGGGATGGGGTGGGGTTTGGCAAGAGAAGAAACTAGAAGGCCTCCCAAACCCCAGAGCTTAGATTGCTGCTTTTCCTTTTCCTGTAAAAAATCCCAGAAAATCCTGATAAGGAAGACTGTCCTTTGCCAGCCAGGAAAAAAAAAAAAAAAGTCTAATTACCAGGAGTGGAAATTTTGATGGAAAGTGAAAATTATGGTAGAAGTGAAACTGAAAAGTAAATGAAGTTTAAGGCCCCTTCTTTTTCTTGAAGATTTTTGTTTTCTTTTGACGTGGATCGTTTTTGAAGTCTTTATTGAATTTGTTACAATATTGCTTCTGTTTCATGTTTTGGCTTTTTGGCCAAGAGGTATGTGGGATCTTAGCTCCCCGACCAGGGGTCAAACTTGAACTCTTTGCTTTGGAAGACAGAGCCTTAATCACTGGACCACTAGGGAAGTTCTAAAGCCTTGTTATTTGAATATGTACATGCTGTGTGCTAAGTCACTTCAGTTGTGTCTGATTCTGTGTGACCCCATGGATTGTAGCCCGCCAGGCTCCTCTGTCCATGGAATTCTCCAGGCAAGAATATTGGAGCAGGTTGCCATTTCTTTCTCCAGGGGATCTTCCCAACCCAGGGATTGAACAAGAGAAGTTCAACCAGAGAAGTTCTCTTAGGTCTCCTGCATTGGCAGGCAGGTTCTTCACCACTAGCGCCACCTGGGAAGCCCCTTTGTATACACTCTCTTTCAATCCTCATCTTTAATCCTAACACTAGAAGGCAATGGCAACCCACTCCAGTACTCTTGCCTGGAAAATCCCATGGATGGAGGAGCCTGGTGGGCTGCAGTCCATGGAGTCGCTAAGAGTCAGACACAACTGAGCAACTTCATTTTCACTTTTCACTTTCATGCTTTGGAGAAGGAAATGGCAACCCACTCCAGTGTTCTTGCCTAGAGAATCCTGTGGACAGAGGAGCCTGGTGGGCTGCTGTCTATGGGGTCACACAGAGTCGGACCCGACTGAAGTGACTTAGCATGCAGGGATGGAAGGACTGTAATTGAGAACTTAAACTTTTCAAAGTATCTTAGAAGACTAGAAGTTAGTGGGATCTTGGAACCTCCTAGTCTAATGCTCACTGCTTTGGTCCTATCTGACAATAACCTTCCTGGGTACATCCTATGCTTTAAATCCATATTCTCAAAGGGAGAGAGCACAGTCTTCTCAGGGTGATGTTCACTGAGCAGGACAGTCTTAGCAGAGATCTAATCAGAACTCGGGATCCTGAAAGGGGTCTGAGAAATGGACCTGACTGGGTTGTTGGAGCAGGGTGGGGAAGGTCAAAGGTGGTGAAGACTATCTACTGCAGGGGCCTAGGGGCGAAGGCAAGAGTGGGGCACAGACCACAGCAGCAGGGATGATCAAGGGTCTTGGATCCACTAGTAGGGCTTCCCAGCAGAAATCAAGGAATCTGGGATGGACTGGAGTTCATGGGCAGTAACCGAGGTCAGGAGTGGCCAGTTAGAAGGTTACAACAATAGGAACTCAGGGTCATGGGCCAACCAAAGCAGAAGGTGAGGTATAACAACTGAGAAAAAGACGCAGGGGGCCTGGTGCTTGGGGAGAGGCAGGAAGTTCCTTGAATTGAATTCTAGAATAGGCAGCTGCTTCTGCTCCTCTGGTGGCTGGGATGGCAAAGAATCTGCCTGCAATGCAGAAGCCCCAGGTTAACTCCCTGGGGGAGGATCCCTGGGAGCAGGAAATGGCAACCTACTCCAGTATTCTTTCCTGGAGAATTCCATGGATAGGGGAGCCTGGTGGGCTACAGTCCATGGGGTTGCAAAGAGTCGGACACAACTGAGCTACTAACACTCTCACACTTGATGCTTGAACATCTCTTATTCAGCAAGGAGTGGCCTTAGGACCCTCTGGGAAAGAAGCCAGCATGCAAGGTCTGGGAACCAGACTTGGTTGGAAAGGAGTGCAGATCCAGGGTCAGAGATGGGGACCAGCTGACAGAGAGAGGGGGCAGCTTTAGCTGGGCCAGTCATCGACTGAGAATCACTCAGAGAGTAGCAGCCTTGATGAAGAACCTCTCATTCCGGGCAGTCTGAATGTATGCAGTCAAGTTCTCCCTACCGAACAGAAACTTCCTGGTTTTAGGAGCCCAGAAGCAGGGATTGACGTCAGCCAAGGGAAGGAAGGATGAACCTTCCTGTCTAGTAGGAATCTGCAAAATCTCTGTCTGCAGGGTCAGCTCCACTTTCTAACAGGGTTCAGAGTCCCTCTGGGGACTGTGTATCTCTTGGGAGCCCCACTAAGTCAGTACCAGGCCCAGGCTCCTGGGGAAGTAGCCCAACTCTTTTGGCATGGGGGTCTCCATCCTCCAGTCACTGGGGAACCTGACGATTCATTTTTTTAAATAATTTTTTAAAAATTGATTTATTTGGCTGCACCAGGTCTGAGTTTTAGCACACAGGATCTTGGATCTTCACTGCGACATTTGGGATTTTTTTTTTTTTAGTTATGGTGTTCAAACTCTTAGTTGCAGCATGTGGGATCTAGTTCCCTGACCAGGGATCAAACCCTGGGCCCCCTGCACTGGGAGCTTGGAGTCTTAGCCACTGGACCACCAGGGAAGTCCCAATCCGACAGATTCTAATGTGGCCTTCTACACATGGTCATTGCTCTGGGGACACTGTCAGTCAACCCCGAGTCTCACCCACAACTGCTGTTACCTCCCTTGCTCTTCAGTTTCTAGGGGTGTTCTAGCAATTGGGCTGAACTGAAAGGAGGAAAATAGGAGGAATTCTTGCTTTTTGTTGCTCTGCATCTCACTGTCCATCGTAGCCCACACCAAGGAGAAATACCTTGAAATTCTTATCTTATTCTCTCTCCGCCCACATTGAGTTATCACCCCTGATGCTAACTAAACACATGCCTGTCGAGGAGGGTGTTTCTACCACTCGGTCCAACACCCAAAGTTCTCATGTATATGGTCAGATCACAAACACAAACACCCGAATGATGGTAGGGAGACAGCTCCTCACAGCATCTCACCTGTCTATAGGTGAATATTTTGCTACTCCAAAGCTACCATCAGTGATTAGGACAATGGTGATGAGTGTGGAGCTGGGTAAGGAAACTCGTGGAAGAGGCAAAAAGAGACCCAGAGAACAGATCTAACAGATTTCTCTTCTCCCAGTGTTTATGATTAAAGCCCCCAGTGAGGCCATCAAAGCTTTAAATACTTAGAGGCTGCAATGGCTATTTTTAACAGAATGATGCCAATTTTGAGTGATAGTTCTGAGGGCAGTGGAGTGCTTCTAAGTGGCTCTGCTGGCTACAGGACATTTTTTACTGAGAGAACCATCAGTGCAGAGAGGGCAGGCAAAATTAGTATTAAATGTTTAATGTCATCGCTTGCATATTAGTTTCAGGTTCAATCTAGGATAAAGATATTTTTATTGTACTTGCTTGAGCCTGCTTTATAATATGTCAAGGCGATTTATATAATCAGCATGTTCAGTATATTCATGCCCTTTTTATTGAGCATGTTAACCTAATTTTATTATATTAATAGAAAGGGATCGCAGAAATGAATTGTTTTCAGTCTTGTTTTTCTATCAGGGATAGCTTGATGTAAGAGTGGCTGGTGGGTCCTGTGGAGGGTGGACCTCTATACTCTGTCAGCACAGTGCAGACTTTCACCCTCTGGTTCTCACTCCACCTTCCTCATCAGGAGGAAGGGGCCTTGGAGGGTGGTGGGGGTGACAGGTGGTAGCTGGGGGACAGGACAGAGAGGGTCCAGGGAGGTGATTGCTGCAAAAGCAGAGGCCAGAGAGTGAGGTGGGGGGGTCATTAGCTAGTCCATCTGGAGTAGGTGTAGAGCAGCTATGGCAGTTGTGGTGGATTTGGCTGGGGTTAAAGGCGGTTTGGGGCTTCCTTGGTGGCTCAGTGGTAAAAAATATCCGCCTGCAATTCAGGAAACATAGGAGATGCAGGTTCGATCCCTGGGTCAGGAAGATCCCCTGGAGGAGGGTGTGGCAATGCACTCTAGTGTTCTTGCCTGGAGGATCCCATGGACAGAGGAGTCTGCATGCTGTCGTCCATAGGGTCGCAAACAGTCAGACATGACTGAAGTGACTGAGGACGCATGCAAAGGCAATTTGGGGGCAGGTAGTGGAAGGCCTTAGAAGTCAGGCTGAGGAGCTTGGATTGGAAGCTAAAGGAGCCAGGAAAGTATAGCTTTGGGTCTGTGTTTTAAAGATCATAGCTAGCAGTATTGATCTGGAAGGGCCAGAACAGGAAAGATGGGAAGCAGGGAGACTATTTCCAAGGCCACTGCAGTAACCCAGAGTCTGCACCAGGAAAAAGGTAGGAGCAGAGGAAAGTAGAGGATGGATATAAAAGGCTTCGTGGAGAATAGAACCAATGGGACACATGAACAACTGCCCTGGATCTGCTTTTCCCTCTGTCCCACCAACAGTGTCACCAGAAACATCTTAGTGTTCCCTTTACATCCACCCCACTCCAGATCATGACATTAGGTAACAGACATGTCTCTCCTGCAGTTGACTTTTTTCATTCAGTTCAGTTCAGTTCAGTCACTCAGTTGTGTCCGACTCTTTGCTACCCCATGAATTGCAGCACGCCAGGCCTCCCTGTCCATCACCAACTCCCGGAGTTCACTCAAACTCATGTCCATGAGGACCCCAAGTATTGCCCTAAAAATATAATATTATATAATTTCTGAAAATCTCTCTCCCCCTCTCATACTACTTACCCATATCGATGACGACCCACGTCACGGATGAGCCTCTCGGAGAGGTAGGCGCCAATGCGATCAAGCTTTTCAGGAGCTGAGAGGGCATAGAAGGTCAGCTTCTCCATGTTGGTCTTCACCAGGCCATCCTGTAAAAGACAGGTCATCCTCACTGTGGCCATGTGATGGCTAGAAGAGTTCAAGTCCAAAGGTAAGTGATCATTCAATTTAATCAATGTTTAACAGAGTGCCCATCATGTATGTGACAGGTACCATGTGGGCTTCGGGGATACAAAAATGATTAAAACATAGACCCCACTCTCTAGGAGCTCACAACTTAGCCCAAAGTGTGCTAGCTATAAATAAAAATAGTAAATGATAGAAATGTACATATATCTGTGCATGTGTATATGATATGGGTTTACATACTTATATGTATATGTTCATGAATGTATATATATATATGTGTGTGAATGCATGTGTATATGAATGGATGACAGACTTCAATGAAAGCAACCCAGAATTAAAACATTTTGGATCTCCAAAATCAAGAAGTGAACAGAAAGAAGGCAGCTCTATAGCTTTCAGGGAATTGTTCAGAGGATGCTGGAAATGTGACCACCCCCCCACCCCTGCCCATCAAGAAAAGGCCATTGATTTCCAGAGAGCAAGTCAAGTACATCAAACCTTGACATTTCTGAAACCACATGACCCACATTGCAGTCTGACAGTTGAGTGGCGGCTGGGAAAACCAAGAAACCAGGCATCTTGTGTGCCCACCTGACACCTGGCAGATACCAGAGGGAGCACATAGAAGACCATGAGCTCCAGAACCAAAACCCAGGAAAGGAAATGCTCACACCTGATGTCAGGGAAATAGTACCCTCCAGAGAGTTAGTGGCTCCAGGAACTATCACCCAGAGAGAGACGAGTGTGCAAGATGCTCAGCAGCGGCCGGAAGCACCAAGACAAACTTCCGAGCCCTCTGCAGATCTTGCCTTCAGAGGGGTCCGAAGATCCTCAGCTTTCAGGTTTCCAACTGCCTCTGGTCACTGACAGGGCTGTGGCTGTGGTTTCAGAGTGTCTGAGTGACCCTGGGGGGCTCGCCTCTCCTTGTGGCAACCCCTAGGGCCCTGGATCGGGTGAGACGGTGAGAGGCACATTGGTGGCAGGAGATGCGACCCACCTCGGGATCCTCAGGGAAGATGTTGTCCACCAGCCTTTTGTACCTGGGGCGCAGGGCACCGCAGCAGCCGCACACACCTGGAACAGCAACGAGAATGCCCTGAGCTAAGCCTCCCGGGGCCAGGCTGGGCGGCTTCTGAGAAACCAAATCCAGGCTGGAAACAGAAGGGTCCCTCTGTTACAGCACCAGAGCCTCGATCCTTCCTGCTGGTTCCCCACCCCGCCCCCACTCTAAGACATTGCCTTTCTTGTTAGGTGTCTTTCGCTTGGGGATCAGGCATAGGTGCCAGCAGATCAGAATTTGTTCAGGAAGCCAGGCCATTGAGCACACATGTGTGAGCGCATGTGCACGTGCGTGTGCACTCACACACACACACACACTCTGGGCCAAGACTATATAAAACTGCCTCCTGCAGCCCAAGACTCTTCCCCAGGTCCTGGGAGATCATCCAGCTGGGAAGAGCGATTACTCCACCTACCCTACCCTCTCGCTTTCTGTCCACTTCTTCTCCACTCTGGTCCTCAATCTCCTTTACCATCGTCTCTCCTGGGGCCATTTCTATTATAGAATGTTATGTGAAACTATGATAAATTAACATTGCCATTAATTATTAACCTTTGAAAATGCATCTTTAATACAGCGAGACCACAGTGTTTGAAAGCCGTGGTCTTTGAGAGTTGGAGGGTTTCCGGGGGCCACCTGGTCGGTGGTTCCCAACACCAGCCCTCTCCCGCCACAGGAGATTCTCACCAGTCTGGGGCAAAACAAAAACCTAAGATAACGTGGCCTTCCCTGGTGGCTCAGTGGTAAAGATTCCTGCAATGCAGGAGCCATAGGAGACTCAGGTTTGATTCCTGGGTTGGGAAGATCCACTGAAAAAGGAAATGGCAACCCACTCCAGTATTCTTGCTTAGGAAATCCCAAAGACAGAGGAGCCTCGTGGGCTGCAGTCCATGGGGTCACAAAGAATTGGGCACGACCGAAGTGACTGAGCGAAAGAATAATATACGTTGTCAGAAAGCTGCAGACTGATGTGAACTCCTTTGTGAGATAGTGTTAAGAAATCAGTGATAATAGAACAAACCTTGGGAAAATAAAAAGTTGATGATTCTAGAGGTCCCACCATAACAAGTTTTCAATTAGAACCACTGCTCTTTTCCTCCCTTTCATCCTCGGCAGACACCTCCCTTGGCATATCCCGGCTGCACCCTCCTAGAATTGGGAAGGGGGGCAGTGACCCCTGAGGGAGCGGAGAGGACGGCAGGGAAGGGCCTGGGAAAGTCCACCCCCTTCCAAAATAATTGCCTTCTCACTCTACCAATTAACGCTTAATTTTGTTTGTACAAATGCTCTACTTGAAATGCAAAGGTGCCCTGGAAGAATCAAGCCTACGGGTCATTCAGAGAAGAATGAATTACTTTAGTGGGAATTACTTTAATCACACAAAGAGCCACAAAGAGCTTTACAGTGGAGAGAAAAGCGGTTGGGGGGCAGAGTTGGGAGACCTGGACTGGGAGGGGATCAGGGGTGGGCGGCACCACCAGGAGGAGGAAGGAACGGGGCAATCTGGGCTCCCAGAGAGACTCGGGTGTTAGGGGATGGGCGTGTCCCTGGGGAAACGGGGCACTCCAAAGGCAGGATATCAGATTTCTGATATCAAAGGACCACCAGGGTCCCAGTGTGTCCTCCAGTCCCTCACCCACCCCAGGCACAAGGAGGATGGTAGAACCAGTCCACAGCTGCACACTGGCCTCTGGGTTCCATCTTTCTGTGCTGAACCGGCACTGGCGTCGCCTCATCTCCTCCCTGCCCACCAGGGAGAAGGTGTGAGGGCTCCAGCTGGCTGGCATCCAGGGCTATCCCTTGTGATGGGGCAGCTCCCTGGGGGGACCCTGACCACGAGGCTCAGGACTGAAACCTGCCCTTGGGCCCTCTGCCCAGTGCGGCCATCAGTGCACTTCTTCTAGGATGCCCCGGAGCACGGGCCCTGCGCGCTAAAACAGCAACATGGATCTGTGTGCATCTTCAAGGGAGTCAGAACTAGAGACAAGGAGAAATTAGAGGCCCCAAGCCCTCCAATGTCAGTCCATTTTCAAACCTTTCTGAAGGACCCATGAACTGGGACCTGCCCTGCACTGAGGCCAAGCTCACGGTTGTTAGAAACCCAGACTTGTCTGAGAAAGCACAAGCCTATTTTGGGTACTCAGGGTATAAACCTCCGTGCAGGGGTCCCTCTTCCAGTACAGAGGCCCCCAGAAGCCATAAGGCAGGGGGAACCCATCACATGGAGGCCCGGGCATTTCCCTCCTGGGGGGAGAGGTGAGAAGACTGTAGAACAAGAGAGGAGGGCAGGTGCCCGGTCAGCAGAGCTGTCCTGCTTCTGGGTGCTTCCAGACCTACAGGCTTCCCTGGTGGCTCAGACGGTAAACAATCTGCCTGTAGTGCAGGAGACCGGGGTTCAATCCCTGGGTCAGGAAGATCGCCTGGAGAAGGAAATGGCAACCCAATCTAGTATTCTTGCCTGGAGAATCCCATGGACAGAGGCTACAGTCCATGGGATCGCAGAGTTGGACACGACTGAGCAACTAACTGGACCTACGCCCTAGCAATTTCTTCTTGTACACTCTTTCATTCCAGCCTCCTCTGACTCCTGGAGGGCAGGGGCTAGTTGAGGCCAAGTGGGCAACAGCATAAGTTTCAAATCAAATCCTGGCACTGCCACTTCCCAGATGTGATGCTGAGCAAGGAGTGGCATTCTGTGGGTGCGGGTGTTCTGGTTTAGCGCTTGGGGCTGTTGTGAGGCCAAAGCGAGTTTATGCTGCAAAGCACTCAGGGTAGATCACCACCAGCTGCCCTTCCCTCCACGTTCCCCAGCCCAGGGTGGCAGAGCCCTTCCCAGACTGCCAGCTGGTCCATGCTGGCTGGTACATCTTAATGCAGCTTCCCCACCATTCACTTACTCAGTGATGGTGACCAAGGCCAAGGGACAACTGGAGGCCTAAGAAGTGAGAGTCCCAGAACATTCCTTCAGAAGACCTAACCTCACTGGCCTATGGGTCTGCAGTGATAACTTGACCTGAACCTCCAGTCACTGCCGGCCGGCTTCTCAAAGTCAGCATTCCCGAACTTTCCTAACTCAGCATCAGCTCCACAAACCTCAATGCAAATATGACATATTTCCAGTGTACACAACAGACCAGAGTCAAATGCTGTTGAAAGATACAGCAAGAGGCTCACTGGAGAGAGCCCACAGGACTGGCTGGCTGTTGCAGGGTCATGAGGAGAGCAGCTGTGGTGGGAAACTAACAAGCACTCTTCAGAAAAAGGGTCTGAGGACAAATAAATCTATGAAACCATGCACACCAAATCCCCCATTTTAGATTCGCAGGCAAATAAGCTTACTAAAGCCTCTGAAAAGTCATAAGGCAAAGAAATCTATTTAAAATTTCAAATCAACATCTCCCCATTTTTCACTGTTATAAATAGCAACATGATGAATACTTTTAATATTCTTTTTTCAAGGCATATGTGTTGCCTACTATGTGGGAGGGCTTCCCAAGTGGCCCTAGTGGTAAAGAACCCACCTGCCAATGCAGGAGATGCAAGGGACACGGGTTCAACCCCCTGCGTCAGGAAGATCCCCCGGAGGAGGGCATGGCAACCCACTCCAGTATTCTTGCCTGGGAAATCCCATGGACATAGGAGCCTGGCAGGCTACAGTCCATAGGGTTGCAAAGAGTCGGACACAAGCAACTTAACACGCATGCACTAGATGGAAACAGAAAGCTATATGCTACTGTAAATAGAGTACATTGGAAACAGTGCTTTATTTTTTAAGGTCTTAAATAGGATTTTATTTTAGAATATAAGAAATAATTAAAATAAGTGGATTAAGTTGGAAATGTAACAAAATGAAAAGAGAAACACAGAGTTAAAATATGAGCAGATGTTAAGGAAACAGAAAACAAACAGCAAAATAATCACAAAACACGATCACATTATTTGAAAATACTCATAGGCAAACACCAAAAGATACACATTGTCAGTTATCAAAGAAAAAGAGATACACCAAATAATAAGTTTAGGAACAAAAATGGAACATACATGGGGAGAAAAGTGTTGAAAAAGGAACACCTTAATATCAGATGAAATGCACGCTTTTTAAAAGTGTAAAATTAGTGAAATTGGACCAGTAGTATACTTGAATAGGCCAAGACCAGAAAAGAAATCCAAATGGTATTACTGATCTGTCTCTACAGAAGGTACCAAGGTGACTGTTGTCAACTCTTCAAACAACAGGGGTTATTGGTGGCAGTTATGCTCCACAGAGTCACTATTAACAGAAACAGTGCTAATTTTGGAGTTTAAAAGGTTTTGAGTTCAAATCCCAGGTCTGCCATTTGATCTTTGAGACTCAGTTTTCTCATTAATATAATAAGAGAAGATTTTCCCCTAAGGTACAATCCTATGACTGAAGTCCCAGACCATTTGCAATAGAATCTAGAAAGGGAGAAAACACCTTGAGCTCTGCTGGTTGGGGGAAGGCTTCTCAGGAGAGGACAGACAAGACGATGAGGGGCGGGAGTCACAGGGCAGTGGCTGCTTTACTTCTTATGTGTCAGTTCAGTTCAGTTCACTTGCTCAGTCGTGCCTGACTCTTTGTGACCCCATGGACTTCAGCATGCCAGGCTTCTCCCTCCATCACCAACTCCCAGAGCTTGCTCAAACTCATGTCCATTGAGTCAGGATGCTATCCAAACATCTCATCCTCTGTCATCCCCTTCTCCTCCTGCCTTCAATCTTTCCCAGCATCAGGGTCTTTTCCAATGAGTCAGTTCTTCACATCAGGTGGCCAAAGTATTGGAGCTTCAGCTTCAGCATCAGTCTTTCCAATTAATATTTAGGACTGATTTCCTTCGGGATACTGTTTTTTTTTTTTAATTTTATTTTATTTTTAAATTTTACATAATTGTATTAGTTTTGCCAAATATCAAAATGAATCTGCCACAGGTATACATGTGTTCCCCATCCTGAACCCTCCTCCCTCCTCCCTCCCCATACCATCCCTCTGGGTCGTCCCAGTGCACCAGCCCCAAGCATCCAGTATCATGCATCGAACCTGGACTGGCAACTCGTTTCATACATGATATTTTACATGTTTCAATGCCATTCTCCCAAATCTTCCCACCCTCTCCCTCTCCCACAGAGTCCATAAGACTGTTCTATACATCAGTGTCTCTTTTGCTGTCTCGTACACAGGGTTATTGTTACCATCTTTCTAAATTCCATATATATATATGCATTAGTATACTGTATTGTCCAAGGGACTCTCAAGAGTCTTCTCCAACACCATAGTTCAAAAGCATCAATTCTTCAGTGCTCAGCTTTCTTTATGGTCAAACTCTCACATCCATACATGACTACTGGAAAAACCATAGCTTTGACTAGATGGACCTTTGTTGGCACACTAGATGGACCTATGCGTCAGACACAGTGCTGAAATACTTCACAAGCATCAACTCTTTAAGCCTACAGCCCCGTGGGGTAGGTATTGCTTTTATTCCCAATTTTACAGATGTGGAAGTTGAGGCACCAAAAGGTTAAATTACCTGCCTAGAGCCTCACAGTTAATAAGTGGCAGGATTTGAAACCCCAAAATCTACCTCTAGAGACACTGATGTTCTTAGGCAGTATTCCAGGGAAGGGATGCATTAGCTAGGGAGCTAGACCAGGCTTATACAGAAAGGCAGGGACTACTAGGGCAGTGCATCTTGAAGGAAACCAGAGTATGTCATCCCAAATATGCCTCTTTGACATAAAAAACTGTCTTGAGCTGAAAGCAATTAAGTGGCAGCAAAAGGCAGAAAAAGCTCCCCCCTTTTTGCCTAAAGACAGAAAATAAATGTTTCTCTTACTTTAGTGACTAAACAACAATGACAAACTGGAGGCAGAATTTTAAGAAGTCACCAAAAAAAAAAAAAAAAAAAAGAAGTCACCAGAGACATCTGCAAACAAACCTTGTTAAACTAACCCTATCCTTCCACTTATCTCTTCACCCTTCACTACCCACAGGTCAGTTCTTCACAAATGCATTGTTTCTTTGCCTAAAAGGTATAAAATCTCTTCGCTCCGGTCACTTTGGGTTTTCGTTCTCTTGCGAAGGCTTCCATATACATGTGAGAATTCAATCACATTTGTCTGTATCTCCCCTGTTAATCTACCTCTCTGTCAGCTTCATTTTCAGACCCAGCCAGGGACCCTAAGAGGGTCAAAGAAAACTTTTTCCTCCTCTACAACTGCAAACTGTAAAGAGCAGACTCATCATCTGGGGTTCTTATTAAAATGCAGATTCTGCTTCAGCAGACCAGGGCTGGGGCCTGAGGCTCTGCATTCCCACCAGGCTCCAGGTGATGCTGATGGCCCTGGTTCAGGGACCACACTTTGAGATTGCAAGGCACCAGAGCACAGTGGCTAAGAATTTGGGCTCTGGAGTCAGGCAGGCTCAGGTTGACACCTCAGCTCTCCTAACTTCTTACTTGCTTCATCTTGAGTAAGTT
Source organism: Bubalus kerabau (assembly GCF_029407905.1). NCBI lineage: Eukaryota > Metazoa > Chordata > Mammalia > Artiodactyla > Bovidae > Bubalus > Bubalus kerabau. The sequence continues at coordinate 77,055,272 of NC_073634.1, forward strand.
ACTTAACCTAAATCCAAGTTTCCTCATATGAAAAATGAAGATGATATGGTTCCTTCTTAGAGGAAAGTGAAAGAAAGTGAAAGTGAAGTCACTCATTCGTGTCCAACTCTTTGCGACCCCATGGACTGTAGCCTATCAGGCTCCTCCGTCCATGGGATTTTCCAGGCAAGAGTACTGGAGTGGGTTGCCATTTCCTTCTCCCGCCTTCTTAGAGGGCTGGAGATTAAATGATAGCATCTTCCTGGCTTCTCTCTTTTTCTTTTTTTCCTCTAAATTTCTAGAAGGAAAAATACAGAAGACCAGACTGGGGCCAGACTGAGCACAGCCTTGAACAACAGGCTGAAGCGGTTAGATTTTGTCTAGATGAACCATGAGCTCTGGGAACCTCGTGAATCGCCCCAGGTGAGGGGCAATACCTGAACTGGGTGATATCAGAAGAATCAGCAAGACTTGAGGGGTTCTGCGGGAAGGAAGAAGAGGAAGGTACGAAACATGACGCGGGCTTTCTGTTCCAGTGACTGGAGACCACAACCCCCTTGACTGAAATGGAGGAGACGGAGGTGGCTGGGACTAGGGGAGTGGCATCAACTAGTTCGGATCATCCAGTTAGTCGTGGGGAGCGCTGAGACTCATGGGAGAGACCAGACTGAAGATCTGAGGGTCACTGGCACTCAGTGAGCACTGGTGCATCAGACAGAACCTGATTGCTCAGGGGAGGAGGAGCAGGATGGAGGAGCAGATCCCCAAGGATGGCTGCCTTGTCCACTTCATCTGTCAGTTCCTTCCTGTTTTCCCCACCCACTATTTTCCTATAAAGCCTTTCACCTTTCTTTTGCTCATTTCTCTGCCCATTCCCCAAGGTCCTCCAAGCTAAGGCATTTGGGGACTTCAAGCTGCTCACACTGACCGCAGAATTACTCCCTTATTAGCCCCCACTCCATCAAAATCCCTGTCTGATTATCTAATTCAAGAGATGCTGGTAGCTGATCAATAGTCTTCCAGAGGGTTTATGCATTTTTCCTCATATGCATTTATAAAGGCTTGAAGCCAAGTAAAATAACGTCTAATAGTTGAACTTTGAAAAAATTTAGGTAGTGGAGAGTATTTACATGAGGAAATCAGCATACAAGTGTCTGAAAACTGTTCTGCTATGTTGGGCTCTGAAGTTTGTTTTTTAACCCTTTACATACCCAGTTTTAAGAAAAGTAAGAAGCAAACTTAATAGCATTGTTTTGGCCAGGGGTTGGGGGTGGGGGAGTATAGAAAATGTTGACCACTTTTTGTTTGTTTTTAAGTAATCACAGTAACTTTCAAAAGAGGATGGGGCAGACAACTATGAAGCCATCAGATCAGATCAGTCGCTCAGTCGTGTCCGACTCTTTGCGACCCCATGAATCACAGCACGCCAGGCCTCCCTGTCCATCACCAACTCCTGGAGTTCACTCAAACTCACATCCATCGAGTCAGTGATGCCATCCAGCCATCTCATCCTCTGTCGTCCCCTTCTCCTCCTGCCCCCAATCCCTCCCAGCATCAGAGTCTTTTCCAATGAGTCAACTCTTCGCATCAGGTGGCCAAAGTACTGGAGTTTCAGCTTTAGCATCATTCCTTCCAAAGAAATCCCAGGGCTGATCTCCTTCAGAATGGACTGGTTGGATCTCCTTGCAGTCCAAGGGACTCTCAAGAGTCTTTTCCAATACCACAGTTCAAAAGCATCAATTCTTCGGCGCTCAGCCTTCTTCACAGTCCAACTCTCACATCCATACATAACCACAGGAAAAACCATAGCCTTGACTAGACGAACCTTTGTTGGCAAAGTAATGTCTCTGCTTTTGAATATGCTATCTAGGTTGGTCATAACTTTCCTTGCTGACCATATCCTAATTCAAGGAAAGAAACACAAGAAAGGATCATTGAGGGAAATAAACCCAAAGCTATTTACAATTTAAATCTGCTCTACTTAGAAAGTAGATGATCAGTCATATAAGAAAAGAGATTTGGAATCTCAGTCAGAAGGCAGAAAACCCTGAGTGGCACTGAAAGCTTCCTGGGTAGGTAATCAAAGCAGCAGATAAAGATCTCCTCTCTGAGAAGGCAAAGAGCCAGAGGGCTTGGTCAGGAAGCCCTGGCCTCTGCACGCCACAGCAGCTCAGGAGGTGACCGGAACCCACAGGCACCCCTCGAAAGCTTCCCACCAGAAGAAGGTCATTTCAAAGTAGCCACAACCAGGCCAAGGGAAAAAAAGCCCGAAGAATAGAAGATATTTTAAAAGAAATTGAAAACAGTTCTTTGTTATGAGAGATTGTGATACATTTTAGCATATTTCTTTAGTCCGGCTTCCAATGGTATTTATTCTTCATGTTCATACATAGAAGTATATGGAGTTCAACTCACAGCCAAGTGCCTATTAAAAGAATCTTTTAGGTTCTGAGCCATTTTATTTCTAAGAGAGAAGTACTCTCTACTAGGGCCTTCTCCCCCTCTCTGGGGATCAGGTCTGGCAGATTAAACCATGGAGGCCAAAAGTAAATTTAATAAGGATGCTTTTCTGTCACTAGGACTTGTCTTAACTAAAATTTTTATACCTATTTTTTAAGAAAGAGAGGGAAACGTGATATGGCCAGTTCCACTAATAAATATACAGCTGGTTTTACTGAAAAATCAAATCAGTGAGATTAACAGAGTGTCTAATGACACTCAGTGGCTTCATTTCAGTGGCTTCCTCCAACTCTGCAAATTCTAAGAATCTTTAGACCTGCCCCAGTCATCTCCCTATAGTTCATCCTGCCCCAACCTCAGGGGCCTCCTTGCACACCATCCTGCTTCAGGGCCCTTGACTTACTATTACCCACCTGGAGGGTTTCTCTGTATTTCCTCCAGGCTCCCACGCTCATTTCCCTCAAGGGTTTGCCCCAGTGTCACCTAACTAGAGAATTTCCCCAACCACCATTCTCCTTTAATTTTCTATCCCTATTTCCCTTCATAGCATTTTTTACCAATCAACATCCTTTGTTTGTGTCCACACTCTGTCCACCCCGCTTCGAAGGTAAGTTCCTGGAGAGCAGGAGACGTGCCTATTTGCATCCCAGAGCTTGAACAGGGTGTAACCTGTGGCGGGGAGGTGGGGGGGAATGGTCACAGACGTCTGTTGAATGAAGAAAAGAGTGTGTGATTGGGAGAAAAGCAATCATGGATTTCAAAGTCAGTAAGGGAAAGGAATGGCAATCTACTCCAGTATTCTTGCCTGGGAAATCCAATGGACAGAGGAGCCTGGTGGGATACAGTTCGGGGGGTCGCAAAGTCGACTAACACTTTCACTCACTTTAAGGGAACGACAGGGCATTTAGCAAAAGGTCCCCAGGTGCTCACAAGACCTTGTCCTGGGAGGGCTAGGGGAATGTTTCTATTGAGAACTGTTGGCTTCAGTTCCTGAATCCTGCCCAGCTTGTCTTCTGGGGTTGGCACCTGAGGCTCAGAGCCAGGCTCGCTGGGGCCAAACTCCCTCCAGGTGTGTGAGTGGGGGAAGGGGGTCTTTGGGTTCCATTGCTCTGCCCCTGCCTCCCGCTGGCCCTCTGCCTGCCGGCCCCCAACCCCCCCAGCCCTGCTTGCAGGCTCCAGTCCAGCCTGCTATCAGAATCTCCTCCTGTCTCCGAGGAGGGGCCCGAGGTGATCCTCTGTGACTGGCGCACGGCCAGAGTAAGAAGCCCTGGCCCAGCTCTCTGCCTGGCGGCATGCGACGGCAGACCTCACGGATGCTGGCAGCTTCTGTGGACTCTGACCTCTCACTGGCAGCAGCTGTGTGCTCACACCTCCTGCATGCCGTGGCCCTGGCCTCCTTTGCTCTGCTTGCCTGATTCTGTTTTTTTGACTCAACTGACCCCTTGATCAGAGCTTACTCACTACCTAGGGTGATGGGAGGCGTGAAACAAGCAAACACTCTCAAAACACCAAACATATCATGCTTCTAAACATCCAGGCCACTTTCCCTCCAATTCCCTATTTCTAACCCAGCATCGTCTGCCAGGCCCCCTGAGATATAATATTAGATTCTTTAGATTGATTCATCACCGATCCAGCCTCTGTCATGCTGATCTTTAATACCTAAAAAATACCACGGTTTACCACCTCTGTGCAAAGCACTAGGCCAAACACTTTACAAACATTTTCGTATGTATAATACTCATAACAAAGCACTAAGGTATGTACTATTATTCTCATCTTATCAAAAAAGAAGCAGGATCAGAGAGGTCAGATGCCCTGCTCAAAGTCACACAGCATGTGCTCTTCTGCAATGTGTATGTGTGTGTGTGTATGTGTGCACTCATGTGTATGTGTGTGTGTGTGTGTGCACTCGTGTATGTGTGTGTGTGTGTGTGTGCACAATGTGTATGTGTGCACAATGTGTATGTGTGCACTCAATCATGCCTGACTCTTTGCAAACCCGTGGAGTGTCCCATGGACCCCCACCAGGGTCCTCTGTCCATGGGATTTCCCAAGCAAGAATACTGCAGTGGGTTGCCACTTCCATCTCCATTTGTGCAACAAGGCTCCCCTATTTTTTTTTTTTCCCATCACTTTCCCTCAAAATAAATCCTCAACAGTTTCTCAGTTCCACCTTGCGCGCTCCTTTGCCACAGCTGCCGTGCTAGGTCAGCTCCTTGACACCTGATATCCAGTCCTTGTGAATGCCACTGGGCCCATTTCCTTGTTTCCATTCATTCTCTGGGTAGTGTTGAGGTAAATCTTTGCTTGATTTAGTTTGCTGCACAGCCAAGCCGTGAACGTGGCTCACCATTCCATTACATGTCAACCCTGCCACTTAGCATTCAACAAGGGATGCCCTGCAAAGGTGGGGGTTGTTCCGCCTTCACATCCTTCCTCTTGGCACAGCTCTTGCCCAGCAGCCAGAAGTCACGGCAGAGTCCAGCTGTGAGAAGGACGGGGTGGTTTGCGGAGCAGACAGAAGGGAGCCATGCAACCATGCTAAGGCCCACAACTGTGGAGGAGAGGATGTTCAGGTGATAGGGACCAGGCGAAAACTGGAGACGGTAAAGGAGCAGGGGAGTCAGAGCCCCAAGAGTGTCCTGGGGGCCTAGAAGTCATCACACTGGGTGGGGATGAGGGGCTGGCAGACCCCAGCTCCTGCTGAGTCCTCCTTAGAAGACCTTCATTAATAACATCCCCAACTCTAGGCTTTATTTCCCCTCTGCCAGCTAACTTCTGTATACCCCTTGTACCATATTATCTTTCTTTAGAAATTAATTAATTATTTTTGGCTGTGCTGGATCTTCACTACTCAGCATGGCTTTCTCTAGTTGTGGAAAGTGGGAGCTACTCTTCGTGTGGTGTGCCAGCTTCTCATTGCGGTGGCTTCTCTTGCTGCAGAGCATGGGCTCTAGAGCAGGGCTCTGCAGTTGTGGCACATAGGACTTGTTGCTTCCCAGCATGCAGAATCCTCCCAGACCAGGAATCAAACCTGAGTCACCTGCAATGGCAGGAGGATTGATTCTTAATCATCGTGCCACCAGGGAAGTCCAGTACCATGTTATACTACACAATCTTCTACTTGCTTCCTGCTTGCTCAAGCTGTTTTTCAGTGAATCGTATTTTCTACCCCCAGATAAACTGTAAATTCCTCAGGTCTCATTTCCTCCCAACCTCAGTACAGTATGTGGAGCCCAGCAGGACTTGAGGAAAGCTGGCATGACACGTGGTGCCTTTGATCAGCGTGAGATCCAGGGAAGTCACCTCCTCTCCTAGACCTTGGTTTCCTTTTTATAAACATCAATGCCATTATCCCCATTCACCAAGAAAAATACCTTTTTGCTCAAAATAGTTCATATTTATTTTCTTAGCTTCACAATCCCCTTGTAAAGGCAAGGGCTGGACTTGCTCGTCCTTACCAAAGAAAACTGAATTCTTTTTAAACAATTTACAATAAAACTTAACCCACAGCTAATGGCACAGACACTCCTTTGAAATGAATTGGAGGAAACAGAACAAAGTTCAGACAGAAAAGGGGCGTTAGATTCAAGTACCTCCCATGAGGACCAGGTCTTGTGTCCAGCTGATGTGAACTGAACTTTAGCACTTTGTACAGTATTCTTGCTGGGTGGGGTGGGGAAGAGGAAAAAGTTTGAAATAGATAGGTTCTGCCATCAAAGAACTTAATCTCTAGTTTGGGACATAAAACCAACCCACATTTAAAGTCGATGATATTTCACAATGAGACTAAGAAGCCCCAAAACTGAAGAAATCTCTGGGAGTTTGATGAGTCCAGGAAGGCTTCCTGGAAGAGGCAAGACCTGAGGTGGAGAGAGCTGGTAAGTACTGGTGAAACCATGAAAGGAAAAGTCAACAGGTCTTCAAAGGGAAAAAACTTTAAGAAAATCATAAAGGTTCTCTTTTCTCTTTTCCCCTTTTCCCTTATTTCAGATTTTCAAATGAATACATGCTCATGCATATAAAAGTGTAAAATAGGAAAAAAAATTAAAGTGAATGCAAACATCACTTATAATTGCACTGTTTGTGATTATTAACATTTTAATGTATTTGTTCTAGTTTCTGTGTTTATGCATATTTTGAAAATATGCACATAAAATTGGGATCATACAGCATAGCATTAAAACTTATGTTCTTATACTGTACCTGTCATCTCACTAAATTTTTTCAGAACCTCATTTTAGAGGTTACTTATTATTCCATCTTTTGACCAGATCCTCATGGCTATTTCCAATTTTTCATTATTCTGAATGATACAGTGATTTGCCTTCGATAATTAAAGCCAGAAATTGTACAGGGAGAGCCTGATCTGGTTTTATTGGTGATAAGGAACTCAAGCGGCGCCAGGTGGCTGGGAGGCCAGGAGTGCCATGGAGGGGACATCTCTAGGCACCCGGACCTGGTTGTCTTGTCCAAGGATGATTCAGGATCGAAAGACCAAGAGGAGGTGCTGACGCAAACGTGTTTGGGGAATGAGGCAGAGTCCGAGTTTCCAGACAGATTTTATTGGAAGTGGAATTAAACAGCAGCTGAATTCTCCCTGGGGAGACAGTTTGGACCAGGCTGTGTCTGAATTCACAGACAACCAGTAGCTGTCCGTAGCCTGACTTTTTAAAACTCCATCACTTCTAATACGCTCACTGCTTTCTGGCCAATCTTGGCTAATCTGATTGCCATCTTAATTGAGGATGGGCATTTAAAAACAGAGAAATGTGTCCAGTTGGGCTTCTATTCTTTACTAAATGTAAGCTTCCCTGGGCTTGGGTATCACACTTCAAGCAAATAATAGATAAAAATAAACAGAATGTTTTTCCATTCCTTGTCTCTTGGAAACACTAACAGCAGGAAAAATGTATCCCAACTATTTTCAGGAACCAGGCAGCCTAATTTATAACCGTAGTTTTGGCTCTCACAAGCTGTGCAAATTTAGGCAGGGTTTCAAGCTTTCTGTGCCTCAGGCTACTCATCTGCAAAATGGGAACAATAGAACCTACTTCATAGGTTTGAGGTGAAGCCTAGATAAGGTGCTGGAGAAAGGATAGGCTACCTACTCCAGTATTCTTGGGCTTCCCTGGTGGCTCAGCTGGTAAGGAATCTGTCTTCAATGCAGAAGACCTGGGTTCTATCCCTGGGTTGGGAAGATCTCCTGGAGAAAGAAATGGCTACCCACTCCAGTATTTTGGCCTGGTGAATTCCATAGACTGTATGGTCCATGGGGTCACAAAGAGTTGGACACTACTGAGCGACTTGCACTCACTCAACTCTCACTAGATAAGGTAACACAAGTGAAGTTATTAGAACTGTTTCTGGCATATAATAAGCATTAAAAAAAATAGTAGCTGTTATCATCATCGATACCAATATGGTAATTATTATTAAAATCTTTTCCCTAACTTAGGAGAGAGAAGGTGTGCTAAGTCGCTTCTGATTCTTTGTGACCCTATGGACTGTAGCCCACCAGGGTCCTCTGTCCATGGGATTCTCCAGGAAATAATACTAGAGCGGGTTGCCATTTCCTCCTCCAGGGGATCTTCCTGACCCAAGGATCGAACCCTGGTCTCCTGTGTCTCCTGCATTGGCAGGTGGGTTCTTTACCACTAGCGCCACCTACTTAGGAGAGAGAAGGCAGGATAGAATAAAATGGAATTTTAGAGCAAGAACGGCCCTTAAAGCCTTTTGTTTTCATTTTATACTTGGAGTGCACAAACAGCTATTAAGAAATCTAAATCCAAATCCACGTAGACAAACATGACCTCTGGGATGCCCAAGGACAAATCTCCAAGCAGAAGCACAACTGATTGGGGGTTATTCTGACCAACAGCAGCAGCTACCGTGTTTTCAGATGGTCTGTGCCAGGTACCACCCTACGTGTCTCGCCTGCGTCCATGCATTTACTCTTTACAAAAGTCTATGAAGTTGATACAAGTATCCTTGTTCTGTAGATGGCACCAAACCAAGGCTCTTTCAACGTGTTGGCTTGTAGAAAATAAAGCACCGAGGTCTCAGGCCTCAGATACCATATACTGTTGATAGGTAAAAACAGAAATGAAAATACAATCAACAGAAATGTGGACCAAACAATCAGGATCATTCTAATTAAGTGCTACACATCCACAGAGTAGGATTGCTAAGAAACAGAATTGGAACATGTCAGAGGAGGCTAATTTTGAACATTATTTATAAGAGAAGGATCCCATTTAATTGTGACAAAAAGAGGGCTTTCCATGAAGCAAGAGGGTAGAAAGAAAACACTGACAGTTCCTGAGTGCTTATTATATTATGTGCCTAACTTAAATACTTTCCAGTTTTTTGTTTTGTTTTTTTTTAAATCCAATGAAGTATTATCATTTTTCAGGGGAGAAAAAGCAGAGCTCAGAGAGGTTAATTAATTTGCCCAAGATCACTCAGGGAGCAATGAACAGGGCCAGGAACAGAACAAGGAAGGCCCTCTGATTTCAGAGCAATACAATTTGAAGGGAGAGTGAATATGTTAGGCACGGATATGAAGAAAAAGTACTTGAGCAGAAAATGATAAAATTTATGTATAACTGATGATGGGGGAAATCTGAGCCAGCTCTGTGGACTGTACCCACGCCAGTTTCCTGGTATTGATACTGAACTATCCTTGTGCAAGATGCTAACATTGGAGGAGGCTGGGTGGAAGGTATGGGGGCCCTTCCTGTACATTTCTTTGCAATTACTTAGGAATCTATATTTCAAAATAATAAGTTTTTTTAAACTTATTTATGGCTGAGCTGGGTCTTTGTTGGGGTCTTTGTTGCCATGCTCTGGCTTTCTCTAGTTGCAGGGCGTGGGCTTCTCACTGCGGTGGCTTCTCTTGTTGGGGAGCATGGGCTCTAGGGTGTGCAGGATTCAGTAGTTGTGGCCTGGGGACTCAGTTGCCCTGCAGCATGTAGGATCTTAGTTCTTGGGGATTGAACCCGTGCAAGGAAGATTCTTAACCACTGGACCACCAGGGAAGCCCTCAAAATAAGAAGTTTTTTTTTTAAAGGGTGGCATATAGGACTTCCCTGGTAGTGCAGTGGGTAAGAATCCACCTGCCAATGCAGGGCACACCAGTTTGATCCCTGGTCGGGGAAGATTCCACATACTGCAGAGCAGCTAAGCCCATTGCCACAACTATTGAGCCCGCCCACCTAGATCCTGTGCGCCGTAACAAGAGAAGCCCGGGTACCACAATCAAGAATAGCCCCCACTTACTGCAACTACAGAAAGTCTGTCCAAAAAAAAAAAAAAAAAGGCTGGAGTATAAAAAAGGCAGAGTTCACCTCCTTTGAGTGGAGACAGTAACTAGTAGAGGGACTTGACACAGGATTTACCTGCTTATGGGGTGGGGAGCATGGTGTCACACCGTGAGACAAGGCAAGAGCCTCTCCCACCAGTCCTTTGGGTGGCCAGCCAGCCCCACACTCAGTTGCCTACAACTGGAGGGAGAAATAAGGTTTGCCAACACATATACAGAGCACCTATCATAGGCCCCTGTTGTGCCAAAGGCTTCCTGGGGATGTGAAGTGTTACCAAGACACAAGTCTGGCTTTCGGGGCTCTTACAGTCTAGTTGGAGAGAAAAGGTGCAGTTAGTCAATAAAATCTAATCCGGCCTGGGTGTACTTTTCTTGACGTTTCTCAAGGAAAGTTTCATGTGTTACAACAGTGACTCAAAGGTAAAGGCATGCTCCCTAGGCTGGGTGGTTAAGGAAGACTTCTCAGGGGTGGTAGAATTTCAACAGTCTTAAAGGAAGTGCAGGGGAGGGGCAGCCCAGGCAAGAGAAACTGTTAAGTAAAGGATTACATGGGGCTTTTCAGGTGGTTCCAGTGGTAAAGAATCCACCTGCCAATGCAGGAGACATAAGAGATGTGGGTTTGATATCTGGGACCCCTGGAGGAGGGCATGGTAACCCACTCCAGTACTCTTGCCCGGAGAATCCAGTGGACAGAGGAGCCTGGTGGGCTACAGTCCACAGGGTCACACAGAGTCAGACACGACTGAAGTGACTTAGCACAGGACTATGAGCTGTGTGACCTCAGACAGGTCATCCAAGCTCTCTGCTGATTTCTTCATCTGTGGGAGATGAGCAAGGCACCTAGCATGAGCTGGTACACAGTGGAAAGTGGAAAGTGAAGTCGCTCGGTCGTGTCCGACCCTTTGCGACCCCATGGACTGTAGCCTACCAGGCTTCTCCGTCCATGGGATTTTTCAGAGTATTGGAATGGGTTGCCATTTCCTTCTCCAGGGGATCTTCCCAACCTAGGGATCGAACCTGGGTCTCCCGCATTGCAGGCAGACGCTTTATCTGCTAAGCCACCAGGGAAGCCATCACACAGTAGGCACTCCACAAAGGTGAGCTCTCTGGTCCCTTCATCCTATTTCATAAGCATTTTTCCTGTTGCTGAATTGTCATCAGAACTATCATTGTTAGTGCGGCTTAAATTTCCAGGGAGAAGATCTATAACCATTTACTGAACTGTTTCTATATTATTTGACATTTATCTCATTTATATTTTCATGCTATTAAAAAATAAGGTTTACTATGACTGATTCATGTTGATGTTTGGCAGAAACCAACATGATTCTGTAAAGCAATTATCTTTCAATTAAAAAATAAATAAACTTAAAATTAAAAAAATAAAAATATAAGGTTGAAATGAGGGTGTGTACCTTACAGATTGTTTCACTTTCTGGATTATGTTCAGAATTTGAGTCAAGAGATATGGATATTTTTAAGACTTGAGACTTTGAACTGCCTTTTCAGGGACAGGAAATGGCCAAGACTAGGTCAAGAGGAGGTTTCAAGAAGAAGCCTCTCAAGTCCTTAGGATACAAGAAGCTCTGACTGCCCAGGTAAGGACTCCAGATTTGATCTTCTAGGTAAGGGGGAATTATTTGAAGGTTTGTTGAAAAGGAGGCGTAAGAGGATGAGACTAGTGTACTCTAGGAAGACCAATCAAGAGTAATATGACCACTGGAGTTTGAGTTTAGAGACAGCAGAAGAAGGAAGGCCATCAAGGGAAGGAGCTGGAACCAAGACATAGCGAAATACAGGTGGTGGGGAAAAGAAAGAGAAAGAAAGAGCCAGATGATGCCAAATCTGGGACTTCCCTGGTGGTCCAGTGGCTAAGACTCTGTGCTTCCAATGCAGGGGGCCCACGTTTGATCCTTGGTCAGGGAACTAGATCCTGCATGCCACAACTAAGACCCAGGGCAGCCACATAAATAATTTTTCTTTTAAAGGAGCTGGAATGAAGACATAGGGAAATATGGGTAGTGGCAAAAGAGAAAGGAAGAGCCAGATGGGCCAAACCTGAGTGAGAACAACCCACAGCCATGACTGACAGCACAAAGGTGGGGGGAGGGGTCCAGAGCTTGGAATTAATGATAGAAATGGGGATGTCTCACCCCCCAGCGGTGGCTTCCTGCCCACACTGGTCTTGGAAATGGGCTTAGAAACTCTTCCTGCCACTGTGGAATGACAATGTCAGTAATATCACATCACCACAGTGACATGCGAGGTTGGGGACCGGCCATGAGAAAGAAGGTAGATTAGGGCCAGAACACCACCCAGTATAATCAATGCACCGAAAGCCAATTACAAATCTGGAAGGCAAACAACAGAGAGAAGCCTGTAGCATTGCACTCTGTTTTCTGATGTCTATTAATCATAGGCATACACTACCACCATGATGTTTGCAAATGAAGGAACCCAGTGTAACTTAGCCAGCTGGCTGCAATGCATTTGAATAAATAATTTAAGTGCAAACCTTATTGGCATACTTTGGAAGACCAGGTGACAGCATGGAAAAATGCCTAGAGTGGAGTGTTGGATGAGAAAGGTATATATGCACAAAACTATATCCACAGTATGGGCCAACCTATGAAAATTAAGGGCTTCCCTGATAGTTCAGCTGGTAAAGAATCCACCCGCAATGCAGGAGACCTGGGTTCGATCCCTGGGTTGGGAAGATCCCCTGGAGAGGGGAAAGGCTACCCACTCCAGTATTCTGGCCTGGAGAATTCCATGCACTGTATGGTCCATGGGGTCGCAGAGTCAGACATGACTGAGAGATTCACTTTCATATACTTCATATACTTTCACATGAAAGCTATGATTAAATTAGGACAGGGGATTTGGAGAAAAGAAAAACAGCTTGACCTGCTGGCGTATCAAACCACAGGGAATTTTCTCCTTGATTTTCATTTCCATGAACACTGTATGGATATTTGCAATTTCCTCTTGCCTTATTTTGCTTGTCTGTAAGCCTGGAGAAGGAAATGGCAACCCACTCCAGTATTGCTGCCTGGGAAATCCCATGGACAGAGGAGCCTGGCAGGCTACAGTCCATGGGTCACAAAGAGTCGGACACGACTGAACGACTGACAACAACAACAGAGCCTGGGGAGCAGGGTCTGTTTTCTCTGAACCTCTGCTCCCTTTTCTGGGCTCACTTCACTCCTCTCTCCTTTCCCCAGCTCTTTGTTGCACAGGGAACCACTCCCACTCCTGGCTGTGATGGGACATTTCTAATTTAAAGGATGCTATGGGCGGCTCACCCTTTTCCTCCTCCATTTTTCATTTCAGCTCAGCCATCACTAACCCCTCCAGGGCTGAATTTTAAATCACTACTGGGAGAGGAAAAACTTGCTGTGGAATCTTTAATAACTTTTATTTCAGCACACTTTGAAAAGGGGGGTGGGGTGGGGGGAAGTATGGCATGAGATAAACTGTGGCCGACACAAGTGCATGACGGCTTCTCTTCTCACTTTAATGTCACTGACTCCCAGCCATCCCTAGGGCCTGGACCTCCTTTCCCTCATTTAGAAAGTGACTCTGGTACAGATCAGACAATGAGTCTTTGTTTTACTCATTGCTTAACACCCAGCATCAAATGCTAGCAAATACACAGATCTTTAAACCAAGTTATCTTATCAGTATATTTGTGTCCCAAGATGGGTCTAGCGAACATGGTTCAGGAAATCTAACTGAATACGAGGCACCCAACATTCCAGATTGTCCAAGTCTGCACCGAACTCAGCTTGTAGATGGATGCTGTCTGTGCCTGTCATCTTCAAACTGTTATTAATATCTCAGTATTTTCAGAGCTCATCACAGCCTGTTTGATAAAATCTAGGTTTCAGCTTCTCGGCATGGGGAGTGAAAACAAAGATCAGACTAGAACACAGCTGCCAGCTACCTACAAAAGAGTAATAATAATAACAAGGGCTCCCCAACACAGTCTCAGATATGGGGGTTGGTAGGTCATATCAACCCTGACCCTGTACGATCAGCCCAGCAGAACCAGTGCTAGGAGGTTCACAGATGGAATATCAGCACTTTTCCTCTCCTTGGCTCAGAAATCCCATTCTTAGTACTGGCACCTGCTCATATGTACAAGGAAGCAGATATGAATGAATTGGTGGCTTTGTTTGGGATAACCTAAATGTACCTCAATAGGGAAAGGACTAAATAGACCAGGGAGCATTCATGCAACGGACACTGTGCAGCAGTTGAGATGAATAGAGCAGAGCTGAGAGCGCCACTATGATAGCTCTCCCTGATGTCGTGTGCGAAACCCTCACTGGCCAAACCCTCACTGGTGCATGTGTAAATATGTGCATGAAATACGCTGTGGATGCACAAAGGAAGACCTGTAAGGTCACACAGAGCAGGGTCATCAGGTTACCTCCAGCGTGGAATGAGGAGATGAGGGAGACACCAGTCACTCGTGGTTATTTAAATCAAACAAAATTTAAAATTCAGTTCCTCAGACACACTAGCCACACTGTATGTGTCCAATAGCCACAGCTGGCTAGTGGCTACCTCACTGGACAGTGTAGATAAAGAACATTTGCATCATTGCACAAAGGTCCTTGAAAAGCTCTGATTTCAAGTTTTACTTTTTATTTGAATTTCCTTCCCCAACAAAAAGATTTTATATTACTCCTCACCTAATTTAAAATAAATATAAAAATAAAATAAAATAAATATAATTTTTAATGTTTCTCCCATTTTTTTCTTTGGGATGAAACTCCTCACAAAATCTGATTGGAATCACTTTCTGTTCAAAGATATGGAATCCAAGAGTTCAAAACACACATACACACTCACACGAACCATTTTCTGTACTTGCTCAGCTTGGTTCTCACTGCAGCTGACTAAAGACCTGGCGTCATCTCATTTATTCATGCACACACCAGGCAAACAACACAAATGAACCAAGTCCATTAGACATAGATGGGGGAAAAAAAAAAAGACAAAACAGGATGCTTAAGTCCTCATCCCCTTGGGCATGCTCTCAAGCAGCCATAACAAAAAGACAAGTATCACTTGAGTCAGAGAGCCAGTGTGCTGGGACATCAGAGGATGGAAGTGTCATTTCAGTTTAGGTGCTGCCCAACAGAAATGAAGAACAGATAAGGTGGTGACAAAGAGAAGGGAGGGCCTTCCAGACAGGGGAAACAGCATCTGCAAAAGCTCAGAGGAGCCAAGTCCAAGTCCAGGAGAGCCTTTGAGAGAAGTCAATAGACCAGTCTGTCCAGGGCTGTGTGACGGAAGCTGGGGTGTCAGGCAAGGGTCAGGTGGTGAGATGCACCTGGATGCAGGGAAGCTGGGGTGTCAGGGAAGGGCCAGGTGGTAAGATTACCACGGATGCCAGGCCAAGGGGGAGGACTGTCATTACACTAAATAACAACCAGGTCACCTTTTATTGTGCTTTACAATGCATAAGGAATCTACTTCCAGTGTCTAGATGGTTGGGGCATGGCCAGGAAGTCACGAAGATTGTGACGGCCCTGGCAGAGGATTAAGACAAGACCCGGAACTAGGTATGTGCAGCTGGAGGTGTGACACACGTGGGGGAGTCACACAGGGTGAGCCTGCAGTGCAGGCGGGCGGCACATATTCAGTCTCTGGCCCGTGGTGAAGCAGAAATAAGTGGAAAGGGGAATCAGGAGGAAGCAGAGGCTTCTGATGGGGGTCTCACCAGCCCCAGAGCCGAGGGACGACATTTGGGAGCAGGACCAGAGATGGGGTGGGTGGAACGCAGGCTAACCTCAGCCTCTCTCCCTTCCTTTACACAAGAGGGCCACCAAACAGAGCTGACAGCTGAAGCGGAAGTGGAGGGGCTTCCTAGGAGTCACGTTAGAGACAGAAATGGCCAGGCCTGTTGGCTTTGGCACAGCATCCGCCATCACAGAGGGAGGTGAGGAACCCGGAGGGCACCGGGCCACTGCAGTTTGGGGCAGGGAGTGAGTTTCGAAAAGTGAAAAAAGTCCGGAGAGGAAACAAAACAGTGGGAACTGAGAAGGCAAAGGCAAAGGACCCAGTAATCAGGCCTCAACTGGTGATCTTCCAGACAGGTTTTCAGTAGAGTTGACCTCAGAATCTCAAATAAAATGAGCCAAGTGGGGAATGACTTTTCTTTTTAATATTTATTTGTTTGGTTGTTCTGGGTCTTAGCTGAGGCATGCAGGATCTAGTTTCCTGACCGGGGATCGAACCCAGGCTCTGTTGCATTGAGAGCCCGGAGTCTAAGCCATTGGACCACCAGGGAATTCCCTAAATGACTATTAAGAGAAGAGAAGAGGTAATCTCAGCTTCCATGACTGCTGGTTTAGAAGCATCGGGAAATATTACATGAAACATTGATTTAAAAACACCACCACCGACAGTGCTTGGTCTGCCTCTGTGTGGTTCATGGGAACACAGGGCTTTGGAGGTTCAGCCCTTACCAGGTGTGAATAATTGAGGAAGTCCAGGCTGCCTCCAAGATCAGCAGCAGCACAGGCCCCGGGGCTGAGGGTGAACTTCTGAGGTGGCTTTGAGACCTGCTTCCACTGTGGCCTTAGGACCCTGGAGCTATTTTTATAGCTTTGATGATAGAATTACCGCTAACAGAGCATTGTTGGCATTTTATAATTTAATTGGTACTTACTTTATAAACTTCATCAGTATAAACAGTGTATTGGTTACATATATGGAAGGAAGTACTTTGTGGGCCTTTAAAACTGAGTGAATCCAAATAAATGAGATCAAGGTGGGTGGGGTGGGGTGGGGGTTAATAATGCTTTTGTACATAGCTGTCTGTAAGGTGTTCTGAGCTCATGATAAGAATTTGTTCATCTTAAATTTATCCATCTGGATATCTACAACTCAGCACATTGAGGCATTCATTTTTTTTTTTTCCTAAGAACACAGAAACTATGGGGTTAAGAAGCCTTCCGATGGATAACTCGTGCCCTCAAAGGGTCTGCAGCTCAGGGAGTAGAATCCATTACATGAAAACAATACAGCGTTAGAAATTTCACTGCTGATTTGGTTTAAGTTTGGAGCTAAGAACCATACACCAGGACTCGGGATTTACCATTTATGCTTTCCCCATTCCCATGATATTTATATGTCCAGTTTCCTACTATGGTCACCAGGCAGCCTATAAAAAGTAAGGTTACTCACCTCTATCTTTCCAACTGAACACACCGTATCAAATATAGAAACCGGAGGAAACTTCATTGTTACGGAGCCAAAATGATTGAGACCAAGAGTGAGTGCTTTAAATATACAGACGAACTAACAGATTTAAGACGCAGACTCTTAAAGGCTAAGATTCCAAGATCAATCATTCAAAAGTCCAAATATATAATCAGAGAGTCTGTCACAGCATGAGCAGTGGTGCTGGAACACAAAACAGGCACTGTGCCCGGAGCTGCTACAAGATAAAGCCGGACCACGGGGTGACCCTGGCGCCAGAGGGGAGTTTCAGAAGCAACACTTCTGAAATGCAAAACAGAATTAGGAGCAAGCACCAGAATTCTGCAACAAAACAAAACAAACCAAAACAAGTGCTAGGTTGAGCCACACTAAAATTGCCATGTAAGCAGCAGTCCAAGCGCAGCCAAGACCCATTTTTAATGGTGCAGTTCGAGTGCACATGGGCCTACTGGGTATATACCTACATGAAGAAGAGTGTCCCTCCAGCAGGGCCTGCCCACACTGCAAGAAGCAAAAAGCAGACAGTGTGAAAAAGTAGCTGAGCAGGCTGAGTCCTGAAAGCAGAAACCCAGCTGGCCAGGGACAGCTTCTTAAAAAGTTCTGAATGAGGGGTGGCGATTACTTTCTCTAAATCAGACCCTCAACCTCTGGAGGGGTGGCTCTGTTATTGCTATGTTGTCATTAAAAAGGATCTGTTGATAGTAAAATACGTATTATGACCTCTCCTATTAACATCTACATCAGCTAATATTAAGCTCGCGCTTTGCATCTGGAACTGTTAAGAGGGTTGAATGAATTATTTTATTCAATCCTCCCAACAACACTGAGGTGGGATCTATGTCCCCATTTTACAGATGAGCAAAACAAGTCTTAGCATAGTTGAAAAACTTACCCCAAATCACACAACTGTTATCTGGGATAGTGGGATTCAAATCCAGGCCTATCTGACTATAGTGTTTTCACACTTCACCCCAGGGCTACAAAGGAGATACTGAGATTTATCCACTTTCATGTGCCATTAGAAAAAAAAAATCCAATTTTAGCTAGGGAGATGTAGATCTTTGTGCAAAGACGTCACAAGCCAGCACATTATTAAGAAACAGGTGAATAATAAGGCTATTAAAAGGCTATGCATTTTTAGGAGAATGACATCCCTGGGAGGTCACAGAAGCCTCAAGGAAGAAATGGAAAAATCAGTCCTGCACAAACGCCCAGCCCTGCTTAGCCATTGGCCGTGTCTGTGCTGATGCTGAGACAGGGCTGCAGGCCTGGTCAAGCCGGCCTGTGTTCTGTCTTTAAGGTTCAGTGAGATTCAGCGATGCCATTGGCAATGCTCAAAAGGCCTTGCACCAGATGGCTCTTTTTTACAGGCTCTCTGCCTACTGCCCAGCCGGCTCCATCAGCCTCCCAGCTGCCAACGCCAGGCTGGACTTCCTGGGTCAGCTTCTTCCACTGTCTCCTCAGTATGTGAGTTTTCCAGCAGTGTGAGCCCCGACCAGCAGCTCTCAATGAGCGCTTTCACTGGGGTGCTGGGGACCCTGCTGGGTTTCGGGTAAGAGCTCGGTGCTGGCTGGCACAGATCCCTGCCTGTCTTCTGGCACACCAACTGCCAGCGATGCAAAACAGACCCGCGATTGTTTGCATGCCTGTTTTCTTCTTTCCCCGGCTTTCCTGCTGTCTTATTGCAACATAATTCACGTGCAGTAGATGCACAGATCTTCCCAATTCAGTGCTGAGAGTCTCTACAACTGTTTGTACACTTGTGTAACCACCGCCCAAATAAGAGAGAAAACTTTGGGATGTCCCCAAAGAGTTCTCTTTTCCAGTCAACCCCTGCACCCAACCACTATCTGATTTCTAACTTCTATCAGCATTGATTTGTTTTTGCATGTATTCTTGCCTAATCAGATATCCAACTGCCAACATCCACTGGATCATAGGAAAGGCAAGAGAACTCCAGAAAAACATCTACTTCTGCTTCATTGACTACCCTAAATCCTTTGACTATGTGGATCACAACAAACTGGAAAATTCTTAAAGAGATGGGAATACCAGACCACTTTACCTGCCTCCTGAGAAATCTGTATGCAAGTCAAGAAGAAATAGTTAGAACTGGACATGGAACAATGGACTGGTTCCAAATTGGGAAAGGAGTACATCAAGTCTGTATATTGTCACCTTGCTTATTTAACTTACATAAAGAGTATATCACAAGAAATGCTGGACTGGAAGAAACACAAGCTGGAATCAAGATTGTGGGGAGAAATATCAATAACCTCAGATATGCAGATGACACCACACTTACGGCAGAAAGCGAAGACTGAAGAGCCTCTTGATGAAAGTGAGAGAGGACAGTGAAAGAGTTGGTTTAAAACTCAACATTCAAAAACGAAGATCATGGCATCTGGTCCCATCACTTCATGGCAAATAGATGGGGAAACAATGAAAATAGTGACAGACTTTATTTTCTTGGGCTCCAAAAATCACTGCAGATGGTGACTGCAGCCATGAAATTAAAAGATGCTTGCTCCTTGGAAGAAAAGCTATGACCAACCTAGACAGTGTATTAAAAAGCAGAGATATTACTTGCTGACAAAGGTCTGTCTAGTCACAGCTATGGTTTTTATCCAGTAGTCATGTATGGATGTGCAAGTTGGACTATAAAGAAATCTGAGTGCCGAAGAATTGATGCTTTGAACTGTGGTATTGGAGAAGACTCTTGAGAGTCCCTTGGACAGTAAGGAGATCCAACCAGTCCATCCTAAAGGAAATCAGTCCTGAATATTCATTGGAAGGACTGATGCTGAAGCTCCAATTCTTTGGCCACCTGATGCAAAGAACTGACTCATTGGAAAAGACCCTGATGCTGGGAAAGATTGAAGGCAGGAGGTGAAGGGGACGACAGAGGATGAGTTGGTTGGATGGTATCACTGACTCGATGGACATGAGTGTGAGTAAGCTCTGGGAGTTGGTGATGGACAGGGAAGCCTGGCATGCTGCAGTCCATGGGGTTGCAAAGAGTCAGACATGACTGAATGACTGAACTGAACTTGCCTAATTATATCTAAAACATAATTAGAAGATGTTCGATAACCATCCACAGGCCTTTGATGATGAAAAACACTTTGGATCATATCTATGTTCTGCCATTAAAAGACATGCTCACTATACAACATGTGAATAATAAGAAATAAGGGGGTTTGTATGTGTATGTGTTATTTTATTTAAAAAAATTTTTAATGGAGCATAGTTGATTTACAATTTTGTATTAGCTTCAGGTATACAGGAAAGTGAATCAGTTACACATATACATATATCCACTCTTTTTTTAGATTCTTTTCCCATATGGACCATTACAAAGTATTGAGCAGTGTTCCCTGTGCTCTACAGTAGGTCCTTATTAGGTATCTATTTTAAATAGTTTGCATATGTCAATCCCAATCTCTCAATTTATTCCTCCCCCCATGTATTCCCTGGTAGCCTAAGTTTGCTTTCTATATCTGTGACTCTTTTAAAAACTCTTATAAACTCTTTTAAAAACTTAAAAAAAATTAAAAACAGAGCTACCATACGATCCAGTAATTCCATCCCTAGATATATACCAAAAGTTTTTAAAAGAGTTTAAAAATCACCTGGGATCCTATCACCCAGAAATAACCACTGTAAGTATTCTAGTGGGTCTCTTTCAGGGCTAGTACACATGCATCGATGACAGGTTCTCTAGCGTGGCATTAGCTTTTTTTGTAAATAAATAAAGCTTGTTGCTGCTGACCTCAGAGCAGGTCATTTGGAGTTGCCTGTGTAAGAGACAGCTCCACCAAATATCAATCTGCAGTTTCAAGCACCAACTCTTGTGATTCATTTGGGGCCAATATCTGAATTCACTGCTTGTTTTCTTCGGTGGGATATGTCTGACACTCTTTTTTCCACTGGCAGTCATATGACCTCTCCTGGTACCTCAGTTTTACTTCTCAAAGGACAGTGGCTAGCTCCTTGAGATATACCTTGAGCTATACCTCCACAATGTGAATAACACATTTGCCATTAAATCAGACCATCTATGGGCTTCCCAGGTGGCACTGTTGGTAAAGAACTCGCCTGCCAATGCAGGAGACAGAGGAGATGCAGGTTTGATCCCTAGGTTGGGAAGATCCCCTAGAGGAGGAAATGGCAACCCACTCCAGTATTCTTGCCTGGAGAATCCCATGGATAGAGGAGCCTGGTGGGCTACAGTCCATAGGGTCACACTGACTCGGATACGACTGAAGCGACATAGCACACACACAGATCATCTGCAACAAAATCACCAAACGGGACAATCATTTCTCTAGCTACTTTTATAAGAATGCAGCCATAGATATGCCTTTGATATTATATAGATTTTCTTTGAAAGATAGCACTTTAATAACATTCTTAAGTTGGAGGAGTTTTTTCTAAGGATCCCAAGAATATGATGGTGTTAGTTGCTGAGTCTTCTTTTATATACATCCCAAGCAACAAGGTAACCAATGCTAGATCATCTTCCCAGCATGAATTGTGCTCCAGAACTCTTTTCAGCTTGCAAAACTCTGTACCCATTAAACAACTCTCCACACCCCATCCCCTCAGCCCCTGGTGACCTCTGTCCTACCTCCTGTCCATGAAGCTGACTGCTCTAGGTATCTCACATGAATGAAATCACGCAGAGTGTGTCATTTTGTGACTGGTTTACTTCACTTAGCACAACATCCTTGGGGTTCATCCCTTTCATGGCACGTGTCAGGATTCCCTTCCTTTTCAAGGCTAAATAATATTCCACTGAATGTACATGCCACATTTTGTTTATCCATTCATCTGTCTAGATATATTTAGCTAGCTTCCACTTTCGGCTGTTTCTCGTGATGCTGCTGTGGGCATGGGTGTACTGTATATTTTTGAGGCCCTGCTTTTGCTTTTTTTGATACATATCTAGGGATGGAATTACTGGATCATATGGTAGCTCTGTTTTTAATTTTTTTCAAAAACTGCCATACCATTTTCCATTGTGGAAATTATTTTCATTTTACATTCCCACTGGCAGTGAACAGGGTTCCAATTTCTGTACACACTCATCAACACTTGTTTTTTCCCGCTTTTTAAAAAAATATATAATAGCCATCTTAATCAGTGTGAAGTGGCATCTCATTGTGGTTTTGATTTGCATTTCCCTAATAATTAGTGATATGGAGCATCTTTTCATGTATTTGTTGGCCATTTATATATTGTCTTTGAAGAAATGTCTGCTGCTGCTGCTGCTAAGTTGCTTCAGTCGTGTCCGACTCTGTGCGACCCCATAGATGGCAGCCCACCAGGCTCCTCTGTCCCTGGGATTCTCCAGGCAAGAATACTGGAGTGGGTTGCCATTTCCTTCTCCAATGCATGAAAGTGAAGTCGCTCAGTTGTGTCCAACTTGTCTATTCAAGTCCTATTCCCATTTTTAACCAAGTTGTTTTTCTGTTGCTGAGTTGTAGGCAGTCTTTATATATTCTGGATAGAATTCCCTTATCAGATACAGGATTTGCAAATATTTTCTGGGTTGCCATTCCATGGGTTTCCTTATCACTCTGTTGATGGTGTACTTTGGTACATCAAAGTTTTAAATTTTTATGTAGTCCAATTAATAATGGTGTTTTAAATAAGAAACATTTGGACTAGAAGAAAAAAGTGTTGGAAAAAAATCCAGACCTGGGTTTTTTCTTAGTTATGCTACTTAATGAGCTGGATGACCCTGGACAAGGCATTTAATTTCTCTGAACTTCATTATCCTTATTTGAAGATTGTGTGTGTTAGTCGTTCAGTCATGTCCGACTCTTTGTGACCCCATGGACTGTAGCCTGCCAGGCTCCTCTGTCCATGGGATTTTCCCGGCAAGAATACTGGAGTGGATTGCCATTTCCTTCTCTAAGGGATCTTCCCAATCCAGAGATTGAACCTGGTCTCCTGCATTGCAGGCAAACTCTACCATCTGAGCCACCAGGGAAGCCCTATATGAAGATGGGAGAGGGGAAAAGAATATCTACTACGTAAGGCTTTTGTGAAATGTGAATGCACACAGAGCAAGAATCAGAGTGCCCAGCACTTGGAAGACACACGCCTCTTCTCCACGCCTACCCCAGCATACTGTCAGCAAGTATCAATCCATTCAACAGGACCTCAGGACAGGCACTATTTGAATTAACAAAGGGATCATTATCCTGGTCTTATCAATGAGGAAACGGGTGCATGGCCAGGTTACATAAAGAACCCAAGACCACAGCGCCTACACAGTCACCACTTAGATCTTCTGCTATGGGTGTGCCCCTCGCTCCTGGTCCCTGCTGTCTCACTCACAGGACAGACCAGTCGCCCCAACCCCGTCGCAGACATAAGAACTGGGAAACCCTTAAAGACCATCCAGTCCAGCTCTCCCAACTTACAGATGAGAGAATATGAGGGAGGTTGAGAATCTTGCCCAGATTCACACAGCAACATTGCCTGAGTCACCCTGCCGGCCAACCCTCCCTCCCAGTGCGGCAACGAATGCCCTTGAGAGAGCAGAAGGGAGGCCTTGTTCCAGGTCCAGCACCACCCACTCCTCCCCGGAACGCTCAGGCCTGTTCTCCTCTGACAATGTTGTCTGGGGGAGAATAGGACATTCTCAGCAGTGCTGGGGAACAGTATAGCTTTGGGGGTGAAATTTCTCAAGACAGACAGACAACTGGACATGTTTATTTAGCAGCCCCTGGGTCCAGGCCTGCTAGGAGGGCCAGGCCTCTCACGGGGGTTGAGGAAAACAATGGGATGATGCTGGTATTTTTACCCCTTGCTACCCTGCTGTATAAGCCCCCCAGCCAAGGTCAGCACACCAATTATTGCAGGTGCCCTTTTGCTCCAGCCCTGAGACGGAAGGAGCACAAGGGAGCAGAGTGCTTTATCTGGGAACATTCTGGCCAGTGCTTCCAAGCAATGAGAAACAGACATTTCATTGCTTTTGCTTCAAAAGGCCTTTTCATCTTTCTTGTTTTGTGAAGGAATAATGCACAGATGATATGAATGGAAATCAAAATAAAGATTTGCCCATAATTATGCCACTAAGTAACCTTGCTTTTTGAAGAAAATGATTGTACCATTTATTCTGAGATCCACAAACCAAGTAAGAAATGTGTAGGAATGACTCTCTAACCGCCTTAACCATCTCATCAGTAGGCCAAGTGGCTATTTCTCATGACTAACACCATTAAAATCTGGAGGAAAAGCCAAGTGGTTATATTCTGGCATATTCTTTATTCTATAAAGAATATTTTATTCTATACAAAATTATGATCTATGCAGGAAGGCATAGTAAGATGATAAAATATTATTGTCTCCGACCTTGGGGAGATTCCTCAGCCCACCAGCAATGGTTTCTTGGAAACCTGGATTGCCACATGTGTATGTATAGTTGGATGAATGACACATATAACAATTTTATAGTTTAATGCAAATATCTGAGCTCTTACTATATACTAGAGATTTCCCCTAGGTGCCAGGAAAAACAAAGATTAAGATAGAGGTTGTGTCCTCAAGAGGTTCACAGATCTACTGTGTAAAGAAATAAATGACATTTAGTGTGACAAATACATGATAAAAATAACAGCAAAGTATAAGATACAGTTGGGGACACAAAGAGGGCTTGGCGGAGGCTGCAGAGCTCTGAATTTTTTCAGCATCCATCCTGTATGATTCAGCTCCAGGAGCACCTCCCGCACAAGTAGTGAGAGGCTAGGAGTGATGCTAGGAATGCATCACTTTATTACAAGCAGGGCCTTTCTACAGATCTTCACTCAAGATCTTTATAAATGTGCTTGTACCTTAGAGGTTCTGATTTATAAATGCTATTTCACATACCATTCACCTAAAAACAAAGTTGGGACATGGAGAGAAGTCTTTCTGAATAGTTAATGATGAAGCTTGGAGTCCTACCAAGCTACAAATCTCCTGGTTCCAGGTGCTTGAATTTACCTGAGTCATTCTGTAGGGTAAGGAAAAAGTTGGCATTTGAGCCCAGAAATCTTAATTCTCAGATTTATAGGCAGATTCAGGATGTGCATTAGGGCACTGAGCTTCCAAGTCCTCACCAGGCACCCATATTCCTAGATGTAAAGCCAACAGCTAAACTACGTACAAGCTACTGAAATATTCTGTTTGGAATTCTCTTGTGGGAAAATGTACTGTTTGGCACAAGACACTCGTCAACACCATCAGGTACAAAAGCAGTGTTTTAATCTCGCATGCAGTTCTGTGAACACTTGCTCAGGAGACAGTGGAGAGAATGAACTTCACCCAGCTGCGTGACCTTGGCCAGATGATTGGTCTTCCAAATTTCTGTGTCCCCAGCTTAGCCACTGATGTAATGACGTCCATCACCATAACGGTTGTTCTGGGTGCATATACTGCACAAAATAACTAAACATCGCTACAGTTTTGTAACGCATAAGGATTTAGCATATTCTAAGGACTTAGATGAAGATGTCATTCCTGTCCTCTTTGTGGTCTAAGAGATTTTTTCATCTTTCTGGTACAGAGATGAGAGGGACACAGTCATGGCCCACCAATCTGCAGATGGTCCTCTAGGAGACAAACAAGTGCTCAACAGAATAGGTGCTATGTCCCCTCTCAGGGCTCCCATCTGGCAAGCAGACTTCCCAGAGTCAGGGGCTCAGCTTGCCAATTCTGCAGCAGCTCTCAGGTTTGTATTCTTATTACCCAAAACTTCTGTCTAAGGATTTTAACAAATACAGTTGAAGTATGACATATGTATCCTCGTAAGCAGGGATTATCACTGTTTCTGGAGAGGGCATGGCCATGCCCCAGAAGCATCCACAAGAATTACTCAGATGGTGATAATATCCCCCTTCATAGGTACCATGTTTTGTAAAGTAAATACATGTACAGGGACATTTTCTCATTTGACCCCTCTCTCAGGTGTTGCTACTGGTAAAGAACCTGCCTGTCAATGCAGGAGACGTAAGAGATGAGGGTTCCATTCCTGGGTCAGGAAGATCCCCTGGAGGAGGGCATGGCAACCCACTCCAGAATTCTTGCCTGGAAAATCCCATGGACAGAGGCACCTGGTGGGCTACAGTCAATGGGGCTGCAAAGGGTTGGACACGGACATGACTGAAGTGACTGAGCATGCAGCATGCACATACAAAGCAAATTAATTATCCCCATTGTTATTGGGGAGGAAATACGCTCAGAGAGAGGAACTAGGGACCTATGGCTTGCAGGTGGCCACTGGGGACTTGGACCACCACCCCTCTCTCACACACACAGCCAAGTCCCAACCCCGCCTCTCAGAGGCAACAATCGCTGGTTCTAGACTGGATGGACCTGAAGATGTAGGGAAGGAGTTCTAAATTCATGGTCAAACTATCAGAAAAGCAGAAGCTCCTCCCATGAACGAATGTCTCAATCTCTAGAGTCTTTCTCAGTTCTCCAAGCCCTGCCCATGGACCATGTTGTTAAGAACACTGCAAAGCAGGCATATGTGTGACTCAGTGCTGGCTGACAGCCCCACCCTGTCTGCCCATCTCTCTCTCTTTCTTTTTTTTTCATATCATTAATTTTATTTTATTTTTTTAATTGAAGGATAATTGCTTTACAGAATTTTGTTGTTTTCTGTCAAACCTCAATGTGAATAAGACTGCAAGGAGATCCAACCAGTCCATTCTGAAGGACATCAGCCCTGAGATTTCTTTGGAAGGAATGATGCTAAAGCTGAAACTCCAGTACTTTGGCCACCTCATGCGAAGAGTTGACTCTTTGGAAAAGACTCTGATGCTGGGAGGGATTGGGGGCAGGAGGAGAAGGGGACGACAGAGGATGAGATGGCTGGATGGCATCACTGACTCGATGGATGTGAGTCTGAGTGAACTCCGGGAGTTGGTGATGGACAGGGAGGCCTGGTGTGCTGTGATTCATGGGGTCGCAAAGAATCGGACACGACTGAGTGACTGATCTGATCTGATCTGATCTGATACATATATCCCCTTCTCTCTCTCTTTCGAGAGGCAGCCCATGCTCCCGTTTTTCATGACGTCCCTGGCACCTGCCTTCTGTCTTCCACTCTCACCAACCTACTCTCCTGACTCCTCTCTTACTTGCCCTTTCCTCATCCAGGTCCCCAGACTCTTCCTGGGGCCCTTTCTCTCTCCAACAAAGTAAACAGTCATAAAGCAGGTGGGCAGGCTGCCAAGAAGCAGAGGCTCCAACCAGAAGTGACAGCTCCCAGCTTCTCTGCTGACTGGCCTGTAACCAACCAGAAGGCATATCCCCTCAGGAGTTCATGTCTGTTGTGTGCACTCTCCTCTCTCCCCAGATTAACATGTACCACTCTCTGTGGTACAGGGAGCTCTGCAAAGGAAAGACCCATATTCTCTGAAACATTTGGAATATTCGAGGGACAGCAGTGTAGGAGTGGGGGTGGGGGTGAGCCCAGAGTCTGGAGTTGGAATGCCGAGGTTCCAATCCCAGTGCAGTCACCTAAGTGTGCAGCCACAGGTGGGTCACTAAAACTCTCAGCATCTCAATTTTCTCATTTCTAAAATGAGAATAATAATTCCCAATCCCCAGAATTTGGGGAGGATTACTCTAATGCTCGGAGGGATTGAGGGCAGGAGGAGAAGGGGACGACAGAGGATGAGATGGCTGGATGGCATCACCGCCTCGATGGACATGAGTTTGAGTGAACTCCGGGAGTTGGTGATGGACAGGGAGGCCTGGCGTGCTGCAATTCATGGGGTCGCAGAGTCGGACACGACTGAGTGACTGAACTGAACTGAACTGAACTGAACTGAAAATCAATAAGTGCTTTCGAATTCTGATGCTAGAGAAGACTACCGAAAGTCCTTCGGATTGCAAGGAGATCAAACCAGTCAATCCTAAAGGAAATCAACCCTGAATATCTGGAAATCAACCCTGGAAGGACTTATGCTGAAGCTGAAGCTCCAATACTTTGGCCATCTGGTGAGAAGAGCTGACTCATTGGAAAAGACCCTGATTCTGGGAAAGACTGAAGGAAAAGGAGAAGGGTGCAGCAGAGGATGAGGTGGTTAGATAACATCACCAACTCAATGGACATGTATTTGAGCAAACTCCGGAGATAGTGGAGGACGGAGGAGCCTGGCGTGCTGCAGTCCACAGGGTCATAAAAAGTCGGAAATGACTTATCCACTGAACAACAACAAAAAAATCAGTAAATACTTAAAAAGTGCTTAGACTACTGCTTGGCACATAGTGGTGCCCAATGAATGGAAACAAAGTTATAAAGAGATAAATTTTAGGAAAGACCTCTAGCTCAGGGTTCATTCATTCAACAAGGATGAAAGAGCAGGTTTTTGAGCATCTGCTTTTTACCAGGCAGTGATCTGTGCCCTAAAGATGCAGTAGAGAACAAGAGAAGTGAACTGTGGGAAACATATTAGATTGTGCTCAATGGCTGTGCAGTGAATTAAAATATAGTAAGTCCCCTACATACAAGTGAGTTTGGTTTGAAGAGCAAGTTCATAAGTCCTACAAAGTTAGCCTAGGCACCCAACTAACACAATTGGCTATGTAATACTGTATTGTAATAGGTTTCTAATAATTCTCACATAAATAATACATACATAAAAAACAAACACAAAAAATAAATATTTTAAATCTTAGAGTACAGAACCTTGAAAAGTACAGTAGTATAGTACAACGGCTGGCATCCAGGAGCTGGCTTCAAGTGAACAGGCAAGAAGAGTTACTGACTGGAGGAGGGAGACAAGGTGGGAGATGCTACTAGAGCTGAAGGATCTTCAGCAAAAGGAGATGGAGGGAAAGCTGCAATTTAACTCATGCCATGATGGCACAGGTTCAGGTTCCTTGCTGGAACCAGATACATGTTTGCATCTTTGAAAGTTTGCAACTTGAAGGTTCGTATGTAGGGGACTTATTGTAAGGCAAGCGAATGAGAGGGATAGACTGCTTCCATGGACTGTAGAGGCAGGAATAGCTTCTCCAGGGAGCAAATTCTCAAAAGATGTGGAGTGACATTCATCCATGGAGGGAGAAAATAATACCCACAGCTTCAAAGGTGGGCAAGAGCCTCGGCAAGTCCTGGCTTATCGGAACTAGGAAGGAAGCCACGAGCAGAGTCTGTGGCAATTTCTGAGGGGGGAGTCAGAACCCACAAACTCCAATTTGGACCAGTCTTCATACTCTACAAAGGACTCCCCTTGTGGCTCAGCAGGTAAAGAATCTGACTGCAATATGGGAGACCTGGGTTCAATCCTTGGGTTGGGAAGAGCCCCTGGAGAAGGGAAAGGCTACCCTCTCCAGTATTCTGGCCTGGAGAATTCCATGGACTGTATAGTCTATGGAATTGCAAAGACTGAGCGACTTTCTCTTTCTTTCTTTTCTTTCATACTTTACGAACTGGGATACAGCCAATGAGGGGAACTATATTTTCAAAAGAAAAATAGAATTTAGGTCAATACTTTTGAAATATCTCCTCCTTAAGGAGGAACTCGGGGAAGAATTTATCTTAGCATCTCAAAAAGCTGTATTTGTCCTAGGCAACTGCATTTTAAAAAGTTTTATAGATGCCATGAGTTTTGCAAATGACTTTTCTCTTGTGAGCTACAGGAAGCTAAAAACTGAATTTGCAACAGGGCCAGGTGGTAGGTACTTTTTCCCTGATATGACTTTATTTCTGGCTTTTTCCCCTCTGTTTTACTCTTAGATTTTCTTTGAGTTGATCTCTTTATTTATCGTAGCACAGGTGTGTGTGTGTGTGCACATGTATAAAATATATGCTCCAAATCCTCTTTAGTACTAGCTAGATTATAATAAATGTACTGTTTGAGGTAATTTAGCACCTATTTCAAAATAAACAAACTGTTTTTTATATCTTCTTATATAACCCACATTTTATGTACCATGGGAATTTTTTAAGTTTCAGTTCACCTTATCCCCACCTGCGCCCACTCCCACCCACCCACTCCCATCACTACTTTTTTTAAGGGGCAAACATCTTCTATTACATATGCACAGTTGTAACTGGTCCAAAACTTTCTCACTCCTGCAGCTGTAGCATCTATCTCCCTCTTTTCTTCATCTTCCCATCATCGCCCCCCTCCCTGCCCACATAGATTCTGCACAGTGCCCCCTAGTTTTCATTTCTTTAAAGCATCAGTTGAGCAAAATCAGCCATTTGACAGTTTCAAACTCTTCCCTGGCTCCTACTGCTTATAGGGATTAAGTGAAAACTCCTTATCCTGACAAAATCTCCTTCTCATCACACACTTCATCACCTAAACTCTGCCCAATCCCAGGTAGCTCCCCTAACTGTCCCTGGATATGTCTTTTCTTTCCCCGCCTCTGTGCACTGACGCTGCTGTGTCTGCCTGGCACGCCTGCCCCCACCCCCGGGGACCCATCCTCACAGCCCTCAAAACCTCACACAAATGCTTGCTGTCCTCTGAAGCTCTCCTAATGGCTCCACCTCCCAGGGGTCTCTTCCAAATCAAAATATTGCTGGCTGACTATTTGAAGAGTAACTCCATTCCACCTTGCAAAACTGTGTAATTTTACTGAACCTGTCTCTGTATTGTTTAATTTTTTGCAGATCTTTACAACTCGTTTGCCCACTGGAATTGGCATCTTTTTGATGCTCTGTGTAGTATCATATAAAGTTGATACTCCACAAATACTTGACAGTTCATGTCTCTTTCCCTTCAAAATACAAAGCATAAAGCAAATGACAGACAAAAGGTTAAATCCTCAATAAATAAACTAGTCATATTCATATGATAATTCACTAAAACACAAAAGGTTAGAAAACATACGAAGTGTTTAACTTCACTAGTAATGAATACAAGTTAAAATGTTGTTTGCTATCAAATTAACAAAGATAAGGAAAAAAATCTCAATCCTTAAAGCTTTTGAGAGTGAAAGGAGATAGGTACTCTCATAACTGCTGGTGTAATCAATACAGATTGAACACAATTTGACAATATATAAAAGCTTTAAAATGTCTATACACATTGGTGTGTGCGTTCATGCGTGCATGCTAAGTCGCTTCAGCCGTGTCTGACTCTTTGCGACCCCATGGACTATAGCCTGCCAGGCTCCTCTGTCCATGGGATTCTCCAGGCAAGGATACTGGAATGGGTTGCCATGCCCTCCTCCAGGGGATCTTCTCAGCCCAGGGATCTAACTCACATTTCCTGCAGTTTTTGCATTGCAGTCAGATTCTTTACTGCTGAGCCACGCAGGAAGCCCCAACTCGCTGGAGTGTTAGGGACATATTCCAAAGTCCAGAGAAAGCCCTGGGCACCAGGGACTCCTCCCAGGGTTATAATACTGAATCTTTATGAATAACTTAAATGTACAATAAGGAAATTATATGTCCATTAAGTGGACTGTTACAGGGCATTAAAAATGGCAGCCAATGATTCTGTGTTAACTTGGGGCTGGGGGAATGCTTATATGTAAAGTTAAGTAGAAAAAAATAAAATACCAGATTATAGGAAATGAATAATTCTAACCACATAAACAAATGCATGAAAGAAAATATATCAAAACAGTAAAAGCAGTTATACTTGCTTATAGTTTATTGTGCTTTCCAGGTTTTCTAGAAATATTGGATGACTACTGGAGGGGGGTGCGGAAAAGATGCTTTTCTCTCTTTTTTGGCAGTGCGCCGTGGCTTGCAGGATCTTAGTTTCCTGATCAGGGATTGAATCCATCCCTACCCCCACCCCCACATCCTGCAGTGAACTGCAGAGTCCAAACCACTGGATTACCACGGAATTCCCGAAAGATGCTTTTCAAGTAGATTTTTTCCTTTTCTTTATACCAGGAACAGTACCGTTATTGAGCTTTAAGACATAAGTTTTCATTTATTTTTATTTTTGCACCTGTTTTAAAACTAAGAAACAGAGAGACGAGAGAAAGCTGAAGAAAGGGAAGGAGAGAGTGAGTGAGGGCAGTTCTCTGACCCTGATTAATCCCTGCCATGAAACAAGCATTGTCACTTTGTAGAGCCAGGAGACAGGCTCAGAAAGTCAAGTTCAAGGTTACCTGAGGGGCAGAGGCGCCATCACAACCAGGCTACTATGCCAGGATCAGGCAAGAGAAAGAGAAAAGAAAGGGCAAGGCAGGTGAGCACAAAATCTCAGGGGTAATTTATAGAACAGTATAAACGGGTGGTTCTACTGGGTAAGATTGTGGGTGGTTTTTTCCCCTCCTCACTTTTCCAGGTTTTCCATAAGGTGATGTGAACTTTTTGTTTTTATTTATGTGCAAGAAGAAAACTGCAACCGTTTGAAATCACTGAACTGTGAGCAACAAGAGAGAAAATAGGCTCTACTCATCCTGAATCCCTTCCTAAGGGGAATACAGGGGTCAGAGGGAAAGGGGGGAGCAGTCTCACAACCCCGACTTGAACCATATGCCGCATCATGGGGCCACCTCAGGATTCAGGGGATGAGGGTGGAGCATGTGTGCCTGTGTGCATGTTGTGGGAGTCTCCTGTGGTGAGGAGCAGCAGGCTCCATGGAGCTGTCTGCAAAGGTGAGCCGTTGTGTCGCAGGTGGAGTCAGCCCCTCCTTGCAGGTCTCCCCACCATCCACAAGTCACACACAAGCGCTCTGTAAGGCACATTTACAGGAAGCTGTGTGCCATGGCTGTTTTCCCCACAGTCAGCTTTCTGGATCACAAAGCTTGAAGAAAGGCATGTGTTGGGGATGGGGCCGCACCTAGACGTGAGGAGGGGTTCGTTAGGGCAGATATAGTTTTAGAGGGATGGGGCCACCCAGACAGGGGTTCTGGGAAAAGCCATCCCAATCGTCTTCATGTCCAGCTGCCCTGATTCCGAGGGCAGTATTTCTTAGAGAGCTTGGACTCACCTCGGGGGGTCAGTGGGGGGCTTCCAGGTAAGACCACTGTGGCTTCATCCCCGGGGAAAGGGTTAGGGAAACTTTTAATTACGTAATTCTAACATATAACACACACACAGAAAAACCTAATGGGAATCCATTTTTTGCAGAGAATTTGCCCACAGTCTTCCCACCCAAGTATAAAGTGCTTTTTATTTACCCAGATCCCTTGTCAATCTATGTTCATAGGTATAAACAAGATTGTGAGGAGTCACCTGTGACCTCTTGGAGAGCCATTTCCAAAAAGTGACTGGGATTTAGGAATGAGTGATGGTTCGGAGCGGCATGGGTAAGTCTGGTGAAGGGAAGCAGAAGCGGTTCAATGGCTTGAGTGGTTAGCTAGGTCAAGGTGACTTGTGTGCTAAAGTGGGAGGTGGGGGAGATGCTGCAAACACACATGTTCAGGAGCCTCAAAGAGGAAGAGAGACGGGCAAAGGCCCAGGAGGACCTGAAGGGCACAGGCTCTTGAGTGATTTGCCTTGTGAGTGCAGAACCTCCTATAATGCACTGTCACATCCAGGTGCCAGCCCTGAGGTTTGCACAGAACTGGGAGATACATGGGTATCTTGTCATTTAATACAGAGATGTGATTCCAAGAGACAAACCCACCTGTCTAAGGTGAAATAGCCATGATCTGACTGTGGGTTGAGATGGGCTGATGCCAGGTCTAGGATCCTTTCTGTCCCAGATGATACCGTGTCCTCTAGCAAAGACAAGGGACCCTTATTCTCCCATAAATGGGAGGAAGAAGATGGAAGAAACTGAGGACCCAGAGAGACTGAGATGTCGAGGACAGAGGGAAGTGAGGAGGAGACAAGAGGGGAGATGAAGATCTCCAGCATCACCATGCAGCTGAAAGGCGGCAATGGGAGTGAGGTTATGCACGTTGATAATGGATCCCGTAACCAGGTGCATGGTCAAGGGACATCTTTACCTAAAGCTCTTAGGTGACTGTTGGCTCCACACGGGGGCCTCACTGCCCATCAGTTAATGAAATCCCTGGTGGCATTTTCCTAACGAGCACTTACCTAGGGCATTAGGGAGGGAAGGGGTACTGGGCTTGGAAGCCCCCATTTTCATTTTGCCCCTTTCTATATAACTGTGTCACCCTGGATAAATCACTAGAAAAATAAGAACCAAATATAAGAAGTCTATTATTCTACACCTTCCCAATCTCCCTATTCACTTCTTATTTCATCATTCGACTGCCTCTGAGGACAGAATGATTGAAAGTATGATGTGGACCTTTTCTTTTCATAAGCATCAAGAAAATACTAAAATCCAGGCCAACAAGCCTGGAGACTGGGTGCCTCTCACAACTCCTGAGACAAGGCTTTGCCCTAAAACTCAGTAATCATCTCCCTACCAGCACTGGCAAGACTCTGCTGCAGGCAGCTGCCCAGAGGATTCCTTCATTATAATCTTTCTATGAATGATTCAGGGGTGAGGACCATCGCTGTTTGTGTCTGGAGGAATAAGAACATATTATAAAAGAGACCTGAAAATCCGTGATGTATCCAAAAATAGCACCCAGATACGCCAGCTTCCCAGCTCACCTTTCTGTACCATCCAACTCTTCCTTGACTTGCTTCACGCAACAGGGGTAAATTGGGACCCCCACCGCTCAGGTATCCTGGGATCAGTCATCAAACAGTCTTGGACTGAATGCTGCCAGGTGACCCAGCAGAACTAGCATTCCTAATTCTTACCCACTCTGATGGGCCTTGTCCTAACTCCTTCCCCACTGCAGGTGCCCCTGCAGTCACATGCTTTTGTCAAGTGATCTGCAGCCTTAGGCTGCTCACTCTGCAGAAAAGAATGGGGAGGGGGGGAACAGAGAGTAAGAAAATATAGCTCTCTCCTGGGAACCTCACAAGCTTCTAGCTTATAAAACATAACTGCCTGGCTACCATTTCTGCAGAGTCCCCACTGGCCAGCAGCACACACTCTGAAGTCAATCCCCTCCCACTCTACTCCCCGACCTCGGCCCATTGGGAGAGAAAGGATACTTGCTGAAGGGACCTGCTGATGTTCCCCATGGTTCAGAAATGCACGTGTGACCAAAGTGGGCAGGAGAGGAGGCTGATCATAAGGTGGAGTATCTCTAAATAACGAGGCCCACCGACTGCTGAGCATCTCTGCACTCCACTCTCAGCTTCCTGTGCCTCCAACAAACTTTGTGACTCAGTGTTTGCAGAGTGAGGCAGCCAAGTAGACTCGGTGATGGATTAAATCCAGAATGTACTTTTCTTCCAACTCACCCCTTGGGTGCCACCTGAGCCCCTACCTGGCTGCGGGGGTGGGAGCTGAGCATAGCTGCAGCTCTTCTGCTGGCCCTAAATAGCTACCAGAGCCTGAGTTCTGACGACTTTGGTCCACGGGTATCCTTTCTCTCTTCTCTGTCTCTGTCTGTCTGTCTCTGACACATACACAGCAGCTGGAGGCTCTATAACGCAGTTGATTTCTAAACTGGTCTGGGTCTCCCGTGCTCCATTCCTCCAGGCTGCAATCTGGATCCCGAGTGCTCTTTTCTTCACCCACACTGCCGCCAAACCCAGAGGAATTCCTGGAAAATTTTAAGGCAGAGCAGGGTATCATGAGGGTCTGGCTAACTGTTGCACATCAGTTGAGGGGATGGCCGTGGAAGGGGGCAAGAGAGATCGGGTGACAGACAGAGGTGGCCAGCCAGAGCTGCCTGGCACCCTCGGCAGCGTCTTTCCCCTTCAGCACTGCCGAGGGCATACCCGGAAGTTCGGGAGCTTGGGTCCCACGGGCGGCAGGGGCGGGCAGAGGCCAGGTCCATCCAGGGGCGGCGAGACCTGTCTCCCAGAACTGGCTCTCTGGCCAGCTCTCTGCACCGCGGGCGCCGCCTCCCACATCCTTGAAGCCGGCACAAGGCAGCCAGTGAGCGTCTCCCCGCAATTCCGTACCGGCTTCCCGCATAAAACTCCCCAGTACAACCTGCTTTTGTTAATTCTGCAAATGCTGTCACACGACCACCTCCACCAACACCTCCTGTCTCCTCGGCACCAAGGAAGACTCGCTTTCCCCAAAACCCAGCTGCTTCGGATCCCCCGAGCCCCGCCGCACCCTGACGGACCACCGCCCACTCGCCCCAGAGCCGTCAAACAAGCGGCCCGAAGGACCATAAAGACCCCTGGGTCTCCGGTCCTGAGCATCTTTGTCCTCCCAACGCAGGCGCGCGCACACCGAGCGACAGAAAGAGCCCAGCCGGGCACCGAGTCCGCACACTCTGGCCTCGCCGGGGCCCCGCAGAGGGACAATGGTCCGCGTCCTGCAAGTTTGCCAGCCCGGAGGCAGAGAGCCCTCCTTACCGTACATCTTGGCGGGGCGAGCGCCTCCCGGGAGGCCGCGTCGCTTGCAGCCAGCCCCCGGCGGCGCCGGCCTTTCATTCACAGCCGGGTTGGCGGATGTCGGCGGGCGGCGGAGGCCCGGGCGGGGCGGGAGTCGGACCGGGTTCGGGAGCGAGAGCAGGGGCCCGACGCGCGAGGGCAGGGGACTGAAGCCGCGCGCCCATTCAGCAGCCCGGGCTGAGAGCGGCCGGCCTGCGCTCGGGTTTCTGGGCTGGGCTGCGCCGAGAGGGGCGGAGGCTATGCTAATATTGCCCCTCCCCCCAGGCTCAGTCACAGCCTGGCTGCCCCACCCACACCCCACCCCGCCCCGCCCCCTGCAATTCCCACCCTCCTAGAAACCCAGATCCCTAGAAGCACCTTTCCTAGGCTGTCGCCCCCAGGTGCTGGGTGGAGCGTTTTCCAGCGGCAGCGTCCCCTACGGGAAGTGACCCGCCCTGCTCCGGTTGGAATGCTTAGGCCGACAGCTAAGATCTGTCGTAACGTGCGGGGGCCCCGAGGGTCAGTAGGGGTGCTGGAAACTGCAGATGTAGCCCCTCCCCCAAATTTATCCAGAATGCGTTGGCTAAGCCAGGGGGCGCCAGGAAGAGGAATTGGGGGGGAGTATCACCTCCTCCCTTGGCCCCCTTAATAAACCCCCGTTCCCTAATCAAGCCCTTAACTATTACCCTCCCAGCCACTCTCTGGTCAAGTGCTCACTACCAAATCGCGTCCTTCCTGGGCCAGGAATGCAAGAAATGCACCCCGTCCTACCCCTCAAGCGCTGCAGGAAGTCACTTGCTCTTCCTCTCCCGGATTCACACTGGTAATTCACATGCGCCGTGTCCAGGATACTCTCTACCTGTGCCCCAGGGATCACTCTCTGGACTCAGACACAGAGGGGCAGAAGGCTCATGCCGATAGCCTGAAGACAAATTCTAGCCCAACTCAGGGCTTCCCTAAGGCTTCTCACCCAGCCTCCATTTCACATCTGCCGCATGGTTGAAGGGGTTTGTCCTCAAAATTCTGCTAGTAGAAGTTCCCCTGATGCTGGGAAAGATTGAAGGCAGGAGGAGAAGGGGATGACGGAGATGGCATCACCGACTCAATGGACATGAATTTGAGGAAGCTCGGGCAGGTGGTGAAGGACAGGAAAGTCTGGTGTGCTGCTGTTCATGGGGCCCCAAAGAATCGGACACTACTGAGCGACTGAACAGTAACAACAGAAGTTAAGGAGGAGAGACCCTTAAAGATCCGTTGGATCATGGAAAAAGCAAGAGAGTTCCAGAAAAACATCTACTTCTGCTTTATTGACTATGCCAAAGCCTTTGACTGTGTGGATCACAACAAACCGTGGAAAATTCTTAAAGAGATGGGAATACCAGACCACCTGATCTGCCTCCTGAAAAATCTGTATGCAAGTCAAGAACCAATAGTTAGAACTGGACATGAAACAACAGACTGATTCCAAATCAGGAAAGGAGTATGTCAAGGCTGTATATTGTCACTGGCTTATTTAACTTATATGCAGAGTACATCATGCAAAATGCCAGCCTGGATGAAGCACAAACTGGAATCAAGATTGCCAGGAGAGATATCAATAACCTCAGATACACAGAAGACACCACCCTTATAACAGAGAACGAAGAAGAACTAAAGAGCCTCTTGAGGAAAGTGAAAGAGAAGAGTGAAAATGTTGGCTTAAAACTCAGTATTCAGAAAACTAAGATCAGAGCATCCAGTCCCATCTCTTCATGGCAAATAGATGGGAAAACAATGGAAACAGTGACAGACTTTCTTTTCTTGGGCTCCAAAATCACTGCAGATGGTGACCACAGCCATGAAATTAAAAGATGCTTACTCCTTGGAAGAAAAGTTATGATCAACCTAGACAGCATATTAAAAAGCAGAGACATTACTTTGCCAGCAAAGGTCCATCTAGTCAAGGCTATGGTTGTTCCAGTAGTCATGTATGGATGTGAGAGTTGAACTACAAAGAAAGCTGAGCGCTGAAGAATTGATGCTTTTGAACTGTGGTGTTGGAAAAGATTCTTGAGAGTCCCTTGGACTGCAAGGAGATCCAACCAGTCCACCCTAAAGGAAATCAGTCCTGAATATTCATTGGAAGGACTGATGTTGAAGCTGAAAGTCCAATACTTTGGCCACCTGATGTGAAGAACTGACTCATTTGAAAAGCCCCTGATGCTGGGAGATTGAAGGCAGGAGGAGAAGGGGACAACAGAGGATGAAATGGTTGGATGGCATCACTTACTCAATGGACATGAGTTTAAGTAAACTTTGGGAGTTAGTGATGGACAGGGAGGCCTGGTGTACTGCAGCTCACGGAGTTGCAAAGAGTCAGACACGACTG
Source organism: Bubalus kerabau (assembly GCF_029407905.1). Lineage (NCBI taxonomy): Eukaryota > Metazoa > Chordata > Mammalia > Artiodactyla > Bovidae > Bubalus > Bubalus kerabau. Next base: position 77,093,945 of record NC_073634.1, read on the forward strand.
AGTGACTGAACTGAACTGAACTGAGACAGCATATTGAAAAGCAGAGACATTACTTTGCCGACAAATGTCTGTCTAGTCAAAGCTATGGTTTTTCCAGTAGTCATGTATGGATGTGAGAGTTGGATTCTAAAGAAAGCTGAGCACCAAAGAATTGATGCTTTTGAATTGTGGTGGAGAAGACTCTTGAGAGCCCCTTGGACTGCAAGGAGATCAAACCACTCCATCCTACAGGAAATCAGTCCTTAGTATTCATTGGAAGGACTGATGCTGAAGCTGAAACTCCAATGTTTCGGCCATCTGATGCGAAGAACTCACTCATTGGAAAAGACCCTGATGCTGGGAAAGATTGAAGGCAGGAGGTGAAGGGGATGACAGAGGATGAGATGGTTGGATGGCATCACCGACTTGATGGACATGAGTTTGAGTAGGCTCGCTGGTGATGGACAGGGAAGCCTGGCATGTTGCCATCCATTGGGTCGCAAGAGTTCGACATGACTGAGTGACTGAACTGAACTGACCCTTAAAGATGATAGCATGTCTCTAATTTTAGTGAAGAGGAACCTGAGGCTGTGAGAGGTTAATTGTGTTCTTTTCCTTGGTACACTGAGCTATGTGTCCATAGGCCAGTCATCTCCCTCTCTGAGCCTCAGCTTCCTACAGGGCTGTTAGAAATTTAATATAAAACCTACATAAGTACACACTGGCACTCATGTATACCTTTTCTTTCCTTTTTCACCCAAGGCAGAGACAGAGCCAGGGAGAGAATCCAGGTCACTGGACTCTTGGAACAGTGCTCTCTGTTGTATCCCAAACCCATGCTTCCCATTCCTCTATGGCCTCACCACCCTCTCCCACTCCCTTGATATTTCCAAGTTTTGTACCTGTCCCTTTGTCTCTTTACCTCTCTTAGCAGCACATGCAAGTTTTAGGGGCCCCATGGGAAATTCTGAGAAGGTTCCTGGAGCTCACATTTAACAGAGACCCTCAGGTGGCCCAAAGAAGCTCATCTTCCGTTGTTCAGTTCTAGGATCAGGTCAGGTGACTTTGAGATTTACTGAGAGTCACTTATGCCCTTGAACCAGGGCAGAAGCAAGAGAGTGGAGTCTAGCTTGGTCTGGACACACAGAGAGACTCCTGCCCCTGCAATCTGTGCAGCACAAAATATATTCATTAAACACTGGTGTCTGCATCACAGTGGGAAACGCAGTGCCTGCCTTTAGAGTGAAATCTCTAGCAGAGATGACAAGACAAATGCTGATACAATATTACATGACAAGGAAGGATATGGTAAATTGTGCATAAGAAGCATAGATCTCATTTAGACATATAATATAGCACAGACCTTATTTAGACTTTACAATATAGACCCTATTTAGGCCTTCAGAGGGCTGATAGGCTAATTCATTCTTTTAATCAAATATTTACTGATAACTCTGTTTTATCTGTTTTATACAGTGGAAAGTGCTTAGGAGAGGGGAGACATGTAAAAATAATAATAAAATGTAATAATTACTATGGTGAAGATCCATAGAGGAAGCAGAGTAGAGCTTCAGGAAGGAAAAAACATTCACGATGGGCTTTGAGGAATGGGTAGGATATTAGATGTGGAGATAATGTAAACATTAATAATTTCAGCCAGAGGGACAACAGTTTGCAAAGGCCAAGATGGTAGAGGGGAGAGAGAATGTGAGACACAGCCTGGAGTTTCATCTGGTTGGAACAGAGTTAAGGATGAGGAACAGAAGTAGGAAAGGAGGGAAATTCCCTGGCTGTCTAGTGGTTAGGGCTCTGCACTCTCACTGCTCTCACTGTTCGAGTTCAATCCCTGGTCTGAGAACTAAATACCCACAAGATGCTAAGTAGGAAGGGAGGCAAGAAAGGTGGTCCGGGGCCTTAAGCACCCAATCCAAGGGTTTCCCTGTTAGATTGAAGGCTGGCAGATTTAGCAATTAAATTTGAATATTGAATAAATAAGGAATAATTTTTAGTGTATGTCTCATGAAATATGGGAGATATGTTATATTAAAAAATTTTTTTATCTGAAATTTAGATTCAACCTATATTTTATGCAACTTAGGTTGGTACCATCCTTTGCGAAAGTGAGTCTGGATCCTCATAACTGAACCAGGCCTGGAGTGGTCCTCACCCTCCCCTCAACCTGTATTCCCAATTAGATCCCATTGGTATGTGGCCCCTAAGGGCCCAGGGATGGAGTCACTCTGGCCAGCCTGCACCCTTTGCCGGGGTGCTTTGGCCTGAGCACTCAGGTCCCTCTGGGTCCATACATTCAGTGGTGAAGGAATCTGGCCCATACCCAGCTTCTCTGAAGTATAATCAAGATGTTTAGATAAAATATGTGCAAAAGATGGTGTTGTAGAAGGCTAGGGTAGTGATGTTACATCCAAGGAAGCTGGAACACAATCTTCCAGCTCACAGGTCAAAACAAAAGAGCAAGGACTTCCCTGGCGGTCCAGTGGTTAAGCATCCACCTTCCATTGCAGGGGATGCAGGTTCAATCCCCTGCCCCCTCTCCTCAATTTAACCGGCATTTGCTCCTCCTCTTCACCTGTATTTCCCTCCCTCATTACTTGGGTTTGGACTGGAGAAGGTCTTGGGCTGAACAGACCAAAGCGGTTGCTCTACTTTCCACCCCATTCCTGGGCCAACAGCAGTGCCCCTGCTGTGGCAGCCACTGCCTTCAGAGCCCAGGGGCCTCCTGGGACTGGTTGGGTCAGGCCAGAGGAACTTGCCTTAGAAAAGCTTATTATTCTTTGGCCAAACTTGCCCTGATTAGCACAGTCACTCTGAACAATGTCCTTTGTTGCAGCAGCTCAAAGGATCCCCTCTGCCGTGAGCAAGCACCACAATTCCCAGTTTCCTTTTGAACCAGAGACTAAATTGCCCTGCGTAACAGAGAAAGGCAGGCTTAGAAGCAGGAAGCAGTCTCCCACCATCACACAAAACACAGGTCCCTCACTTGTACCCAGGATTCCATGCCAACAGGCCGATTCTTTAGTCCAAGCTTCGGCTTCCTGAATCTCCAGCCTCCCACGGCCCTCCCTCCCCGCCCCCACTCCTCAACTCATCCAAGTCTGCGCAGAAGCTTCTCATCTCCCCATCAGTCACACAACTGCAGCAGATCTTGCTTGGGTACCAGCCTTGAGCGGCCAACAGCTTTAAAGGGCCTTCCAGAGGGATGCAAGAGGGAAGAAAGTGAAAGCTCCAGGGAATTCATCTTCAGGGAAAATATGTCAGGAGACCCAGTGAAGGGCTGAAGGAGAACCGGAGGGGAGAATGGGTCCCTGAGACACCAGGTAGCTGATTTGCTGTGAAGCTTGAAATAGTCAGGATTCCTGACTCCAGGCCTGGTGACTTGAACCCCTGGCACCTCTCCCTTAAAGCGGGTACCTTGACCTACTTCTCAGAAACTGCAGGGAAAGAGCAGCCTATAAAACTATAGCCAAATACAGTAGCAGATAAGTATCCGAGGGCTGAGACGGCATCTCCACAACACAGGACATCTCAGGAGCTGGTTCAGGGGAACATGTTCTTGGCCAGATCCCTGAGAACTGCTTTGGCTTGAAGAGGGGTCTAGAGGGGGCACAGAGCTGCCTGCTGCTGGGAGAGCAAGACCTGAGTGTCTAGGGTGGAGAAGGCTACTGCAGACAGATTTTTACCTCCTCTAAACCAGAGTTCACCAGAGAGTTTGTGAAGTTTGAGATATTGATTATTGACAAGCTGAGGTTTAAAAGTACTGAGTCAGATCTCCGGCCGCCATCCTCCTCTCTGCCTTTTGTTTACCCTGTGTTTACTCTCCAGACAGGTCAGGCTCCCTTCATTGGCTGCGGCTCCCTATGGTCCCTGGAGAAGAGTTTCCTCTTCTACTTGAAGCTCAAATCCATGTCCATGTTGCTTCCAGTTAAGAAATTCAAGCTTTATCATGCCCTTAGCCTGACTCTTCCATCCTTGCACTCTCTCCTTGGTCCCAGCTGTCGGGAGGCACCTACTCCCCACTAATTACCTCCCATCTCCAAGTGTGATCCTTGCCCTCACAGGGAGACCCAAGCCCACCCACACTCTGAATGACTTGAAAGCCCATTTTGTGTCGTTTTCATTTGTTGATAGATGTGACTTAGAAAAGAAAACACAGGAAAATGCACAGCTGGGGAAAGGAAAAAACATATAGTTGGCCAGATAGATGATCTCAGAAGATCAAATCTGGCTTTCCAGGCCATGGCTAAGGAGAACTGCGTCAAACAAACCACAGCCAGAAGGAACAGGCTTGACCAGAGGCTGGCCAACCTGAGATATTGAGCTGGCTAAAGAGTGGTTTAAATGAAATTGGGTGAGAGGAAGAAAAACACCTCCAGAAAGTTGCAAACCTGGCTACTGGGGAAGAAAATAGAAGATGATGCTGAACTCTAAGACCTGAAAAGTGGCACTGGGGGAGGAAGAGCCCTAGGACCTCAATGGAGCCAGATGCCAACACTCCGAGGAAGTTACCATGGCCAGTCTGAGCCAAACCCTGGCTCCTTGGCTGTGTCTTTTCACTGCCTTGCAGTGGCTGTGGACCTTGAAACCACCCCTCATTCTCCCCCAAATGATGCTGGTTTACTTGCTTAGCTTTTGCCAGCCCTGAAGTTAGAAATCCCTGGCTCCTTTTCCACTCCCTGGACTCGAGGCCACAAGACTCCTCTTTGATAATCAGCCCAATTATCAGCTTCTAAATCTCTAGCCCAGTTTTCTCTTTGCTGGCTCAGGGATGACAGCTCATTTTAGTCTCATGACAGGATGCTTAGCAATTCTCAGGCGAAAATAATGGAGAAGTTCAGACATCTATTAATATATACCAACACACATGTAACCAAAAAAGTCAATTTGATTTTGAACCTGTTAATATCTGATGCCTGTTAGGTCAGGATGACTTGTGTTCTAATTTACAGAACATACATTTATCGAGAGCCTATTACATGTAAGAGATTCTGTAAGATGCAGTGAAGAAAGAGAACTAAGAACATCCTCGCCATCCAGAAAAGTGACAGTCTAGGAGAGTAGGTAAGTGAAGACAGAAAAATGACATGTCAGAGGAGAGATAAAAATAGTCCTAGGATGTAGACTCTGAAAGCTACAGAATGCAGCTTTAAAAAATTAAAGAAAACACAAATAAATAGAAAGACATCCATATTCAAGGATTGGAAGATTTAATATTGTTAAGATGTCCAGGGACTTCCTTGGTGGTGCAGTGGCTAAGACTTTGCACTCCCAATGCAGGGGGCCTGAGTTCAATTCATGGTCAGGGAACTGGATCCCACCGGCTACAACTAATAGTTTGCATGCTGCAACCCAAGATCCCACATGTAGGATCCCAAGATCCTACAATGAAGATAGAAGAACCAATGTGCCACAACTAAGACCCAGTACAGTTAAATAAGTTTAAAAAAAGAAAAGATGTCCATAGTATCTAAAATGACCTTCAGATGCAATGCAATCCCTATTAAAATTCCAATGGCATTTTTCTCAGAGGGAAAAAAAAAAACCCTAAAATTCTTGAGATGTGTGTGCTAAGTCCCATTCAGTAATGTCTAACTCTTTACAACCTCATGGACTGTAGCCCGCCAAGCTCCTCTGTCCATGGGACTCTCCAGGCAAAAATACTGGAGTGTGTAGCCATGCCCTTCTCCAGGGGATCTTCCCGACTTAGGGATCAAACTCAAATCTACCTGAATTGCAGGCACATTCTTTATTGTCTGAGCCACCCTGGGAAGCTCAAATAAATATTACCAAAAAAAAAAAAAAATATATATATATATATATATATATATATATATATATGTAGTGAAAAGCTAGATCCACCACCTGAAGGCTGTGGAGGCTGCAAAACTCAGGAGCTATTCCTCCTGCTGAGGTTGATGCCCTTGAAGGTGGTGGTAGAGGTCATGGCACTGAGAAGCAATGCAGGCTGGCATGGGAGCCAGGCACTGGAAGGGTCTGATCAAAGAGTAGAGAACAGTTTCATACCCCAGAGCCAGTGACCACTGCAGGAGCCTCTGCCTGAATCAAATGTTTTTGACTGGAGTCTGGTTTTTAAATTTTTGAATTTTATTTTTAAAAATATATTTTAAGTCAAATGAGATCCTACTAGTTAATTATTTATTTTGGTACTGAGGACCCATGGTTAAAAACAAAACAAAACAAAACCATGAAGGTGTGAAACTTCTGATTATCATGCTGACCTTGCTGCCCTAGATGGAAATTATGTCCCCGTATCACTAGCAATTAAGCATCAACATACATCCTCTGCTGAGCCAGGATCTGTCCATTGTAATTGAAATAAGCGGGGAGGGAGCTTTGCCATAGATATCACAGGCATTCCTGGCCTACTTAGAATAGCCACTAAAGCACTCTCTAAGGCTTCCTTCATGAGCATTCTCTGGGCTACCTTAGAGACACAGAAAGAGGACATGATAAATGCACTCTGATATTTCTGTCTTCCAAGGTCTTTGAATTTCGTTCTCAACTTTATACCCTACTGCACCTCAGCTTTGTTTAGTGTTTTCTACTGTGACTAGGTTTTAGGCAACCCACCAAGAAAATATTTAGAAACACTTCCAACTACTCAAGCCAACAAGTTAAATTCAAATTTCTAGCAAATACATTCTTGTCGATAAATTCAGCCTGAATCTAAAATTTTGGATTTTTTCCTCTTTAGAAAATCCATCCCCATGTGTGTTTCCCCTGTTTTCTTGTAAATTAGCACGTCTCAGTGTGTGGATGCTTGTGTGTGTGTGCACCTTGTCTGCAGTATGTGCTGATCAGTAATCCCAGGTTATCCTTTATAATTGGCCTCCCCGAGCGTGCTGGTACCTAATTTTAGTCAAATGTTTGGAGTTAATGAGGAGGGAAGGGAGTAGAGAATAAGGATAATCGGCTTCCTTCTGCTCAATAACTCCCTTTGGTGATGCTTCCCATAAAGCAATAATAGCCTCATTAAACAAGGGGCAGATTGTGCTTGGACTGGTGATGTGACCAGTGAGGTTTAGGGGCACAAGGGTCCACGAGTTCTTCAAACATTCACCTGGATCCCCACTGTAGTTCTTGAGGGGCAGCACTTTCTTGGTCAGTGCCCATTCACATAAGTGACCTGGTGAGGCTGTGGACTCAGTGGACTTGGTCATTTGACGGCTCATGGAGTTTGGCTTTCAGTTACCTCTGTTCTGTGAGAAATGAGTTTCTTTTTTGGCACAGTCTTAGAAAATGTTACCATTTCTATTATGATCTGAAAATCTAAGAATTTGAGCTTGTCATTTATTTTTGTTTAAGTAAACTAGATCCAACAGAAAAAGTGACACCATCCACGGTCCTTTAATTCTTTCTGAATTTCCTGTAGTTTGGCAGGGGCAAATAGTTGCTTCTAAATGAGCAACAATCAAAGACTTTATTTATCTTTTAATTTTTCTACCACGGTATGTCATGGACATATCATCTCTATGCTGTATACTAACATAATGTTTATTGCTCTCGGTCTTAAGTAACCAGCCAGCCTAGTCCCTTTCCCATCCATTTCCCCAAGGTCCTGTTGCCTACAACCGTCTCCCAGCACCAATTTCTCTGTATTAGTCAAGGCTCTTGGTCCAAATAGCATAAACTAACTCTGGCTAATTAGGCAGAAAAGAAATTCATTGGAATGGTATAGGATCACAGAGTCAATGGGAAGCTCAAGATAAAAATCCAGCCCGGAAGCAAGCGAGATGGAGCATCCAAATACAGTCAAGGTTATGCCACCAGAATAAGGCCACCGTCACTGGCACCACCACCGCTGGCTGCGGTCACTGTTGGTGTCACAAAGGATGCCCCCTCCCCCTATTAATACTCTACACTTCTCTACTATTGCAACAATAGAAGTCTCTCCTTTCCTGTCTTCACATCCCTCCCTCAATATTAAAAATCCTGTGCAGTAGCATCTGACTCACCAAACTGAGATCACATGCTAATACCTTTGGTAGAGAACAAGAGCTGTCCCCTTTGGTTTCTACAGTGGGAGGTGGAGTTCTGTCTCCCACATCTTTTGGGGTTTTTTTTTCGGCTGTATCGTGCAGCATGTAGAATTTTATTCCCTAACTAGGGATTGAACTTGTGCCCCCTGCACTGCGAGCATTGTGTCCTAACCACTGGACCACCAGGGAAGTCCCTCTCACATCTTTTGGATTTCTTTAAATGAGAAGGGTGTTTGAATGCTAGTGGTCCCATTGCATTCATCCCAGAAAAAGTCTACTGTAATCCTTAAACAGAAAGGATTTAGAACAAACATTGCAAAGAAAGAATTAAAGCAACATAATTGATTAAAGCTACTTATTTTAATATATTTAATTTTTTTTAATTTATTCAAAACTGATAATTAAAACCTCCCATGTCTAGACAAATTTCTTCCTAAGATGTTAAGAAGACAGACTTGGAAAGTGGATTGCAGAGTAACTATTGATAAACCTTAAAAATTCATGAGAAACTAGAGAGGACTTGAAACAGGGTTGACCTTGCATGAAAGAAAAGAGTAAGTTCTGCTAATTACCAGCTTGGTGGTGAATATTGACAATTAATAGAATCCCCTGGTTAAACAGAGTTGCTTGCTGTGAACACCTAGAAAGTAATTAAATGAACAGTTGGAGCCAGTATGAGTTTGTTAAGGACAAATCAGAGTAAATGTTTTTCTTTCCTTTTTGAATCAATTAACAGATTTGTAGACCATTGGTGGAACAGGAGGTTGTTATAAAGATTGTTAACTTTAGAGTTAAAAATACCTTTAATTTGCTTTTAGTATAAAAGTAAAATATGAAAATTATAGAAAAGGTAGATAGAGTTTTCTAGTTTAATAACCCCAACTATTATGTGCTTCCTTCCCACTGAAAAACACTAAAATTATAATAAAGGAACAAGAAAGATGAAAATTCATAAAGATAAAGTGATTAGGAGAGAAGATAAAAAGAGCAGTAATGACAACAAATGTTTGGAAGGTGAAAAATAAATGGATGAGTGGTAACTGATTTGGCAGAGGAAAAAAGAGCTGAAAGCAGGTGTGTACCAAAGATGCCAAAGGAAGAAAGACAATTTGGGCAGCAGAACCCCAGAAAGGCTCAGGAAAAGGCAATATGAACCTCAGACACAAGTAGTAGAGTTAAAAACAGAAGAACCAGGTATAAGCCCCGCCTGTTTACATTTCTAATAATCATCTTAGTGAGTTGCTTTTAAATATAAACAGTCAATCAGAACTTTAAGAAAAGCATCTAACATGAAGGACAGAGAACAAAACACAAAGCAAATAAACAGTAAAAAGGACTTGTAGGATATAGAGACAGAAGAAAACTTTACATTTTATATCACCAAAGAGAGAAGATTCTATATCCATGAAAGATGACTTATTTTACACGGCGTTTGTAGAACCATATGAATTTACTATACAGGCAAGAAGCAGCCAACTGGGAAGCTCCCACATGTAAGAGCACTCTTGTTTTATTTTGTTTTACGTATTGGCATTTTTAAAGTGTCTTTAACTTTTTTAAGGGTTTTAGAGTTAGATTATTTTTTAATTACAAGCAACAGAAACTAACCCTGGATAACATAAGCAAAAACACAGTTCATTAGAAGGTAACAGGTAGTTCATGACATCAAAAGCATAGGTGACAAATCAGAATCAGAAAGGGCAGAAGCCCAGGGTGCTCTGGGCTCCTGGCAGCAGAAATTAAGAGCCGTTTGGATCAGGGCATGCCTGCTATGATGCATCTGTTCCAACTTTTCTTTGGTGCTAGAAGACAGAGCCAGCTCCTCTGTCCTAAGTTAGGCCAGGTATACGCCCTCTGGCTAGGGAAGCAAAAGATGCTGTATTAGATAGTTTCACGAAAGGTACCCCAGTGAGAAAGGGAAATTTCCCCCTAAGAAAGTCAGTGATACAATCAGAAGAGGGAATAAAAATCAGAGTGAAAACCACACCAGATTTCTACAATATCTATGGCTAAAAATAAGTTTGGAAACTATGAATCTGCAGAATTCTATTTTTTTGTTTTGCAATAGTAAAGAGTAGTCCATCGAAAGTATGTACAAAAAAAATGTATTAATCAATGACCTCTTATTGGACTTTAAGGTTGTTTTCTATTTTTTGCTTTATAAACAGTGCCTCAGCAAACTTCCTTAGAGCCCAATTTTTGCAGACGTCTTTATTAAGGAGTGGTCATTTTGGTCATCTTTATAGAACATTTATAGACAAGTTGGGAACTTGTAGGCTGAGTGGATTACGTATGAAAAATGCTGCTGTTCATTGATACTGATTCACAGAGACTTTACTAAAGTTATGTTGATTTTGCCTTGGCCTTTTTCTATTCAATAACTTATAAAAATAATTTTAAAGAGGAGAAGTATTAATATTTATTTATTTATCTGATTGCATTGGGTCTGAGTTGCAGCACATGGGGACTTTGCTGTGTCATGCCAGATCTTTCGTTGCAGTGCTTGGGGTCAATGAATGTGACATTCAGCAGTTGTGGCATACCAGCCTAGTTGCTCTGTGGCATAGTGGGGATCTTAGTTCCCCTACCGGGGGTCGAACTCACATCCTCTGCATTGCAAGGTGGATTCTTAACTACTGGACCACCAGGAAAGTCTCTTCTGTTCAACAGCTTTATGGATGATTTAAATATAACATTAAAAGACATACTTAACTTACAGACAAGGTAGATCCAAGAATAATAACAAATATAGTAGAATGTTATCAAACTTCAAAATTATCTGTATGAGCTAAAACACTTGGTCCAAACAAACAAAATTAAAACTTATAGGAACAATTTAAAAGTTCTGTATTTGCTTAAAAAAAATCAACTGTCCAGAGACAGAAAGGGTAAGTGCTATTTGGACGGAAATTCACACAGAAAGGTCTGAAGGTTTTGTTAGATGCAAGGTCAATATAACTCAACAGTATGGTATAGCTGCTAAAAAACAAAAACTATCCAAGTGTAATCTTAGATTATATTTAAATTAGTAAAAATCTAGATCTTGTATGGTATTAGCCCCTTGTAACTTTTGCCATGTCAGACTAAATAGAGTTTGGGGTTTAATTTTGACTGGTTATATCTCAGAAGACTGCATTGACTGGTTTGATACAAGATCAAACCAGTCAATCCTAAAGGAAATCAGTCCTGAATATTCATTGGAGGGACTGAGGCTAAGGCTGAAGCTCCAATACTTTGGCCACCTGATGCAAAGAGCTGACTCACTGGGAAAAAACCCTGATGCTGGAAAAGATTGAAGGCAGGAGGAGACGGGGATGACAGAGAACGAGATGGTTGGATGACATTGCTGACTCAATGGATGTGAGTTTGAGCAAGCTCCAGGAGATGGTGAAGGACAGAGAAGCTTGGTGTGCTGCAGTCCATGGGGTCACAAAGAGTCTGGCATGACTGAGCAACTGAAAAGAACACACCTCAGAAGAGATATTAACAAAATGGAGTGCATTCAGAGAAAGGCATCTGAAAACTATAACTTGCTGGGTGTTTACTATGTACTAGGTGCCACGCTGAAAACATTTAAAAACTTATGAAATAGGTGTAAATGTATACCTATTTTACAGATGGGAAAACTGAGTCATAGGAAGTTAAATATCTTCCTCAAGTTTACACAACTGAAAACTGGGACTGAAACCCAGTAGTACAACCCTAGAGACAGCTGTCAACCACCCCACTCACTTCTCTATTTTGTAAAGCAAAACAAACACCCCCACCATGTAAGTGTGATTTGAGAGACTCTGGTCTGATCCTCTGCAGAGAAACATTTCACTGGTTAGTTGGACAGTACAAACAGACTGATGTACTTGACTTTCATAGTTCTTTTATGTCTAAATTTAAATATCTAAATATTTCACAAATTGAAAGTCAGCTGAGAAAAGATTTTTATAAAAGGGAGAATTGCCCATGGGTGCTAGACAGAATTGATTCATTCAACAACTATTTATTGAGTCCTGCAATGTACTTGACAACGTGGTAGGCCCTGGTAACAGAATGTTGAAAAAGGCTATTATTTCTTTGCCCTGGAAGAGGTAACCTCCAATAAAGGACTGAAAAATAGAATAAGTGATATTAACAAGTGTAGTTGATGAATAAGGAAAGAAGTATGGGATCATATAGTAGGGAAACCTTCCCCAGTCTAGTGGGGTCGAAGTTTGGGGGTGGGTGTGTATTTCCTTAGGAAGTGAAGGTCAAGTTGAAACTTGAAGAATTAATCAAGACTTTTCCCAGAGAAAGGGATGGAAAAGGAAAGAATTTTCCAGCAAGCAGAGCTGTTCAGATAATTCCAGTAAGAGACAATGATGGCTGCAGGGTGAAAAGAGAATGGATTTTCTAAAGAATGTCATGCATACCATCGATCAATACCTGAGATTATTTCAAGTGCTTCAGAGATATATACATCCTTTTTACTAATTGTGTGTTTATTTTAATATGTATTATAAAAATATATACGGGCTTCCCAGGTGGGGCTAGTGGTAAAGAACCCGCCTGCCAATGACTGGAGAATACGCATGGACAGAAAAGCCTGGAGGGCTACAGTTCACGGGGTCTCAAAGAGTTGAACATCACTGAATTGACTTAGCACACACGCACAGAAAAATATATAAGTAGCATATCAAGCCTGTGATTTCCCAGATAGGATTGTTTAAGATCAAACTTAGGATGGTTAAGACACTTGAGTTTTAAAAAGAAAGTCACAAGCAACTCCTACAGCTCAACTCCAGAAAAATAAATGACCCAATCAAAAAATGGGCCAAAGAACTAAATAGACATTTCTCCAAAGAAGACATACAGATGGCTAACAAACACATGAAAAGATGCTCAACATCACTCATTATCAGAGAATGCAAATCAAAACCACTATGAGGTACCATTTCACACCAGTCAGAATGGCTGCGATCCAAAAGTCTACAAGTAATAAATGCTGGAGAGGGTGTGGAGAAAAGGGAACCCTCTTACACTGTTGGCGGGAATGCAAACTAGTACAGCCACTATGGAGAACAGTGTGGAGATTCCTTAAAAAACTGGAAATAGACCTGCCTTATGACCCAGCAATCCCACTGCTGGGCATACACACTGAGGAAACCAGAAGGGAAAGAGACACGTGTACCCCAATGTTCATCGCAGCACTGTTTTTAATAGCCAGGACATGGAAGCAACCTAGATGTCCATCAGCAGATGAATGGATAAGAAAGCTGTGGTACATATACACAATGGAGTATTACTCAGCCATTAAAAAGAATACATTTGACTCAGTTCTAATGAGGTGGATGAAACTGGAGCCTATTATACAGAGTGAAGTAAGCCAGAAAGAAAAACACCAATACAGTATACTAACGCATATATATGGAATTTAGAAAGATGGTAACAATAACCCTGTGTACGAGACAGCAAAAGAGACACTGATGTATAGAACAGTCTTATGGACTCTGTGGGAGAGGGAGAGGGTGGGAAGATTTGGGAGAATGGCATTGAAACATGTAAAATATCATGTATGAAACGAGTCGCCAGTCCAGGTTCGATGCACGATACTGGATGCTTGGGGCTGGTGCACTGGGACGACCCAGAGGGATGGTATGGGGAGGGAGGAGGGAGGGGGGTTCAGGATGGGGAGCACGGGTATACCTGTGGTGGATTCATTTTGGTATTTGGCAAAACTAATACAATTATGTAAAGTTTAAAAATAAAATAAAATTAAAAAAAAATTAAAAACCAGAAAAAAAAAAAGAAAGTCAATTAAAATTATTAAACAAAGAGTGGTACTTGTGGCATTGTATTTAGAGAGCACTTGGTGGGGAGCTAGGCAGCAGTTAGCTGGGTGTACCACATAGCCCAGGGTCAGCCCCGCCAGTAACAGTCCTGTCCTGCCTCCTCTTCCCCCACCTCCTGGACTCCTTCTCTACGCAATGTTTGCCCCAGGTCTTGCCCTCCTTTGTCTTGTTCTTGATATTCCTCTCTCTGCTCATGTGTGAAGAGCTTTCTCTCACCATCTCCTTATCACTGGGTTTTACAGCCCTTTAATTCAGACTGTTAATATGAGTTTCAGCTCTCTTAATAGCATTTCCTTTTTTATATAAAAAATTTTACCCCTTTATCTTAAAGTTTTATAGATGTGTTTATATAAACACAGTGGCAAACAATTGTCTGGTAGTTCCCACACTCCTCCCACCACCCCCGACTCCTGTTCTCACTTGTACCTCTCAGTCCTTCCAACATCATTGTGAATTCTCATCCCAGGATGTGCTATCGACACCTTAGCAGAATTAGAGCTCAGTTCCAGCAGTGATAACCTACCGCATTCAGATGGAGCACAGCTGAGCAGGATGACTGGGTCTGTGAATGAGGTTCAGTGTTTGAACACGCTCCTTGCCCACTGCTGCTGGGACAAAGCATTCATCCAAATGCCACAACTCCATACTCCAACAAGGATGTAGAAGAGGGGCTGTGACGCAAGCATGACATGCAACAGGGAATACTTAACATGCAAGAGACAGGTGACACGCACAGAGTCACACTCCAGTGACCACAAAGATAACCTTCTGTGTGGAACCAGGATCTATCTCACACCTCTAGCCTCAAGCCTGGGGAAATGTGCAATGTCTGGTTCAGGTTCAACATCAGGGAAGGGAGACAAGTGTGTCATTGCCATGGTCTGGAGCAAGCAGGTCTGAGTCCCGGAAACACGCTTCCCTTTCTCCTTTCTCCCTGTGACCCACAGGCAGCTCTGGGAATAACCAGTTGTGGCCCCTAGCCACATGGTTTAAGGGACAGCCAGAGATTTAGTTCTGAGATATCATAGTGACTATTTTGGAACAAAGAAGGAAATGGGAAAGCAGAGGGCTGGTAGCAATATCCCTGGACACTGACCACCCACTCTCAGCCACACTCCTTATGGTGGAGGCCACATTCCTGGGATGTCCCAGGTTCCACTTCAACCTTGAACCAATGCTGTTTTGCTAATATCAGAGGATTCAGTGGTAGGACTTACAGGGGTGATATGGAGGTTTCCAAGAGCAATAGAAATCATTGGGAAAGAGTCCATGAGTAAATTCTGTTACAATCCCTTTTTAAAAAATTTATTTAGTTTTTAATTGAAGGATAATTGCTTTACAGAATTTTGTTTTTTTTGTCACACCTCAACATGAATCAGCTATAGGTATTCACATATCCCCTCCCTCTTGAGCCTCCCTCCTATCTCCCTCCCCATCTCACCCCTCTAGGTTGATACAGAGCCCCTGTTTGAGTTTCCTGAGACATACAGCAAGTTCTCATTGGCTATATATTTTACATATAGCAATTAACATCTAAAAATATATCAGATAGGGAATTCCCTGACTGTCCAGTGGTTAGGACTCTGTGCTTTGACTGCTGAGGGCCCGGTTCAGTCCCTCATTGCAGAACTAAAATTCTACAAGCTAAGAAGAGCAGCAAAAAAAATAAAATAATAATAATATAAAATATTGTAACTGAACAAAGTTTAAAAAAAGGAAGGCCACAGAATGCGAAAATGATTCATGGAAAATACAATTCATTGAAGTTTACATTTCTAAAAAATGTAGATCTATGAAAATTTATATGGCTAATCCTTAGCTTCTACTTGGCAATTGGTCAGAGTAGAAAAGAAAAAGAATAGACTTTTATACACAGAAAAATAGAGAGAGACCACTGATAGAAACTAGATAAACTAACTCTAAACTATTGATAGAAATTAGGTAAATACCAAAAGCTTAGAGAATCTATTATATATTTATAGTGTAGCAAAAGTGAAATAATAAAAGCCAGCATCAGTGAGATTCAAGTAAAGAATACAAAGGGAAAAAGCATTTGCACAATGATGTATTGATAGTATTACTTATGATACTTTAAATAATTCAGAAACAACTCCTAAAGCTCTCACAATAAAGATATGGTTGAATAAGTGATGACATGTCAATAAAATGGAATATTATGCAGCCATTAAAATAGTAAGGGTGATGGTCATTGAAATGGGTATATTTGGAAAAAACACAGGAAAACAAGGAATATATAGGCAACAATTTCAAGTGAATGTGCACATTCTAATGTGGGTTAGACGTGATTTTAGACAGGTGTACTTGGTTTATGGATTTCCTTTTCTGTAAAGATAAGTGCATAATAGAAAGTGTATATAGACATACATCATGTAAAAGATGAGGTGAGAATAATTTCTTTTTTCTCCTTGCTTCCCAGGGGAGCCATAAGGATGAATTAAGTGGTTTGAACTTCTTGGATGAAAATATTAAATGCTTGAATTGGTGAATGATTCAGGTACTTTCTTGGAGACATCAGAGAATATCCATCTGTCAACTGTTACGATGTTTTAATTGAATGACATTAAAAAACACATGATTAATTCTGTTGTTGTTTTTTAAAGATTCTAGAATGTATCCCCCCATATGACTCCCCCACCCCCTCCATCATATATACACATCCACAGTACATTAAAATTAGAACTTATTATTTGGCATTAGTAAGAAAGGAAGAGACGGAATCTCCAAAGTAGTTACCATATGTGCCTCCACATCTATCATATTTAATTCATTTCCTTACTCCTCCCACTTGGCTCTTCCCTGCTGCACACGCACCACACACACACACACACCCTACAAATTCCACTAACACCACCCAGAAGTGGGTTCTGTGGATCTGTTACCGACCAGGGTTCTTGAACTCCTTAATCAATAGAAACTGGTAAGAGGCCAGATGAGAAATTCAGGCAAGTCTTTATTGGGACTTGTGCTAGAGCATGAGGAAGCAAAAACAGGTAATAGGTGCCCTTGCCTGCTCCCTGAGTTGGGCAGGGTGGGGGCAAGCTCCTCCGTTAAATGGGCTGCAGGTAGGAGAAGAACCATGGGCTGGGCCAGAGGGTTGGCTTCGAAGGTCTGCCCACCCCTTCGGTAGTTCTGTATGCAGGTATGGTGCACAGTACCCTGTTTTGGCTCGCCGTACTTCAGAGTTGGCAGTTGGGTTTTTAGTCTTTTTGTATCTTGTTCATAATTTGCCCCAACTGTGTATGGACACAGTTATTTTTAGTCCCTTACACTTTTTTTTGTAGTCTATTGCTTGAGGAGACATTTGTCCAGGTATAAGAACTGCAGCAAAGCATCCCAGGTTCCAGGTTCCAGCCTATCTCAGCTCTGCCATTAATGATATGGTACTGAAAACTGAGAAATTCCAAGTCTCTTTCTTTCTTTGTCCTTTCCCTATCCGGGGTGTTCCCAGTACCAGTAATGATGTAACAGGCCAGCCTTGCCTCAGAACCAGAAAATAATGGGCAGAGTTGCAAAATCATTCAGAAAACACTTTATATGAAAACAGCGAATCTTTAATTATAGAAGGAGATAATTATATCATTATCATATAATGATAAAAACATATTTAAACATTGAATTTTAACATTATATTTCTCAAAAACATAATGTGTTTCATTATATTGAAAGCTGTGAAAAATGAGGCTCCAAAATGACATCTGATGCTTGTAAAATTCTGCAAAAGAAACTACAGAATGGTGATTTGATCCATTCCCCGCTGAGAGAGTACTCAAGATACGTTGTTAAGAAATCAGAATACAAAATAATGTATATGATAAGAGATCAGTTTTGCAACATACATAGATATTCATGCATTCAGAAAATTTAATAGTGACTGTCAGTGAAATGGTAGAATTGTAATTTAGATTTTCTTCTATATAATTTCCCAGACTATAGAAGGAGATTTCTACTTTTCTCTCATAAGTGTGTGCTAGCTTTATCACAAGAAAAAAATCAGAAAAGTTATTAATAGAAAGCAATACCAAGAGTCTGGGAAGAAGCCTTGCCATTAGGTCAAGGGGCAGCTGGGTCAGGAGCCGGCAGCTATCACAGCTCCTCTTAATGGAGCAGAGGTCAAAGAGGACCTCATCTGGGGTGGGACAGACTCTCAAGAGAGGGTGGTCAGAAAGGGCTGGAGAAATCAATCAGGACTGAGAAGGTAAAATGGCAGATGAGACAAAAGCTCTTTAAGGCTTAGCTCAGATGGCTTCGCGGAGCATCAGTAAGGAAGCTTAACTGTGACTATGCATTTGGAGGACTTCTGCTGCAATCTCCTAGTTGTCAAAAAAGAGCCTCAGAAAAGCTCACCTCATTCCCTCAAAGCTGCTCCGTGGCTCCCTGCCTCCCAGGGTGGCGACTTAAGTGCTCTTGTTACTGTGATTGCTGCCGCTGTTCTCATGATGAAAGATATCACCTAATCTTTGACCAGGACTGGAAATCCTGACCGGGGCTGCTTCCCTGACTTCACTGCAGGTGGACCCCCAATGTTATTCCAGACTGGGATAGATTCACGGTATTTCTGTAGTTCTCTTGGCTCTAAACTTGCTCCCCCAAACCTACTGCTTGGGTCCTGGGACAAGCTCTCATTAGCTTGTCTCCTTTTCCTGCTTTTTCTACTCCTTTTTTAAAATAAAAATTAATTTGCCTTTGTTTTTATCAAAGATAAATTCTCCTTTTCATTCCCATAGTGTTTAAATCTACAAATAAAGCTGAAAAAATAGTGTAAGAACTCTCGTGTATCCCTCTTCTAAACAGAAAAATTGTTAATATTCTTAGAACCTAATCCTCCACTTGGCTTTCTGCAAATTCTCAAAATGTGTTAGTTGAATGACTTTCCAGAGATGAGCAAAGGTTTTTTGGAAAGAAGGTGTTTATGCCAGACATTGATGGATGGGTTGGATTTTGGTCAATATTTTTTTTTATTTTGTACATGCCTTGCATATACATGTAAGAGCATCCATGTTTAACACACACACACACACACATATTACATATTTTCTGTCACCATTTGAAATTAGTTGGAGACTGCAAGACACATCACTCCTCAGTTCTTCAGCGTCACCTAAGAAGAAGGCATTCTCTCGTATAGCTATGATATAATTACAAATCAAATATTATTGCTCAGTCATGTCCAACTTTGCAAGCCCGTGAACAGTAGTCTGTCAGGATCCTCTGTCCATGGGACTGTCCAGGCAAGAATACTGGAGTGGGTTGCCATTTCCTCCTCCAGGGGATCTTCCTGACCCAGGGATCGAACTCACGTCCCTGTCTCCAGCACTGAAGGAAGTTTCTTTACCCACTGAGCCATAGAGGAAGTCCTATCACACCTTAAAAAACTACTATCTAACATTTGGTTCGTATTCAGATTTCCCCAATTGTCCCCAGAAATCTCTTTTATAGCCATTTCAAGTTTTTGATTAAAGATCTCATCAAGGGTCACATATACATGTGATTGTTGAGTCTCCTTACTCTCTTTTGATTTAGACCAGAACCTTCACATTTTGTTTTTATGTTTTTCATGATGCTGAAGTTTTAAAGAATTCCAGCCAGTTTTCTTAGCTAATCTCCCATATTCTGGATTTGTCTGATTATTTCCTTATGATTAGATTCAGATTAAACACCTTTAGAAAGGATACTTTTGATACATAGGCGATGTTCTGTGTTTCTTAACACATCACATCAGAAGGCACAAAACATCGAGTTGTCCCACTTTGCTGAATTTGACCTCTAGGTTAAGGTGATGGCCATCAGATCTTTCTATTGCAAGGGTATGGTTTCCTCTTTGTAATTAATAATCAGTGGAGAGATTCTTTGAGACCATATGAATATCTTAGCATCTGTTGATGATAATAATCCTTGCCTGAACTGGGGTTGCAAAATGGTGCTTTTGCTAATTGTCTTCTCTTATTAGCTGGCATTCTCTGTCAAGCAGAAGTCTTCAACGAGTCTCATGTGCGCTCCCACAGCCATCTTCTGACTACTCCTCCGGCCTCCAGTCTGGCTCACTTCACTCCATCTGCTGCCAGAAGCAGCATGCTTAATTGCAGATCTGGACACATTCATACCCTGTTTAAAATCCTTCAGGGATAAGCTCAAATCTGTGATCTGGCCCCTCTTACCTCTTTGGATTCATCTCCCTCTGCAGCCCCTCGTGTTCTCCATTCAAACTATCTACACTTCTCAACCACAGCACCTTACTTAACACCTGGGCCTCTGCACTCCCCTAGTCCCTCGACTTGCGAGACCCTTCCCCACCCTCCAACTTCATCGGACCCCTCTCTTGTGTTTCTAGCTCTGGCTCAGGCACCAGCCCCTCTGAGCCTAAAGTCGAACAATTGCCTTTTGTGGGGAGCTCTCATGACACCTGTGCGCACATCTATCATTGCATGGGTGACCTCAAGTTGAAAATGCTTGCTTGTCTTTCCCACCTGATTGATGCTTTTTGTGGGAAGAGGTTTGTCTTTCATTTCTGGAAGACGAGAATCCAGCATGATGTCTAGCATTCAGTAAGGACTCAGAAAATATTTTCCAATGAAGAAACTGACACTGCCTCAAATTCTTAAGTAAAGAATGTGACCAGCTTCCAGAATAACTAGAATATACTCTCTTTTAAGGGCCAAATTCTAGTCTTACAAATCTTCGTTTTATGCACCCCTCTCACCCTATTGCTTCCTCATTAGAATTAGCTTTGAAGCAAGTAGGCTGACACTTATTTTTATTTATTTTTATTTTTTTAAATTTTATTTTATTTTTAAACTTTACATAATTGTATTAGTTTTGCCAAATATCAAAATGAATCTGCCACAGGTATACCCGTGCTCCCCATCCTGAACCCTCCTCCCTCCTCCCTCCCCATACCATCCCTCTGGGTCGTCCCAGTGCACCAGCCCCAAGCATCCAGTATCGTGCATCGAACCTGGACTGGCGACTCGTTTCATACATGATATTATACATGTTTCAATGCCATTCTCCCAAATCTTCCCACCCTCTCCCTCTCCCACAGAGTCCATAAGACTGTTCTATACATCAGTGTCTCTTTTGCTGTCTTGTACACAGGGTTATTGTTACCCTCTTTCTAAATTCCATATATATGCGTTAGTATACTGTATTGGTGTTTTTCTTTCTGGCTTACTTCACTCTGTATAATAGGCTCCAGTTTCATCCACCTCATTAGAACTGATTCAAATGTATTCTTTTTAATGGCTGAGTAATACTCCATTGTGTATATGTACTACAGCTTTCTTATCCATTCATCTGCTGATGGACATCTAGGTTGCTTCCATGTCCTGGCTATTAAAAACAGTGCTGCGATGAACATTGGGGTACACGTGTCTCTTTCCCTTCTGGTTTCCTCAGTGTGTATGCCCAGCAGTGGGATTGCTGGGTCATAAGGCAGGTCTATTTCCAGTTTTTTAAGGAATCTCCACACTGTTCTCCATAGTGGCTGTACTAGTTTGCATTCCCACCAACAGTGTAAGAGGGTTCCCTTTTCTCCACACCCTCTCCAGCATTTATTGCTTGTAGACTTTTGGATCGCAGCCATTCTGACTGGTGTGAAATGGTACCTCATAGTGGTTTTGATTTGCATTTCTCTGATAATGAGTGATGTTGAGCATCTTTTCATGTGTTTGTTAGCCATCTGTATGTCTTCTTTGGAGAAATGTCTATTTAGTTCTTTGGCCCATTTTTTGATTGGATCATTTATTTTTCTGGAGTTGAGCTGTAGGAGTTGCTTGTATATTTTTGAGATTAGTTGTTTGTCAGTTGCTTCATTTGCTATTATTTTCTCCCATTCTGAAGGCTGTCTTTTCACCTTGCTAATAGTTTCCTTTGTTGTGCAGAAGCTTTTAAGTTTAATTAGGTCCCATTTGTTTATTTTTGCTTTTATTTCCAATATTCTGGGAGGTGGGTCATAGAGGATCCTGCTGTGATGTATGTCGGAGAGTGTTTTGCCTATGTTCTCCTCTAGGAGTTTTATAGTTTCTGGTCTTACGTTGAGATCTTTAATCCATTTTGAGTTTATTTTTGTGTATAGTGTTAGAAAGTGTTCTAGTTTCATTCTTTTACAAGTGGTTGACCAGATTTCCCAGCACCACTTGTTAAAGAGATTGTCTTTAATTCATTGTATATTCTTGCCTCCTTTGTCAAAGATAAGGTGTCCATATGTGCGTGGATTTATCTCTGGGCTTTCTATTTTGTTCCATTGATCAATATTTCTGTCTTTGTGCCAGTACCATACTGTCTTGATAACTGTGGCTTTGTAATAGAGCCTGAAGTCAGGTAGGTTGATTCCTCCAGTTCCATTCTTCTTTCTCAAGATCGCTTTGGCTATTCGAGGTTTTTTGTATTTCCATACAAATTGTGAAATTATTTGTTCTAGCTCTGTGAAGAATACCATTGGTAGCTTGATAGGGATTGCATTGAATCTATAAATTGCTTTGGGTACTATACTCATTTTCACTATATTGATTCTTCCAATCCATGAACATGGTATATTTCTCCATCTGTTAGTGTCCTCTTTGATTTCTTTCACCAGTGTTTTATAGTTTTCTATATATAGGTCTTTAGTTTCTTTAGGTAGATACATTCCTAAGTATTTTATTCTTTCCATTGCAATGGTGAATGGAATTGTTTCCTTAATTTCTCTTTCTGTTTTCTCATTATTAGTGTATAGGAATGCAAGGGCTTTCTGTGTGACACTTATTTTTAAAAAAATATGGCTGTATTATTTTTTATCTGCCCAGTATATTTTCCTTTTGAGAATTGCTCCTCTTCTGCCTAACAGGAGGGCCAATCCCTTGCCTGGTCTTCCCACACAATTGGACTCGTAACATGAACTAAATGTTCGAGGACTTATTTCATCCTCCTGGCCACAGTGGTTGATTCAAGTAAGGACAGTTGGTCTAAGCCAGGCCCATTAGAGCCGTCCTGCGACTTTTGAAGGAGCTAGTGAGAAAGACAAGCAAGGAAAACAATATGAGAGTCATTGCTGGCAGAGTCCCCTTTGTCACAATGAGAAGAGGCTACATGAGAATGGAGCCACTGCAAGGGCAAACAAGTCAACAAAAGGGAGATAGAACTAGTGACATTATTTAAACCCCTAAACCCAGTCACATCTGAAGAGTCATGTTTTGTGTTTTTTTAAACCATACTGTTGCACATATTAATTTTCCATATAATTGCTATATAATATTCCATTGAACACTATTTCTATCACTATTTTTACACAACATACATTAAAAAAATTCAAATTTGTTAATTTTCAACTCTGCCCTAGCTGTTACTTTTTAAAATTTATTTTTATGGAAATATATTTGATTTACAATGTTGTGTTAGTTTCAGATGTACAGCAAAGTGATTCAGTTATATGTGGGTATATATATACGTATAGTTTCAGATTATTTTCCCTTATAGGTTATTACAAAATATTAAGTGTAGCTACCTGTGCTATATGGTAGGTCCTTGTTGGTTATCTATTTTATATATAGTAGTGTGTATATGTTAATCCCAAACTCCTAATTTATCACTCTCTCTCCTTTTCCCCTTTGGTACCCATAAGTTTGTTTTCTATGTTCATGGGTCTGTTTTTTTTTTGTATATAGTTTTATTTGCATCATTTTTTAAGGTTCCACATATAAGTGATATCATATGTATTTGTCGTTCTCCTTGTGGCTTACTTCACTTAGTATGATAATCTCTAGGTCCATCCATGTTACTGCAAATGGCATGATTTCATTCTTTTTTATGGCTGTGTAATGTTCCATTGTATAAATATACAACATCTTCTTCATTCATCTGTCGATGGACATTTAGTTTGCTTCCATGTCTTGGCTATTGTAAATAGTGCTGCAGCAAACATTGGGGTATATGTATCTTTTCCAAGAATGGTTTCCTCTAGATATATTACCAAGCGTGGGATTGCTGGCTCTTACGGTAGTAAAGCGTCATGTTTTAGACTTCCTGATACATGAGTAAACACTTCCCTTCCTCTTATCCTGTAAGTTGACAAAATTCTGGCAAACATATAAGATTTGATTCCATGACATTTTGTATTTAGTTAGCAGGTAAACTGAGATGAAGAATTTCACCTTCGTTTAGTCTTTATTGATGTTTGAGAAATTATGTAGAGATGGAATCTTAAGTAAGTTGAAAACCTGGACTTTCATTTTTCTGACCCTTGCTGCCAAATTCCTTCCATAGGGAAGAAGCAGAAACCTGGCTCAGAAAAGTGAAGTGAGACAGAGAAGAGCAGCGTTTCTCCCTTCCAGCCTATGTCCGTGGTTCCCCCAGTGCCCCAGCAGGTATATCTCTGTCAGGCAGGAAGCCACAACCTTCCAGCCATTTTCAGCTTTTGTGTCCCCCTTCAGGTAACAAAGCATGGATCCCAGTTCTGCCCTGAACTTGAAATCTAAGTTAAAGAAGACACACAAGAGCGATGATCGTAAGTTTCAAAAGAACAGCTTGGTGAGCGTAGGGAAAGGAAGGAAAAGAGACTTAGCTTCTTTGTTGCCTGTAGGATGGGATGGTGAGAGCAATTTACTTCCTCTGAGTCCCCTGGTTTATGTAATTAAGTACCTGGGGATTCCAGAGCATTACCTCATAGCAAAGATTAACAAGTACCAGGAGCACTGATCCCCAGAGGGCCTGGGGGAGGGTGTGAAAGAGCAGAGAGAGGGAGGGTTAAGGGCCAGGCACAGCTGGGGGTGGCCTCTCCCTCCTTCTCTTGGCTGTCATGGGGACTAGCAACACCACAGGCTTAATAATTAGCTTAGTATCTGCGCTGTGGGTCGTGTTCAGAGGTTTCTCTGGGCAGGCAGATTCCTGCTCCGTTGTTCCACCTGTGCACCTGCCTGGCCTCCACGCAGCCCAGCCCCTCCTGCCTGCCCGGCAGAGCCAGTCTGCTTCCAGCACTAATTCTCCTGTTGTCACTGGTGCCACCATCATCGCCACAACTCCAGAAGAGCCAGGCTATGAGGAGTGGGCTCTGCAGTCTCCCCAGGTGCCCACAGAGAGCCAGGGCCGCCTGCACACAGCTCTCCACAGCCAGGGAAAAGCAGGGGAGGGCTGGCCCTGCATCCCTGACTAATGATCACGCCTTCAAGACGGATGCAGCCTGTGACTCAAACTGTGGAGGCACTGCAAATGGAAAAGAGTGGGAGGGAGTAGAGGGACACAGAGGAAAACACAGATGGGGGGAGGGAAGAAGGAGAGAAAAAAAACAAAGGAACCAAGGTCTCTGAACTTTGAATCTAGAAAGGGCTTTCACGCCCATGGCCTCTGCAGTCATTAAAGTACAACATGATGGCACGAAATGCCTTCATACAGCAGTCTAGCAGTCCAGTTTGATGTCTGGACTTTGGAAGAAAAAGGGAACTGAAGTTATTATAAGACTCTACTATAATTGCAACTACTGTAACGCAGCACAATGTAATGTATACTGTTTTATGTAAATTCAGTGTTATGTAGACTATGAGATCTTCAGGACAAGAGCCATGATTCCTTTTAAGTTAGGAAACTAATAATATATATCAAAACAGTTTTAGTTTGGTTCCATTCCAAGAATTCAAGTCTGGCCAGGAAGAATATTTATAGACAAGTTAGGTTCAATTTTTCCACAGGAAGTTGTTATGTCTTGGGGTATATCATTTGATGTATGTTATACCTGATTGCTTGCAATAACAAGCTATGTTATAAGAGGGGATTTGCTTTGTATATGCAGTGTGTATGGACACATAAGTATCTATGTCTATGTGTGTGCGTGTGTGTGTGTGTGTAGACTATAATTCCACAGTTGTATTTAAAAGTTCATTTAATATTTTAAGACAGTTGTTTCAATCCTGTAAGACTAACTTTAACTTTTTATTAAAAATATTTGTAACATACTGAAATGAAATTCATAAACAATGTAGCCGACATAATCACATGATTTCTTAAAATTGATGTATATTTGTGACTTAAAAAGGGCTTCCCTGGTGGCACAGATGGTAAAGTGTCTGCCTGCAATGTGGGAGGCCTGGGTTTGATCCCTGGGTTGGGAAGATTCCCTGGAGAAGCAAATGGCAACCCACTCTAGTACTCTTGCCTGGAAAATCCAATGGAAGAGGAACCCTGTAGGCTATAGTCCATGGGGTCGCAGAGAGTCGGACATGACTGAGTGACTTCAATAACAATAGTGTATGACTTTAAAAAGCAATAAATAAAAGTAATTTATAATAAAACAAATTGTATTTTAATACATAAATACTCAGGCGTGGCTTAACTAAAGATATAGTAAAACAGGCAGATGTTTGTGCCTACATGTAATGAATAAGTTTGCATTTAAGAAAAGGAAGATAATACTCATCTGAATACTGTTGATCTTTCATCTTTGTAGTTAACATTTAGAAAGAAAGGTTAAACAAATATGCTTCTGCATATGCTTCTGCATATGAATCAGACAGACACAAACACAAGCTGATACAGGTGTGTTGACACAAATACCACAACCAAATTGCCACCAGTGACGTGATATTCTGAAACTCTGAACAGCTCTTGGTAAAACTCCCAACAAAACAATATGCAGTGGGATTGCTGGATCATAAGGCAGTTCTATTTCCAGTTTTTTAAGTCGCCAGTCCAGGTCCGATGCACGATACTGGATGCTTGGGGCTGGTGCACTGGGACGACCCAGAGGGAGAGTATGGGGAGGGAGGAGGGAGGAGGGTTCAGGATGGGGAACACAGGTATACCTGTGGAGGATTCATTTAGATAATTTGGCAAACCTAATACTTATATTGTAAAGCTTAAAAATAAAATAAAATTTAAATAGAAAAAAACAAAACAAAACAATATGCAGTCTTCTCTCAATCTAACTAGCAGTGGTATTTGAGGAAAATTCAGTATATGGTAAACCATGTAAATGTCTTGTGCCTGTTTACGAGATGGTTAGATGGCATCACTGACTCAATGGACATGAGTTTGAGCAAGCTCCAAGAGATGGTGAAGGACAGGGAAGCCTGGCGTGCTGCGTGCATGAGGTCGCAAAGAGTCAGACACGACTGAGCGACCGAACAACAACAATGTGTAAAATAGAGTTCACAGCTAGGCTTAGATAAGCACAGAAGGGTTTGTGCCTATGTGAATTTCTGACAGGCTTGGAAAATCGCGTGGGAGGTGGGACAACTCTCCATGTGCAGGCTGTCCACACACTGTGGGGTGCCCAGCATCTCTGGCCATCCAAGCCACTGGGGCTTCTCAATCATTGTGGCAACCAAAACACACCCACGGGTCCAAATACCTCCCAGGGAGACTGTTCTTTTTCAAAAGTGTTTTGGCTATTCAGGGTTCCTTGAGATTCCATATGAATTTGAGGATGGATGTATCTATTTCTGAAAAAAAAAAAAAAAAAAAAGTGTCACAGGGATTATACTGACTCTGTAGATTGCTTTGGGTAGTATTGACATCTTAACAGCATTAAGTCTCCCAGTCCATGAACATGCATTCTTTACACTTATTTTTCCTGAGCCCTTTTTGAATTTTTAACTATTGAAACAAATTTTCTTTTCTTTGTATCTGATTTTCTAAAATCTAGGACACTGGTCTGTGCCCCAGATACACCCCCTTTCCCTCTATTTTCTCACCACATCTACATTAGGAATCTGTTTTCTCTATTTCCTGATAAACTGTTGGCAGGAAGGTCAAGAGTCTACCAGATGTCCTTTCAGCAAACTAAGACTTCTGGCAGGGATGCTAGTAAGGAGATTCCAGAATTAAATGAGATGTTAACTAACTTGCTGATAACTAACTTCTCCAACTCTAAGATCCTAAGATGTATTTTATTTTTCCTTTAGACCATGAGTCACAGACTTTTTTGATAGTACTTAAAATAAATATTAGTAAATATTTTGGGCTTCCCAGAGGGCCCTAGTGATAAAGAGTCTGCCTGCCAATGCAGCAGACTCGAGACCTGGGTTCAATCTCTGGGTTGGGAAGATCCCCTGGAGAAGAGCATGGCAACCCACTCCAGTATTCTTGCCTGGAAAAATTCCATACACAGAGGAGGCTGGTGGGCTGCAGTCCATGGGTCAAGACAGGACTTGCAAAGAGTCAGACAGGACTGAGCACTTGGCAGCAGCAGTAAATATTTTAGACTTTGCTGGCCATATAGTCTCTGTTGCAACTATGTAACTTGGCCAATGTAGCATAAAAGCTGCCATCAGTTCAGTTCAGTTCAGTCACTCAGTCGTGTCTGACTCTTTGCGACCCCATGAATTGCAGCACGCCAGGCCTCCCTGTCCATCACCAACTCCTGGAGCCCACCCAAACTTATGTCCATTGAGTCCGTGACGCCATCCAGCCATCTCATCCTCTGTCGTCCCCTTCTCCTCCTGCCCCCAATCCCTCCCAGCATCAGAGTCTTTTCCAATGAGTCAACTCTTCGCATGAGGTGGCCAAAGTACTGGAGTTTCAGCTTTAGCATCATTCCTTCCAAAGAAATCCCAGGGCTGATCTCCTTCAGAATGGACTGGTTGGATCTCCTTGCAGTCCAAGGGACTCTCAAGAGTCTTCTCCAACACCACAGTTCAAAAGCATCAATTCTTCAGTGCTCAGCTTTCTTCACAGTCCAACTCTCACATCCATACATGACCACTGGAAAAACCATAGCCTTGACTAGATGGACTTTGTTGGCAAAGTAATGTCTCTGCTTTTGAATATGCTATCTAGGTTGGTCATAACTTTCCTTCCAAGGAGTAAGCGTCTTTTAATTTCATGGCTGCAATCACCATCTGCAGTGATTTTGGAGCCCCCCAAAAATAAAGTCTGACACTGTTTCCACTGTTTCCCCATCTATTTGCCATGAAGTGATGGGACCGGATGCCATGATCTTCGTTTTCTGAATGTTGAGCTTTAAGCCAACTTTTTCACTTTCCTCTTTCACTTTCATCAAGAGGCTTTTTAGTTCCTCTTCACTTTCTGCCATAAGGGTGGTCTGCATATTTGAGGTTATTGATATTTCTCCATAGAGCCATGTAAAGAAGTATCAATATATGCTAAGTGAAACAAAAAATAAAGCCAGGCACAAAAGGCTGTACATTGTATGATTTCATTTGAAACGTGAAGAAAGGGCAAAGCAAATAGAGAAGAGGGTAGATCAGTGGTTTCTAGACTCTGCGTGAGAGGGGAGAATGGAAAGTGATGATGAGTATCTTTTGAGTGTAATGGAAATATTTTCAAATTAGATAAAGGTGCTGTGTGCACAACTCTGAATATTAAAAAAAAAACACTGAATTGTAAATCTTATTTTTTAAATAAATTTTTATTGGAATATAGTTGCTTTACAATGTTGTGTTAGTGTCTGCTGTACAGCAAAGTGAATCAGCTGTACATATACATACATCCCTTCTTTTTTGGATTGCCTTCCCAGTCAGGCCACCACAGAGCACTGAGTAGAACTCCCTGTGCTGCCCAGTAGGTTCTCATTAGTTATCTATTTTATATATAATACTGCATACCTGTCAATCCCAATCTCCCAGTTCATCCTACCACCACTCCCATTCCCCGTATGGTATCTATACATTTGCTCTCTGTGTCTGTGTCTTTATTTCTGCTTTGCAAATAAGTTCATCAACTTCATTTTTCTAGATTCCGCATATGTGGCAATATTATATGATATTTGTTTTTCTCTTTCTAAGTTATTTCACTCTGTATGATGGTTTCTAGGCCATCCATGTCTCTGCATGTGGCACAATTTCATTCCTTTTTATGGCTGAGTAATATTTCAAAGAGTCAGACATGACTGAGCAACTGAGCACACACACAAACACACACAAAAAACTCCATTGAATATATGTGCCATATCTTCTTTATCCATTCCTCTGTTGATGGACATTTAGGTTGCTTCCATGTCATGGCTATTGTAAATAGTGCTGCAATGAATATTGGGGTGCATGTATCTTTTTGAGTTATGGTTTTATTCAGGTATATGCCCAGGAATGGGATTGCTGGGTTATCTGGCAGTTCTATTTTTAGTTTTTAAGGAACCTCCATACTGTTCTCCATAATGGCTCTATCAATTTACATTCCCACCATCAGTGTAAGAGGGTTACCTTTTCTCCACACCATCTCCGTCATTTATTGTTCATAAATTTTTTGATGGTGGTCATTCTGACTGGTGTGAGATGATATACCTTATTGTAGCTTTAATTTGCATTTCTCTAATAATTAGTGATGTTGAGCATCTTTTCATGTGCCTCTTGGCCATCTGTATATCTTTGAAGAAATGTCTATTTAGTTCTTCTGCCCATTTTTTTATTCGGTTGTTTGCTTTTTTTTGATATTGAGCTGCATGTGCTGCTTGTATATTTTAGAGATTAATCTCATGTCTGTTGCTTCATTTGAAAGTATTTTTTCCCATTCTGAGGGTTGTCTTTTCATTTTGTTTAAGGTTCACTGTGCAAAAGTTTTAAGTTTAATTAGGTCCCATTTGTTTATTTCTGTTCTTATTTTCATTACTCTAAGAGGTGGGTCAAAAAAAATCTTGCTGTGATTTATGTCAATGCATGTTCTGCCTATATTTTCCTCAAGAGTTCATCCATTTTGTTACTGATGGAACCTGGGCTGTTTCTAAGTTTTGACTATTTTTTGTTGTTGTTATACATATTTATTTTTTACTTTTTTTAATTAAAAAAAATTTCCCATCAATCCCAGTATCCCAATTTGTCCCACTCTCTTCCCTCCTTGGTAACCTAAGTTTGTTTTCTACATCTGTACTTTTTTTTTTTTTTTTTTTTACTATTCTTAATGATGCTGCTAGGAACATTCTTATACAAACATTTTGTGAACACATATTCTCTATTTCCTTGGACAACTACCTGGGAGTAGAATTGCTGAGTCCCAGGATATATACGTGTTTAGATTTATCAAAAACTGTCAGATTTTCCCAGACTCCCACCAACAGTGTATGAGAATTCCAGTTGCTTCAAGGTGAATTTGACATTTTAATCCCTCAAATTATCTATCTATTCTGCTGTACTTTCTTTACAGAGTAAAGAAGCTTCACACCAAACTAACAGTGTTTCTTTTTTAATGTCTATGGACACCTTCTCAGAGGGGACCCTGGAAATTATCACTTAGTTGGTGGAGTTTCTTTGCCTCCAAGATGTTTCACTCCTACACTCCAGTGTGTTGACCACGTGCTGAGCATGACTCAAGTACTTTTCTCAGATCCTTGACCATGCCCTTTCCATAAAGTGCTTGGATTTCTGGCTGCCTTTCACCTGAAGCAGCATTTCCAAAGCCTGCTTGACAGCACATACCGTGGCAGCTGCAGGCTCCCAGGATCTGGTCTGCATCGTGAAGCTCAGCAGAAGCCTTGAGCTGTCACAGACCTCCTCTCCCCTTCCAGCAGACAGCGAGTTAAAAACTAGAGCCTGCTTTGCAACTACCCAGAGGGATTTTTTTTTACTTCCTCAATTTAGTGTGATTATTAATTTGGTTCTGTTTCTGGAAACAAATAGCCAGTGCTAAGCAACCCACTGTCTTCCATTTGTAATTCTGATGCTGGTATCTTTTCAGAGGTATTTACTTTTGCAGCTGTATAGCCTGGCTCTCTGCTCCTCTGCTTCACATTTTTGTTGAAAATCTTTTTGGTCAAGTTAGAAGGTCTGCCCTGAAACACATTCATCTTCATGTTAATGAGGAGTGTGCTGTCCCTTGCTAGCATTCCTCAGAAGATGTAGCACACACACACACACACATGTCCAATGCTGTTCTTTGGTGCTTTCTAATTTGCTGTTTGCTTCGAATATCTGTGCTCCTTATTGTTTTCTCTTTAATACTTGTTTTTTGAATCGTCAGTAGCTACACCGGTACAAAATACGAAAGGTACAAAAAGTATTCAGTGAAAAGTCTCCCACTCTTATCTCTCAGCCCCCATCCCTTTCCTTGGGGACCCACAATTACCAGTCTCTCTACATATTCAAAATCCACGAGTATGCACACTTCTTAAACAAATAAGAAACCCACTCATTGTGGGTGGTGACATTGGTCTGTGCCTTGCTTTCTCCTTATCTATCTCTTGGAGAGTGTTTGCTATCATCAATACAGAGCTGGCTTGTTCTTTTCACTAGCTGCCTGTCACTGCGTGTGTGCATGCTCAGTCATGTCTGACTCTGCAACCCCATGGACAGTAGCCCACCAGTTTCCACTGTCCATGGAATTTTCCAGGCAAGAATACTGGAGTGGGTTGTCATTTCCTACTCTAGGGGATCTTCTCAACCCTCTCTTCATCTGGTTAACAGGTTTGATCATGAAAACAAAATCTAAAAGATTAGTAACAACCTATTTGTCCATCAGGAGGTTTTGGATTCTGTTATGGTGCACACTGTTGGTAAAGAATCTGCCTGCCAATGCAGGAGATGCAAGTTCAGTGAGTAGCTACACCCGGTACAAAATACAAAAGGTACAAAAGCAACAAAGAGCATGAGAGTTTGAAAGAAAGAAGTGTGCATACTCATGGATTTTGAACATGCAGAGAGACTGGTAATTGTGGGTCCCCAAGGAAAGGGATGGAGGCTGGGAGATAAGAGTGGGAGACTTTTCACTGAATACTTTTTGTACCATTTGTATTTTGTACCGGGTGTAGCTACTCACTGAACTTGCATCTCCTGCATTGGCAGGCAGATTCTTTACCAACAGTGTGCACCATAACAGAATCCAAAACCTCCTGATGGACAAATAGGTTGTTACTGATCTTTTAGATTTTGTTTTCATGATCAAACCTGTTAACCAGATGAAGAGAGGTGAAAATAGCGTTATGAACCAGCAACAGTGTCAGGGCTGCCAGCTGATCCTGTGAGGTTTTATCAGAGTGTATGACATTTCCCACACAAACCAGCTGGTGAGTGTTTAATGATGCTTGGCAGGCTTTCTGTCAGATCTTGGCTGCATCCTCAAGGAGACTGGCTACCTCTTGATGAGGTATTGCAGGGTGACATCTGATCAACTCTGAATATCAAATCTAGCTTCCCTTCTCTCCTCTTTTTTTCAATGCTCAGTGTGATAAAATAGAGAAATAAATGACACAAACAACAAAGAGCATGAGAGTTGGAAAGAAAGAAATTTGTATGAACTGGATAAGAACAACAGCAAAAAAGATTTTTAGAGGCAGTATTTGAGGAGGGCAAAGCAGGGGTTGGTAGAAAGGCAAAATTTATGAATTAAAAGCAAGAAAAACAGAAAGCAAGGAGAGGGGAGGCAATAGCTCAAATTCAGAAGATAAGGAGAAGGTCAAACAGACTGGCGCAAACATTTCACAGTGAGGAGCAGTGGCCAGTGAGACAGGACAGGTGAGATGAAGCAGGTTACAAACGAACTGAATACATGGATGGTACGTGCAGCCTTCATCTTTGAGGGTCTAAAGTAAGTCTTGCCATGTTATAGGGCACATTTCCCCAACTTATTCTTTTTTGTCTGGAGCATCTTAATTATTGATCACCTGTTCTTCCACATACTATGTAGAATCACCTTGCCAGCTTCCTTTTGGGACTGCATTTGTAGTGGCATTGATTCAAGAGATTAAGGAGAATCAGTTCAGTTCAGTTCAGTCGCTCAGCTGTGTCTGACTCTTTGCGACCCCGTGAACTGCAGCATGCCAGGCCTCCCTGTCCATCACCAACTCCTGGAGTTCACTCAAACTCATGCCCATCGAGTTGGTGATGTCATCCAGCCATCTCATCCTCTGTTGTCCCCTTCTCCTCCTGCCCCCAATCCCTCCCAGCATCAGGGTCTTTTCCAATGAGTCAACTCTTCACTTGAGGTGGCCAAAGTATTGGAGTTTCAGCTTTAGCATCAGTCCTTCCAAAGAACACCCAGGGCTGATTTACTTTAGGATGGACTGGCTGGATCTCCTTGCAGTCCAAAGGGACTCTCAAGAGTCTTCTCCAACACAACAGTTCAAAAGCATCAATTCTTAGGCGCTCAGCTTTCTTCACAGTCCAACTCTCACATCCATACATGACCACTGGAAAAACCATAGCCTTGGCTAGACGGACCTTTGTTGCCAAAGTAATGTCTCTGCTTTTGAATATGCTATCTAGGTTGGTCATAACTTTCCTTCCAAGGAGTAAGCGTCTTTTAATTTCATGGCTGCAATCACCATCTGCAGTGATTTTGGAGCCCAAAAAAATAAAGTCTGACACTGTTTCCACTGTTTCCCTATCTATTTGCCATGAAGTGATGGGACCAGATGCCATGATCTAGTTTTCTGAATGTTGAGCTCTAAGTCAACTTTTTCACTCTCCTCTTTCACTTTCATCAAGAGGCTTTTTAGTTCCTCTTCACTTTCTGCCATAAGGGTGGTGTCATCTGCGTATCTGAGGTTATTGGTATTTCTCCCAGCAATCTTGATTCCAGCTTGTGCTTCTTCTAGCCCAGCATTTCTCATGATGTACTCTGCATATAAGTTAAATAAGCAGGGTGATAATATACAGCCTCGACGTACTCCTTTTCCTATTTGGAACCAGTCTGTTGTTCCACGTCCAATTCTAACTGTTGCTTCCTGACCTGCATATAGGTTTTTCAAGAGGCCAGTCAGGTGGTCTGGTATTCCCATCTCTTTCAGAATTTTCCACAGTTTATTATGATCCACACAGTCAAAGGCTTTGGCATAGTCAATAAAGCAGAAATTGATGTTTTTCTGGAACTCTCTTGCTTTTTCCATGATCCAGCGGATGTTGGCAATTTGATGTCTGGTTCCTCTGCCTTTTCTAAAATCAGCTTGAACATCAGGAAGTTCACGGTTCACATATTGCTGAAGCCTGGCTTGGAGAATTTTGAGCATTACTTTACTAGCGTGTGAGATGAGTGCAATTGTGCGGTAGTTGGAGCATTCTTTGGCATTGCCTTTCTTTGAGATTGGAATGAAAACTGACCTTTTCCAGTCCTGTGGCCACTGCTGAGTTTTCCAAATCTGCTGGCATATTGAGTGCAGCACTTTCACAGCATCATCTTTCAGGATTTGAAATAGCTCAACTGGAATTCCATCACCTCCACTAGCTTTGTTCGGAGTGATGCTTTCTAAGGCCCACTTGACTTCACATTCCAGGATGTCTGGCTCTAGGTGAGTGATCACACCATCGTGATTATCTTGGTCATGAAGAACTTTTCTGTACAGGTCTTCTGTGTATTCTTGCCACCTCTTCTCAATATCTTCTGCTTCTGTTAGGTCCATACCATTTCTGTCCTTTATCGAGCCCATCTTTGCATGAAATGTTCCCTTGGTATGATAATAGACATCTTTAATTTTCAAATACTCAAGAGATTTCATTTTACTTCTCAGAAGATGTCTACAAATAATTTTTCAGCCCAAAGTCAAAGATAACCAAGCACAGAAGGGAATAAGACATCAGTGAGGTGCAGCAGAAACAACCGGCAGTAGAAACAGACCAGTAAAGACTTCAGACATAGAACTTTCAGATACAGATTATAATATAAATATGCTGCCTGTATTTAAATACAGTAAAAGAATAGCTTAAAATGTATTCCAGCATAAGGAAATTATAAAAGTTGGCAGAAACTTAGTTTTACCCACTGCTCTCTGCCCAGCGCGAGGACCATTGTCTGGCATGTGGTAACTATTGAGCAAATATTACTATTTGTCGAGGGACTGACTGAATAGCTACATCCTAGGACTCCCACCTGGGCTCTCAACACATATCTAACTGCCTGTTGGTCTTCATTAGGATGTTCTTTTGTCACCCTCAAATTATGTCCAACAAATCCAAAACCTGCAGCATGTTCAAGATGGAGCTCACAGTGTTTAGTGTTTATCCTCGGACTTCCTTATTTCTATCAGTGACTCAGACTCTACAACTTGAGGTCACCCCTTCCTGCTTTTTCTCTTTTTCCCTTACACCTAACAATCGCCGAGAGTCTTCTTTTTTTGTATTTCTTTCCTCTCTCCCTTACTATCCATTCTCATGTCCACTATAGTTTGGGTTTTTTGTTATTACACATCTGAGTAACTACTGGGCTTCTGATGGCTCACCACCCCTACTTCTGTCTATTTTTGTATTATTCCTAAATTAATATTTCTAGAATGATATTCTGTGCACGTTAATCCCCTCTCCAAAAATTACATGTGCATTATCAGATAGCTTTATCAGAATATCCATCTTGCTTTCAGTCATTCAGTTCTTCAATAAAT